>NC_070641.1:646000-1292000 GCF_947347685.1 Pleuronectes platessa
CATTTTTACAAAAAAAAATATTTAAATCAAATTAATAAAAAAACTGTCCATGCACATCCTGTGGGGCGCACATCCTGCGGCGCACATCCTGCTGCGCACATAAATAAAAATAATATTAAAACATTTTTACAAAAAAAAATATTTAAATCAAATTAATAAAAAAACTGTCCTTGCACATCCTGTGGGGCGCAAATTCTGTGGGGCGCACATCCTGCGGCGCACATCCTGCTGCGCACATAAATAAAAATAATATTAAAACATTTTTACAAAAAAAAATATTTAAATCAAATTAATAAAAAAACTGTCCATGCACATCCTGTGGGGCGCACATCCTGCGGCGCACATCCTGCTGCGCACATAAATAAAAATAATATTAAAACATTTTTACAAAAAAAAATATTTAAATCAAATTAATAAAAAAACTGTCCTTGCACATCCTGTGGGGCGCAAATTCTGTGGGGCGCACATCCTGCGGCGCACATCCTGCTGCGCACATAAATAAAAATAATATTAAAAACAAATTACAATTTTTAAAAAAAAATCAAATTAATAAAAAAACTGTGCTTGCACACCCTGTGGGGCGCAATGTATGTGGGGCGCACATCCTGCGGCGCACATCCTGCTGTGCACATGAATAAAAATAATATTAAAACATTTTTACAAAAAAAAATATTTAAATCAAATTAATAAAAAAACTGTGCTTGCACATCCTGTGGGGCGCAAATTCTGTGGGGCGCACATCCTGCGGCGCACATCCTGCTGCGCACATAAATAAAAATAATATTAAAAACAAATTACAATTTTTTTTTTTAAATCAAATTAATAAAAAAACTGTCCTTGCACATCCTGTGGGGCGCAAATTCTGTGGGGCGCACATCCTGCGGCGCACATCCTGCTGCGCACATAAATAAAAATAATATTAAAAACAAATTACAATTTTTTAAAAAAAAATCAAATTAATTAAAAAAACTGTGCTTGCACACCCTGTGGGGCGCAATGTATGTGGGGCGCACATCCTGCGGCGCACATCCTGCTGTGCACATGAATAAAAATAATATTAAAACATTTTTACAAAAAAAAATATTTAAATCAAATTAATAAAAAAACTGTGCTTGCACATCCTGTGGGGCGCAAATTCTGTGGGGCGCACATCCTGCGGCGCACATCCTGCTGCGCACATAAATAAAAATAATATTAAAAACAAATTACAATTTTTAAAAAAAAATCAAATTAATAAAAAAACTGTGCTTGCACATCCTGTGGGGCGCAATGTATGTGGGGCGCACATCCTGCAGCACACATAAATAAAAATAATATTAAAACATTTTTACAAAAAAATATATTTAAATCAAATTAATAAAAAAACTGTGCTTGCACATCCTGTGGGGCGCAATGTATGTGGGGCGCACATCCTGCAGCACACATAAATAAAAATAATATTAAAACATTTTTACAAAAAAATATATTTAAATCAAATTAATAAAAAAACTGTGCTTGCACATCCTGTGGGGCGCAAATTATGTGGGGCGCACATCATGCGGCGCACATCCTGCTGCGCACATAAATAAAAATAATATTAAAAACAAATTACAATTTTTTTTTTAAATCAAATTAATAAAAAAACTGTCCTTGCACATCCTGTGGGGCGCAAATTATGTGGGGCGCAAATTCTGTGGGGCGCACATCCTGCGGCGCACATCCTGCTGCGCACATAAATAAGAATAATATTAAAACATTTTTACAAAAAAAATATTTAAATCAAATTAATAAAAAAACTGTGCTTGCACATCCTGTGGGGCGCAAATTATGTGGGGCACAAATTCTGTGGGGCGCACATCCTGCGGCGCACATCCTGCTGCGCACATACATAAAAATAATATTAAAAACAAATTACAATTTTTTTTTTTGTAAATCAAATTAATAAAAAAACTGTGCTTGCACATCCTGTGGGGCGCAAATTCTGTGGGGCGCACATCCTGCTGTGCACATAAATAAAAATAATATTAAAACATTTTTACAAAAAAAAATATTTAAATCAAATTAATAAAAAAACTGTGCTTGCACATCCTGTGGGGCACAAATTATGTGGGGCGCACATCCTGTGGCGCACATCCTGCTGCGCACATGAATAAAAATAATATTAAAAACAAATTACAATTTTTTTTTTAAATCAAATTAATAAAAAAACTGTCCTTGCACATCCTGTGGGGCGCAAATTCTGTGGGGCGCACATCCTGCGGCGCAAATCCTGCTGCGCACATGAATAAAAATAATATTAAAACATTTTTACAAAAAAAAATATTTAAATCAAATTAATAAAAAAACTGTGCTTGCACATCCTGTGGGGCGCAAATTCTGTGGGGCGCACATCCTGCGGCGCACATCCTGCTGCGCACATAAATAAAAAAAATATTAAAAACAAATTACAATTTTTTTTTTTAAATCAAATTAATAAAAAAACTGTCCTTGCACATCCTGTGGGGCGCAAATTCTGTGGGGCGCACATGAATAAAAATAATATTAAAACATTTTTACAAAAAAAAAAATTTAAATATAACTAATAAAAAAACTGTGCTTGCACATCCTGTGGGGCGCAAATTCTGTGGGGCGCACATCCTGCGGCGCACATCCTGCTGCGCACATAAATAAAAATAGTATTAAAAACAATTTACAATTTTTTTTTTAAATCAAATTAATAAAAAAACTGTGCTTGCACATCCTGTGGGGCGCAAATTCTGTGGGGCGCACATCCTGTGGCGCACATCCTGCTGCGCACATAAATAAAAATGATATTAAAAACGTTTTTACAAAAAAAATATTTAAATCAAATTAATAAAAAAACTGTGCTTGCACATCCTGTGGGGCGCAAATTATGTGGGGCGCACATCCCACGGCGCATATCCTGCTGCGCAAATAAATAAAAATAAAATTAAAAAAAATTTACAATTTTTTTTTTTCAAATCAAATTAATAAAAAAACTGTGCTTGCACATCCTGTGGGGCGCAAATCCTGCGGCGCACATCCTGCTGCGCATATAAATAAAAATAATATTAAAAACAAATTACAATTTTTTTTTTAAATCAAATTAATAAAAAAACTGTCCTTGCACATACTGTGGGGCGCAAATTCTGTGGGGCGCACATCCTGCGGCGCACATCCTGCTGCGCAAATAAATAAAAATAATATTAAAACATTTTTACAAAAAAAAATATTTAAATCAAATTAATAAAAAAACTGTGGTTGCACATCCTGTGGGGCGCAAATTCTGTGGGGCGCACATCCTGCGGCGCACATCCTGCTGCGCACATAAATAAAAATAATATTAAAAACAAATTACAATTTTTTTTTTAAAATCAAATTAATAAAAAAACTGTCCTTGCACATCCTGTGGGGCGCAAATTCTGTGGGGCGCACATCCTGCGGCGCACATCCTGCTGCGCACATAAATAAAAATAATATTAAAAACAAATTACAATTTTTTTTTTTAAATCAAATTAATAAAAAAACTGTCCTTGCACATCCTGTGGGGCGCAAATTCTGTGGGGCGCACATGAATAAAAATAATATTAAAACATTTTTACAAAAAAAAAAATTTAAATATAACTAATAAAAAAACTGTGCTTGCACATCCTGTGGGGCGCAAATTAAGTGGGGCGCACATCCTGCGGCGCACATCCTGCTGCGCACATAAATAAAAATAGTATTAAAAACAATTTACAATTTTTTTTTTTAAATCAAATTAATAAAAAAACTGTGCTTGCACATCCTGTGGGGCGCAAATTCTGTGGGGCGCACATCCTGCGGCGCACATCCTGCTGCGCACATAAATAAAAATAATATTAAAAACAAATTACAATTTTTAAAAAAAAATCAAATTAATAAAAAAACTGTGCTTGCACACCCTGTGGGGCGCAATGTATGTGGGGCGCACATCCTGCGGCGCACATCCTGCTGTGCACATGAATAAAAATAATATTAAAACATTTTTACAAAAAAAAATATTTAAATCAAATTAATAAAAAAACTGTCCTTGCACATCCTGTGGGGCGCAAATTCTGTGGGGCGCACATCCTGCGGCGCACATCCTGCTGCGCACATAAATAAAAATAATATTAAAACATTTTTACAAAAAAAATATTTAAATCAAATTAATAAAAAAACTGTGCTTGCACATCCTGTGGGGCACAAATTATGTGGGGCGCACATCCTGCGGCGCACATCCTGCTGCGCACATGAATAAAAATAATATTAAAAACAAATTACAATTTTTTTTTTAAATCAAATTAATAAAAAAACTGTCCTTGCACATCCTGTGGGGCGCAAATTCTGTGGGGCGCACATCCTGCGGCGCAAATCCTGCTGCGCACATGAATAAAAATAATATTAAAACATTTTTACAAAAAAAATATTTAAATCAAATTAATAAAAAAACTGTGCTTGCACATCCTGTGGGGCACAAATTATGTGGGGCGCACATCCTGCGGCGCACATCCTGCTGCGCACATGAATAAAAATAATATTGAAAACAAATTACAATTTTTTTTTTAAATCAAATTAATAAAAAAACTGTCCTTGCACATCCTGTGGGGCGCAAATTCTGTGGGGCGCACATCCTGCGGCGCACATCCTGCTGCGCACATAAATAAAAATAATATTAAAACATTTTTACAAAAAAATGTATTAAAATCAAAGTAATAAAAAAACTGTGCTTGCACATTCTGTGGGGCGCAAATTCAGTGGGGCGCACATTCAGCTGCGCACATTAATACAAATAATATTAAAAACAATTTACAATTTTTTTTTTTTTTAATCAAATTAATAAAAAAATTGTCCTTGCACATCCTGTGGGGCGCAAATTCTGTGGGGCGCACATCCTGCGGCGCAAATCCTGCTGCGCACATGAATAAAAATAATATTAAAACATTTTTACAAAAAAAAATATTTAAATCAAATTAATAAAAAAACTGTGCTTGCACATCCTGTGGGGCGCAAATTCTGTGGGGCGCACATCCTGCGGCGCACATCCTGCTGCGCACGTAAATAAAAATAATATTAAAAACAAATTGCAATTTTTTTTTTTAAATCAAATTAATAAAAAAACTGTCCTTGCACATCCTGTGGGTCGCAAATTCTGTGGGGCGCACATCCTGCTGCGCACATAAATAAAAATTATATAAAACATTTTTACAAAAAAAAATATTTAAATCAAATTAATAAAAAAACTGTGCTTGCACATCCTGTGGGGCGTAAATTCTGTGGGGCGCACATCCTGCTGCGCACATAAATAAAAATAATATTAAAAACAAATTACAATTTTTTTTTTTAAATCAAATTAATAAAAAAACTGTGCTTGCACATCCTGTGGGGCGCACATCCTGCGGCGCACATCCTGCTGCGCACATAAATAAAAATAATATTAAAACATTTTTACAAAAAAAAATATTTAAATCAAATTAATAAAAAAACTGTGCTTGCACATCCTGTGGGGCGCAAATTCTGTGGGGCGCACATCCTGCTGTGCAAATAAATAAAAATAAAATTAAAAAAAATTTACAATTTTTTTTTTAAATCAAATTAATAAAAAAACTGTCCTTGCACATCCTGTGGGGCGCAAATTCTGTGGGGCGCAAATCCTGCGGCGCACATCCTGCTGCGCACATAAATAAAAATAATATTAAAACATTTTTACAAAAAAAATATTTAAATCAAATTAATAAAAAAACTGTGCTTGCACATCCTGTGGGGCGCAAATTCTGTGGGGCGCACATCCTGAGGCGCACATCCTGCTGCGCACATAAATAAAAATTATATTAAAACATTTTTACAAAAAAAAATATTTAAATATAACTAATAAAAAAACTGTGCTTGCACATCCTGTGGGGCGCAAATTCTGTGGGGCGCACATCCTGTGGCGCACATCCTGCTGCGCACATAAATAAAAATAATATTAAAAACAATTTACAATTTTTTTTTTTTAAATAAAATTAATAAAAAAACTGTGCTTGCACATCCTGTGGGGCGCAAATTCTGTGGGGCGCACATCCTGAGGCGCACATCCTGCTGCGCACATAAATAAAAATTATATCAAAACATTTTTACAAAAAAGAAATATTTAAATATAACTAATAAAAAAACTGTGCTTGCACATCCTGTGGGGCGCAAATTATGTGGGGCGCACATCCTGCTGCGCACATAAATAAAAATAATATTAAAAACAAATTACAATTTTTTTTTTTAAATCAAATTAATAAAAAAACTGTGCTTGCACATCCTGTGGGGCGCACATCCTGCGGCGCACATCCTGCTGCGCACATAAATAAAAATAATATTAAAACATTTTTACAAAAAAAAATATTTAAATCAAATTAATAAAAAAACTGTGCTTGCACATCCTGTGGGGCGCAAATTCTGTGGGGCGCAAATTCTGTGGGGCGCACATCCTGCGGCGCAAATCCTGCTGCGCACATGAATAAAAATAATATTAAAACATTTTTACAAAAAAAAATATTTAAATCAAATTAATAAAAAAACTGTGCTTGCACATCCTGTGGGGCGCAAATTCTGTGGGGCGCACATCCTGCGGCGCACATCCTGCTGCGCACATAAATAAAAATAATATTAAAAACAAATTACAATTTTTTTTTTTAAATCAAATTAATAAAAAAACTGTGCTTGCACATCCTGTGGGGCGCACATCCTGCGGCGCACATCCTGCTGCGCACATAAATAAAAATAATATTAAAACATTTTTACAAAAAAAAATATTTAAATCAAATTAATAAAAAAACTGTGCTTGCACATCCTGTGGGGCGCAAATTCTGTGGGGCGCACATCCTGCGGCGCACATCCAGCTGCGCATATAAATAAATATAATATTACAACATTTTTACAAAAAAAAATATTTAAATCAAATTAATAAAAAAACTGTGCTTGCACATCCTGTGGGGCGCAAATTCTGTGGGGCGCACATCCTGCTGTGCAAATAAATAAAAATAAAATTAAAAAAAATTTACAATTTTTTTTTTAAATCAAATTAATAAAAAAACTGTCCTTGCACATCCTGTGGGGCGCAAATTCTGTGGGGCGCAAATCCTGCGGCGCACATCCTGCTGCGCACATAAATAAAAATAATATTAAAACATTTTTACAAAAAAAATATTTAAATCAAATTAATAAAAAAACTGTGCTTGCACATCCTGTGGGGCGCAAATTCTGTGGGGCGCACATCCTGAGGCGCACATCCTGCTGCGCACATAAATAAAAATTATATTAAAACATTTTTACAAAAAAAAATATTTAAATATAACTAATAAAAAAACTGTGCTTGCACATCCTGTGGGGCGCAAATTCTGTGGGGCGCACATCCTGTGGCGCACATCCTGCTGCGCACATAAATAAAAATAATACTAAAAACAAATTACAATTTTTTTTTTTAAATCAAATTAATAAACAAACTGTGCTTGCACATCCTGTGGGGCGCAAATTATGTGGGGCACAAATTCTGTGGGGCGCACATCCTGCGGCGCACATCCTGCTGCGCACATGAATAAAAATAATATTAAAACATTTTTACAAAAAAAAATATTTAAATCAAATTAATAAAAAAACTGTGCTTGCACATCCTGTGGGGCGCAAATTCTGTGGGGCGCACATCCTGCTGCGCACATAAATAAAAATAATATTAAAAACAAATTACAATTTTTTTTTTTAAATCAAATTAATAAAAAAACTGTGCTTGCACATCCTGTGGGGCGCACATCCTGCGGCGCACATCCTGCTGCGCACATAAATAAAAATAATATTAAAACATTTTTACAAAAAAAATATTTAAATCAAATTAATAAAAAAACTGTGCTTGCACATCCTGTGGGGCGCAAATTCTGTGGGGCGCAAATTCTGTGGGGCGCACATCCTGCGGCGCACATCCTGCTGCGCACATAAATAAAAATAATACTAAAAACAAATTACAATTTTTTTTTTTAAATCAAATTAATAAACAAACTGTGCTTGCACATCCTGTGGGGCGCAAATTATGTGGGGCACAAATTCTGTGGGGCGCACATCCTGCGGCGCACATCCTGCTGCGCACATGAATAAAAATAATATTAAAACATTTTTACAAAAAAAATATTTACATCAAATTAATAAAAAAACTGTGCTTGCACATCCTGTGGGGCGCAAATTCTGTGGGGCGCACATCCTGCGGCGCACATCCTGCTGCGCACATAAATAAAAATAATATTAAAACATTTTTACAAAAAAAATATTTAAATCAAATTAATAAAAAAACTGTGCTTGCACATCCTGTGGGGCGCAAATTCTGTGGGGCGCACATCCTGCGGCGCACATCCTGCTGCGCACATAAATAAAAATAATACTAAAAACAAATTACAATTTTTTTTTTTAAATCAAATTAATAAACAAATTGTGCTTGCACATCCTGTGGGGCGCAAATTATGTGGGGCACAAATTCTGTGGGGCGCACATCCTGCGGCGCACATCCTGCTGCGCACATGAATAAAAATAATATTAAAAACAAATTACAATTTTTTTTTTAAATCAAATTAATAAAAAAACTGTCCTTGCACATCCTGTGGGGCGCAAATTCTGTGGGGCGCACATCCTGCGGCGCAAATCCTGCTGCGCACATGAATAAAAATAATATTAAAACATTTTTACAAAAAAAATATTTAAATCAAATTAATAAAAAAACTGTGCTTGCACATCCTGTGGGGCACAAATTATGTGGGGCGCACATCCTGCGGCGCACATCCTGCTGCGCACATGAATAAAAATAATATTGAAAACAAATTACAATTTTTTTTTTAAATCAAATTAATAAAAAAACTGTCCTTGCACATCCTGTGGGGCGCAAATTCTGTGGGGCGCACATCCTGCGGCGCACATCCTGCTGCGCACATAAATAAAAATAATATTAAAACATTTTTACAAAAAAATGTATTAAAATCAAAGTAATAAAAAAACTGTGCTTGCACATTCTGTGGGGCGCAAATTCAGTGGGGCGCACATTCAGCTGCGCACATTAATACAAATAATATTAAAAACAATTTACAATTTTTTTTTTTTTTAATCAAATTAATAAAAAAATTGTCCTTGCACATCCTGTGGGGCGCAAATTCTGTGGGGCGCACATCCTGCGGCGCAAATCCTGCTGCGCACATGAATAAAAATAATATTAAAACATTTTTACAAAAAAAAATATTTAAATCAAATTAATAAAAAAACTGTGCTTGCACATCCTGTGGGGCGCAAATTCTGTGGGGCGCACATCCTGCGGCGCACATCCTGCTGCGCACATAAATAAAAATAATATTAAAAACAAATTACAATTTTTTTTTTTAAATCAAATTAATAAAAAAACTGTCCTTGCACATCCTGTGGGTCGCAAATTCTGTGCGGCGCACATCCAGCTGCGCATATAAATAAATATAATATTACAACATTTTTACAAAAAAAAATATTTAAATCAAATTAATAAAAAAACTGTGCTTGCACATCCTGTGGGGCGCAAATTCTGTGGGGCGCACATCCTGCTGTGCAAATAAATAAAAATAAAATTAAAAAAAATTTACAATTTTTTTTTTAAATCAAATTAATAAAAAAACTGTCCTTGCACATCCTGTGGGGCGCAAATTCTGTGGGGCGCAAATCCTGCGGTGCACATCCTGCTGCGCACATAAATAAAAATAATATTAAAACATTTTTACAAAAAAAATATTTAAATCAAATTAATAAAAAAACTGTGCTTGCACATCCTGTGGGGCGCAAATTCTGTGGGGCGCACATCCTGAGGCGCACATCCTGCTGCGCACATAAATAAAAATTATATTAAAACATTTTTACAAAAAAAAATATTTAAATATAACTAATAAAAAAACTGTGCTTGCACATCCTGTGGGGCGCAAATTCTGTGGGGCGCACATCCTGTGGCGCACATCCTGCTGCGCACATAAATAAAAATAATATTAAAAACAATTTACAATTTTTTTTTTTTAAATAAAATTAATAAAAAAACTGTGCTTGCACATCCTGTGGGGCGCAAATTCTGTGGGGCGCACATCCTGAGGCGCACATCCTGCTGCGCACATAAATAAAAATTATATCAAAACATTTTTACAAAAAAGAAATATTTAAATATAACTAATAAAAAAACTGTGCTTGCACATCCTGTGGGGCGCAAATTATGTGGGGCGCACATCCTGCTGCGCACATAAATAAAAATAATATTAAAAACAAATTACAATTTTTTTTTTTAAATCAAATTAATAAAAAAACTGTGCTTGCACATCCTGTGGGGTGCACATCCTGCGGCGCACATCCTGCTGCGCACATAAATAAAAATAATATTAAAACATTTTTACAAAAAAAAATATTTAAATCAAATTAATAAAAAAACTGTGCTTGCACATCCTGTGGGGCGCAAATTCTGTGGGGCGCAAATTCTGTGGGGCGCACATCCTGCGGCGCAAATCCTGCTGCGCACATGAATAAAAATAATATTAAAACATTTTTACAAAAAAAAATATTTAAATCAAATTAATAAAAAAACTGTGCTTGCACATCCTGTGGGGCGCAAATTCTGTGGGGCGCACATCCTGCGGCGCACATCCTGCTGCGCACATAAATAAAAATAATATTAAAAACAAATTACAATTTTTTTTTTTAAATCAAATTAATAAAAAAACTGTGCTTGCACATCCTGTGGGGCGCACATCCTGCGGCGCACATCCTGCTGCGCACATAAATAAAAATAATATTAAAACATTTTTACAAAAAAAAATATTTAAATCAAATTAATAAAAAAACTGTGCTTGCACATCCTGTGGGGCGCAAATTCTGTGGGGCGCACATCCTGCGGCGCACATCCAGCTGCGCATATAAATAAATATAATATTACAACATTTTTACAAAAAAAAATATTTAAATCAAATTAATAAAAAAACTGTGCTTGCACATCCTGTGGGGCGCAAATTCTGTGGGGCGCACATCCTGCTGTGCAAATAAATAAAAATAAAATTAAAAAAAATTTACAATTTTTTTTTTAAATCAAATTAATAAAAAAACTGTCCTTGCACATCCTGTGGGGCGCAAATTCTGTGGGGCGCAAATCCTGCGGCGCACATCCTGCTGCGCACATAAATAAAAATAATATTAAAACATTTTTACAAAAAAAATATTTAAATCAAATTAATAAAAAAACTGTGCTTGCACATCCTGTGGGGCGCAAATTCTGTGGGGCGCACATCCTGAGGCGCACATCCTGCTGCGCACATAAATAAAAATTATATTAAAACATTTTTACAAAAAAAAATATTTAAATATAACTAATAAAAAAACTGTGCTTGCACATCCTGTGGGGCGCAAATTCTGTGGGGCGCACATCCTGTGGCGCACATCCTGCTGCGCACATAAATAAAAATAATACTAAAAACAAATTACAATTTTTTTTTTTAAATCAAATTAATAAACAAACTGTGCTTGCACATCCTGTGGGGCGCAAATTATGTGGGGCACAAATTCTGTGGGGCGCACATCCTGCTGCGCACATGAATAAAAATAATATTAAAACATTTTTACAAAAAAAAATATTTAAATCAAATTAATAAAAAAACTGTGCTTGCACATCCTGTGGGGCGCAAATTCTGTGGGGCGCACATCCTGCTGCGCACATAAATAAAAATAATATTAAAAACAAATTACAATTTTTTTTTTTAAATCAAATTAATAAAAAAACTGTGCTTGCACATCCTGTGGGGCGCACATCCTGCGGCGCACATCCTGCTGCGCACATAAATAAAAATAATATTAAAACATTTTTACAAAAAAAATATTTAAATCAAATTAATAAAAAAACTGTGCTTGCACATCCTGTGGGGCGCAAATTCTGTGGGGCGCAAATTCTGTGGGGCGCACATCCTGCGGCGCACATCCTGCTGCGCACATAAATAAAAATAATACTAAAAACAAATTACAATTTTTTTTTTTAAATCAAATTAATAAACAAACTGTGCTTGCACATCCTGTGGGGCGCAAATTATGTGGGGCACAAATTCTGTGGGGCGCACATCCTGCGGCGCACATCCTGCTGCGCACATGAATAAAAATAATATTAAAACATTTTTACAAAAAAAATATTTACATCAAATTAATAAAAAAACTGTGCTTGCACATCCTGTGGGGCGCAAATTCTGTGGGGCGCACATCCTGCGGCGCACATCCTGCTGCGCACATAAATAAAAATAATATTAAAACATTTTTACAAAAAAAATATTTAAATCAAATTAATAAAAAAACTGTGCTTGCACATCCTGTGGGGCGCAAATTCTGTGGGGCGCACATCCTGCGGCGCACATCCTGCTGCGCACATAAATAAAAATAATACTAAAAACAAATTACAATTTTTTTTTTTAAATCAAATTAATAAACAAATTGTGCTTGCACATCCTGTGGGGCGCAAATTATGTGGGGCACAAATTCTGTGGGGCGCACATCCTGCGGCGCACATCCTGCTGCGCACATGAATAAAAATAATATTAAAAACAAATTACAATTTTTTTTTTAAATCAAATTAATAAAAAAACTGTCCTTGCACATCCTGTGGGGCGCAAATTCTGTGGGGCGCACATCCTGCGGCGCACATCCTGCTGCGCACATAAATAAAAATAATATTAAAACATTTTTACAAAAAAATGTATTAAAATCAAAGTAATAAAAAAACTGTGCTTGCACATTCTGTGGGGCGCAAATTCAGTGGGGCGCACATTCAGCTGCGCACATTAATACAAATAATATTAAAAACAATTTACAATTTTTTTTTTTTTTAATCAAATTAATAAAAAAATTGTCCTTGCACATCCTGTGGGGCGCAAATTCTGTGGGGCGCACATCCTGCGGCGCAAATCCTGCTGCGCACATGAATAAAAATAATATTAAAACATTTTTACAAAAAAAAATATTTAAATCAAATTAATAAAAAAACTGTGCTTGCACATCCTGTGGGGCGCAAATTCTGTGGGGCGCACATCCTGCGGCGCACATCCTGCTGCGCACATAAATAAAAATAATATTAAAAACAAATTACAATTTTTTTTTTAAATCAAATTAATAAAAAAACTGTCCTTGCACATCCTGTGGGTCGCAAATTCTGTGGGGCGCACATCCTGCTGCGCACATAAATAAAAATTATATAAAACATTTTTACAAAAAAAAATATTTAAATCAAATTAATAAAAAAACTGTGCTTGCACATCCTGTGGGGCGTAAATTCTGTGGGGCGCACATCCTGCTGCGCACATAAATAAAAATAATATTAAAAACAAATTACAATTTTTTTTTTTAAATCAAATTAATAAAAAAACTGTGCTTGCACATCCTGTGGGGCGCACATCCTGCGGCGCACATCCTGCTGCGCACATAAATAAAAATAATATTAAAACATTTTTACAAAAAAAAATATTTAAATCAAATTAATAAAAAAACTGTGCTTGCACATCCTGTGGGGCGCAAATTCTGTGGGGCGCACATCCTGCGGCGCACATCCAGCTGCGCATATAAATAAATATAATATTACAACATTTTTACAAAAAAAAATATTTAAATCAAATTAATAAAAAAACTGTGCTTGCACATCCTGTGGGGCGCAAATTCTGTGGGGCGCACATCCTGCTGTGCAAATAAATAAAAATAAAATTAAAAAAAATTTACAATTTTTTTTTTAAATCAAATTAATAAAAAAACTGTCCTTGCACATCCTGTGGGGCGCAAATTCTGTGGGGCGCAAATCCTGCGGCGCACATCCTGCTGCGCACATAAATAAAAATAATATTAAAACATTTTTACAAAAAAAATATTTAAATCAAATTAATAAAAAAACTGTGCTTGCACATCCTGTGGGGCGCAAATTCTGTGGGGCGCACATCCTGAGGCGCACATCCTGCTGCGCACATAAATAAAAATTATATTAAAACATTTTTACAAAAAAAAATATTTAAATATAACTAATAAAAAAACTGTGCTTGCACATCCTGTGGGGCGCAAATTCTGTGGGGCGCACATCCTGTGGCGCACATCCTGCTGCGCACATAAATAAAAATAATATTAAAAACAATTTACAATTTTTTTTTTTTAAATAAAATTAATAAAAAAACTGTGCTTGCACATCCTGTGGGGCGCAAATTCTGTGGGGCGCACATCCTGAGGCGCACATCCTGCTGCGCACATAAATAAAAATTATATCAAAACATTTTTACAAAAAAGAAATATTTAAATATAACTAATAAAAAAACTGTGCTTGCACATCCTGTGGGGCGCAAATTATGTGGGGCGCACATCCTGCTGCGCACATAAATAAAAATAATATTAAAAACAAATTACAATTTTTTTTTTTAAATCAAATTAATAAAAAAACTGTGCTTGCACATCCTGTGGGGCGCACATCCTGCGGCGCACATCCTGCTGCGCACATAAATAAAAATAATATTAAAACATTTTTACAAAAAAAAATATTTAAATCAAATTAATAAAAAAACTGTGCTTGCACATCCTGTGGGGCGCAAATTCTGTGGGGCGCAAATTCTGTGGGGCGCACATCCTGCGGCGCACATCCTGCTGCGCACGTAAATAAAAATAATATTAAAAACAAATTACAATTTTTTTTTTTTAAATCAAATTAATAAAAAAACTGTGCTTGCACATCCTGTGGGGCGCAAATTCTGTGGGGCGCACATCCTGTGGCGCACATCCTGCTGCGCACATAAATAAAAATAATATTAAAAACAATTTACAATTTTTTTTTTTTAAATCAAATTAATAAACAAACTGTGCTTGCACATCCTGTGGGGCGCAAATTATGTGGGGCACAAATTCTGTGGGGCGCACATCCTGCGGCGCACATCCTGCTGCGCACATGAATAAAAATAATATTAAAACATTTTTACAAATAAAATATTTACATCAAATTAATAAAAAAACTGTGCTTGCACATCCTGTGGGGCGCAAATTCTGTGGGGCGCACATCCTGCGGCGCACATCCTGCTGCGCACATAAATAAAAATAATATTAAAAACAAATTACAATTTTTTTTTTTTAATCAAATTAATAAAAAAACTGTCCTTGCACATCCTGTGGAGCGCAAATTTTGTGGGGCGCACATCCTGTGGCGCAAATCCTGCTGCGCACATGAATAAAAATAATATTAACACATTTTTACAAAAAAAAATATTTAAATCAAATTAATAAAAAAACTGTCCTTGCACATCCTGTGGGGCGCAAATTATGTGGGGCGCACATCATGCGGCGCACATCCTGCTTCGCACATAAATAAAAATAATATTAAAACATTTTTACAAAAAATATATTAAAATCAAATTAATAAAAAAACTGTGCTTGCACATCCTGTGGGGCGAAAATTCTGTGGGGCGCACATCCTGCGGCACACATCCTGCTGCGCACATAAATAAAAATAATATTAAAAACAAATTACAATTTTTTTTTTTAAATCAAATTAATAAAAAAACTGTCCTTGCACATCCTGTTTGGCGCAAATTATGTGGGGCGCACATCATGCGGCGCACATCCTGCTTCGCACATAAATAAAAATAATATTAAAACATTTTTACAAAAAAAATATTTAAATCAAATTAATAAAAAAACTGTCCTTGCACATCCTGTGGGGCGCAAATTCTGTGGGGCGCACATCCTGCGGCGCACATCCTGCTGCGCACATAAATAAAAATAATATTAAAACATTTTTACAAAAAAAATATTTAAATCAAATTAATAAAAAAACTGTGCTTGCACATCCTGTGGGGCACAAATTATGTGGGGCGCACATCCTGCGGCGCACATCCTGCTGCGCACATGAATAAAAATAATATTAAAAACAAATTACAATTTTTTTTTTAAATCAAATTAATAAAAAAACTGTCCTTGCACATCCTGTGGGGCGCAAATTCTGTGGGGCGCACATCCTGTGGCGCACATCCTGCTGCACACATAAATAAAAATAATATTAAAACATTTTTACAAAAAAATGTATTAAAATCAAAGTAATAAAAAAACTGTGCTTGCACATTCTGTGGGGCGCAAATTCAGTGGGGCGCACATTCAGCTGCGCACATTAATACAAATAATATTAAAAACAATTTACAATTTTTTTTTTTTTTAATCAAATTAATAAAAAAATTGTCCTTGCACATCCTGTGGGGCGCAAATTCTGTGGGGCGCACATCCTGCGGCGCAAATCCTGCTGCGCACATGAATAAAAATAATATTAAAACATTTTTACAAAAAAAAATATTTAAATCAAATTAATAAAAAAACTGTGCTTGCACATCCTGTGGGGCGCAAATTCTGTGGGGCGCACATCCTGCGGCGCACATCCTGCTGCGCACATAAATAAAAATAATATTAAAACATTTTTACAAAAAAAAATATTTAAATCAAATTAATAAAAAAACTGTGCTTGCACATCCTGTGGGGCGCAAATTCTGTGGGGCGCACATCCTGCTGTGCAAATAAATAAAAATAAAATTAAAAAAAATTTACAATTTTTTTTTTAAATCAAATTAATAAAAAAACTGTCCTTGCACATCCTGTGGGGCGCAAATTCTGTGGGGCGCAAATCCTGCGGCGCACATCCTGCTGCGCACATAAATAAAAATAATATTAAAACATTTTTACAAAAAAAATATTTAAATCAAATTAATAAAAAAACTGTGCTTGCACATCCTGTGGGGCGCAAATTCTGTGGGGCGCACATCCTGAGGCGCACATCCTGCTGCGCACATAAATAAAAATTATATTAAAACATTTTTACAAAAAAAAATATTTAAATATAACTAATAAAAAAACTGTGCTTGCACATCCTGTGGGGCGCAAATTATGTGGGGCACAAATTCTGTGGGGCGCACATCCTGCGGCGCACATCCTGCTGCGCACATGAATAAAAATAATATTAAAACATTTTTACAAAAAAAAATATTTAAATCAAATTAATAAAAAAACTGTGCTTGCACATCCTGTGGGGCGCAAATTCTGTGGGGCGCACATCCTGCTGCGCACATAAATAAAAATAATATTAAAAACAAATTACAATTTTTTTTTTTAAATCAAATTAATAAAAAAACTGTGCTTGCACATCCTGTGGGGCGCACATCCTGCGGCGCACATCCTGCTGCGCACATAAATAAAAATAATATTAAAACATTTTTACAAAAAAAATATTTAAATCAAATTAATAAAAAAACTGTGCTTGCACATCCTGTGGGGCGCAAATTATGTGGGGCACAAATTCTGTGGGGCGCACATCCTGCGGCGCACATCCTGCTGCGCACATGAATAAAAATAATATTAAAACATTTTTACAAAAAAAATATTTACATCAAATTAATAAAAAAACTGTGCTTGCACATCCTGTGGGGCGCAAATTCTGTGGGGCGCACATCCTGCGGCGCACATCCTGCTGCGCACATGAATAAAAATAATATTAAAACATTTTTACAAAAAAAATATTGACATCAAATTAATAAAAAAACTGTGCTTGCACATCCTGTGGGGCGCAAATTCTGTGGGGCGCACATCCTGCGGCGCACATCCTGCTGCGCACATAAATAAAAATAATATTAAAACATTTTTACAAAAAAAATATTTAAATCAAATTAATAAAAAAACTGTGCTTGCACATCCTGTGGGGCGCAAATTCTGTGGGGCGCACATCCTGCGGCGCACATCCTGCTGCGCACATAAATAAAAATAATACTAAAAACAAATTACAATTTTTTTTTTTAAATCAAATTAATAAACAAATTGTGCTTGCACATCCTGTGGGGCGCAAATTATGTGGGGCACAAATTTTGTGGGAAGCACATCCTGCGGCGCACATCCTGCTGCGCACATGAATAAAAATAATATTAAAACATTTTTACAAAAAAAATATTTACATCAAATTAATAAAAAAACTGTGCTTGCACATCCTGTGGGGCGCAAATTCTGTGGGGCGCACATCCTGCGGCGCACATCCTGCTGCGCACATAAATAAAAATAATATTAAAACATTTTTACAAAAAAAAATATTTAAATCAAACTAATAAAAAAACTGTGCTTGCACATCCTGTGGGGCGCAAATTCTGTGGGGCGCACATCCTGTGGCGCAAATCCTGCTGCGCACATGAATAAAAATAATATTAACACATTTTTAAAAAAAAATATATTTAAATCAAATTAATAAAAAAAACTGTCCTTGCACATCCTGTGGGGCGCAAATTCTGTGGGGCGCACATCCTGTGGCGCACATCCTGCTGCGCACATAAATAAAAATAAAATAAAAAAAAAATTTACAATTTTTTTTTTTTAAATCAAATTAATAAAAAAACTGTGCTTGCACATCCTGTGGGGCGCAAATTATGAGGGGCGCAAATTCTGTGGGGCGCACATCCTGCGGCGCACATCCTGCTGCGCACATAAATAAAAATAATATTAAAACATTTTTACAAAAAAAAATATTTAAATCAAATTATTAAAAAAACTGTGCTTGAACATCCTGTGGGGCGCAAATTATGTGGGGCGCACATCCTGCGGCGCACATCCTGCTGCGCACATAAATAAAAATAATATTAAAACATTTTTACAAAAAAAATATTTAAATCAAATTAATAAAAAAATGTGCTTGCACATCCTGTGGGGCGCAAATTATGTGGGGCCCA
The DNA here is from genome assembly GCF_947347685.1 of Pleuronectes platessa. Classification (NCBI taxonomy): domain Eukaryota; kingdom Metazoa; phylum Chordata; class Actinopteri; order Pleuronectiformes; family Pleuronectidae; genus Pleuronectes; species Pleuronectes platessa. The sequence goes on from NC_070641.1 coordinate 664,723, forward strand.
CATCCTGCGGCGCACATCCTGCTGCGCACATAAATAAAAATAAAAAAAAACATTTTTACAAAAAAAAATATTTAAATCAAATTAATAAAAAAACTGTGCTTGCACATCCTGTGGGGCGCAAATTATGTGGGGCGCAAATTCTGTGGGGCGCACATCCTGCGGCGCACATCCTGCTTCGCACATGAATAAAAATAATATTAAAACATTTTTAAAAAAAAATATATTTAAATCAAATTAATAAAAAAAACTGTCCTTGCACATCCTGTGGGGCGCAAATTCTGTGGGGCGCACATCCTGTGGCGCACATCCTGCTGCGCACATAAATAAAAATAAAATAAAAAAAAAATTTACAATTTTTTTTTTTTAAATCAAATTAATAAAAAAACTGTGCTTGCACATCCTGTGGGGCGCAAATTATGAGGGGCGCAAATTCTGTGGGGCGCACATCCTGCGGCGCACATCCTGCTGCGCACATAAATAAAAATAATATTAAAACATTTTTACAAAAAAAAATATTTAAATCAAATTATTAAAAAAACTGTGCTTGAACATCCTGTGGGGCGCAAATTATGTGGGGCGCACATCCTGCGGCGCACATCCTGCTGCGCACATAAATAAAAATAATATTAAAACATTTTTACAAAAAAATATATTAAAATCAAATTAATAAAAAAATTGTCCATGCACATCCTGTGGGGCGCAAATTCTGTGGGGCGCACATCCTGCGGCGCACATCCTGCTGCGCACATAAATAAAAATAATATTAAAAACAAATTACAATTTTTTTTTTTAAATCAAATTAATAAAAAAACTGTCCTTGCACATCCTGTGGGGCGCAAATTCTCTGGGGCGCACATCCTGCGGCGCACATCCTGCTGTGCACATAAATAAAAATAATATTAAAACATTTTCACAAAAAAAAATATTTAAATCAAATTAATAAAAAAACTGTGCTTGCACATCCTGTGGGGCGCAAATTCTGTGGGGCGCACATCCTGCGGCGCACATCCTGCTGCGCACATAAATAAAAATAATATTAAAAACAAATTACAATTTTTTTTTTAAAATCAAATTAATAAAAAAACTGTCCTTGCACATCCTGTGGGGCGCAAATTCTCTGGGGCGCACATCCTGCGGCGCACATCCTGCTGCGCACATAAATAAAAATAATATTAAAACATTTTCACAAAAAAAAATATTTAAATCAAATTAATAAAAAAACTGTGCTTGCACATCCTGTGGGGCGCAAATTCTGTGGGGCGCACATCCTGTGGCGCACATCCTGCTGCGCACATAAATAAAAATAAAATAAAAAAAAAATTTACAATTTTTTTTTTTTAAATCAAATTAATAAAAAAACTGTGCTTGCACATCCTGTGGGGCGCAAATTCTGTGGGGCGCACATCCTGCGGCGCACATCCTGCTGCGCACATAAATAAAAATAATATTAAAACATTTTTACAAAAAAAATATTTAAATCAAATTAATAAAAAAAATGTCCTTGCACATCCTGTGGGGCGCAAATTCTGTGGGGCGCACATCCTGCGGCGCACATCCTGCTGCGCACATAAATGAAAATAATATTAAAAACAAATTACAATTTTTTTTTTAAATCAAATTAATAAAAAAACTGTCCTTGCACGTCCTGTGGGGCGCAAATTATGTGGGGCGCAAATTCTGTGGGGCGCACATCCTGTGGCGCACATCCTGCTGCGCACATAAATAAAAATAATATTAAAAACAATTTACAATTTATTTTTTTTAAATAAAATTAATAAAAAAACTGTGCTTGCACATCCTGTGGGGCGCAAATTCTGTGGGGCGCACATCCTGCGGCGCACTTCCTGCTGTGCACATGAATAAAAATAATATTAAAACATTTTTACAAAAAAATATATTAAAATCAAAGTAATAAAAAAACTGTGCTTGCACATCCTGTGGGGCGCACATCCTGCTGCGCACATAAATAAAAATAATATTAAAACATTTTTACAAAAAAAATATTTAAATCAAATTAATAAAAAAACTGTCCTTGCACATCCTGTGGGGCGCAAATTCTGTGCGGCGCACATCCAGCTGCGCACATTAATAAAAATAATATTAAAAACAATTTACAATTTTTTTTTTTGTAAATCAAATTAATAAAAAAACTGTGCTTGCACATCCTGTGGGGCGCAAATTATGTGGGGAGCACATCCTGCGGCGCACATCCTGCTGCGCACATAAATAAAAATAATATTAAAAACAATTTACAATTTTTTTTTTTTAAATCAAATAAATAAAAAAACTGTGCTTACACATCCTGTGGGGCGCAAATTCTGTGGGGCGCACATCCTGCGGCGCACATCCTGCTGCGCACATAAATAAAAATAATATTAAAAACAAATTACAATTTTTTTTTTTAAATCAAATTAATAAAAAAACAGTCCTTGCACGTCCTGTGGGGCGCAAATTATGTGGGGCGCAAATTCTGTGGGGCGCACATCCTGCGGCGCACATCCTGCTGCGCACATAAATAAAAATAATATTAAAAACAATTTACAATTTTTTTTTTTTAAATCAAATAAATAAAAAAACTGTGCTTACACATCCTGTGGGGCGCAAATTCTGTGGGGCGCACATCCTGCGGCGCACATCCTGCTGCGCACATAAATAAAAATAATATTAAAAACAATTTACAATTTTTTTTTTTTAAATCAAATAAATAAAAAAACTGTGCTTACACATCCTGTGGGGCGCAAATTCTGTGGGGCGCACATCCTGCGGCGCACATCCTGCTGCGCACATAAATAAAAATAATATTAAAAACAAATTACAATTTTTTTTTTTAAATCAAATTAATAAAAAAACTGTCCTTGCACGTCCTGTGGGGCGCAAATTATGTGGGGCGCAAATTCTGTGGGGCGCACATCCTGCGGCGCACATCCTGCAGCGCACATAAATAAAAATAAAATAAAACATTTTTACAAAAAAAAATATTTAAATCAAATTAATAAAAAAACTGTGCTTGCACATCCTGTGGGGCGCAAATTCTGTGGGGCGCACATCCTGCGGTGCACATCCTGCTGCGCACATAAATAAAAATAATATTAAAACATTATTACAAAAAAAAATATTTAAATCAAATTCATAAAAAAAATGTGCTTGCACATCCTGTGGGGCGCAAATTCTGTGGGGCGCACATCCTGCGGCGCACATCCTGCTGCGCACATAAATAAAAATAATATTAAAAACAAATTACAATTTTTTTTTTTAAATCAAATTAATAAAAAAACTGTCCTTGCACATCCTGTGGGGCGCAAATTCTGTGGGGCGCACATCCTGCGGCGCACATCCTGCTGCGCACATTAATAAAAATAATATTAAAACATTTTTACAAAAAAAAATATTTAAATCAAATTATTAAAAAAACTGTGCTTGAACATCCTGTGGGGCGCAAATTATGTGGGGCGCACATCCTGCGGCGCACATCCTGCTGCGCACATAAATAAAAATAATATTAAAACATTTTTACAAAAAAAATATTTAAATCAAATTAATAAAAAAACTGTCCTTGCACATCCTGTGGGGCGCAAATTCTGTGGGGCGCACATCCTGCGGCGCAAATCCTGCTGCGCACATAAATAAAAATAATATTAAAACATTTTTACAAAAAAAAATATTTAAATCAAATTAATAAAAAATGTGCTTGCACATCCTGTGGGGCGCAAATTATGTGGGGAGCACATCCTGCGGCGCACATCCTGCTGCGCACATAAATAAAAATAATATTAAAAACAATTTACAATTTTTTTTTTTTAAATCAAATAAATAAAAAAACTGTGCTTACACTTCCTGTGGGGCGCAAATTCTGTGGGGCGCACATCCTGCGGCGCACATCCTGCTGCGCACATAAATAAAAATAATATTAAAAACAAATTACAATTTTTTTTTTTAAATCAAATTAATAAAAAAACTGTCCTTGCACGTCCTGTGGGGCGCAAATTATGTGGGGCGCAAATTCTGTGGGGCGCACATCCTGCGGCGCACATCCTGCTGCGCACATAAATAAAAATAAAATAAAACATTTTTACAAAAAAAAATATTTAAATCAAATTAATAAAAAAACTGTGCTTGCAAATCCTGTGGGGCGCAAATTCTGTGGGGCGCACATCCTGCGGTGCACATCCTGCTGCGCACATAAATAAAAATAATATTAAAACATTATTACAAAAAAAAATATTTAAATCAAATTCATAAAAAAAATGTGCTTGCACATCCTGTGGGGCGCAAATTCTGTGGGGCGCATATCCTGCGGCGCACATCCTGCTGCGCACATAAATAAAAATAATATTAAAAACAAATTACAATTTTTTTTTTTAAATCAAATTAATAAAAAAACTGTCCTTGCACATCCTGTGGGGCGCAAATTCTGTGGGGCGCACATCCTGCGGCGCACATCCTGCTGCGCACATTAATAAAAATAATATTAAAACATTTTTACAAAAAAAAATATTTAAATCAAATTATTAAAAAAACTGTGCTTGAACATCCTGTGGGGCGCAAATTATGTGGGGCGCACATCCTGCGGCGCACATCCTGCTGCGCACATAAATAAAAATAATATTAAAACATTTTTACAAAAAAAATATTTAAATCAAATTAATAAAAAAACTGTCCTTGCACATCCTGTGGGGCGCAAATTCTGTGGGGCGCACATCCTGCGGCGCAAATCCTGCTGCGCACATGAATAAAAATAATATTAAAACATTTTTACAAAAAAAAATATTTAAATCAAATTAATAAAAAAACTGTGCTTGCACATCCTGTGGGGCGCACATCCTGCTGCGCACATAAATAAAAATAATATTAAAACATTTTTACAAAAAAAATATTTAAATCAAATTAATAAAAAAACTGTCCTTGCACATCCTGTGGGGCGCAAATTCTGTGCGGCGCACATCCAGCTGCGCACATTAATAAAAATAATATTAAAAACAAATTACAATTTTTTTTTTTAAATCAAATTAATAAAAAAACTGTTCTTGCACGTCCTGTGGGGCGCAAATTCTGTGGGGCGCACATCCTGCGGCGCACATTCTGCTGCGCACATGAATAAAAATAATATTAAAACATTTTTACAAAAAAAATTTTTTAAATCAAATTAATAAAAAAACTGTGCTTGCACATCCTGTGGGGCGCAAATTCTGTGGGGCGCACATCCTGCGGCGCACATCCTGCTGCGCACATAAATAAAAATAATATTAAAACATTTTTACAAAAAAAATATTTAAATCAAATTAATAAAAAAAATGTCCTTGCACATCCTGTGGGGCGCAAATTCTGTGGGGCGCACATCCTGCGGCGCACATCCTGCTGCGCACATAAATGAAAATAATATTAAAAACAAATTACAATTTTTTTTTTAAATCAAATTAATAAAAAAACTGTCCTTGCACGTCCTGTGGGGCGCAAATTATGTGGGGCGCAAATTCTGTGGGGCGCACATCCTGTGGCGCACATCCTGCTGCGCACATAAATAAAAATAATATTAAAAACAATTTACAATTTTTTTTTTTTAAATAAAATTAATAAAAAAACTGTGCTTGCACATCCTGTGGGGCGCAAATTCTGTGGGGCGCACATCCTGCGGCGCACTTCCTGCTGTGCACATGAATAAAAATAATATTAAAACATTTTTACAAAAAAATATATTAAAATCAAAGTAATAAAAAAACTGTGCTTGCACATCCTGTGGGGCGCACATCCTGCTGCGCACATAAATAAAAATAATATTAAAACATTTTTACAAAAAAAATATTTAAATCAAATTAATAAAAAAACTGTCCTTGCACATCCTGTGGGGCGCAAATTCTGTGCGGCGCACATCCAGCTGCGCACATTAATAAAAATAATATTAAAAACAATTTACAATTTTTTTTTTTGTAAATCAAATTAATAAAAAAACTGTGCTTGCACATCCTGTGGGGCGCAAATTATGTGGGGAGCACATCCTGCGGCGCACATCCTGCTGCGCACATAAATAAAAATAATATTAAAAACAATTTACAATTTTTTTTTTTTAAATCAAATAAATAAAAAAACTGTGCTTACACATCCTGTGGGGCGCAAATTCTGTGGGGCGCACATCCTGCGGCGCACATCCTGCTGCGCACATAAATAAAAATAATATTAAAAACAAATTACAATTTTTTTTTTTAAATCAAATTAATAAAAAAACAGTCCTTGCACGTCCTGTGGGGCGCAAATTATGTGGGGCGCAAATTCTGTGGGGCGCACATCCTGCGGCGCACATCCTGCTGCGCACATAAATAAAAATAATATTAAAAACAATTTACAATTTTTTTTTTTTAAATCAAATAAATAAAAAAACTGTGCTTACACATCCTGTGGGGCGCAAATTCTGTGGGGCGCACATCCTGCGGCGCACATCCTGCTGCGCACATAAATAAAAATAATATTAAAAACAATTTACAATTTTTTTTTTTTAAATCAAATAAATAAAAAAACTGTGCTTACACATCCTGTGGGGCGCAAATTCTGTGGGGCGCACATCCTGCGGCGCACATCCTGCTGCGCACATAAATAAAAATAATATTAAAAACAAATTACAATTTTTTTTTTTAAATCAAATTAATAAAAAAACTGTCCTTGCACGTCCTGTGGGGCGCAAATTATGTGGGGCGCAAATTCTGTGGGGCGCACATCCTGCGGCGCACATCCTGCTGCGCACATAAATAAAAATAAAATAAAACATTTTTACAAAAAAAAATATTTAAATCAAATTAATAAAAAAACTGTGCTTGCACATCCTGTGGGGCGCAAATTCTGTGGGGCGCACATCCTGCGGTGCACATCCTGCTGCGCACATAAATAAAAATAATATTAAAACATTATTACAAAAAAAAATATTTAAATCAAATTCATAAAAAAAATGTGCTTGCACATCCTGTGGGGCGCAAATTCTGTGGGGCGCACATCCTGCGGCGCACATCCTGCTGCGCACATAAATAAAAATAATGTTAAAACATTTTTACAAAAAAAAATATATACATCAAATTAATAAAAAAACTGTGCTTGCACATCCTGTGGGGCGCAAATTCTGTGGGGCGCACATCCTGAGGCGCACATCCTGCTGCGCACATAAATAAAAATAATATTAAAACATTTTTACAAAAAAAAATATTAAAATCAAATTAATAAAAAAACTGTCCATGCACATCCTGTGGGGCGCAAATTCTGTGGGGCGCACATCCTGCGGCGCACATCCTGCTGCGCACATAAATAAAAATAATATTAAAACATTTTTACAAAAAAAATATTTAAATCAAATTAATAAAAAAACTGTCCTTGCACATCCTGTGGGGCGCAAATTCTGTGGGGCGCACATCCTGCGGCGCAAATCCTGCTGCGCACATAAATAAAAATAATATTAAAACATTTTTACAAAAAAAAATATTTAAATCAAATTAATAAAAAATGTGCTTGCACATCCTGTGGGGCGCAAATTATGTGGGGAGCACATCCTGCGGCGCACATCCTGCTGCGCACATAAATAAAAATAATATTAAAAACAATTTACAATTTTTTTTTTTTAAATCAAATAAATAAAAAAACTGTGCTTACACTTCCTGTGGGGCGCAAATTCTGTGGGGCGCACATCCTGCGGCGCACATCCTGCTGCGCACATAAATAAAAATAATATTAAAAACAAATTACAATTTTTTTTTTTAAATCAAATTAATAAAAAAACTGTCCTTGCACATCCTGTGGGGCGCAAATTCTGTGGGGCGCACATCCTGCGGCGCACATCCTGCTGCGCACATTAATAAAAATAATATTAAAACATTTTTACAAAAAAAAATATTTAAATCAAATTATTAAAAAAACTGTGCTTGAACATCCTGTGGGGCGCAAATTATGTGGGGCGCACATCCTGCGGCGCACATCCTGCTGCGCACATAAATAAAAATAATATTAAAACATTTTTACAAAAAAAATATTTAAATCAAATTAATAAAAAAACTGTCCTTGCACATCCTGTGGGGCGCAAATTCTGTGCGGCGCACATCCAGCTGCGCACATTAATAAAAATAATATTAAAAACAAATTACAATTTTTTTTTTTAAATCAAATTAATAAAAAAACTGTTCTTGCACGTCCTGTGGGGCGCAAATTCTGTGGGGCGCACATCCTGCGGCGCACATCCTGCTGCGCACATGAATCAAAATAATATTAAAACATTTTTACAAAAAAAAATATTTAAATCAAATTAATAAAAAAAGCTGTCCTTGCACATCTTATGGGGCGCAAATTCTGTGGGGCGCACATCCTGCTGCGCACATAAATAAAAATAATATTAAAAACAAATTACAATTTTTTTTAAAAATCAAATTAATAAAAAAACTGTGCTTGCACATCCTGTGGGGCGCAAATTCTGTGGGGCGCACATCCTGCGGCGCACATCCTGCTGCGCACATGAATCAAAATAATATTAAAACATTTTTACAAAAAAAAATATTTAAATCAAATTAATAAAATAACTGTGCTTGCACATCCTGTGGGGCGCAAATTCTGTGGGGCGCACATCCTGCGGCGCACATCCTGCTGCGCACATAAATCAAAATAATATTAAAACATTTTTACAAAAAATTTTTTTTAAATCAAATTAATAAAAAAACTGTGCTTGCACATCCTGTGGGGAACAAATTCTGTGGGGCGCACATCCTTCAGCACACATCCTGCTGCGCACATAAGTAAAAATAATATTAAAAACAAACTACAAAATTTTTTTTTAAAATCAAATTAATAAAAAAACTGTGCTTGCACATCCTGTGGGGCGCAAATTATGTGGGGCGCACATCCACCAGCGCACATAAATAAAAATAATATTAAAAACAAATTACAATTTTTTTTAAAAATCAAATTAATAAAAAAACTGTCCTTGCACATCCAGTGGGGCGCAAATTCTGTGGGGCGCACATCCTGTGGCGCACATCCTGCTGAGCACATAAATAAAAATAATATTAAAACATTTTTACAAAAAAAAATATTTAAATCAAATTAATAAAAAAACTGTGCTTGCACATACTGTGGGGCGCAAATTCTGTGGGGCGCACATCCTGCTGCGCACATAAATCAAAATAATATTAAAAACAAATTACAATTTTTTTTTTTTAAATCAAATTAATAAAAAAACTGTCCTTGCACATCCTATGGGGCGCAAATTCTGTGGGGCGCACATCCTGCGGCGCAAATCCTGCTGCGCACATGAATGAAAATAATATTAAAACATTTTTACAAAAAAAAATATTCAAATCAAATTAATAAAAAAACTGTGCTTGCACATCCTGTGGGGCGCAAATTATGTGGGGCGCACATCCTGCAGCGCACATCCTGCTGCGCAAATGAATAAAAATAAAATTAAAAAAAATTTACAATTTTTTTTTTTTAAATCAAATTAATAAAAAAACTGTGCTTGCACATCCTGTGGGGCGCAAATTCTGTGGGGCGCACATCCTGCGGCGCACATCCTGCTGCGCACATAATGAAAAATAACATTAAAAACAAATTACAATTTTTTTTTTTTAAATCAAATTAATAAAAAAACTGTCCTTGCACATCCTGTGGGGCGCACATCCTGCGGCGCACATCCTGCTGCGCACATAAATAAAAATAATATTAAAGACAAATTACAATTTTTTTTTTAAAATCAAATTAATAAAAAAACTGTCCTTGCACATCCTGTGGGGCGCAAATTCTGTGGGGCGCACATCTTGCGGCGCACATCCTGCTGCGCACATGAATGAAAATAATATTAAAACATTTTTACAAAAAAATATATTTAAATCAAATTAATAAAAAAACTGTGCTTGCACATCCTGTGGGGCGCAAATTCTGTGGGGCGCACATCCTGCGGCGCACATCCTGCTGCGCACATGAATAAAAATAATATTAAAATATTTTTACAAAAAAATATATTTAAATCAAATTAATAAAAAAACTGTGCTTGCACATCCTGTGGGGCGCAAATTATGTGGGGCGCACATCCTGCAGCGCACATCCTGCTGCGCAAATGAATAAAAATAAAATTAAAAAAAATTTACAATTTTTTTTTTTTAAATCAAATTAATAAAAAAACTGTGCTTGCACATCCTGTGGGGCGCAAATTCTGTGGGGCGCACATCCTGCGGCGCAAATCCTGCTGCGCACATGAATAAAAATAATATTAAAACATTTTTACAAAAAAATATATTTAAATCAAATTAATAAAAAAACTGGTGCTTGCACATCCTGTGGGGCGCAAATTCTGTGGGGCGCACATCCTGCGGCGCACATCCTGCTGCGCACATAAATAAAAATAATATTAAAAACAAATTACAATTATTTTTTTTTAAATCAAATTAATAAAAAAACTGTGCTTGTACATCCTGTGGGGCGCAAATTCTGTGGGGCGCACATCATACGGCGCACATCCTGCTGCGCACATAAGTAAAAATAATATTAAAACTTTTTTACAAAAAAAAATATTTAAATCAATTTAATAAAAAAACTGTGCTTGCACATCCTGTGGGGCGCAAATTCTGTGGGGCGCACATCCTTCGGCGCACATCCTGCTGCGCACATAAATCAAAATAATATTAAAACATTTTTACAGAAAATTTTTTTTAAATCAAATTAATAAAAAAACTGTGCTTGCACATCCTGTGGGGCGCAAATTATGTGGGGCGCACATCCTGCGGCACACATCCTGCTGTGCACATAAATAAAAATAATATTAAAAACAATTTACAATTATTTTTTTTTAAATCAAATTAATAAAAAAACTGAGCTTGCACATCCTGTGGGGCGCAAATTCTGTGGGGCGCACATCCTGCTGCGCACATAAATAAAAATAATATTAAAACATTTTTACAAAAAAAATATTTAAATCAAATTAATAAAAGAACTGTCTTTGCACATCCTGTGGGGCGCAAATTCTGTGGGGCGCACATCCTGCGGCGCACATCCTGCTGCGCACATAAATAAAAATAATATTAAAACATTTTTACAAAAAAAATATTTAAATCAAATTAATAAAAAAACTGTGCTTGCACATCCTTTGGGGCGCAAATTATGTGGGGCGCACATCCTGCAGCGCACATCCTGCTGCGCACATGAATAAAAATAAAATTAAAACTAATTTACAATTTTTTTTTTTTAAATCAAATTAATGAAAAAAATGTGCTTGCACATCCTGTGGGGCGCAAATTCTGTGGGGCGCAAATTCTGTGGGGCGCACATCCTGCGGCGCACATCCTGCTGCGCACATAAATAAAAATAATATTAAAAACAAATTACAATTTTTATTTTTAAATCAAATTAATAAAAAAACTGTCCTTGCACGTCCTGTGGGGCGCAAATTATGTGGGGCGCAAATTCTGTGGGGCGCACATCCTGCGGCGCACATCCTGCTGCGCACATAAATAAAAATGAAATAAAACATTTTTACAAAAAAAAATATTTAAATCAAATTAATAAAAAAACTGTGCTTGCACATCCTGTGGGGCGCAAATTATGTGGGGCGCACATCCTGCGGCGCACATCCTGCTGCGCACATAAATAAAAATAATATTAAAAACAAATTACAATTTTTATTTTTAAATCAAATTAATAAAAAAACTGTCCTTGCACGTCCTGTGGGGCGCAAATTCTGTGGGGCGCACATCCTGCGGCGCACATCCTGCTGCGCACAAAAATAAAAATGAAATAAAACATTTTTACAAAAAAAAATATTTAAATCAAATTAATAAAAAAACTGTGCTTGCACATCCTGTGGGGCGCAAATTCTGTGGGGCGCACATCCTGTGGCGCACATCCTGCTGCGCACATAAATAAAAATAAAATAAAAAAAAAATTTACAATTTTTTTTTTTTAAATCAAATTAATAAAAAAACTGTGCTTGCACATCCTGTGGGGCGCAAATTATGTGGGGCGCAAATTCTGTGGGGAGCACATCCTGCGGCGCACATCCTGCTGCACACATAAATAAAAATAATATTAAAACATTTTTACAAAAAAAAATATTTAAATCAAATTATTAAAAAAACTGTGCTTGAACATCCTGTGGGGCGCAAATTCTCTGGGGCGCACATCCTGCGGCGCACATCCTGCTGCGCACATAAATAAAAATAATATTAAAAACAAATTACAATTTTTTTTTTTAAATCAAATTAATAAAAAAACTGTCCTTGCACATCCTGTGGGGCGCAAATTCTGTGGGGTGCACATGAATAAAAATAATATTAAAACATTTTTACAAAAAAAAATATTTAAATCAAATTAATAAAAAAACTGTGCTTGCACATCCTGTGGGGCGCAAATTCTGTGGGGCGCACATCCTGTGGCGCACATCCTGCTGCGCACATAAATAAAAATAATATTAAAAACAATTTACAATTTTTTTTTTTTAAATAAAATTAATAAAAAAACTGTGCTTGCACATCCTGTGGGGCGCAAATTCTGTGGGGCGCACATCCTGCCGCGCACATCCTGCTGTGCACATGAATAAAAATAATATTAAAACATTTTTACAAAAAAAAATTTAAATCAAATTAATAAAAAAACTGTGCTTGCACATCCTGTGGGGCGCAAATTATGTGGGGCGCAAATTCTGTGGGGCGCACATCCTGAGGCGCACATCCTGCTGCGCACATAAATAAAAATAATATTAAAACATTTTTACAAAAAAATGTATTAAAATCAAAGTAATAAAAAAACTGTGCTTGCACATTCTGTGGGGCGCAAATTCTGTGGGGCGCAAATCCTGCGGCGCACATCCTGCTGCGCATATAAATAAAAATAATGTTAAAACATTTTTACAAAAAAAAATATATACATCAAATTAATAAAAAAACTGTGCTTGCACATCCTGTGGGGCGCGAATTCTGTGGGGCGCACATTCAGCTGCGCACATTAATACAAATAATATTAAAAACAATTTACAATTTATTTTTTTTTTAAATCAAATTAATAAAAAAACTGTGCTTGCACATCCTGTGGGGCGCAAATTCTGTGGGGCGCACATCCTGTGGCGCACATCCTGCTGCGCACATAAATAAAAATAATATTAAAAACAATTTACAATTTTTTTTTTTTAAATAAAATTAATAAAAAAACTGTGCTTGCACATCCTGTGGGGCGCAAATTATGTGGGGCGCAAATTCTGTGGGGCGCACATCCTGCGGCGCACATCCTGCTGCGCACATAAATAAAAATAATATTAAAACATTTTTACAAAAAAATATATTTAAATCAAATTAATAAAAAAAACTGTCCTTGCACATCCTGTGGGGCGCAAATTCTGTGGGGCGCACATCCTGCGGCGCACATCCTGCTGCGCACATAAATAAAAATAATATTAAAACATTTTTACAAAAAAAAATATTTAAATCAAATTAATAAAAAAACTGTGCTTGCACATCCTGTGGGGCGCAAATTCTGTGGGGCGCACATCCTGTGGCGCACATCCTGCTGCGCACATAAATAAAAATAATATTAAAAACAATTTACAATTTTTTTTTTTTAAATAAAATTAATAAAAAACTGTGCTTGCACATCCTGTGGGGCGCAAATTCTGTGGGGCGCACATCCTGCGGCGCACAACCTGCTGCGCAAATAAATAAAAATAATATTAAAACATTTTTACAAAAAAAAATATTTAAATCAAATTAATAAAAAAATGTGCTTGCACATCCTGTGGGGCGCAAATTATGTGGGGCCCACATCCTGCGGCGCACATCCTGCTGCGCACATAAATAAAAATAAAATAAAACATTTTTACAAAAAAAATATTTAAATCAAATTAATAAAAAAACTGTGCTTGCACATCCTGTGGGGCGCAAATTATGTGGGGCGCAAATTCTGTGGGGCGCACATCCTGCGGCGCACATCCTGCTGCGCACATAAATAAAAATAATATTAAAAACAATTTACAATTTTTTTTTTTTAAATAAAATTAATAAAAAAACTGTGCTTGCACATCCTGTGGGGCGCTAATTCTGTTGGGCGCACATCCTGCCGCGCACATCCTGCTGCGCACATAAATAAAAATAATATTAAAACATTTTTACCAAAAAAATATTTAAATCAAATTAATAAAAAAACTGTGCTTGCACATCCTGTGGGGCGCAAATTATGTGGGGCGCACATCCTGCGGCGCACATCCTGCTGCGCACATAAATAAAAATAATATTAAAAACAAATTACAATTTTTTTTTTTAAATCAAATTAATAAAAAAACTGTCCTTGCACGTCCTGTGGGGCGCAAATTATGTGGGGCGCAAATTCTGTGGGGCGCACATCCTGCGGCGCACATCCTGCTGCGCACATAAATAAAAATAAAATAAAACATTTTTACAAAAAAAATATTTAAATCAAATTAATAAAAAAACTGTGCTTGCACATCCTGTGGGGCGCAAATTATGTGGGGCGCATATCCTGTGGCGCACATCCTGCTGCGCACATAAATAAAAATAATATTAAAAACAATTTACAATTTTTTTTTTTTAAATCAAATAAATAAAAAAACTGTGCTTACACATCCTGTGGGGCGCAAATTCTGTGGGGCGCACATCCTGCGGCGCACATCCTGCTGCGCACATAAATAAAAATAATATTAAAACATTTTTACAAAAAAAATATTTAAATCAAATTAATAAAAAAACTGTGCTTGCACATCCTGTGGGGCGCAAATTATGTGGGGCGCAAATTCTGTGGGGCGCACATCCTGCGGCGCACATCCTGCTGCGCACATAAATAAAAATAATATTAAAAACAAATTACAATTTTTTTTTTTAAATCAAATTAATAAAAAACTGTCCTTGCACATTCTGTGGGGTGCACATAAATAAAAATAAAATAAAACATTTTTACAAAAAAAATATTTAAATCAAATTAATAAAAAAACTGTGCTTGCACATCCTGTGGGGCGCAAATTCTGTGGGGCGCACATCCTGCGGTGCACATCCTGCTGCGCACATAAATAAAAATAATATTAAAACATTATTACAAAAAAAAATATTTAAATCAAATTAATAAAAAAACTGTGCTTGCACATCCTGTGGGGCGCAAATTCTGTGGGGCGCACATCCTGCTGCGCACATAAATAAAAATAATATTAAAAACAAATTACAATTTTTTTTTTTTAAGTCAAATAAATAAAAAAACTGACCTTGCACATCCTGTGGGGCGCAAATTCTGTGGGGCGCATATCCTGCGGCACACATCCTGCTGCGCATATAAATAAAAATAATATTGAAACAAATATACAAGTTTTTTTTTTTAAATCAAATTAATAAAAAAACTGTGCTTGCACATCCTGTGGGGCGCAAATTCTGTGGGGCGCACATCCTGCGGCACACATCCTGCTGCGCACATGAATAAAAATAATATTAAAACATTTTTACAAAAAAAAATATTTAAATCAAATTAATAAAAAAACTGTGCTTGCACATCCTGTGGGGCGCAAATTCTGTGGGGCGCACATCCTGCTGCGCACATAAATAAAAATAATATTAAAAACAAATTACAATTTTTAAAAAAAAATCAAATTAATAAAAAAACTGTGCTTGCACACCCTGTGGGGCGCAATGTATGTGGGGCGCACATCCTGCGGCGCACATCCTGCTGTGCACATGAATAAAAATAATATTAAAACATTTTTACAAAAAAAAATATTTAAATCAAATTAATAAAAAAACTGTGCTTGCACATCCTGTGGGGCGCAAATTCTGTGGGGCGCACATCCTGCGGCGCACATCCTGCTGCGCACATAAATAAAAATAATATTAAAAACAAATTACAATTTTTAAAAAAAAATCAAATTAATAAAAAAACTGTGCTTGCACATCCTGTGGGGCGCAATGTATGTGGGGCGCACATCCTGCAGCGCACATAAATAAAAATAATATTAAAACATTTTTACAAAAAAATATATTTAAATCAAATTAATAAAAAAACTGTGCTTGCACATCCTGTGGGGCGCAAATTATGTGGGGCGCACATCATGCGGCGCACATCCTGCTGCGCACATAAATAAAAATAATATTAAAAACAAATTACAATTTTTTTTTTAAATCAAATTAATAAAAAAACTGTCCTTGCACATCCTGTGGGGCGCAAATTATGTGGGGCGCAAATTCTGTGGGGCGCACATCCTGCGGCGCACATCCTGCTGCGCACATAAATAAGAATAATATTAAAACATTTTTACAAAAAAAATATTTAAATCAAATTAATAAAAAAACTGTGCTTGCACATCCTGTGGGGCGCAAATTATGTGGGGCACAAATTCTGTGGGGCGCACATCCTGCGGCGCACATCCTGCTGCGCACATAAATAAGAATAATATTAAAACATTTTTACAAAAAAAATATTTAAATCAAATTAATAAAAAAACTGTGCTTGCACATCCTGTGGGGCGCAAATTATGTGGGGCACAAATTCTGTGGGGCGCACATCCTGCGGCGCACATCCTGCTGCGCATATACATAAAAATAATATTAAAAACAAATTACAATTTTTTTTTTTGTAAATCAAATTAATAAAAAAACTGTGCTTGCACATCCTGTGGGGCGCAAATTCTGTGGGGCGCACATCCTGCTGTGCACATAAATAAAAATAATATTAAAACATTTTTACAAAAAAAAATATTTAAATCAAATTAATAAAAAAACTGTGCTTGCACATCCTGTGGGGCACAAATTATGTGGGGCGCACATCCTGCGGCGCACATCCTGCTGCGCACATGAATAAAAATAATATTAAAAACAAATTACAATTTTTTTTTTAAATCAAATTAATAAAAAAACTGTGCTTGCACATCCTGTGGGGCGCAAATTCTGTGGGGCGCACATCCTGCGGCGCACATCCTGCTGCGCACATAAATAAAAAAAATATTAAAAACAAATTACAATTTTTTTTTTTAAATCAAATTAATAAAAAAACTGTCCTTGCACATCCTGTGGGGCGCAAATTCTGTGGGGCGCACATGAATAAAAATAATATTAAAACATTTTTACAAAAAAAAAATTTAAATATAACTAATAAAAAAACTGTGCTTGCACATCCTGTGGGGCGCAAATTATGTGGGGCGCACATCCTGCGGCGCACATCCTGCTGCGCACATAAATAAAAATAGTATTAAAAACAAATTACAATTTTTTTTTTAAATCAAATTAATAAAAAAACTGTGCTTGCACATCCTGTGGGGCGCAAATTCTGTGGGGCGCACATCCTGTGGCGCACATCCTGCTGCGCACATAAATAAAAATGATATTAAAAACGTTTTTACAAAAAAAATATTTAAATCAAATTAATAAAAAAACTGTGCTTGCACATCCTGTGGGGCGCAAATTATGTGGGGCGCACATCCCACGGCGCACATCCTGCTGCGCAAATAAATAAAAATAAAATTAAAAAAAATTTACAATTTTTTTTTTTCAAATCAAATTAATAAAAAAACTGTGCTTGCACATCCTGTGGGGCGCAAATCCTGCGGCGCACATCCTGCTGCGCATATAAATGAAAATAATGTTAAACCATTTTTACAAAAAAAAATATTAAAATCACATTAATAAAAAAACTGTGCTTGCACATTCTGTGGGGCGCAAATTCTGTGGGGCGCAAATCCTGCGGCGCACATCCTGCTGCGCATATAAATAAAAATAATATTAAAAACAAATTACAATTTTTTTTTTAAATCAAATTAATAAAAAAACTGTCCTTGCACATACTGTGGGGCGCAAATTCTGTGGGGCGCACATCCTGCGGCGCACATCCTGCTGCGCAAATAAATAAAAATAATATTAAAACATTTTTACAAAAAAAAATATTTAAATCAAATTAATAAAAAAATTTGCTTGCACATCCTGTGGGGCGCAAATTATGTGGGGCGCACATCCTGCAGCGCACATCCTGCTGCGCACATGAATAAAAATAATATTAAAAACAAATTACAATTTTTTTTTTTTAAATCAAATTAATAAAAAAACTGTGGTTGCACATCCTGTGGGGCGCAAATTATGTGGGGCGCACATCCTGCTGTGCACATCCTGCTGCGCACATAAATAAAAACAATATTAAAAACAAATTACAATTTTTTTTTTTAAATCAAATTAATAAAAAAACTGTCCATGCACATCCTGTGGGGCGCAAATTCTGTGGGGCGCACATCCTGCGGCGAAAAATCCTGCTGCGCACATAAATAAAAATAATATTAAAAACAAATTACAATTTTTTTTTTAAAATCAAATTAATAAAAAAACTGTCCTTGCACATCCTGTGGGGCGCAAATTCTGTGGGGCGCACATCCTGCGGCGCACATCCTGCTGCGCACATAAATAAAAATAGTATTAAAAACAATTTACAATTTTTTTTTTAAATCAAATTAATAAAAAAACTGTGCTTGCACATCCTGTGGGGCGCAAATTCTGTGGGGCGCACATCCTGTGGCGCACATCCTGCTGCGCACATAAATAAAAATGATATTAAAAACGTTTTTACAAAAAAAATATTTAAATCAAATTAATAAAAAAACTGTGCTTGCACATCCTGTGGGGCGCAAATTATGTGGGGCGCACATCCCACGGCGCACATCCTGCTGCGCAAATAAATAAAAATAAAATTAAAAAAAATTTACAATTTTTTTTTTTCAAATCAAATTAATAAAAAAACTGTGCTTGCACATCCTGTGGGGCGCAAATTCTGTGGGGCGCACATCCTGCGGCGCACATCCTGCTGCGCAAATAAATAAAAATAATATTAAAACATTTTTACAAAAAAAAATATTTAAATCAAATTAATAAAAAAACTGTGGTTGCACATCCTGTGGGGCGCAAATTCTGTGGGGCGCACATCCTGCGGCGCACATCCTGCTGCGCACATAAATAAAAATAATATTAAAAACAAATTACAATTTTTTTTTTAAAATCAAATTAATAAAAAAACTGTCCTTGCACATCCTGTGGGGCACAAATTCTGTGGGGCGCACATCCTGCGGCGCACATCCTGCTGCGCATATAAATAAAAATAATATTAAAAACAAATTACAATTTTTTTTTTAAATCAAATTAATAAAAAAACTGTCCTTGCACATCCTGTGGGGCGCAAATTATGTGGGGCGCACATCCTGCTGCGCACATAAATAAAAATAATATTAAAAACAAATTACAATTTTTTTTTTAAAATCAAATTAATAAAAAAACTGTCCTTGCACATCCTGTGGGGCACAAATTCTGTGGGGCGCACATCCTGCGGCGCACATCCTGCTGCGCATATAAATAAAAATAATATTAAAAACAAATTACAATTTTTTTTTTAAATCAAATTAATAAAAAAACTGTCCTTGCACATCCTGTGGGGCGCAAATTATGTGGGGCGCACATCCTGCTGCGCACATAAATAAAAATAATATTAAAAACAAATTACAATTTTTAAAAAAAAATCAAATTAATAAAAAAACTGTGCTTGCACACCCTGTGGGGCGCAATGTATGTGGGGCGCACATCCTGCGGCGCACATCCTGCTGCGCACATAAATAAAAATAATATTAAAAACAAATTACAATTTTTAAAAAAAAATCAAATTAATAAAAAAACTGTGCTTGCACATCCTGTGGGGCGCAATGTATGTGGGGCGCACATCCTGCAGCGCACATAAATAAAAATAATATTAAAACATTTTTACAAAAAAATATATTTAAATCAAATTAATAAAAAAACTGTGCTTGCACATCCTGTGGGGCGCAAATTATGTGGGGCGCACATCATGCGGCGCACATCCTGCTGCGCACATAAATAAAAATAATATTAAAAACAAATTACAATTTTTTTTTTAAATCAAATTAATAAAAAAACTGTCCTTGCACATCCTGTGGGGCGCAAATTATGTGGGGCGCAAATTCTGTGGGGCGCACATCCTGCGGCGCACATCCTGCTGCGCACATAAATAAGAATAATATTAAAACATTTTTACAAAAAAAATATTTAAATCAAATTAATAAAAAAACTGTGCTTGCACATCCTGTGGGGCGCAAATTATGTGGGGCGCAAATTCTGTGGGGCGCACATCCTGCGGCGCACATCCTGCTGTGCACATGAATAAAAATAATATTAAAACATTTTTACAAAAAAAAATATTTAAATATAACTAATAAAAAACCTTGCTTGCACATCCTGTGGGGCGCAAATTATGTGGGGCGCACATCCTGCTGCGGAAATAAATAAAAATAAAATTAAAAAAAATTTACAATTTTTTTTTTTTAAATCAAATTAATAAAAAAACTTTCCTTGCACATCCTGTGGGGCGCAAATTCTGTGCGGCGCACATCCAGCTGCGCACATTAATAAAAATGATATTAAAAACAATTTACAATTTTTTTTTTTGTAAATCAAATTAATAAAAAAACTGTGCTTGCACATCCTGTGGGGCGCAAATTCTGTGGGGCGCACATCCTGCTGTGCACATAAATAAAAATAATATTAAAACATTTTTACAAAAAAAAATATTTAAATCAAATTAATAAAAAAACTGTGCTTGCACATCCTGTGGGGCACAAATTATGTGGGGCGCACATCCTGCGGCGCACATCCTGCTGCGCACATGAATAAAAATAATATTAAAAACAAATTACAATTTTTTTTTTAAATCAAATTAATAAAAAAACTGTCCTTGCACATCCTGTGGGGCGCAAATTCTGTGGGGCGCACATCCTGCGGCGCAAATCCTGCTGCGCACATGAATAAAAATAATATTAAAACATTTTTACAAAAAAAAATATTTAAATCAAATTAATAAAAAAACTGTGCTTGCACATCCTGTGGGGCGCAAATTCTGTGGGGCCCACATCCTGCGGCAAACATCCTGCTGCGCACATAAATAAAAATAATATTAAAAACAAATTACAATTTTTTTTTTAAATCAAATTAATAAAAAAACTGTCCATGCACATCCTGTGGGGCGCAAATTCTGTGGGGCGCACATCCTGAGCCGCAAATCCTGCTGCGCACAAGAATAAAAATAATATTAAAACATTTTTCCAAAAAAAAATATTTAAATCCAATTAATAAAAAAACTGTGCTTGCACATCCTGTGGGGCGCAAATTCTGTGGGGCCCACATCCTGCGGCGCACATCCTGCTGCGCACATAAATAAAAATAATATTAAAAACAAATTACAATTTTTTTTTTAAATCAAATTAATAAAAAAACTGTCCTTGCACATCCTGTGGGGCGCAAATTCTGTGGGGCGCACATCCTGCGCCGCAAATCCTGCTGCGCACAAGAATAAAAATAATATTAAAACATTTTTACAAAAAAAAATATTTAAATATAACCAATAAAAAAACTGTGCTTGCACATCCTGTGGGTTGCAAATTATGTGGGGCGCACATCCTGCTGTGCAAATGAATAAAAATAAAATTAAAAAAAATTTACAATTTTTTTTTTTTAAATCAAATTAATAAAAAAAATGTGCTTGCACATCCTGTGGGGCGCAAATTATGTGGGGCGCACATCCTGCTGCGCACATAACTAAAAATAATATTAAAACATTTTTACAAAAAAATATATTTAAATCAAATTAATAAAAAAACTGTGCTTGCACATCCTGCTGCGCACATAAATAAAAATAATATTAAAACATTTTTACAAAAAAATATATTTAAATCAAATTAATAAAAAAACTGTGCTTGCACATCCTGTGGGGCGCAAATTCTGTGGGGCGCACATCCTGCTGCGCACATGAATAAAAATAATATTAAAACATTTTTACAAAAAACAATATTTAAATCAAATTAATAAAAAAACTGTGCTTGCACATCCTGTGGTGCGCAAATTATGTGGGGCGCACATCCTGCGGCGCACATCCTGCTGCGCACATAAATAAAAATAATATTAAAACATTTTTACAAAAAAATATATTTAAATCAAATTAATAAAAAAACTGTGCTTGCACATCCTGTGGGGCGCAAATTATGTGGGGCGCACATCCTGCGGCGCACATCCTGCTGCGCACATAAATAAAAATAATATTAAAACATTTTTACAAAAAAATATATTTAAATCAAATTAATAAAAAAACTGTGCTTGCACATCCTGTGGGGCGCAAATTATGTGGGGCGCACATCATGCGGCACACATCCTGCTGCGCATATAAATAAAAATAATGTTAAAACATTTTTACAAAAAAAAATATTTAAATCAAATTAATAAAAAAACTGTGCTTGCACATCCTGTGGGGCGCAAATTATGTGGGGCGCACATCCTGCAGCGCACATCCTGCTGCGCAAATAAATAAAAATAAAATTTAAAAAAAATTTACAATTTTTTTTTTTTAAATCAAATTAATAAAAAAAATGTGCTTGCACATCCTGTGGGGCGCAAATTATGTGGGGCGCACATCCTGCGGCGCACATCCTGCTGCGCACATAAATAAAAATAATATTAAAACATTTTTACAAAAAAAATGTTTAAATCAAATTAATAAAAAAACTGTCCTTGCACATCCTGTGGGGCGCAAATTCTGTGGGGCGCACATCCTGCGGCGCAAATCATGCTGCGCACATAAATAAAAATAATATTAAAACATATTTACAAAAAAAAATATTTAAATCAAATTAATAAAAAAAATGTGCTTGCACATCCTGTGGGGCGCAAATTCTGTGGGGCGCACATCCTGCGGCGCGCATCCTGTTGCGCACATAAATAAATAAAAATAATATTAAAAACAAATTACAATTTTTTTTTTTAAATCAAATTAATAAAAAAACTGTCCATGCACATCCTGTGGGGCGCAAATTCTGTGGGGCGCACATCCTGCGGCGCACATCCTGCTGCGCACATAAATAAAAATAATATTAAAAACAAATTACAATTTTTTTTTTAAAATCAAATTAATAAAAAAACTGTCCTTGCACATCCTGTGGGGCGCAAATTCTGTGGGGCGCACATGAATAAAATAATATTAAAACATTTTTACAAAAAAAAATATTTAAATCAAATTAATAAAAAAACTGTGCTTGCACATCCTGTGGGGTGCAAATTCTGTGGGGCGCACATCCTTTGGCGCACATCCTGCTGCGCACATAAATAAAAATAATATTAAAACATTTTTACAAAAAAAAATATTTAAATCAAATTAATAAAAAAACTGTGCTTGCACATCCTGTGGGGCGCACATCCTGCGGCGCACATCCTGCTGCGCACATAAATAAAAATAATATTAAAACATTTTTACAAAAAAAATATTTAAATCAAATTAATAAAAAAACTGTGCTTGCACATCCTGTGGGGCGCAAATTCTGTGGGGCGCACATCCTGCGGCGCACATCCTGCTGTGCACATGAATAAAAATAATATTAAAACATTTTTACAAAAAAAAATATTTAAATATAACTAATAAAAAAACTGTCCTTGCACATCCTGTGGGGCGCAAATTCTGTGGGGCGCACATCCTGCTGCGCACATAAATAAAAATAATATTAAAAACAAATTACAATTTTTTTTTTTTAAATCAAATTAATAAAAAAACTGTGCTTGCACATCCTGTGGGGCGCAAATTCTGTGGGGCGCACATCCTGCGGCGCACATCCTGCTGCGCACATAAATAAAAATAATATTAAAAACAAATTACAATTTTTTTTTTAAATCAAATTAATAAAAAAACTGTGCTTGCACATCCTGTGGGGCGCACATCCTGCGGTTCACATCCTGCTGCGCACATAAATAAAAATAATATTAAAACATTTTTACAAAAAAAATATTTAAATCAAATTAATAAAAAAACTGTGCTTGCACATCCTGTGGGGCGCAAATTCTGTGGGGCGCACATCCTGCGGCGCACATCCTGCTGCGCACATAAATAAAAATAATACTAAAAACAAATTACAATTTTTTTTTTTTAAATCAAATTAATAAAAAAACTGTCCTTGCACATCCTGTGGAGCGCAAATTTTGTGGGGCGCACATCCTGCTGCGCAAATAAATAAAAATAAAATTAAAAAAAAATTTACAATTTTTTTTTTTTAAATCAAATTAATAAAAAAAATGTGCTTGCACATCCTGTGGGGCGCAAATTATGTGGGGCGCACATCCTGCGGCGCACATCCTGCTGCGCACATAAATAAAAATAATATTAAAACATTTTTACAAAAAAATATATTTAAATCAAATTAATAAAAAACTGTGCTTGCACATCCTGTGGGGCGCAAATTCTGTGGGGCGCACATCCTGCTGCGCACATAAATAAAAAAATATTAAAAAATTTAAAAAAAAAAAAGATTAAAAACAAATTAATAAAAAAACTGTGCTCGCACATCCTGTGGGGCGCAAATTCTGTGGGGCGCACATCCTGCGGCGCACATCCTGCTGCGCACATAAATAAAAATAATATTAAAACATTTTTACAAAAAAAAATATTTAAATATAACCAATAAAAAAACTGTGCTTGCACATCCTGTGGGTTGCAAATTATGTGGGGCGCACATCCTAATGTGCAAATGAATAAAAATAAAATTAAAAACAAATTACAATTTTTTTTTTTCAATCAAATTAATAAAAAAACTGTCCTTGCACATCCTGTGGGGCGCAAATTCTGTGGAGCGCAAATTCTGTGGGGCGCACATCCTGCGGCGCACATCCTGCTGCGCACATAAATAAAAATAATATTTACAATTTTTTTTTTTCAATCAAATTAATAAAAAAACTGTGCTTGCACATCCTGTGGGGCGCAAATTATGTGGGGCGCACATCATGCGGCACACATCCTGCTGCGCATATAAATAAATATAATGTTAAAACATTTTTACAAAAAAAAATATTTAAATCAAATTAATAAAAAAACTGTGCTTGCACATCCTGTGGGGCGCAAATTATGTGGGGCGCACATCCTGCAGCGCACATCCTGCTGCGCAAATAAATAAAAATAAAATTTAAAAAAAATTTACAATTTTTTTTTTTTAAATCAAATTAATAAAAAAAATGTGCTTGCACATCCTGTGGGGCGCAAATTATGTGGGGCGCACATCCTGCGGCGCACATCCTGCTGCGCACATAAATAAAAATAATATTAAAACATTTTTACAAAAAAAATGTTTAAATCAAATTAATAAAAAAACTGTCCTTGCACATCCTGTGGGGCGCAAATTCTGTGGGGCGCACATCCTGCGGCGCAAATCATGCTGCGCACATAAATAAAAATAATATTAAAACATATTTACAAAAAAAAATATTTAAATCAAATTAATAAAAAAAATGTGCTTGCACATCCTGTGGGGCGCAAATTCTGTGGGGCGCACATCCTGCGGCGCGCATCCTGTTGCGCACATAAATAAATAAAAATAATATTAAAAACAAATTACAATTTTTTTTTTTAAATCAAATTAATAAAAAAACTGTCCATGCACATCCTGTGGGGCGCAAATTCTGTGGGGCGCACATCCTGCGGCGCACATCCTGCTGCGCACATAAATAAAAATAATATTAAAAACAAATTACAATTTTTTTTTTAAAATCAAATTAATAAAAAAACTGTCCTTGCACATCCTGTGGGGCGCAAATTCTGTGGGGCGCACATGAATAAAATAATATTAAAACATTTTTACAAAAAAAAATATTTAAATCAAATTAATAAAAAAACTGTGCTTGCACATCCTGTGGGGTGCAAATTCTGTGGGGCGCACATCCTTTGGCGCACATCCTGCTGCGCACATAAATAAAAATAATATTAAAACATTTTTACAAAAAAAAATATTTAAATCAAATTAATAAAAAAACTGTGCTTGCACATCCTGTGGGGCGCACATCCTGCGGCGCACATCCTGCTGCGCACATAAATAAAAATAATATTAAAACATTTTTACAAAAAAAATATTTAAATCAAATTAATAAAAAAACTGTGCTTGCACATCCTGTGGGGCGCAAATTCTGTGGGGCGCACATCCTGCGGCGCACATCCTGCTGTGCACATGAATAAAAATAATATTAAAACATTTTTACAAAAAAAAATATTTAAATATAACTAATAAAAAAACTGTCCTTGCACATCCTGTGGGGCGCAAATTCTGTGGGGCGCACATCCTGCTGCGCACATAAATAAAAATAATATTAAAAACAAATTACAATTTTTTTTTTTTAAATCAAATTAATAAAAAAACTGTGCTTGCACATCCTGTGGGGCGCAAATTCTGTGGGGCGCACATCCTGCGGCGCACATCCTGCTGCGCACATAAATAAAAATAATATTAAAAACAAATTACAATTTTTTTTTTAAATCAAATTAATAAAAAAACTGTGCTTGCACATCCTGTGGGGCGCACATCCTGCGGTTCACATCCTGCTGCGCACATAAATAAAAATAATATTAAAACATTTTTACAAAAAAAATATTTAAATCAAATTAATAAAAAAACTGTGCTTGCACATCCTGTGGGGCGCAAATTCTGTGGGGCGCACATCCTGCGGCGCACATCCTGCTGCGCACATAAATAAAAATAATACTAAAAACAAATTACAATTTTTTTTTTAAAATCAAATTAATAAAAAAACTGTCCTTGCACATCCTGTGGGGCGCAAATTATGTGGGGCGCACATCCTGCGGCGCACATCCTGCTGCGCACATGAATAAAAATAATATTAAAAACAAATTACAATTTTTTTTTTTTAAATCAAATTAATAAAAAAACTGTCCTTGCACATCCTGTGGAGCGCAAATTTTGTGGGGCGCACATCCTGCTGCGCAAATAAATAAAAATAAAATTAAAAAAAAATTTACAATTTTTTTTTTTTAAATCAAATTAATAAAAAAAATGTGCTTGCACATCCTGTGGGGCGCAAATTATGTGGGGCGCACATCCTGCGGCGCACATCCTGCTGCGCACATAAATAAAAATAATATTAAAACATTTTTACAAAAAAATATATTTAAATCAAATTAATAAAAAACTGTGCTTGCACATCCTGTGGGGCGCAAATTCTGTGGGGCGCACATCCTGCTGCGCACATAAATAAAAAAATATTAAAAAATTTAAAAAAAAAAAAGATTAAAAACAAATTAATAAAAAAACTGTGCTCGCACATCCTGTGGGGCGCAAATTCTGTGGGGCGCACATCCTGCGGCGCACATCCTGCTGCGCACATAAATAAAAATAATATTAAAACATTTTTACAAAAAAAAATATTTAAATATAACCAATAAAAAAACTGTGCTTGCACATCCTGTGGGTTGCAAATTATGTGGGGCGCACATCCTAATGTGCAAATGAATAAAAATAAAATTAAAAACAAATTACAATTTTTTTTTTTCAATCAAATTAATAAAAAAACTGTCCTTGCACATCCTGTGGGGCGCAAATTCTGTGGAGCGCAAATTCTGTGGGGCGCACATCCTGCGGCGCACATCCTGCTGCGCACATAAATAAAAATAATATTTACAATTTTTTTTTTTCAATCAAATTAATAAAAAAACTGTCCTTGCACATCCTGTGGGGCGCAAATTCTGTGGAGCGCAAATTCTGTGGGGCGCACATCCTGCGGCGCACATCCTGCTGCGCACATAAATAAAAATAATATTTACAATTTTTTTTTTTCAATCAAATTAATAAAAAAACTGTCCTTGCACATCCTGTGGGGCGCAAATTCTGTGGAGCGCAAATTCTGTGGGGCGCACATCCTGCGGCGCACATCCTGCTGCGCACATGAATAAAAATAATATTAAAAACAAATTACAATTTTTTTTTTTAAATCAAATTAATAAAAAAACTGTCCTTGCACATCCTGTGGGGCGCAAATTCTGTGGGGCGCACATCCTGTGGCGCACATCCTGCTGCGCACATAAATAAAAATAATATTAAAACATTTTTACAAAAAAAAATATTTAAATCAAATTAATAAAAAAACTGTGCTTGCACATCCTGTGGGGCGCAAATTCTGTGGGGCGCACATCCTGCGGCGCACATCCTGCTGCGCACATAAATAAAAATAATATTAAAACATTTTTACAAAAAAAAATATTTAAATCAAATTAATAAAAAAACTGTCCATGCACATCCTGTGGGGCGCACATCCTGCGGCGCACATCCTGCTGCGCACATAAATAAAAATAATATTAAAACATTTTTACAAAAAAAAATATTTAAATCAAATTAATAAAAAAACTGTCCTTGCACATCCTGTGGGGCGCAAATTCTGTGGGGCGCACATCCTGCTGCGCACATAAATAAAAATAATATTAAAACATTTTTACAAAAAAAAATATTTAAATCAAATTAATAAAAAAACTGTCCTTGCACATCCTGTGGGGCGCAAATTCTGTGGGGCGCACATCCTGCGGCGCACATCCTGCTGCGCACATAAATAAAAATAATATTAAAAACAAATTACAATTTTTAAAAAAAAATCAAATTAATAAAAAAACTGTGCTTGCACACCCTGTGGGGCGCAATGTATGTGGGGCGCACATCCTGCGGCGCACATCCTGCTGTGCACATGAATAAAAATAATATTAAAACATTTTTACAAAAAAAAATATTTAAATCAAATTAATAAAAAAACTGTGCTTGCACATCCTGTGGGGCGCAAATTCTGTGGGGCGCACATCCTGCGGCGCACATCCTGCTGCGCACATAAATAAAAATAATATTAAAAACAAATTACAATTTTTTTTTTTAAATCAAATTAATAAAAAAACTGTCCTTGCACATCCTGTGGGGCGCAAATTCTGTGGGGCGCACATCCTGCGGCGCACATCCTGCTGCGCACATAAATAAAAATAATATTAAAAACAAATTACAATTTTTAAAAAAAAATCAAATTAATTAAAAAAACTGTGCTTGCACACCCTGTGGGGCGCAATGTATGTGGGGCGCACATCCTGCGGCGCACATCCTGCTGTGCACATGAATAAAAATAATATTAAAACATTTTTACAAAAAAAAATATTTAAATCAAATTAATAAAAAAACTGTGCTTGCACATCCTGTGGGGCGCAAATTCTGTGGGGCGCACATCCTGCGGCGCACATCCTGCTGCGCACATAAATAAAAATAATATTAAAAACAAATTACAATTTTTAAAAAAAAATCAAATTAATAAAAAAACTGTGCTTGCACATCCTGTGGGGCGCAATGTATGTGGGGCGCACATCCTGCAGCACACATAAATAAAAATAATATTAAAACATTTTTACAAAAAAATATATTTAAATCAAATTAATAAAAAAACTGTGCTTGCACATCCTGTGGGGCGCAAATTATGTGGGGCGCACATCATGCGGCGCACATCCTGCTGCGCACATAAATAAAAATAATATTAAAAACAAATTACAATTTTTTTTTTAAATCAAATTAATAAAAAAACTGTCCTTGCACATCCTGTGGGGCGCAAATTATGTGGGGCGCAAATTCTGTGGGGCGCACATCCTGCGGCGCACATCCTGCTGCGCACATAAATAAGAATAATATTAAAACATTTTTACAAAAAAAATATTTAAATCAAATTAATAAAAAAACTGTGCTTGCACATCCTGTGGGGCGCAAATTATGTGGGGCACAAATTCTGTGGGGCGCACATCCTGCGGCGCACATCCTGCTGCGCACATACATAAAAATAATATTAAAAACAAATTACAATTTTTTTTTTTGTAAATCAAATTAATAAAAAAACTGTGCTTGCACATCCTGTGGGGCGCAAATTCTGTGGGGCGCACATCCTGCTGTGCACATAAATAAAAATAATATTAAAACATTTTTACAAAAAAAAATATTTAAATCAAATTAATAAAAAAACTGTGCTTGCACATCCTGTGGGGCACAAATTATGTGGGGCGCACATCCTGCGGCGCACATCCTGCTGCGCACATGAATAAAAATAATATTAAAAACAAATTACAATTTTTTTTTTAAATCAAATTAATAAAAAAACTGTCCTTGCACATCCTGTGGGGCGCAAATTCTGTGGGGCGCACATCCTGCGGCGCAAATCCTGCTGCGCACATGAATAAAAATAATATTAAAACATTTTTACAAAAAAAAATATTTAAATCAAATTAATAAAAAAACTGTGCTTGCACATCCTGTGGGGCGCAAATTCTGTGGGGCGCACATCCTGCGGCGCACATCCTGCTGCGCACATAAATAAAAAAAATATTAAAAACAAATTACAATTTTTTTTTTTAAATCAAATTAATAAAAAAACTGTCCTTGCACATCCTGTGGGGCGCAAATTCTGTGGGGCGCACATGAATAAAAATAATATTAAAACATTTTTACAAAAAAAAAAATTTAAATATAACTAATAAAAAAACTGTGCTTGCACATCCTGTGGGGCGCAAATTATGTGGGGCGCACATCCCACGGCGCACATCCTGCTGCGCAAATAAATAAAAATAAAATTAAAAAAAATTTACAATTTTTTTTTTTCAAATCAAATTAATAAAAAAACTGTGCTTGCACATCCTGTGGGGCGCAAATCCTGCGGCGCACATCCTGCTGCGCATATAAATGAAAATAATGTTAAACCATTTTTACAAAAAAAAATATTAAAATCACATTAATAAAAAAACTGTGCTTGCACATTCTGTGGGGCGCAAATTCTGTGGGGCGCAAATCCTGCGGCGCACATCCTGCTGCGCATATAAATAAAAATAATATTAAAAACAAATTACAATTTTTTTTTTAAATCAAATTAATAAAAAAACTGTCCTTGCACATACTGTGGGGCGCAAATTCTGTGGGGCGCACATCCTGCGGCGCACATCCTGCTGCGCAAATAAATAAAAATAATATTAAAACATTTTTACAAAAAAAAATATTTAAATCAAATTAATAAAAAAACTGTCCTTGCACATCCTGTGGGGCGCAAATTCTGTGGGGCGCACATGAATAAAAATAATATTAAAACATTTTTACAAAAAAAAAGATTTAAATCAAATTAATAAAAAACCTTGCTTGCACATCCTGTGGGGCGCAAATTCTGTGGGGCGCACATCCTGCGGCGCACATAAATAAAAATAATATTAAAAACAAATTACAATTTTTTTTTTTTAAGTCAAATTAATAAAAAAACTGTCCTTGCACATCCTGTGGGGCGCAAATTCTGTGGGGCGCACATCCTGCGGCGCACATCCTGCTGCGCAAATAAATAAAAATAAAATAAAAAAAAATTTACAATTTTTTTTTTTTAAATCAAATTTATAAAAAAACTGTGCTTGCACATCCTGTGGGGCGCAAATGATGTGGGGCGCACATCCTGCGGCGCACATCCTGCTGCGCACATGAATAAAAATAATATTAAAACATTTTTACAAAAAAAATATTTAAATCAAATTAATAAAAAAACTGTCCTTGCACATCCTGTGGGGCGCAAATTCTGTGGGGCGCACATCCTGCGGCGCACATCCTGCTGCGCACATAAATAAAAATAATATTAAAACATTTTTACAAAAAAAAATATTTAAATCAAATTAATAAACAAACTATGCTTGCACATCCTGTGGGGCGCAAATTCTGTGGGGCGCACATCCTGCGGCGCACATCCTGCTGCGCACATAAATAAAAATAATATTAAAAACAAATTACAATTTTTTTTTTAAAATCAAATTAATAAAAAAACTGTCCTTGCACATCCTGTGGGGCACAAATTCTGTGGGGCGCACATCCTGCGGCGCACATCCTGCTGCGCATATAAATAAAAATAATATTAAAAACAAATTACAATTTTTTTTTTAAATCAAATTAATAAAAAAACTGTCCTTGCACATCCTGTGGGGCGCAAATTATGTGGGGCGCACATCCTGCTGCGCACATAAATAAAAACAATATTAAAAACAAATTATAATTTTTTTTTTAAACTCAAATTAATAAAAAAACTGTCCTTGCACATCCTGTGGGGCGCAAATTCTGTGGGGCGCACATCCTGCGGCGCACATCCTGCTGCGCACATAAATAAAAATAATATTAAAAACAAATTACAATTTTTAAAAAAAAATCAAATTAATAAAAAAACTGTGCTTGCACACCCTGTGGGGCGCAATGTATGTGGGGCGCACATCCTGCGGCGCACATCCTGCTGTGCACATGAATAAAAATAATATTAAAACATTTTTACAAAAAAAAATATTTAAATCAAATTAATAAAAAAACTGTGCTTGCACATCCTGTGGGGCGCACATCCTGCGGCGCACATCCTGCTGCGCACATAAATAAAAATAATATTAAAAACAAATTACAATTTTTTTTTTTAAATCAAATTAATAAAAAAACTGTCCTTGCACATCCTGTGGGGCGCAAATTCTGTGGGGCGCACATCCTGCGGCGCACATCCTGCTGCGCACATAAATAAAAATAATATTAAAACATTTTTACAAAAAAAAATATTTAAATCAAATTATTAAAAAAACTGTGCTTGAACATCCTGTGGGGCGCACATCCTGCGGCGCACATCCTGCTGCCCACATAAATAAAAATAATATTAAAAACAAATTACAATTTTTTTTTTAAATCAAATTAATAAAAAAACTGTCCTTGCACATCCTGTGGGGCGCAAATTATGTGGGGCGCACATCATACGGCGCACATCCTGCTTCGCACATAAATAAAAATAATATTAAAACATTTTTACAAAAAAAATATTTAAATCAAATTAATAAAAAAACTGTCCTTGCACATCCTGTGGGGCGCAAATTCTGTGGGGCGCACATCCTGCGGCGCACATCCTGCTGCGCACATAAATAAAAATAATATTAAAACATTTTTACAAAAAAAATATTTAAATCAAATTAATAAAAAAACTGTGCTTGCACATCCTGTGGGGCACAAATTATGTGGGGCGCACATCCTGCGGCGCACATCCTGCTGCGCACATGAATAAAAATAATATTAAAAACAAATTACAATTTTTTTTTTAAATCAAATTAATAAAAAAACTGTCCTTGCACATCCTGTGGGGCGCAAATTCTGTGGGGCGCACATCCTGAGGCGCACATCCTGCTGCGCACATAAATAAAAATTATATCAAAACATTTTTACAAAAAAGAAATATTTAAATATAACTAATAAAAAAACTGTGCTTGCACATCCTGTGGGGCGCAAATTATGTGGGGCGCACATCCTGCTGCGCACGTAAATAAAAATAATATTAAAAACAAATTACAATTTTTTTTTTTTAAATCAAATTAATAAAAAAACTGTGCTTGCACATCCTGTGGGGCGCAAATTCTGTGGGGCGCACATCCTGTGGCGCACATCCTGCTGCGCACATAAATAAAAATAATATTAAAACATTTTTACAAAAAAATGTATTAAAATCAAAGTAATAAAAAAACTGTGCTTGCACATTCTGTGGGGCGCAAATTCAGTGGGGCGCACATTCAGCTGCGCACATTAATACAAATAATATTAAAAACAATTTACAATTTTTTTTTTTTTTAATCAAATTAATAAAAAAATTGTCCTTGCACATCCTGTGGGGCGCAAATTCTGTGGGGCGCACATCCTGCGGCGCAAATCCTGCTGCGCACATGAATAAAAATAATATTAAAACATTTTTACAAAAAAAAATATTTAAATCAAATTAATAAAAAAACTGTGCTTGCACATCCTGTGGGGCGCAAATTCTGTGGGGCGCACATCCTGCGGCGCACATCCTGCTGCGCACATAAATAAAAATAATATTAAAAACAAATTACAATTTTTTTTTTTAAATCAAATTAATAAAAAAACTGTCCTTGCACATCCTGTGGGTCGCAAATTCTGTGGGGCGCACATCCTGCTGCGCACATAAATAAAAATTATATAAAACATTTTTACAAAAAAAAATATTTAAATCAAATTAATAAAAAAACTGTGCTTGCACATCCTGTGGGGCGTAAATTCTGTGGGGCGCACATCCTGCTGCGCACATAAATAAAAATAATATTAAAAACAAATTACAATTTTTTTTTTTAAATCAAATTAATAAAAAAACTGTGCTTGCACATCCTGTGGGGCGCACATCCTGCGGCGCACATCCTGCTGCGCACATAAATAAAAATAATATTAAAACATTTTTACAAAAAAATGTATTAAAATCAAAGTAATAAAAAAACTGTGCTTGCACATTCTGTGGGGCGCAAATTCAGTGGGGCGCACATTCAGCTGCGCACATTAATACAAATAATATTAAAAACAATTTACAATTTTTTTTTTTTTTAATCAAATTAATAAAAAAATTGTCCTTGCACATCCTGTGGGGCGCAAATTCTGTGGGGCGCACATCCTGCGGCGCAAATCCTGCTGCGCACATGAATAAAAATAATATTAAAACATTTTTACAAAAAAAAATATTTAAATCAAATTAATAAAAAAACTGTGCTTGCACATCCTGTGGGGCGCAAATTCTGTGGGGCGCACATCCTGCGGCGCACATCCTGCTGCGCACATAAATAAAAATAATATTAAAAACAAATTACAATTTTTTTTTTTTAAATCAAATTAATAAAAAAACTGTCCTTGCACATCCTGTGGGTCGCAAATTCTGTGGGGCGCACATCCTGCTGCGCACATAAATAAAAATTATATAAAACATTTTTACAAAAAAAAATATTTAAATCAAATTAATAAAAAAACTGTGCTTGCACATCCTGTGGGGCGTAAATTCTGTGGGGCGCACATCCTGCTGCGCACATAAATAAAAATAATATTAAAAACAAATTACAATTTTTTTTTTTAAATCAAATTAATAAAAAAACTGTGCTTGCACATCCTGTGGGGCGCACATCCTGCGGCGCACATCCTGCTGCGCACATAAATAAAAATAATATTAAAACATTTTTACAAAAAAAAATATTTAAATCAAATTAATAAAAAAACTGTGCTTGCACATCCTGTGGGGCGCAAATTCTGTGGGGCGCACATCCTGCGGCGCACATCCAGCTGCGCATATAAATAAATATAATATTACAACATTTTTACAAAAAAAAATGTTTAAATCAAATTAATAAAAAAACTGTGCTTGCACATCCTGTGGGGCGCAAATTCTGTGGGGCGCACATCCTGCTGTGCAAATAAATAAAAATAAAATTAAAAAAAATTTACAATTTTTTTTTTAAATCAAATTAATAAAAAAACTGTCCTTGCACATCCTGTGGGGCGCAAATTCTGTGGGGCGCAAATCCTGCGGCGCACATCCTGCTGCGCACATAAATAAAAATAATATTAAAACATTTTTACAAAAAAAATATTTAAATCAAATTAATAAAAAAACTGTGCTTGCACATCCTGTGGGGCGCAAATTCTGTGGGGCGCACATCCTGTGGCGCACATCCTGCTGCGCACATAAATAAAAATAAAATAAAAAAAAAATTTACAATTTTTTTTTTTTAAATCAAATTAATAAAAAAACTGTGCTTGCACATCCTGTGGGGCGCAAATTATGTGGGGCGCAAATTCTGTGGGGAGCACATCCTGCGGCGCACATCCTGCTGCACACATAAATAAAAATAATATTAAAACATTTTTACAAAAAAAAATATTTAAATCAAATTATTAAAAAAACTGTGCTTGAACATCCTGTGGGGCGCAAATTCTCTGGGGCGCACATCCTGCGGCGCACATCCTGCTGCGCACATAAATAAAAATAATATTAAAAACAAATTACAATTTTTTTTTTTAAATCAAATTAATAAAAAAACTGTCCTTGCACATCCTGTGGGGCGCAAATTCTGTGGGGTGCACATGAATAAAAATAATATTAAAACATTTTTACAAAAAAAAATATTTAAATCAAATTAATAAAAAAACTGTGCTTGCACATCCTGTGGGGCGCAAATTCTGTGGGGCGCACATCCTGTGGCGCACATCCTGCTGCGCACATAAATAAAAATAATATTAAAAACAATTTACAATTTTTTTTTTTTAAATAAAATTAATAAAAAAACTGTGCTTGCACATCCTGTGGGGCGCAAATTCTGTGGGGCGCACATCCTGCCGCGCACATCCTGCTGTGCACATGAATAAAAATAATATTAAAACATTTTTACAAAAAAAAATTTAAATCAAATTAATAAAAAAACTGTGCTTGCACATCCTGTGGGGCGCAAATTATGTGGGGCGCAAATTCTGTGGGGCGCACATCCTGAGGCGCACATCCTGCTGCGCACATAAATAAAAATAATATTAAAACATTTTTACAAAAAAATGTATTAAAATCAAATTAATAAAAAAACTGTGCTTGCACATCCTGTGGGGCGCGAATTCTGTGGGGCGCACATTCAGCTGCGCACATTAATACAAATAATATTAAAAACAATTTACAATTTATTTTTTTTTTAAATCAAATTAATAAAAAAACTGTCCATGCACATCCTTTGGGGCGCAAATTATGTGGGGCGCACATCCTGCGGCGCACATCCTGCTGCGCACATAAATAAAAATAAAATAAAACATTTTTACAAAAAAAAATATTTAAATCAAATTTATAAAAAAACTGTGCTTGCACATCCTGTGGGGCGCAAATTCTGTGGGGCGCACATCCTGTGGCGCACATCCTGCTGCGCACATAAATAAAAATAATATTAAAAACAATTTACAATTTTTTTTTTTTAAATAAAATTAATAAAAAAACTGTGCTTGCACATCCTGTGGGGCGCAAATTATGTGGGGCGCAAATTCTGTGGGGCGCACATCCTGCGGCGCACATCCTGCTGCGCACATAAATAAAAATAATATTAAAACATTTTTACAAAAAAATATATTTAAATCAAATTAATAAAAAAAACTGTCCTTGCACATCCTGTGGGGCGCAAATTCTGTGGGGCGCACATCCTGCGGCGCACATCCTGCTGCGCACATAAATAAAAATAATATTAAAACATTTTTACAAAAAAAAATATTTAAATCAAATTAATAAAAAAATGTGCTTACACATCCTGTGGGGCGCAAATTCTGTGGGGCGCACATCCTGTGGCGCACATCCTGCTGCGCACATACATAAAAATAAAATAAAAAAAAAATTTACAATTTTTTTTTTTTAAATCAAATTAATAAAAAAACTGTGCTTGCACATCCTGTGGGGCGCAAATTATGTGGGGCGCAAATTCTGTGGGGCGCACATCCTGCGGCGCACATCCTGCTGCGCACATAAATAAAAATAATATTAAAACATTTTTACAAAAAAAAATATTTAAATCAAATTAATAAAAAAACTGTGCTTGCACATCCTGTGGGGCGCAAATTCTGTGGGGCGCACATCCTGTGGCGCACATCCTGCTGCGCACATAAATAAAAATAATATTAAAAACAATTTACAATTTTTTTTTTTTAAATAAAATTAATAAAAAACTGTGCTTGCACATCCTGTGGGGCGCAAATTCTGTGGGGCGCACATCCTGCGGCGCACAACCTGCTGCGCAAATAAATAAAAATAATATTAAAACATTTTTACAAAAAAAAATATTTAAATCAAATTAATAAAAAAATGTGCTTGCACATCCTGTGGGGCGCAAATTATGTGGGGCCCACATCCTGCGGCGCACATCCTGCTGCGCACATAAATAAAAATAAAATAAAACATTTTTACAAAAAAAATATTTAAATCAAATTAATAAAAAAACTGTGCTTGCACATCCTGTGGGGCGCAAATTATGTGGGGCGCAAATTCTGTGGGGCGCACATCCTGCGGCGCACATCCTGCTGCGCACATAAATAAAAATAATATTAAAAACAATTTACAATTTTTTTTTTTTAAATAAAATTAATAAAAAAACTGTGCTTGCACATCCTGTGGGGCGCTAATTCTGTTGGGCGCACATCCTGCCGCGCACATCCTGCTGCGCACATAAATAAAAATAATATTAAAACATTTTTACCAAAAAAATATTTAAATCAAATTAATAAAAAAACTGTGCTTGCACATCCTGTGGGGCGCAAATTATGTGGGGCGCACATCCTGCGGCGCACATCCTGCTGCGCACATAAATAAAAATAATATTAAAAACAAATTACAATTTTTTTTTTTAAATCAAATTAATAAAAAAACTGTCCTTGCACGTCCTGTGGGGCGCAAATTATGTGGGGCGCAAATTCTGTGGGGCGCACATCCTGCGGCGCACATCCTGCTGCGCACATAAATAAAAATAAAATAAAACATTTTTACAAAAAAAATATTTAAATCAAATTAATAAAAAAACTGTGCTTGCACATCCTGTGGGGCGCAAATTCTGTGGGGCGCACATCCTGCGGCGCACATCCTGCTGCGCACATAAATAAAAATAATATTAAAACATTTTTACAAAAAAAAATATTTAAATCAAATTAATAAAAAAATGTGCTTGCACATCCTGTGGGGCGCAAATTATGTGGGGCGCATATCCTGTGGCGCACATCCTGCTGCGCACATAAATAAAAATAATATTAAAAACAATTTACAATTTTTTTTTTTTAAATCAAATAAATAAAAAAACTGTGCTTACACATCCTGTGGGGCGCAAATTCTGTGGGGCGCACATCCTGCGGCGCACATCCTGCTGCGCACATAAATAAAAATAATATTAAAACATTTTTACAAAAAAAATATTTAAATCAAATTAATAAAAAAACTGTGCTTGCACATCCTGTGGGGCGCAAATTATGTGGGGCGCAAATTCTGTGGGGCGCACATCCTGCGGCGCACATCCTGCTGCGCACATAAATAAAAATAATATTAAAAACAAATTACAATTTTTTTTTTTAAATCAAATTAATAAAAAACTGTCCTTGCACATTCTGTGGGGTGCACATAAATAAAAATAAAATAAAACATTTTTACAAAAAAAATATTTAAATCAAATTAATAAAAAAACTGTGCTTGCACATCCTGTGGGGCGCAAATTCTGTGGGGCGCACATCCTGCGGTGCACATCCTGCTGCGCACATAAATAAAAATAATATTAAAACATTATTACAAAAAAAAATATTTAAATCAAATTAATAAAAAAACTGTGCTTGCACATCCTGTGGGGCGCAAATTCTGTGGGGCGCACATCCTGCTGCGCACATAAATAAAAATAATATTAAAAACAAATTACAATTTTTTTTTTTTAAGTCAAATAAATAAAAAAACTGACCTTGCACATCCTGTGGGGCGCAAATTCTGTGGGGCGCATATCCTGCGGCACACATCCTGCTGCGCATATAAATAAAAATAATATTGAAACAAATATACAAGTTTTTTTTTTTAAATCAAATTAATAAAAAAACTGTGCTTGCACATCCTGTGGGGCGCAAATTCTGTGGGGCGCACATCCTGCGGCACACATCCTGCTGCGCACATAAATAAAAATAATATTAAAACATTTTTACAAAAAAAAATATTTAAATCAAATTAATAAAAAAACTGTGCTTGCACATCCTGTGGGGCGCAAATTCTGTGGGGCGCACATCCTGCTGCGCACATAAATAAAAATAATATTAAAAACAAATTACAATTTTTAAAAAAAAATCAAATTAATAAAAAAACTGTGCTTGCACACCCTGTGGGGCGCAATGTATGTGGGGCGCACATCCTGCGGCGCACATCCTGCTGTGCACATGAATAAAAATAATATTAAAACATTTTTACAAAAAAAAATATTTAAATCAAATTAATAAAAAAACTGTCCTTGCACATACTGTGGGGCGCAAATTCTGTGGGGCGCACATCCTGCGGCGCACATCCTGCTGCGCACATAAATAAAAATAATATTAAAAACAAATTACAATTTTTTTTTTTAAATCAAATTAATAAAAAAACTGTCCTTGCACATCCTGTGGGGCGCAAATTCTGTGGGGCGCACATGAATAAAAATAATATTAAAACATTTTTACAAAAAAAAAATTTAAATATAACTAATAAAAAAACTGTGCTTGCACATCCTGTGGGGCGCAAATTAAGTGGGGCGCACATCCTGCGGCGCACATCCTGCTGCGCACATAAATAAAAATAGTATTAAAAACAATTTACAATTTTTTTTTTTAAATCAAATTAATAAAAAAACTGTGCTTGCACATCCTGTGGGGCGCAAATTCTGTGGGGCGCACATCCTGCGGCGCACATCCTGCTGCGCACATAAATAAAAATAATATTAAAAACAAATTACAATTTTTAAAAAAAAATCAAATTAATAAAAAAACTGTGCTTGCACACCCTGTGGGGCGCAATGTATGTGGGGCGCACATCCTGCGGCGCAAATCCTGCTGTGCACATGAATACAAATAATATTAAAACATTTTTACAAAAAAAAATATTTAAATCAAATTAATAAAAAAACTGTCCTTGCACATACTGTGGGGCGCAAATTCTGTGGGGCGCACATCCTGCGGCGCACATCCTGCTGCGCACATAAATAAAAATAATATTAAAAACAAATTACAATTTTTTTTTTTAA
This sequence comes from Pleuronectes platessa, assembly GCF_947347685.1. Classification (NCBI taxonomy): domain Eukaryota; kingdom Metazoa; phylum Chordata; class Actinopteri; order Pleuronectiformes; family Pleuronectidae; genus Pleuronectes; species Pleuronectes platessa. Next base: position 705,133 of record NC_070641.1, read on the forward strand.
ATCAAATTAATAAAAAAACTGTCCTTGCACATCCTGTGGGGCGCAAATTCTGTGGGGCGCACATCCTGCGGCGCACATCCTGCTGCGCACATAAATAAAAATAATATTAAAACATTATTACAAAAAAAAATATTTAAATCAAATTAATAAAAAAACTATGCTTGCACATCCTGTGGGGCGCAAATTCTGTGGGGCGCACATCCTGCGGCGCACATCCTGCTGCGCACATAAATAAAAATAATATTAAAACATTTTTACAAAAAAAAATATTTAAATCAAATTAATAAAAAAACTGTCCTTGCACATACTGTGGGGCGCAAATTCTGTGGGGCGCACATCCTGCGGCGCACATCCTGCTGCGCACATAAATAAAAATAATATTAAAAACAAATTACAATTTTTTTTTTTAAATCAAATTAATAAAAAAACTGTCCTTGCACATCCTGTGGGGCGCAAATTCTGTGGGGCGCACATCCTGCGGCGCACATCCTGCTGCGCACATAAATAAAAATAATATTAAAACATTATTACAAAAAAAAATATTTAAATCAAATTAATAAAAAAACTATGCTTGCACATCCTGTGGGGCGCAAATTCTGTGGGGCGCACATCCTGCGGCGCACATCCTGCTGCGCACATAAATAAAAATAATATTAAAACATTTTTACAAAAAAAAATATTTAAATCAAATTATTAAAAAAACTGTGCTTGAACATCCTGTGGGGCGCACATCCTGCGGCGCACATCCTGCTGCCCACATAAATAAAAATAATATTAAAAACAAATTACAATTTTTTTTTTAAATCAAATTAATAAAAAAACTGTCCTTGCACATCCTGTGGGGCGCAAATTATGTGGGGCGCACATCATACGGCGCACATCCTGCTTCGCACATAAATAAAAATAATATTAAAACATTTTTACAAAAAAAATATTTAAATCAAATTAATAAAAAAACTGTCCTTGCACATCCTGTGGGGCGCAAATTCTGTGGGGCGCACATCCTGCGGCGCACATCCTGCTGCGCACATAAATAAAAATAATATTAAAACATTTTTACAAAAAAAATATTTAAATCAAATTAATAAAAAAACTGTGCTTGCACATCCTGTGGGGCACAAATTATGTGGGGCGCACATCCTGCGGCGCACATCCTGCTGCGCACATGAATAAAAATAATATTAAAAACAAATTACAATTTTTTTTTTAAATCAAATTAATAAAAAAACTGTCCTTGCACATCCTGTGGGGCGCAAATTCTGTGGGGCGCACATCCTGAGGCGCACATCCTGCTGCGCACATAAATAAAAATTATATCAAAACATTTTTACAAAAAAGAAATATTTAAATATAACTAATAAAAAAACTGTGCTTGCACATCCTGTGGGGCGCAAATTATGTGGGGCGCACATCCTGCTGCGCACATAAATAAAAATAATATTAAAAACAAATTACAATTTTTTTTTTTAAATCAAATTAATAAAAAAACTGTGCTTGCACATCCTGTGGGGCGCAAATTCTGTGGGGCGCACATCCTGCGGCGCACATCCTGCTGCGCACATAAATAAAAATAATATTAAAAACAAATTACAATTTTTAAAAAAAAATCAAATTAATAAAAAAACTGTGCTTGCACACCCTGTGGGGCGCAATGTATGTGGGGCGCACATCCTGCGGCGCACATCCTGCTGTGCACATGAATAAAAATAATATTAAAACATTTTTACAAAAAAAAATATTTAAATCAAATTAATAAAAAAACTGTCCTTGCACATACTGTGGGGCGCAAATTCTGTGGGGCGCACATCCTGCGGCGCACATCCTGCTGCGCACATAAATAAAAATAATATTAAAAACAAATTACAATTTTTTTTTTTAAATCAAATTAATAAAAAAACTGTCCTTGCACATCCTGTGGGGCGCAAATTCTGTGGGGCGCACATGAATAAAAATAATATTAAAACATTTTTACAAAAAAAAAATTTAAATATAACTAATAAAAAAACTGTGCTTGCACATCCTGTGGGGCGCAAATTAAGTGGGGCGCACATCCTGCGGCGCACATCCTGCTGCGCACATAAATAAAAATAGTATTAAAAACAATTTACAATTTTTTTTTTTAAATCAAATTAATAAAAAAACTGTGCTTGCACATCCTGTGGGGCGCAAATTCTGTGGGGCGCACATCCTGCGGCGCACATCCTGCTGCGCACATAAATAAAAATAATATTAAAAACAAATTACAATTTTTAAAAAAAAATCAAATTAATAAAAAAACTGTGCTTGCACACCCTGTGGGGCGCAATGTATGTGGGGCGCACATCCTGCGGCGCAAATCCTGCTGTGCACATGAATACAAATAATATTAAAACATTTTTACAAAAAAAAATATTTAAATCAAATTAATAAAAAAACTGTCCTTGCACATACTGTGGGGCGCAAATTCTGTGGGGCGCACATCCTGCGGCGCACATCCTGCTGCGCACATAAATAAAAATAATATTAAAAACAAATTACAATTTTTTTTTTTAAATCAAATTAATAAAAAAACTGTCCTTGCACATCCTGTGGGGCGCAAATTCTGTGGGGCGCACATCCTGCGGCGCACATCCTGCTGCGCACATAAATAAAAATAATATTAAAACATTATTACAAAAAAAAATATTTAAATCAAATTAATAAAAAAACTATGCTTGCACATCCTGTGGGGCGCAAATTCTGTGGGGCGCACATCCTGCGGCGCACATCCTGCTGCGCACATAAATAAAAATAATATTAAAACATTTTTACAAAAAAAAATATTTAAATCAAATTATTAAAAAAACTGTGCTTGAACATCCTGTGGGGCGCACATCCTGCGGCGCACATCCTGCTGCCCACATAAATAAAAATAATATTAAAAACAAATTACAATTTTTTTTTTAAATCAAATTAATAAAAAAACTGTCCTTGCACATCCTGTGGGGCGCAAATTATGTGGGGCGCACATCATACGGCGCACATCCTGCTTCGCACATAAATAAAAATAATATTAAAACATTTTTACAAAAAAAATATTTAAATCAAATTAATAAAAAAACTGTCCTTGCACATCCTGTGGGGCGCAAATTCTGTGGGGCGCACATCCTGCGGCGCACATCCTGCTGCGCACATAAATAAAAATAATATTAAAACATTTTTACAAAAAAAATATTTAAATCAAATTAATAAAAAAACTGTGCTTGCACATCCTGTGGGGCACAAATTATGTGGGGCGCACATCCTGCGGCGCACATCCTGCTGCGCACATGAATAAAAATAATATTAAAAACAAATTACAATTTTTTTTTTAAATCAAATTAATAAAAAAACTGTCCTTGCACATCCTGTGGGGCGCAAATTCTGTGGGGCGCACATCCTGAGGCGCACATCCTGCTGCGCACATAAATAAAAATTATATCAAAACATTTTTACAAAAAAGAAATATTTAAATATAACTAATAAAAAAACTGTGCTTGCACATCCTGTGGGGCGCAAATTATGTGGGGCGCACATCCTGCTGCGCACGTAAATAAAAATAATATTAAAAACAAATTACAATTTTTTTTTTTTAAATCAAATTAATAAAAAAACTGTGCTTGCACATCCTGTGGGGCGCAAATTCTGTGGGGCGCACATCCTGTGGCGCACATCCTGCTGCGCACATAAATAAAAATAATATTAAAACATTTTTACAAAAAAATGTATTAAAATCAAAGTAATAAAAAAACTGTGCTTGCACATTCTGTGGGGCGCAAATTCAGTGGGGCGCACATTCAGCTGCGCACATTAATACAAATAATATTAAAAACAATTTACAATTTTTTTTTTTTTTAATCAAATTAATAAAAAAATTGTCCTTGCACATCCTGTGGGGCGCAAATTCTGTGGGGCGCACATCCTGCGGCGCAAATCCTGCTGCGCACATGAATAAAAATAATATTAAAACATTTTTACAAAAAAAAATATTTAAATCAAATTAATAAAAAAACTGTGCTTGCACATCCTGTGGGGCGCAAATTCTGTGGGGCGCACATCCTGCGGCGCACATCCTGCTGCGCACATAAATAAAAATAATATTAAAAACAAATTACAATTTTTTTTTTTAAATCAAATTAATAAAAAAACTGTCCTTGCACATCCTGTGGGTCGCAAATTCTGTGGGGCGCACATCCTGCTGCGCACATAAATAAAAATTATATAAAACATTTTTACAAAAAAAAATATTTAAATCAAATTAATAAAAAAACTGTGCTTGCACATCCTGTGGGGCGTAAATTCTGTGGGGCGCACATCCTGCTGCGCACATAAATAAAAATAATATTAAAAACAAATTACAATTTTTTTTTTTAAATCAAATTAATAAAAAAACTGTGCTTGCACATCCTGTGGGGCGCACATCCTGCGGCGCACATCCTGCTGCGCACATAAATAAAAATAATATTAAAACATTTTTACAAAAAAATGTATTAAAATCATAGTAATAAAAAAACTGTGCTTGCACATTCTGTGGGGCGCAAATTCAGTGGGGCGCACATTCAGCTGCGCACATTAATACAAATAATATTAAAAACAATTTACAATTTTTTTTTTTTTTAATCAAATTAATAAAAAAATTGTCCTTGCACATCCTGTGGGGCGCAAATTCTGTGGGGCGCACATCCTGCGGCGCAAATCCTGCTGCGCACATGAATAAAAATAATATTAAAACATTTTTACAAAAAAAAATATTTAAATCAAATTAATAAAAAAACTGTGCTTGCACATCCTGTGGGGCGCAAATTCTGTGGGGCGCACATCCTGCGGCGCACATCCTGCTGCGCACATAAATAAAAATAATATTAAAAACAAATTACAATTTTTTTTTTTAAATCAAATTAATAAAAAAACTGTCCTTGCACATCCTGTGGGTCGCAAATTCTGTGGGGCGCACATCCTGCTGCGCACATAAATAAAAATTATATAAAACATTTTTACAAAAAAAAATATTTAAATCAAATTAATAAAAAAACTGTGCTTGCACATCCTGTGGGGCGTAAATTCTGTGGGGCGCACATCCTGCTGCGCACATAAATAAAAATAATATTAAAAACAAATTACAATTTTTTTTTTTAAATCAAATTAATAAAAAAACTGTGCTTGCACATCCTGTGGGGCGCACATCCTGCGGCGCACATCCTGCTGCGCACATAAATAAAAATAATATTAAAACATTTTTACAAAAAAAAATATTTAAATCAAATTAATAAAAAAACTGTGCTTGCACATCCTGTGGGGCGCAAATTCTGTGGGGCGCACATCCTGCGGCGCACATCCAGCTGCGCATATAAATAAATATAATATTACAACATTTTTACAAAAAAAAATGTTTAAATCAAATTAATAAAAAAACTGTGCTTGCACATCCTGTGGGGCGCAAATTCTGTGGGGCGCACATCCTGCTGTGCAAATAAATAAAAATAAAATTAAAAAAAATTTACAATTTTTTTTTTAAATCAAATTAATAAAAAAACTGTCCTTGCACATCCTGTGGGGCGCAAATTCTGTGGGGCGCAAATCCTGCGGCGCACATCCTGCTGCGCACATAAATAAAAATAATATTAAAACATTTTTACAAAAAAAATATTTAAATCAAATTAATAAAAAAACTGTGCTTGCGCATCCTGTGGGGCGCAAATTCTGTGGGGCGCACATCCTGAGGCGCACATCCTGCTGCGCACATAAATAAAAATTATATTAAAACATTTTTACAAAAAAAAATATTTAAATATAACTAATAAAAAAACTGTGCTTGCACATCCTGTGGGGCGCAAATTCTGTGGGGCGCACATCCTGTGGCGCACATCCTGCTGCGCACATAAATAAAAATAATATTAAAAACAATTTACAATTTTTTTTTTTTAAATAAAATTAATAAAAAAACTGTGCTTGCACATCCTGTGGGGCGCAAATTCTGTGGGGCGCACATCCTGAGGCGCACATCCTGCTGCGCACATAAATAAAAATTATATCAAAACATTTTTACAAAAAAGAAATATTTAAATATAACTAATAAAAAAGCTGTGCTTGCACATCCTGTGGGGCGCAAATTATGTGGGGCGCACATCCTGCTGCGCACATAAATAAAAATAATATTAAAAACAAATTACAATTTTTTTTTTTAAATCAAATTAATAAAAAAACTGTGCTTGCACATCCTGTGGGGCGCACATCCTGCGGCGCACATCCTGCTGCGCACATAAATAAAAATAATATTAAAACATTTTTACAAAAAAAAATATTTAAATCAAATTAATAAAAAAACTGTGCTTGCACATCCTGTGGGGCGCAAATTCTGTGGGGCGCAAATTCTGTGGGGCGCACATCCTGCGGCGCACATCCTGCTGCGCACGTAAATAAAAATAATATTAAAAACAAATTACAATTTTTTTTTTTAAAATCAAATTAATAAAAAAACTGTGCTTGCACATCCTGTGGGGCGCAAATTCTGTGGGGCGCACATCCTGTGGCGCACATCCTGCTGCGCACATAAATAAAAATAATATTAAAAACAATTTACAATTTTTTTTTTTTAAATCAAATTAATAAACAAACTGTGCTTGCACATCCTGTGGGGCGCAAATTATGTGGGGCACAAATTCTGTGGGGCGCACATCCTGCGGCGCACATCCTGCTGCGCACATGAATAAAAATAATATTAAAACATTTTTACAAAAAAAATATTTACATCAAATTAATAAAAAAACTGTGCTTGCACATCCTGTGGGACGCAAATTCTGTGGGGCGCACATCCTGCGGCGCACATCCTGCTGCGCACATAAATAAAAATAATATTAAAACATTTTTACAAAAAAAAATATTTAAATCAAACTAATAAAAAAACTGTGCTTGCACATCCTGTGGGGCGCAAATTCTGTGGGGCGCACATCCTGTGGCGCAAATCCTGCTGCGCACATGAATAAAAATAATATTAACACATTTTTACAAAAAAAAATATTTAAATCAAATTAATAAAAAAACTGTGCTTGCACATCCTGTGGGGCGCAAATTCTGTGGGGCGCACATCCTGCTGCGCACGTAAATAAAAATAATATTAAAAACAAATTACAATTTTTTTTTTTTAAATCAAATTAATAAAAAAACTGTGCTTGCACATCCTGTGGGGCGCAAATTCTGTGGGGCGCACATCCTGTGGCGCACATCCTGCTGCGCACATAAATAAAAATAATATTAAAAACAATTTACAATTTTTTTTTTTTAAATAAAATTAATAAAAAAACTGTGCTTGCACATCCTGTGGGGCGCAAATTCTGTGGGGCGCACATCCTGAGGCGCACATCCTGCTGCGCACATAAATAAAAATTATATTAAAAACAAATTACAATTTTTTTTTTTAAATCAAATTAATAAAAAAACTGTGCTTGCACATCCTGTGGGGCGCACATCCTGCGGCGCACATCCTGCTGCGCACATAAATAAAAATAATATTAAAACATTTTTACAAAAAAAAATATTTAAATCAAATTAATAAAAAAACTGTGCTTGCACATCCTGTGGGGCGCAAATTCTGTGGGGCGCACATCCTGCGGCGCACATCCAGCTGCGCATATAAATAAATATAATATTACAACATTTTTACAAAAAAAAATATTTAAATCAAATTAATAAAAAAACTGTGCTTGCACATCCTGTGGGGCGCAAATTCTGTGGGGCGCACATCCTGCGGCGCACATCCTGCTGCGCACATAAATACAAATAATATTAAAACATTTTTACAAAAAAATGTATTAAAATCAAAGTAATAAAAAAACTGTGCTTGCACATTCTGTGGGGCGCAAATTCAGTGGGGCGCACATTCAGCTGCGCACATTAATACAAATAATATTAAAAACAATTTACAATTTTTTTTTTTTTTATTCAAATTAATAAAAAAATTGTCCTTGCACATCCTGTGGGGCGCAAATTCTGTGGGGCGCACATCCTGCGGCGCAAATCCTGCTGCGCACATGAATAAAAATAATATTAAAACATTTTTACAAAAAAAAATATTTAAATCAAATTAATAAAAAAACTGTGCTTGCACATCCTGTGGGGCGCAAATTCTGTGGGGCGCACATCCTGCGGCGCACATCCTGCTGCGCACATAAATAAAAATAATATTAAAAACAAATTACAATTTTTTTTTTTAAATCAAATTAATAAAAAAACTGTCCTTGCACATCCTGTGGGTCGCAAATTCTGTGGGGCGCACATCCTGCTGCGCACATAAATAAAAATTATATAAAACATTTTTACAAAAAAAAATATTTAAATATAACTAATAAAAAAACTGTGCTTGCACATCCTGTGGGGCGCAAATTCTGTGGGGCGCACATCCTGCGGCGCACATCCTGCTGCGCACATAAATAAAAATAATATTAAAACATTTTTACAAAAAAAAATATTTAAATCAAATTAATAAAAAAACTGTGCTTGCACATCCTGTGGGGCGTAAATTCTGTGGGGCGCACATCCTGCTGCGCACATAAATAAAAATAATATTAAAAACAAATTACAATTTTTTTTTTTAAATCAAATTAATAAAAAAACTGTGCTTGCACATCCTGTGGGGCGCACATCCTGCGGCGCACATCCTGCTGCGCACATAAATAAAAATAATATTAAAACATTTTTACAAAAAAAAATATTTAAATCAAATTAATAAAAAAACTGTGCTTGCACATCCTGTGGGGCGCAAATTCTGTGGGGCGCACATCCTGCGGCGCACATCCAGCTGCGCATATAAATACATATAATATTACAACATTTTTACAAAAAAAAATATTTAAATCAAATTAATAAAAAAACTGTGCTTGCACATCCTGTGGGGCGCAAATTCTGTGGGGCGCACATCCTGCGGCGCACATCCTGCGGCGCACATCCTGCTGCGCACATGAATAAAAATAATATTGAAAACAAATTACAATTTTTTTTTTAAATCAAATTAATAAAAAAACTGTCCTTGCACATCCTGTGGGGCGCAAATTCTGTGGGGCGCACATCCTGCGGCGCACATCCTGCTGCGCACATAAATAAAAATAATATTAAAACATTTTTACAAAAAAATGTATTAAAATCAAAGTAATAAAAAAACTGTGCTTGCACATTCTGTGGGGCGCAAATTCAGTGGGGCGCACATTCAGCTGCGCACATTAATACAAATAATATTAAAAACAATTTACAATTTTTTTTTTTTTTATTCAAATTAATAAAAAAATTGTCCTTGCACATCCTGTGGGGCGCAAATTCTGTGGGGCGCACATCCTGCGGCGCAAATCCTGCTGCGCACATGAATAAAAATAATATTAAAACATTTTTACAAAAAAAAATATTTAAATCAAATTAATAAAAAAACTGTGCTTGCACATCCTGTGGGGCGCAAATTCTGTGGGGCGCACATCCTGCGGCGCACATCCTGCTGCGCACATAAATAAAAATAATATTAAAAACAAATTACAATTTTTTTTTTTAAATCAAATTAATAAAAAAACTGTCCTTGCACATCCTGTGGGTCGCAAATTCTGTGGGGCGCACATCCTGCTGCGCACATAAATAAAAATTATATAAAACATTTTTACAAAAAAAAATATTTAAATATAACTAATAAAAAAACTGTGCTTGCACATCCTGTGGGGCGCAAATTCTGTGGGGCGCACATCCTGCGGCGCACATCCTGCTGCGCACATAAATAAAAATATTATTAAAACATTTTTACAAAAAAAAATATTTAAATCAAATTAATAAAAAAACTGTGCTTGCACATCCTGTGGGGCGTAAATTCTGTGGGGCGCACATCCTGCTGTGCAAATAAATAAAAATAAAATTAAAAAAAATTTACAATTTTTTTTTTAAATCAAATTAATAAAAAAACTGTCCTTGCACATCCTGTGGGGCGCAAATTCTGTGGGGCGCAAATCCTGCGGCGCACATCCTGCTGCGCACATAAATAAAAATAATATTAAAACATTTTTACAAAAAAAATATTTAAATCAAATTAATAAAAAAACTGTGCTTGCACATCCTGTGGGGCGCAAATTCTGTGGGGCGCACATCCTGAGGCGCACATCCTGCTGCGCACATAAATAAAAATTATATTAAAACATTTTTACAAAAAAAAATATTTAAATATAACTAATAAAAAAACTGTGCTTGCACATCCTGTGGGGCGCAAATTCTGTGGGGCGCACATCCTGTGGCGCACATCCTGCTGCGCACATAAATAAAAATAATATTAAAAACAATTTACAATTTTTTTTTTTTAAATAAAATTAATAAAAAAACTGTGCTTGCACATCCTGTGGGGCGCAAATTCTGTGGGGCGCACATCCTGAGGCGCACATCCTGCTGCGCACATAAATAAAAATTATATCAAAACATTTTTACAAAAAAGAAATATTTAAATATAACTAATAAAAAAACTGTGCTTGCACATCCAGTGGGGCGCAAATTATGTGGGGCGCACATCCTGCTGCGCACATAAATAAAAATAATATTAAAAACAAATTACAATTTTTTTTTTTAAATCAAATTAATAAAAAAACTGTGCTTGCACATCCTGTGGGGCGCACATCCTGCGGCGCACATCCTGCTGCGCACATAAATAAAAATAATATTAAAACATTTTTACAAAAAAAAATATTTAAATCAAATTAATAAAAAAACTGTGCTTGCACATCCTGTGGGGCGCAAATTCTGTGGGGCGCAAATTCTGTGGGGCGCACATCCTGCGGCGCACATCCTGCTGCGCACGTAAATAAAAATAATATTAAAAACAAATTACAATTTTTTTTTTTTAAATCAAATTAATAAAAAAACTGTGCTTGCACATCCTGTGGGGCGCAAATTCTGTGGGGCGCACATCCTGTGGCGCACATCCTGCTGCGCACATAAATAAAAATAATATTAAAAACAATTTACAATTTTTTTTTTTTAAATCAAATTAATAAACAAACTGTGCTTGCACATCCTGTGGGGCGCAAATTATGTGGGGCACAAATTCTGTGGGGCGCACATCCTGCGGCGCACATCCTGCTGCGCACATGAATAAAAATAATATTGAAACATTTTTACAAAAAAAATATTTACATCAAATTAATAAAAAAACTGTGCTTGCACATCCTGTGGGGCGCAAATTCTGTGGGGCGCACATCCTGCGGCGCACATCCTGCTGCGCACATAAATAAAAATAATATTAAAACATTTTTACAAAAAAAAATATTTAAATCAAATTAATAAAAAAACTGTGCTTGCACATCCTGTGGGGCGCAAATTCTGTGGGGCGCACATCCTGCGGCGCACATCCTGCTGCGCACATAAATAAAAATAATATTAAAAACAAATTACAATTTTTTTTTTTTAATCAAATTAATAAAAAAACTGTCCTTGCACATCCTGTGGAGCGCAAATTTTGTGGGGCGCACATCCTGTGGCGCAAATCCTGCTGCGCACATAAATAAAAATAATATTAAAAACAAATTACAATTTTTTTTTTTAAATCAAATTAATAAAAAAACTGTCCTTGCACATCCTGTTTGGCGCAAATTATGTGGGGCGCACATCATGCGGCGCACATCCTGCTTCGCACATAAATAAAAATAATATTAAAACATTTTTACAAAAAAAATATTTAAATCAAATTAATAAAAAAACTGTCCTTGCACATCCTGTGGGGCGCAAATTCTGTGGGGCGCACATCCTGCGGCGCACATCCTGCTGCGCACATAAATAAAAATAATATTAAAACATTTTTACAAAAAAAATATTTAAATCAAATTAATAAAAAAACTGTGCTTGCACATCCTGTGGGGCACAAATTATGTGGGGCGCACATCCTGCGGCGCACATCCTGCTGCGCACATGAATAAAAATAATATTAAAAACAAATTACAATTTTTTTTTTAAATCAAATTAATAAAAAAACTGTGCTTGCACATCCTGTGGGGCGCACATCCTGCGGCGCACATCCTGCTGCGCACATAAATAAAAATAATATTAAAACATTTTTACAAAAAAAAATATTTAAATCAAATTAATAAAAAAACTGTGCTTGCACATCCTGTGGGGCGCAAATTCTGTGGGGCGCACATCCTGCGGCGCACATCCAGCTGCGCATATAAATAAATATAATATTACAACATTTTTACAAAAAAAAATATTTAAATCAAATTAATAAAAAAACTGTGCTTGCACATCCTGTGGGGCGCAAATTCTGTGGGGCGCACATCCTGCTGTGCAAATAAATAAAAATAAAATTAAAAAAAATTTACAATTTTTTTTTTAAATCAAATTAATAAAAAAACTGTCCTTGCACATCCTGTGGGGCGCAAATTCTGTGGGGCGCAAATCCTGCGGCGCACATCCTGCTGCGCACATAAATAAAAATAATATTAAAACATTTTTACAAAAAAAATATTTAAATCAAATTAATAAAAAAACTGTGCTTGCACATCCTGTGGGGCGCAAATTCTGTGGGGCGCACATCCTGAGGCGCACATCCTGCTGCGCACATAAATAAAAATTATATTAAAACATTTTTACAAAAAAAAATATTTAAATATAACTAATAAAAAAACTGTGCTTGCACATCCTGTGGGGCGCAAATTCTGTGGGGCGCACATCCTGTGGCGCACATCCTGCTGCGCACATAAATAAAAATAATACTAAAAACAAATTACAATTTTTTTTTTTAAATCAAATTAATAAACAAACTGTGCTTGCACATCCTGTGGGGCGCAAATTATGTGGGGCACAAATTCTGTGGGGCGCACATCCTGCGGCGCACATCCTGCTGCGCACATGAATAAAAATAATATTAAAACATTTTTACAAAAAAAAATATTTAAATCAAATTAATAAAAAAACTGTGCTTGCACATCCTGTGGGGCGCAAATTCTGTGGGGCGCACATCCTGCTGCGCACATAAATAAAAATAATATTAAAAACAAATTACAATTTTTTTTTTTAAATCAAATTAATAAAAAAACTGTGCTTGCACATCCTGTGGGGCGCACATCCTGCGGCGCACATCCTGCTGCGCACATAAATAAAAATAATATTAAAACATTTTTACAAAAAAAATATTTAAATCAAATTAATAAAAAAACTGTGCTTGCACATCCTGTGGGGCGCAAATTCTGTGGGGCGCAAATTCTGTGGGGCGCACATCCTGCGGCGCACATCCTGCTGCGCACATAAATAAAAATAATACTAAAAACAAATTACAATTTTTTTTTTTAAATCAAATTAATAAACAAACTGTGCTTGCACATCCTGTGGGGCGCAAATTATGTGGGGCACAAATTCTGTGGGGCGCACATCCTGCGGCGCACATCCTGCTGCGCACATGAATAAAAATAATATTAAAACATTTTTACAAAAAAAATATTTACATCAAATTAATAAAAAAACTGTGCTTGCACATCCTGTGGGGCGCAAATTCTGTGGGGCGCACATCCTGCGGCGCACATCCTGCTGCGCACATAAATAAAAATAATATTAAAACATTTTTACAAAAAAAATATTTAAATCAAATTAATAAAAAAACTGTGCTTGCACATCCTGTGGGGCGCAAATTCTGTGGGGCGCACATCCTGCGGCGCACATCCTGCTGCGCACATAAATAAAAATAATACTAAAAACAAATTACAATTTTTTTTTTTAAATCAAATTAATAAACAAATTGTGCTTGCACATCCTGTGGGGCGCAAATTATGTGGGGCACAAATTCTGTGGGAAGCACATCCTGCGGCGCACATCCTGCTGCGCACATGAATAAAAATAATATTAAAACATTTTTACAAAAAAAATATTTACATCAAATTAATAAAAAAACTGTGCTTGCACATCCTGTGGGGCGCAAATTCTGTGGGGCGCACATCCTGCGGCGCACATCCTGCTGCGCACATAAATAAAAATAATATTAAAACATTTTTACAAAAAAAAATATTTAAATCAAACTAATAAAAAAACTGTGCTTGCACATCCTGTGGGGCGCAAATTCTGTGGGGCGCACATCCTGTGGCGCAAATCCTGCTGCGCACATGAATAAAAATAATATTAACACATTTTTACAAAAAAAAATATTTAAATCAAATTAATAAAAAAACTGTGCTTGCACATCCTGTGGGGCGCAAATTCTGTGGGGCGCACATCCTGCTGCGCACGTAAATAAAAATAATATTAAAAACAAATTACAATTTTTTTTTTTAAATCAAATTAATAAAAAAACTGTGCTTGCACATCCTGTGGGGCGCAAATTCTGTGGGGCGCACATCCTGTGGCGCACATCCTGCTGCGCACATAAATAAAAATAATATTAAAAACAATTTACAATTTTTTTTTTTTAAATAAAATTAATAAAAAAACTGTGCTTGCACATCCTGTGGGGCGCACATCCTGAGGCGCACATCCTGCTGCGCACATAAATAAAAATTATATTAAAAACAAATTACAATTTTTTTTTTTAAATCAAATTAATAAAAAAACTGTGCTTGCACATCCTGTGGGGCGCACATCCTGCGGCGCACATCCTGCTGCGCACATAAATAAAAATAATATTAAAACATTTTTACAAAAAAAAATATTTAAATCAAATTAATAAAAAAACTGTGCTTGCACATCCTGTGGGGCGCAAATTCTGTGGGGCGCACATCCTGCGGCGCACATCCAGCTGCGCATATAAATAAATATAATATTACAACATTTTTACAAAAAAAAATATTTAAATCAAAATTAATAAAAAAACTGTGCTTGCACATCCTGTGGGGCGCAAATTCTGTGGGGCGCAAATTCTGTGGGGCGCACATCCTGCGGCGCACATCCTGCTGCGCACATAAATAAAAATAATACTAAAAACAAATTACAATTTTTTTTTTTAAATCAAATTAATAAACAAACTGTGCTTGCACATCCTGTGGGGCGCAAATTATGTGGGGCACAAATTCTGTGGGGCGCACATCCTGCGGCGCACATCCTGCTGCGCACATAAATAAAAATAATATTAAAAACAAATTACAATTTTTTTTTTTTAATCAAATTAATAAAAAAACTGTCCTTGCACATCCTGTGGAGCGCAAATTTTGTGGGGCGCACATCCTGTGGCGCAAATCCTGCTGCGCACATGAATAAAAATAATATTAACACATTTTTACAAAAAAAAATATTTAAATCAAATTAATAAAAAAACTGTGCTTGCACATCCTGTGGGGCGCAAATTCTGTGGGGCGCACATCCTGCTGCGCACGTAAATAAAAATAATATTAAAAACAAATTACAATTTTTTTTTTTTAAATCAAATTAATAAAAAAACTGTGCTTGCACATCCTGTGGGGCGCAAATTCTGTGGGGCGCACATCCTGCGGCGCACATCCTGCTGCGCACATAAATAAAAATAATATTAAAAACAAATTACAATTTTTTTTTTTTAAATCAAATTAATAAAAAAACTGTGCTTGCACATCCTGTGGGGCGCAAATTATGTGGGGCGCACATCCTGCGGCGCACATCCTGCTGCGCACATAAATAAAAATAATATTAAAACATTTTTACAAAAAAATATATTTAAATCAAATTAATAAAAAAACTGTGCTTGCACATCCTGTGGGGCGCAAATTCTGTGGGGCGCACATCCTGCGGCGCACATCCTGCTGCGCACATAAATAAAAATAATATTAAAAACAAATTACAATTTTTTTTTTTAAATCAAATTAATAAAAAAACTGTCCTTGCACGTCCTGTGGGGCGCAAATTCTGTGGGGCGCACATCCTGCTGCGCACATAAATAAAAATGAAATAAAACATTTTTACAAAAAAAAATATTTAAATCAAATTAATAAAAAAACTGTGCTTGCACATCCTGTGGGGTGCAAATTCTTTGGGGCGCACATCCTCTGGCGCACATCCTGCTGCGCACATAAATAAAAATAATATTAAAACATTTTTACAAAAAACAATATTTAAATCAAATTAATAAAAAAACTGTGCTTGCACATCCTGTGGGGCGCACATCCTGCGGCGCACATCCTGCTGCGCACATAAATAAAAATAATATTAAAAACAATTTACAATTTTTTTTTTTTAAATCAAATTAATAAAAAAACTGTGCTTGCACATCCTGTGGGGCGCAAATTCTATGGGGCGCACATCCTGCGGCGCACATCCTGCTGCGCACATAAATAAAAATAATATTAAAACATTTTTACAAAAAAAATATTTAAATCAAATTAATAAAAAAACTGTCCTTGCACATCCTGTGGGGCGCAAATTCTGTGGGGCGCACATCCTGCGGCGCACATCCTGCTGCGCATATAAATACAAATAATATTAAAAACAAATTACAATTTTTTTTTTTAAATCAAATTAATAAAAAAACTGTCCTTGCACGTCCTGTGGGGCGCAAATTATGTGGGGCGCACATCTTGTGGCGCACATCCTGCTGCGCACATAAATAAAAATAATATTAAAACATTTTTACAAAAAACAATATTTAAATCAAATTAATAAAAAAACTGTGCTTGCACATCCTGTGGGGCGCAAATTATGTGGGGCGCACATCCTGCGGCGCACATCCTGCTGCGCACATAAATAAAAATAATATTAAAAACAAATTACAATTTTTTTTTTAAAATCAAATTAATAAAAAAACTGTCCTTGCACATCCTGTGGGGCGCAAATTATGTGGGGCGCACATCCTGCGGCGCACATCCTGCTGCGCACATAAATAAAAATAATATTAAAAACAATTTACAATTTTTTTTTTTAAATCAAATTAATAAAAAAACTGTCCTTGCACGTCCTGTGGGGCGCAAATTATGTGGGGCGCACATCCTGCGGCGCATATCCTGCTGCGCACATAAATAAAAATAATATTAAAACATTTTTACAAAAAAAAATATTTAAATCAAATTAATAAAAAAACTGTGCTTGCACATCCTGAGGGGCGCAAATTCTGTGGGGCGCACATCCTGCGGCGCACATCCTGCTGCGCACATAAATAAAAATAATATTAAAACATTTTTACAAAAAAAAATATTTAAATCAAATTAATAAACAAACTGTGCTTGCACATCCTGTGGGGCGCAAATTATGTGGGGCGCACATCCTGCGGCGCACATCCTGCTGCGCACATAAATAAAAATAATATTAAAAACAAATTACAATTTTTTTTTTAAAATCAAATTAATAAAAAAACTGTCCTTGCACATCCTGTGGGGCGCAAATTATGTGGGGCGCACATCCTGCGGCGCACATCCTGCTGCGCACATAAATAAAAATAATACTAAAAACAAATTACAATTTTTTTTTTTAAATCAAATTAATAAACAAACTGTGCTTGCACATCCTGTGGGGCGCAAATTATGTGGGGCACAAATTCTGTGGGGCGCACATCCTGCGGCGCACATCCTGCTGCGCACATAAATAAAAATAATATTAAAAACAAATTACAATTTTTTTTTTTTAATCAAATTAATAAAAAAACTGTCCTTGCACATCCTGTGGAGCGCAAATTTTGTGGGGCGCACATCCTGTGGCGCAAATCCTGCTGCGCACATGAATAAAAATAATATTAACACATTTTTACAAAAAAAAATATTTAAATCAAATTAATAAAAAAACTGTGCTTGCACATCCTGTGGGGCGCAAATTCTGTGGGGCGCACATCCTGCTGCGCACGTAAATAAAAATAATATTAAAAACAAATTACAATTTTTTTTTTTTAAATCAAATAAATAAAAAAACTGTGCTTGCACATCCTGTGGGGCGCAAATTCTGTGGGGCGCACATCCTGCGGCGCACATCCTGCTGCGCACATAAATAAAAATAATATTAAAACATTTTTACAAAAAAATATATTTAAATCAAATTAATAAAAAAACTGTGCTTGCACATCCTGTGGGGCGCAAATTATGTGGGGCGCACATCATGCGGCGCACATCCTGCTGCGCATATAAATAAAAATAATGTTAAAACATTTTTACAAAAAAAAATATTTAAATCAAATTAATAAAAAAACTGTCCTTGCACATCCTGTGGGGCGCAAATTCTGTGGGGCGCACATCCTGCGGCGCACATCCTGCTGCGCACATAAATAAAAATAATATTAAAAACAAATTACATTTTTTTTTTTTAAATCAAATTAATAAAAAAACTGTCCTTGCACGTCCTGTGGGGCGCAAATTCTGTGGGGCGAACATCCTGCGGCGCACATCCTGCTGCGCATATAAATAAAAATAATATTAAAAACAAATTACAATTTTTTTTTTTAAATCAAATTAATAAAAAAACTGTCCTTGCACCTCCTGTGGGGCGCAAATTCTGTGGGGCGCACATCCTGCGGCGCACATCCTGCGGCGCACATAAATAAATATAATATTAAAACATTTTTACAAAAAAAATATTTAAATCAAATTAATAAAAAAACTGTGCTTGCACATCCTTTGGGGCGCACATTCTGTGGGGCGCACATCCTGCGGCGCACATCCTGCTGTGCACATAAATAAAAATAATATTAAAACATTTTTACATAAAATATATTAAAATCAAATTAATAAAAAAACTGTGCTTGCACATTCTGTGGGGCGCAAATTCTGTGGGGCGCAAATCCTGCGGCGCACATCCTGCTGCGCATATAAATAAAAATAATGTTAAAACATTTTTACAAAAAAAAATATTTAAATCAAATTAATAAAAAAACTGTGCTTGCACATCCTGTGGGGCGCAAATTCTGTGGGGCGCACATCCTGCGGCGCACAACCTGCTGCGCACATAAATAAAAATAATATTAAAACATTTTTACAAAAAAAAATATTTAAATCAAATTAATAAAAAAACTGTGCTTGCACATCCTGTGGGGCGCAAATTATGTGGGGCGCACATCCTTTGGCGCACATCCTGCTGCGCACATAAATAAAAATAATATTAAAAACAAATTACAATTTTTTTTTTAAATCAAATTAATAAAAAAATGTGCTTGCACATCCTGTGGGGCGCAAATTCAGTGGGGCGCACATCCTGCTGCGCACATAAATAAAAATAATATTAAAAACAAATTACAATTTTTTTTTTTAAATCAAATTAATAAAAAAACTGTGCTTGCACATCCTGTGGGGCACAAATTCTGTGGGGCGCACATCCTGTGGGGCGCAAATTCTGTGGGGCGCACATCCTGCAGCGCACATCCTGCTGCGCAAATAAATAAAAATAAAATTAAAAAAAATTTACAATTTTTTTTTTTAAATCCATTTAATAAAAAAACTGTGCTTGCACATCCTGTGGGGCGCAAATTATGTGGGGCGCAAATTCTGTGGGGCGCACATCCTGCGGCGCACATCCTGCTGCGCACATAAATAAAAATAATATTAAAAACAATTTACAATTTTTTTTTTTTTAAATCAAATTAATAAAAAAACTGTGCTTGCACATCCTGTGGGGCGCAAATTCTGTGGGGCGCACATCCTGCGGCGCACATCCTGCTGCGCACATAAATAAAAATAATATTAAAACATTTTTACAAAAAAAATATTTAAATCAAATTAATAAAAAAACTGTCCTTGCACATCCTGTGGGTTGCAAATTCTGTGGGGCGCACATCCTGCGGCGCACATCCTGCTGCGCACATAAATAAAAATAATATTAAAAACAAATTACAATTTTTTTTGTTTAAATCAAATTAATAAACAAACTGTGCTTGCACATCCTGTGGGGCGCAAATTCTGTCGGGCGCACATCCTTCTCACGCACATCCTGCTGCGCACATAAATAAAAATAATATTAAAACATTTTTACAAAAAAAAATATTTAAATAAAATTAATAAAAAAACTGTGCTTGCACATCCTGTGGGGCGCACATCCTGCGGCGCACATCCTGCTGCGCACATCAATAAAAATAATATTAAAAACAAATTACAATTTTTTTTTTAAATCAAATTAATAAAAAACTGTCCTTGCATATCCTGTGGGGGGCAAATTCTGTGGGGCGCGAATCCTGCGGCGCAAATCCTGCTGCGCACATGAATAAAAATAATATTAAAACATTTTTACAAAAAAAAATATTTAAATCAAATTAATAAAAAAACCGTGCTTGCACATCCTGTGGGACGCAAATTCTGTGGGGCGCAAATCCTGCGGCGCACATCCTGCTGCGCACATAAATAAAAATAATATTAAAACATTTTTACAAAAAAAAATATTTAAATCAAATTAATAAAAAAACTGTCCTTGCACATCCTGTGGAGCGCAAATTCTGTGGGGCGCACATCCTGCGGCGCACATCCTGCGGCGCACATAAAGAAAAATAATATTAAAACATTTTTACAAAAAAATCTATTTAAATCAAATTAATAAAAAAACTGTGCTTGCACATCCTGTGGGGCGCAAATTATGTGGGGCGCACATTCTGCGGCGCACATCCTGCTGCGCACATTAATAATAATAATATTAAAACATTTTTACAAAAAAAATATTTAAATCAAATTAATAAAAAAACTGTGCTTGCACATCCTGTGGGGCGCAAATTCTGTGGGGCGCACATCCTGCGGCGCAAATCCTGCTGCGCAGATAAATAAAAATAATATTAAAAACAAATTACAATTTTTTTTTTTAAATCAAATTAATAAAAAAACTGTCCTTGCACATCCTGTGGGGCGCAAATTCTGTGGGGCGCACATCCTGCTGCGCACATAAATAAAAATAATATTAAAAACAAATTACAATTTTTTTTTTTTAAATCAAATTAATAAAAAAACTGTGGTTGCACATCCTGTGGGGCGCAAATTCTGTGGGGCGCACATCCAGCTGCGTACATTAATAAAAATAATATTAAAAACATATTACAATTTTTTTTTTTTAAATCAAATTAATAAAAAACTGTCCATGCACATCCTGTGGGGCGCAAATTCTGTGGGGCGCACATCCTGCGGCGCACATCCTGCTGCGCACATGAATGAAAATAATATTAAAACATTTTTACAAAAAAAAATATTTAAATCAAATTAATAAAAAAACTGTGCTTGCACATCCTGTGGGGCGCAAATTATGTGGGGCGCAAATTCTGTGGGGCGCACATCCTGCTGCGCACATAAATAAAAATAATATTAAAACATTTTTACAAAAAAAATATTTATATCAAATTAATAAAAAAACTGTGCTTGCACATCCTGTGGGGCACAAATTCTGTGGGGCGCACATCCTGCGGCGCACATCCTGCTGCGCACATAAATAAAAATAATATTAAAAACAAATTACAATTTTTTTTTTTAAATCAAATTAATAAAAAAACTGTCCTTGCACGTCCTGTGGGGCGCAAATTCTGTGGGGCGCACATCCTGCTGCGCACATAAATAAAAATGAAATAAAACATTTTTACAAAAAAAAATATTTAAATCAAATTAATAAAAAAACTGTGCTTGCACATCCTGTGGGGTGCAAATTCTTTGGGGCGCACATCCTCTGGCGCACATCCTGCTGCGCACATAAATAAAAATAATATTAAAACATTTTTACAAAAAACAATATTTAAATCAAATTAATAAAAAAACTGTGCTTGCACATCCTGTGGGGCGCACATCCTGCGGCGCACATCCTGCTGCGCACATAAATAAAAATAATATTAAAAACAATTTACAATTTTTTTTTTTTAAATCAAATTAATAAAAAAACTGTGCTTGCACATCCTGTGGGGCGCAAATTCTATGGGGCGCACATCCTGCGGCGCACATCCTGCTGCGCACATAAATAAAAATAATATTAAAACATTTTTACAAAAAAAATATTTAAATCAAATTAATAAAAAAACTGTCCTTGCACATCCTGTGGGGCGCAAATTCTGTGGGGCGCACATCCTGCGGCGCACATCCTGCTGCGCATATAAATACAAATAATATTAAAAACAAATTACAATTTTTTTTTTTAAATCAAATTAATAAAAAAACTGTCCTTGCACGTCCTGTGGGGCGCAAATTATGTGGGGCGCACATCTTGTGGCGCACATCCTGCTGCGCACATAAATAAAAATAATATTAAAACATTTTTACAAAAAACAATATTTAAATCAAATTAATAAAAAAACTGTGCTTGCACATCCTGTGGGGCGCAAATTATGTGGGGCGCACATCCTGCGGCGCACATCCTGCTGCGCACATAAATAAAAATAATATTAAAAACAAATTACAATTTTTTTTTTAAAATCAAATTAATAAAAAAACTGTCCTTGCACATCCTGTGGGGCGCAAATTATGTGGGGCGCACATCCTGCGGCGCACATCCTGCTGCGCACATAAATAAAAATAATATTAAAAACAATTTACAATTTTTTTTTTTAAATCAAATTAATAAAAAAACTGTCCTTGCACGTCCTGTGGGGCGCAAATTATGTGGGGCGCACATCCTGCGGCGCATATCCTGCTGCGCACATAAATAAAAATAATATTAAAACATTTTTACAAAAAAAAATATTTAAATCAAATTAATAAAAAAACTGTGCTTGCACATCCTGAGGGGCGCAAATTCTGTGGGGCGCACATCCTGCGGCGCACATCCTGCTGCGCACATAAATAAAAATAATATTAAAACATTTTTACAAAAAAAAATATTTAAATCAAATTAATAAACAAACTGTGCTTGCACATCCTGTGGGGCGCAAATTATGTGGGGCGCACATCCTGCGGCGCACATCCTGCTGCGCACATAAATAAAAATAATATTAAAAACAAATTACAATTTTTTTTTTAAAATCAAATTAATAAAAAAACTGTCCTTGCACATCCTGTGGGGCGCAAATTATGTGGGGCGCACATCCTGCGGCGCACATCCTGCTGCGCACATAAATAAAAATAATACTAAAAACAAATTACAATTTTTTTTTTTAAATCAAATTAATAAACAAACTGTGCTTGCACATCCTGTGGGGCGCAAATTATGTGGGGCACAAATTCTGTGGGGCGCACATCCTGCGGCGCACATCCTGCTGCGCACATAAATAAAAATAATATTAAAAACAAATTACAATTTTTTTTTTTTAATCAAATTAATAAAAAAACTGTCCTTGCACATCCTGTGGAGCGCAAATTTTGTGGGGCGCACATCCTGTGGCGCAAATCCTGCTGCGCACATGAATAAAAATAATATTAACACATTTTTACAAAAAAAAATATTTAAATCAAATTAATAAAAAAACTGTGCTTGCACATCCTGTGGGGCGCAAATTCTGTGGGGCGCACATCCTGCTGCGCACGTAAATAAAAATAATATTAAAAACAAATTACAATTTTTTTTTTTTAAATCAAATAAATAAAAAAACTGTGCTTGCACATCCTGTGGGGCGCAAATTCTGTGGGGCGCACATCCTGCGGCGCACATCCTGCTGCGCACATAAATAAAAATAATATTAAAACATTTTTACAAAAAAATATATTTAAATCAAATTAATAAAAAAACTGTGCTTGCACATCCTGTGGGGCGCAAATTATGTGGGGCGCACATCATGCGGCGCACATCCTGCTGCGCATATAAATAAAAATAATGTTAAAACATTTTTACAAAAAAAAATATTTAAATCAAATTAATAAAAAAACTGTCCTTGCACATCCTGTGGGGCGCAAATTCTGTGGGGCGCACATCCTGCGGCGCACATCCTGCTGCGCACATAAATAAAAATAATATTAAAAACAAATTACATTTTTTTTTTTTAAATCAAATTAATAAAAAAACTGTCCTTGCACGTCCTGTGGGGCGCAAATTCTGTGGGGCGAACATCCTGCGGCGCACATCCTGCTGCGCATATAAATAAAAATAATATTAAAAACAAATTACAATTTTTTTTTTTAAATCAAATTAATAAAAAAACTGTCCTTGCACCTCCTGTGGGGCGCAAATTCTGTGGGGCGCACATCCTGCGGCGCACATCCTGCGGCGCACATAAATAAATATAATATTAAAACATTTTTACAAAAAAAATATTTAAATCAAATTAATAAAAAAACTGTGCTTGCACATCCTTTGGGGCGCACATTCTGTGGGGCGCACATCCTGCGGCGCACATCCTGCTGTGCACATAAATAAAAATAATATTAAAACATTTTTACATAAAATATATTAAAATCAAATTAATAAAAAAACTGTGCTTGCACATTCTGTGGGGCGCAAATTCTGTGGGGCGCAAATCCTGCGGCGCACATCCTGCTGCGCATATAAATAAAAATAATGTTAAAACATTTTTACAAAAAAAAATATTTAAATCAAATTAATAAAAAAACTGTGCTTGCACATCCTGTGGGGCGCAAATTCTGTGGGGCGCACATCCTGCGGCGCACAACCTGCTGCGCACATAAATAAAAATAATATTAAAACATTTTTACAAAAAAAAATATTTAAATCAAATTAATAAAAAAACTGTGCTTGCACATCCTGTGGGGCGCAAATTATGTGGGGCGCACATCCTTTGGCGCACATCCTGCTGCGCACATAAATAAAAATAATATTAAAAACAAATTACAATTTTTTTTTTAAATCAAATTAATAAAAAAATGTGCTTGCACATCCTGTGGGGCGCAAATTCAGTGGGGCGCACATCCTGCTGCGCACATAAATAAAAATAATATTAAAAACAAATTACAATTTTTTTTTTTAAATCAAATTAATAAAAAAACTGTGCTTGCACATCCTGTGGGGCACAAATTCTGTGGGGCGCACATCCTGTGGGGCGCAAATTCTGTGGGGCGCACATCCTGCAGCGCACATCCTGCTGCGCAAATAAATAAAAATAAAATTAAAAAAAATTTACAATTTTTTTTTTTAAATCCATTTAATAAAAAAACTGTGCTTGCACATCCTGTGGGGCGCAAATTATGTGGGGCGCAAATTCTGTGGGGCGCACATCCTGCGGCGCACATCCTGCTGCGCACATAAATAAAAATAATATTAAAAACAATTTACAATTTTTTTTTTTTTAAATCAAATTAATAAAAAAACTGTGCTTGCACATCCTGTGGGGCGCAAATTCTGTGGGGCGCACATCCTGCGGCGCACATCCTGCTGCGCACATAAATAAAAATAATATTAAAACATTTTTACAAAAAAAATATTTAAATCAAATTAATAAAAAAACTGTCCTTGCACATCCTGTGGGTTGCAAATTCTGTGGGGCGCACATCCTGCGGCGCACATCCTGCTGCGCACATAAATAAAAATAATATTAAAAACAAATTACAATTTTTTTTGTTTAAATCAAATTAATAAACAAACTGTGCTTGCACATCCTGTGGGGCGCAAATTCTGTCGGGCGCACATCCTTCTCACGCACATCCTGCTGCGCACATAAATAAAAATAATATTAAAACATTTTTACAAAAAAAAATATTTAAATAAAATTAATAAAAAAACTGTGCTTGCACATCCTGTGGGGCGCACATCCTGCGGCGCACATCCTGCTGCGCACATCAATAAAAATAATATTAAAAACAAATTACAATTTTTTTTTTAAATCAAATTAATAAAAAACTGTCCTTGCATATCCTGTGGGGGGCAAATTCTGTGGGGCGCGAATCCTGCGGCGCAAATCCTGCTGCGCACATGAATAAAAATAATATTAAAACATTTTTACAAAAAAAAATATTTAAATCAAATTAATAAAAAAACCGTGCTTGCACATCCTGTGGGACGCAAATTCTGTGGGGCGCAAATCCTGCGGCGCACATCCTGCTGCGCACATAAATAAAAATAATATTAAAACATTTTTACAAAAAAAAATATTTAAATCAAATTAATAAAAAAACTGTCCTTGCACATCCTGTGGAGCGCAAATTCTGTGGGGCGCACATCCTGCGGCGCACATCCTGCGGCGCACATAAAGAAAAATAATATTAAAACATTTTTACAAAAAAATCTATTTAAATCAAATTAATAAAAAAACTGTGCTTGCACATCCTGTGGGGCGCAAATTATGTGGGGCGCACATTCTGCGGCGCACATCCTGCTGCGCACATTAATAATAATAATATTAAAACATTTTTACAAAAAAAATATTTAAATCAAATTAATAAAAAAACTGTGCTTGCACATCCTGTGGGGCGCAAATTCTGTGGGGCGCACATCCTGCGGCGCAAATCCTGCTGCGCAGATAAATAAAAATAATATTAAAAACAAATTACAATTTTTTTTTTTAAATCAAATTAATAAAAAAACTGTCCTTGCACATCCTGTGGGGCGCAAATTCTGTGGGGCGCACATCCTGCTGCGCACATAAATAAAAATAATATTAAAAACAAATTACAATTTTTTTTTTTTAAATCAAATTAATAAAAAAACTGTGGTTGCACATCCTGTGGGGCGCAAATTCTGTGGGGCGCACATCCAGCTGCGTACATTAATAAAAATAATATTAAAAACATATTACAATTTTTTTTTTTTAAATCAAATTAATAAAAAACTGTCCATGCACATCCTGTGGGGCGCAAATTCTGTGGGGCGCACATCCTGCGGCGCACATCCTGCTGCGCACATGAATGAAAATAATATTAAAACATTTTTACAAAAAAAAATATTTAAATCAAATTAATAAAAAAACTGTGCTTGCACATCCTGTGGGGCGCAAATTATGTGGGGCGCAAATTCTGTGGGGCGCACATCCTGCTGCGCACATAAATAAAAATAATATTAAAACATTTTTACAAAAAAAATATTTATATCAAATTAATAAAAAAACTGTGCTTGCACATCCTGTGGGGCACAAATTCTGTGGGGCGCACATCCTGCGGTTCACATCCTGCTGTGCACATAAATAAAAATAATATTAAACCATTTTTACAAAAAAAAATATTTAAATCAAATTAATAAAAAAACTGTGCTTGCACATCCTGTGGGGCGCAAATTCTGTGGGGCGCACATCCTGCGGCACACATCCTGCTGCGCATATAAATAAAAATAATATTGAAACAAATTTACAAGTTTTTTTTTTTTAAATCAAATTTATAAAAAAACTGTCCTTGCACATCCTGTGGGGCGCAAATTCTGTGGGGCGCACATCCTGCGGCGCACATCCTGCTGCGCACATAAATAAAAATAATATTAAAAACAATTTACAATTTTTTATTTTTAAATCAAATTAATAAAAAAACTGTCCTTGCACATCCTGTGGGGCGCAAATTATGTGGGGCTCACATCCTGCGGCGCACATCCTGCTGCGCACATAAATAAAAATAATATTAAAAACAAATTACAATTTTTTTTTTTAAATCAAATTAATAAAAAAACTGTGCTTGCACATCCTGTGGGGCGCAAATTCTGTGGGGCGCATATTCTGTGGGGCGCACATCTTGCGGCGCACATCCTGCTGCGCACATAAATAAAAATAATATTAAAACATTTTTACAAAAAAAAATATTTAAATCAAATTAATAAAAAAACTGTGCTTGCACATCCTGTGGGGCGCAAATTCTGTGGGGCGCACATCCTGCGGCGCACATCCAGATGCGCACATTAATACAAATAATATTAAAACATTTTTACAAAAAAATATTTAAATCAAATTAATAAAAAAACTGTCCTTGCACATCCTGTGGGGCGCAAATTCTGTGGGGCGCACATCCTGCGGCGCACATCCTGCTGCGCACATAAATAAAAATAATATTAAAAACAATTTACAATTTTTTTTTTTTAAATCAAATTAATAAAAAAACTGTGCTTGCACATCCTGTGGGGCGCAAATTCTGTGGGGCGCAAAATCTGTGGGGCGCACATCCTGCTGCGCACATAAATAAAAATAATATTAAAAACAAATTACAATTTTTTTTTTTAAATCAAATTAATAAAAAAACTGTGCTTGCACATCCTGTGGGGCGCAAATTATGTGGGGCGCACATCCTGCGGCGCACATCCTGCTGTGCACATGAATAAAAATAATATTGAAACATTTTTACAAAAAAATATTTTTAAATCAAATTAATAAAAAAACTGTGCTTGCACATCCTGTGGGGCGCAAATTCTGTGGGGCGCACATCCTGCGGCGCACATCCTGCTGCGCACATAAATAAAAATAATATTAAAAACAAATTACAATTTTTTTTTTAAAATCAAATTAATAAAAAAACTGTCCTTGCACATCCTGTGGGGCGCAAATTCTGTGGGGCGCAAAATCTGTGGGGCGCACATCCTGCTGCGCACATAAATGAAAATAATATTAAAAACAAATTACAATTTTTTTTTTTAAATCAAAATAATAAAAAAACTGTGCTTGCACATCCTGTGGGGCGCACATCCTGCGGCGCACATCCTGCGGCGCACATCCTGCTGCGCACATAAATAAAAATAATATTAAAACATTTTCACAAAAAAAAATATTTAAATCAAAATAATAAAAAAACTGTGCTTGCACATCCTGTGGGGCGCAAATTCTGTGGGGCGCAAATCCTGCGGCGCAAATCCTGCTGCGCAGATAAATAAAAATAATATTAAAAACAAATTACAATTTTTTTTTTAAATCAAATTAATAAAAAAACTGTGCTTGCACATCCTGTGGGGCGCAAATTCTGTGGGGCATACATCCTGCGGCAAACATCCTGCTGCGCATATAAATAAAAATAATATTGAAACAAATTTACAAGTTGTTTTTTTTTAAATCAAATTTATAAAAAAACTGTGCTTGCACATCCTGTGGGGCGCAAATTCTGTGGGGCGCACATCCTGCGGCGCACATCCTGCTGCGCACATAAATAAAAATAATATTAAAACATTTTTACAAAAAAAAATATTTAAATCAAATTAATAAAAAAACTGTGCTTGCACATCCTGTGGGGCGCAAATTCTGTGGGGCGCACATCCTGCGGCGCACATCCTGCTGCGCACATAAATAAAAATAAAATAAAACATTTTTACAAAAAAAAATATTTAAATCAAATTAATAAAAAAACTGTGCTTGCACATCCTGTGGGGCGCAAATTCTGTGGGGCGCACATCCTGCTGCGCACATAAATAAAAATAATATTAAAAACAAATTACAATTTTTTTTTTAAATCAAATTAATAAAAAAACTGTCATTGCACATCCTGTGGGGCGCAAATTATGTGGGGCGCACATCCTGCGGCGCAAATCCTGCTGCGCACATAAATAAAAATAATATTAAAACATTTTTACAAAAAAAATATTTAAATCAAATTAATAAAAAAACTGTGCTTGCACATCCTGTGGGGCGCAAATTCTGTGGGGCGCACATCCTGCAGCGCACATCCTGCTGCGCAAATAAATAAAAATAAAATTAAAAAAAATTTACAATTTTTTATTTTTAAATCAAATTAATACAAAAACTGTGCTTGCACATCCTGTGGGGCGCACATCCTGCGGCGCACATCCTGCTGCGCACATAAATAAAAATAATATTAAAAACAAATTACAATTTTTTTTTTTAAATCAAATTAATAAAAAAACTGTCCTTGCACATCCTGTGGGGCGCAAATTCTGTGGGGCGCACATCCTGCGGCGCACATCCTGCTGCGCACATAAATAAAAATAATATTAAAACATTTTTACAAAAAAAATATTTAAATCAAATTAATAAAAAAACTGTCCTTGCACATCCTGTGGGGCGCAAATTCTGTGGGGCGCACATCCTGCGGCGCACATCCTGCTGCGCACATAAATAAAAATAATATTAAAACATTTTTACAAAAAAAAATATTTAAATCAAATTAATAAAAAAACTGTGCTTGCACATCCTGTGGGGCGCAAATTCTGTGGGGCGCACATCCTGCGGCGCACATCCTGCTGCGCACAAAAATAAAAATAATATTAAAAACAAATTACAATTTTTTTTTTTAAATCAAATTAATAAAAAAACTGTGCTTGCACATCCTGTGGGGCGCAAATTCTGTGGGGCGCAAAATCTGTGGGGCGCACATCCTGCTGTGCACATGAATAAAAATAATATTAAAACATTTTTACAAAAAAATATTTTTAAATCAAATTAATAAAAAAACTGTGCTTGCACATCCTGTGGGGCGCAAATTCTGTGGGGCGCAAAATCTGTGGGGCGCACATCCTGCTGCGCACATAAATGAAAATAATATTAAAAACAAATTACAATTTTTTTTTTTAAATCAAATTAATAAAAAAACTGTGCTTGCACATCCTGTGGGGCGCAAATTATGTGGGGCGCACATCCTGCTGCGCACATAAATAAAAATAAAATAAAACATTTTTACAAAAAAAAATATTTAAATCAAATTAATAAAAAAACTGTGCTTGCACATCCTGTGGGGCGCAAATTCTGTGGGGCGCACATCCTGCTGCGCACATAAATAAAAATAATATTAAAAACAAATTACAATTTTTTTTTTAAATCAAATTAATAAAAAAACTGTCCTTGCACATCCTGTGGGGCGCAAATTATGTGGGGCGCACATCCTGCGGTTCACATCCTGCTGCGCACATAAATAAAAATAATATTAAAACATTTTTACAAAAAAAAATATTTAAATCAAATTAATAAAAAAACTGTTCTTGCACATCCTGTGGGGCGCAAATTCTGTGGGGCGCACATCCTGCGGCAAACATCCTGCTGCGCATATAAATAAAAATAATATTGAAACAAATTTACAAGTTTTTTTTTTTTAAATCAAATTTATAAAAAAACTGTGCTTGCACATCCTGTGGGGCGCAAATTCTGTGGGGCGCACATCCTGCGGCGCACATCCTGCTGCGCACATAAATAAAAATAATATTAAAACATTTTTACAAAAAAAAATATTTAAATCAAATTAATAAAAAAACTGTGCTTGCACATCCTGTGGGGCGCAAATTCTGTGGGGCGCACATCCTGTGGGGCGCAAATTCTGTGGGGCGCACATCCTGCTGCGCACATAAATAAAAATAATATTAAAACATTTTTACAAAAAAAAATATTTAAATCAAATTAATAAAAAAACTGTGCTTGCACATCCTGTGGGGCGCAAATTCTGTGGGGCGCACATCCTGCGGCGCACATCCTGCTGCGCACATAAATAAAAATAATATTAAAAACAAATTACAATTTTTTTTTTTAAATCAAATTAATAAAAAAACTGTCCTTGCACATCCTGTGGGGCGCAAATTCTGTGGGGCGCACATCCTGCGGCGCAAATCCTGCTGCGCACAAGAATAAAAATAATATTAAAACATTTTTACAAAAAAAAATATTTAAATCAAATTAATAAAAAAACTGTGCTTGCACATCCTGTGGGGCGCAAATTCTGTGTGGCGCACATCCTGCGGCGCACATCCTGCTGCGCACATAAATAAAAATAATATTAAAAACAAATTACAATTTTTTTTTTAAATCAAATTAATAAAAAAACTGTCCTTGCACATCCTGTGGGGCGCAAATTATGTGGGGCGCACATCGTGCAGCGCACATCCTGCTGCGCAAATAAATAAAAATAAAATTAAAAAAAATTTACAATTTTTTTTTTTTTAAATCAAATTAATAAAAAAACTGTGCTTGCAAATCCTGTGGGGCGCAAATTCTGTGGGGCGCACATCCTGCGGCGCACATCCTGCTGCGCACATAAATAAAAATAATATTAAAAACAAATTACAATTTTTTTTTTTAAATCAAATTAATAAAAAAACTGTCCTTGCACATCCTGTGGGGCGCAAATTCTGTGGGGCGCACATCCTGCGGCGCAAATCCTGCTGCGCACAAGAATAAAAATAATATTAAAACATTTTTACAAAAAAAAATATTTAAATCAAATTAATAAAAAAAATGTGCTTGCACATCCTGTGGGGCGCAAATTCTGTGTGGCGCACATCCTGCGGCGCACATCCTGCTGCGCACATAAATAAAAATAATATTAAAAACAAATTACAATTTTTTTTTTAAATCAAATTAATAAAAAAACTGTCCTTGCACATCCTGTGGGGCGCAAATTATGTGGGGCGCACATCGTGCAGCGCACATCCTGCTGCGCAAATAAATAAAAATAAAATTAAAAAAAATTTACAATTTTTTTTTTTTTAAATCAAATTAATAAAAAAACTGTGCTTGCAAATCCTGTGGGGCGCAAATTCTGTGGGGCGCACATCCTGCGGCGCACATCCTGCTGCGCACATAAATAAAAATAATATTAAAAACAAATTACAATTTTTTTTTTAAATCAAATTAATCAAAAAACTGTGCTTGCAAATCCTGTGGGGCGCAAATTATGTGGGGCGCACATCCTGCGGCGCACATCCTGCTGCGCACATAAATAAAAATAATATTAAAACATTTTTACAAAAAAAAATATTTAAATCAAATTAATAAAAAAACTGTGCTTGCACATCCTGTGGGGCGCAAATTCTGTGGGGCGCACATCCTGCGGCGCACATCCTGCTGCGCACAAAAATAAAAATAATATTAAAAACAAATTACAATTTTTTTTTTTAAATCAAATTAATAAAAAAACTGTGCTTGCACATCCTGTGGGGCGCAAATTCTGTGGGGCGCAAAATCTGTGGGGCGCACATCCTGCTGTGCACATGAATAAAAATAATATTAAAACATTTTTACAAAAAAATATTTTTAAATCAAATTAATAAAAAAACTGTGCTTGCACATCCTGTGGGGCGCAAATTCTGTGGGGCGCAAAATCTGTGGGGCGCACATCCTGCTGCGCACATAAATGAAAATAATATTAAAAACAAATTACAATTTTTTTTTTTAAATCAAATTAATAAAAAAACTGTGCTTGCACATCCTGTGGGGCGCAAATTATGTGGGGCGCACATCCTGCTGCGCACATAAATAAAAATAAAATAAAACATTTTTACAAAAAAAAATATTTAAATCAAATTAATAAAAAAACTGTGCTTGCACATCCTGTGGGGCGCAAATTCTGTGGGGCGCACATCCTGCTGCGCACATAAATAAAAATAATATTAAAAACAAATTACAATTTTTTTTTTAAATCAAATTAATAAAAAAACTGTCCTTGCACATCCTGTGGGGCGCAAATTATGTGGGGCGCACATCCTGCGGTTCACATCCTGCTGCGCACATAAATAAAAATAATATTAAAACATTTTTACAAAAAAAAATATTTAAATCAAATTAATAAAAAAACTGTTCTTGCACATCCTGTGGGGCGCAAATTCTGTGGGGCGCACATCCTGCGGCAAACATCCTGCTGCGCATATAAATAAAAATAATATTGAAACAAATTTACAAGTTTTTTTTTTTTAAATCAAATTTATAAAAAAACTGTGCTTGCACATCCTGTGGGGCGCAAATTCTGTGGGGCGCACATCCTGCGGCGCACATCCTGCTGCGCACATAAATAAAAATAATATTAAAACATTTTTACAAAAAAAAATATTTAAATCAAATTAATAAAAAAACTGTGCTTGCACATCCTGTGGGGCGCAAATTCTGTGGGGCGCACATCCTGTGGGGCGCAAATTCTGTGGGGCGCACATCCTGCTGCGCACATAAATAAAAATAATATTAAAACATTTTTACAAAAAAAAATATTTAAATCAAATTAATAAAAAAACTGTGCTTGCACATCCTGTGGGGCGCAAATTCTGTGGGGCGCACATCCTGCGGCGCACATCCTGCTGCGCACATAAATAAAAATAATATTAAAAACAAATTACAATTTTTTTTTTTAAATCAAATTAATAAAAAAACTGTCCTTGCACATCCTGTGGGGCGCAAATTCTGTGGGGCGCACATCCTGCGGCGCAAATCCTGCTGCGCACAAGAATAAAAATAATATTAAAACATTTTTACAAAAAAAAATATTTAAATCAAATTAATAAAAAAAATGTGCTTGCACATCCTGTGGGGCGCAAATTCTGTGTGGCGCACATCCTGCGGCGCACATCCTGCTGCGCACATAAATAAAAATAATATTAAAAACAAATTACAATTTTTTTTTTAAATCAAATTAATAAAAAAACTGTCCTTGCACATCCTGTGGGGCGCAAATTATGTGGGGCGCACATCGTGCAGCGCACATCCTGCTGCGCAAATAAATAAAAATAAAATTAAAAAAAATTTACAATTTTTTTTTTTTTAAATCAAATTAATAAAAAAACTGTGCTTGCAAATCCTGTGGGGCGCAAATTCTGTGGGGCGCACATCCTGCGGCGCACATCCTGCTGCGCACATAAATAAAAATAATATTAAAAACAAATTACAATTTTTTTTTTTAAATCAAATTAATCAAAAAACTGTGCTTGCAAATCCTGTGGGGCGCAAATTATGTGGGGCGCACATCCTGCGGCGCACATCCTGCTGCGCACATAAATAAAAATGATATTAAAAACGTTTTTACAAAAAAAATATTTAAATCAAATTAATAAAAAAACTGTGCTTGCACATCCTGTGGGGCGCAAATTATGTGGGGCGCACATCCCACGGCGCACATCCTGCTGCGCAAATAAATAAAAATAAAATTAAAAAAAATTTACAATTTTTTTTTTTCAAATCAAATTAATAAAAAAACTGTGCTTGCACATCCTGTGGGGCGCAAATCCTGCGGCGCACATCCTGCTGCGCATATAAATAAAAATAATATTAAAAACAAATTACAATTTTTTTTTTAAATCAAATTAATAAAAAAACTGTCCTTGCACATACTGTGGGGCGCAAATTCTGTGGGGCGCACATCCTGCGGCGCACATCCTGCTGCGCAAATAAATAAAAATAATATTAAAACATTTTTACAAAAAAAAATATTTAAATCAAATTAATAAAAAAACTGTGGTTGCACATCCTGTGGGGCGCAAATTCTGTGGGGCGCACATCCTGCGGCGCACATCCTGCTGCGCACATAAATAAAAATAATATTAAAAACAAATTACAATTTTTTTTTTAAATCAAATTAATAAAAAAACTGTCCTTGCACATCCTGTGGGGCGCAAATTATGTGGGGCGCACATCCTGCTGCGCACATAAATAAAAACAATATTAAAAACAAATTATAATTTTTTTTTTAAAATCAAATTAATAAAAAAACTGTCCTTGCACATCCTGTGGGGCGCAAATTCTGTGGGGCGCACATCCTGCGGCGCACATCCTGCTGCGCACATAAATAAAAATAATATTAAAAACAAATTACAATTTTAAAAAAAAAATCAAATTAATAAAAAAACTGTGCTTGCACACCCTGTGGGGCGCAATGTATGTGGGGCGCACATCCTGCGGCGCACATCCTGCTGTGCACATGAATAAAAATAATATTAAAACATTTTTACAAAAAAAAATATTTAAATCAAATTAATAAAAAAACTGTCCTTGCACATACTGTGGGGCGCAAATTCTGTGGGGCGCACATCCTGCGGCGCACATCCTGCT
Organism: Pleuronectes platessa; assembly: GCF_947347685.1. Classification (NCBI taxonomy): domain Eukaryota; kingdom Metazoa; phylum Chordata; class Actinopteri; order Pleuronectiformes; family Pleuronectidae; genus Pleuronectes; species Pleuronectes platessa. The sequence continues at coordinate 740,492 of NC_070641.1, forward strand.
GCGCACATAAATAAAAATAATATTAAAAACAAATTACAATTTTTTTTTTTAAATCAAATTAATAAAAAAACTGTCCTTGCACATCCTGTGGGGCGCAAATTCTGTGGGGCGCACATGAATAAAAATAATATTAAAACATTTTTACAAAAAAAAAAATTTAAATATAACTAATAAAAAAACTGTCCATGCACATCCTGTGGGGCGCAAATTCTGTGGGGCGCACATCCTGCGGCGCACATCCTGCTGCGCACATAAATAAAAATAATATTAAAAACAAATTACAATTTTTTTTTTAAAATCAAATTAATAAAAAAACTGTCCTTGCACATCCTGTGGGGCGCAAATTCTGTGGGGCGCACATCCTGCGGCGCACATCCTGCTGCGCACATAAATAAAAATAATATTAAAAACAAATTACAATTTTTAAAAAAAAATCAAATTAATAAAAAAACTGTGCTTGCACATCCTGTGGGGCGCAATGTATGTGGGGCGCACATCCTGCAGCGCACATAAATAAAAATAATATTAAAACATTTTTACAAAAAAATGTATTTAAATCAAATTAATAAAAAAACTGTGCTTGCACATCCTGTGGGGCGCAAATTATGTGGGGCGCACATCATGCGGCGCACATCCTGCTGCGCACATAAATAAAAATAATATTAAAAACAAATTACAATTTTTTTTTTAAATCAAATTAATAAAAAAACTGTCCTTGCACATCCTGTGGGGCGCAAATTATGTGGGGCGCAAATTCTGTGGGGCGCACATCCTGCGGCGCACATCCTGCTGCGCACATAAATAAGAATAATATTAAAACATTTTTACAAAAAAAATATTTAAATCAAATTAATAAAAAAACTGTGCTTGCACATCCTGTGGGGCGCAAATTATGTGGGGCGCAAATTCTGTGGGGCGCATATCCTGCGGCGCACATCCTGCTGCGCACATAAATAAGAATAATATTAAAACATTTTTACAAAAAAAAATATTTAAATCAAATTAATAAAAAAACTGTCCTTGCACATCCTGTGGGGCGCAAATTCTGTGGGGCGCACATCCTGCGGCGCACATCCTGCTGTGCACATGAATAAAAATAATATTAAAACATTTTTACAAAAAAAAATATTTAAATATAACTAATAAAAAACCTTGCTTGCACATCCTGTGGGGCGCAAATTATGTGGGGCGCACATCCTGCTGCGGAAATAAATAAAAATAAAATAAAAAAAAATTTACAATTTTTTTTTTTTAAATCAAATTAATAAAAAAAATGTGCTTGCACATCCTGTGGGGCGCAAATTATGTGGGGCGCACATCCTGCTGCGCACATAAATAAAAATAATATTAAAACATTTTTACAAAAAAATATATTTAAATCAAATTAATAAAAAAACTGTGCTTGCACATCCTGCTGCGCACATAAATAAAAATAATATTAAAACATTTTTACAAAAAACAATATTTAAATCAAATTAATAAAAAAACTGTGCTTGCACATCCTGTGGGGCGCAAATTCTGTGGGGCGCACATCCTGCTGCGCACATGAATAAAAATAATATTAAAACATTTTTACAAAAAACAATATTTAAATCAAATTAATAAAAAAACTGTGCTTGCACATCCTGTGGGGCGCAAATTATGTGGGGCGCACATCCTGCGGCGCACATCCTGCTGCGCACATAAATAAAAATAATATTAAAAACAATTTACAATTTTTTTTTTTTAAATCAAATTAATAAAAAAACTGTCCTTTCACGTCCTGTGGGGCGCAAATTATGTGGGGCACAAATTCTGTGGGGCGCACATCCTGCGGCGCACATCCTGCTGCGCACATAAATAAAAATAATATTAAAACATTTTTACAAAAAAAATATTTAAATCAAATTAATAAAAAAAACTGTCCTTGCACATCCTTTGGGGCGCAAATTCTGTGGGGCGCACATCCTGCGGCGCACATCCTGCTGCGCACATAAATAAAAATGAAATAAAAAATTTTTACAAAAAAAAATATTTAAATCAAATTAATAAAAAAACTGTGCTTGCACATCCTGTGGGGCGCAAATTATGTGGGGCGCACATCCTGCAGCGCACATCCTGCTGCGCAAATAAATAAAAATAAAATTAAAAAAAAATTTACAATTTTTTTTTTTTAAATCAAATTAATAAAAAAAATGTGCTTGCACATCCTGTGGGGCGCAAATTATGTGGGGCGCACATCCTGCGGCGCACATCCTGCTGCGCACATAAATAAAAATAATATTAAAACATTTTTACAAAAAACAATATTTAAATCAAATTAATAAAAAAACTGTGCTTGCACATCCTGTGGGGCGCAAATTATGTGGGGCGCACATCCTGCGGCGCACATCCTGCTGCGCGAATAAATAAAAATAATATTAAAAACAATTTACAATTTTTTTTTTTTTAAATCAAATTAATAAACAAACTGTGCTTGCACATCCTGTGGGGCGCAAATTCTGTGGGGCGCACATCCTGCGGCGCACATCCTGCTGCGCACATAAATAAAAATAATATTAAAACATTTTTACAAAAAAAATATTTAAATCAAATTAATAAAAAAACTGTCCTTGCACATCCTGTGGGGCGCAAATTCTGTGGGGCGCACATCCTGCGGCGCACATCATGCTGCGCACATAAATAAAAATAATATTAAAACATATTTACAAAAAAAAATATTTAAATCAAATTAATAAAAAAAATGTGCTTGCACATCCTGTGGGGCGCAAATTCTGTGGGGCGCACATCCTGCGGCGCGCATCCTGTTGCGCACATAAATAAATAAAAATAATATTAAAAACAAATTACAATTTTTTTTTTTAAATCAAATTAATAAAAAAACTGTCCATGCACATCCTGTGGGGCGCAAATTCTGTGGGGCGCACATCCTGCGGCGCACATCCTGCTGCGCACATAAATAAAAATAATATTAAAAACAAATTACAATTTTTTTTTTAAAATCAAATTAATAAAAAAACTGTCCTTGCACATCCTGTGGGGCGCAAATTCTGTGGGGCGCACATGAATAAAATAATATTAAAACATTTTTACAAAAAAAAATATTTAAATCAAATTAACAAAAAAACTGTGCTTGCACATCCTGTGGGGCGCACATCCTGCGGCGCACATCCTGCTGCGCACATAAATAAAAATAATATTAAAACATTTTTACAAAAAAATATATTTAAATCAAATTAATAAAAAACTGTGCTTGCACATCCTGTGGGGCGCAAATTCTGTGGGGCGCACATCCTGCTGCGCACATAAATAAAAAAATATTAAAAAATTTAAAAAAAAAAAAGATTAAAAACAAATTAATAAAAAAACTGTGCTCGCACATCCTGTGGGGCGCAAATTCTGTGGGGCGCACATCCTGCTGCGCAAATAAGTAAAAATAAAAATAATAAAAAATTTACAATTTCTTTTTTTTAAATCAAATTAATAAAAAAAATGTGCTTGCACATCCTGTGGGGCGCAAATTATGTGGGGCGCACATCCTGCGGCGCACATCCTGCTGCGCACATAAATAAAAATAATATTAAAACATTTTTACAAAAAAATATATTTAAATCAAATTAATAAAAAACTGTGCTTGCACATCCTGTGGGGCGCAAATTCTGTGGGGCGCACATCCTGCTGCGCACATAAATAAAAAAATATTAAAAAATTTAAAAAAAAAAAAGATTAAAAACAAATTAATAAAAAAACTGTGCTCGCACATCCTGTGGGGCGCAAATTCTGTGGGGCGCACATCCTGCGGCGCACATCCTGCTGCGCACATAAATAAAAATAATATTAAAACATTTTTACAAAAAAAAATATTTAAATATAACCAATAAAAAAACTGTGCTTGCACATCCTGTGGGGCGCAAATTATGTGGGGCGCACATCCTGCTGCGCACATAAATAAAAATAATATTAAAACATTTTTACAAAAAAATATATTTAAATCAAATTAATAAAAAAACTGTGCTTGCACATCCTGCTGCGCACATAAATAAAAATAATATTAAAACATTTTTACAAAAAACAATATTTAAATCAAATTAATAAAAAAACTGTGCTTGCACATCCTGTGGGGCGCAAATTATGTGGGGCGCACATCCTGCGGCGCACATCCTGCTGCGCACATAAATAAAAATAATGTTAAAACATTTTTACAAAAAAAAATATTTAAATCAAATTAATAAAAAAACTGTCCTTGCACATCCTGTGGGGCGCAAATTATGTGGGGCGCACATTCTTCGGCGCACATCCTGCTGCGCAAATAAATAAAAATAATATTAAAAACAATTTACAATTTTTTTTTTTTAAATCAAATTAATAAACAAACTGTGCTTGCACATCCTGTGGGGCGCAAATTCTGTAGGGCGCACATCCTGCGGCGCACATCCTGCTGCGCACATAAATAAAAATAATATTAAAACATTTTTACAAAAAAAATATTTAAAATCAAATTAATAAAAAAACTGTCCTTGCACATCCTGTGGGGCGCAAATTCTGTGGGGCGCACATCCTGCGGCACACATCCTGCTGCGCATATAAATACAAATAATATTAAAAACAAATTACAATTTTTTTTTTTAAATCAAATTAATAAAAAAACTGTCCTTGCACGTCCTGTGGGGCGCAAATTATGTGGGGCGCAAATTCTGTGGGGCGCACATCCTGCGGCGCACATCCTGCTGCGCAAATAAATAAAAATGAAATAAAACATTTTTACAAAAAAAAATATTTAAATCAAATTAATAAAAAAACTGTGCTTGCACATCCTGTGGGGCGCAAATTATGTGGGGCGCACATCCTGCTGCGCACATAAATAAAAATAATATTAAAACATTTTTACAAAAAAATATATTTAAATCAAATTAATAAAAAAACTGTGCTTGCACATCCTGTGGGGCGCAAATTATGTGGGGCGCACATCATGCGGCGCACATCCTGCTGCGCATATAAATAAAAATAATGTTAAAACATTTTTACAAAAAAAAATATTTAAATCAAATTAATAAAAAAACTGTCCTTGCACATCCTGTGGGGCGCAAATTATGTGGGGCGCACATTCTTCGGCGCACATCCTGCTGCGCAAATAAATAAAAATAATATTAAAAACAATTTACAATTTTTTTTTTTTAAATCAAATTAATAAACAAACTGTGCTTGCACATCCTGTGGGGCGCAAATTCTGTAGGGCGCACATCCTGCGGCGCACATCCTGCTGCGCACATAAATAAAAATAATATTAAAACATTTTTACAAAAAAAATATTTAAATCAAATTAATAAAAAAACTGTCCTTGCACATCCTGTGGGGCGCAAATTCTGTGGGGCGCACATCCTGCGGCGCACATCCTGCTGCGCATATAAATACAAATAATATTAAAAACAAATTACAATTTTTTTTTTTAAATCAAATTAATAAAAAAACTGTCCTTGCACGTCCTGTGGGGCGCAAATTATGTGGGGCGCAAATTCTGTGGGGCGCACATCCTGCGGCGCACATCCTGCTGCGCACATAAATAAAAATAATATTAAAAACAAATTACAATTTTTTTTTTAAAATCAAATTAATAAAAAAACTGTCCTTGCACATCCTGTGGGGCGCAAATTCTGTGGGGCGCACATGAATAAAAATAATATTAAAACATTTTTACAAAAAAAAATATTTAAATCAAATTAATAAAAAAACTGTGCTTGCACATCCTGTGGGGCGCAAATTCTGTGGGGCGCACATCCTTTGGCGCACATCCTGCTGCGCACATAAATAAAAATAATATTAAAAACAATTTACAATTTTTTTTTTTTAAATCAAATTAATAAAAAAACTGTGCTTGCACATCCTGTGGGGCGCACATCCTGCGGCGCACATCCTGCTGCGCACATAAATAAAAATAATATTAAAACATTTTTACAAAAAAAATATTTAAATCAAATTAATAAAAAAACTGTGCTTGCACATCCTGTGGGGCGCAAATTCTGTGGGGCGCAAATTCTGTGGGGCGCACATCCTGCGGCGCACATCCTGCTGCGCACATGAATAAAAATAATATTAAAACATTTTTACAAAAAAAATATTTAAATCAAATTAATAAAAAAACTGTGCTTGCACATCCTGTGGGGCGCAAATTCTGTGGGGCGCACATCCTGCGGCGCACATCCTGCTGCACACATAAATGAAAATAATATTAAAACATTTTTACAAAAAAAAATATTTAAATCAAATTAATAAAAAAACTGTGCTTGCACATCCTGTGGGGCGCAAATTCTGTGGGGCGCACATCCTGCGGCGCACATCCTGCTGCGCACATAAATAAAAATAATATTAAAAACAAATTACAATTTTTTTTTTAAATTAAATTAATAAAAAAACTGTGCTTGCACATCCTGTGGGGCGCAAATTCTGTGGGGCGCACATCCTGCGGCGCACATCCTGCTGCGCACATGTATACAAATAATATTAAAAACAAATTACAATTTTTTTTTTAAAATCAAATTAATAAAAAAACTGTCCATGCACATCCTGTGGGGCGCAAATTCTGTGGGGCGCACATCCTGCGGCGCACATCCTGCTGCGCACATAAATAAAAATAATATTAAAAACAAATTACAATTTTTTTTTTAAAATCAAATTAATAAAAAAACTGTCCTTGCACATCCTGTGGGGCGCAAATTCTGTGGGGCGCACATGAATAAAAATAATATTAAAACATTTTTACAAAAAAAAATATTTAAATCAAATTAATAAAAAAACTGTGCTTGCACATCCTGTGGGGCGCAAATTCTGTGGGGCGCACATCCTTTGGCGCACATCCTGCTGCGCACATAAATAAAAATAATATTAAAAACAATTTACAATTTTTTTTTTTTAAATCAAATTAATAAAAAAACTGTCCATGCACATCCTGTGGGGCGCAAATTCTGTGGGGCGCACATCCTGCGGCGCACATCCTGCTGCGCACATAAATAAAAATAATATTAAAAACAAATTACAATTTTTTTTTTAAAATCAAATTAATAAAAAAACTGTGCTTGCACATCCTGTGGGGCGCACATCCTGCGGCGCACATCCTGCTGCGCACATAAATAAAAATAATATTAAAACATTTTTACAAAAAAAATATTTAAATCAAATTAATAAAAAAACTGTGCTTGCACATCCTGTGGGGCGCAAATTCTGTGGGGCGCAAATTCTGTGGGGCGCACATCCTGCGGCGCACATCCTGCTGCGCACATAAATAAAAATAATACTAAAAACAAATTACAATTTTTTTTTCTAAATCAAATTAATAAACAAACTGTGCTTGCACATCCTGTGGGGCGCAAATTATGTGGGGCACAAATTCTGTGGGGCGCACATCCTGCGGCGCACATCCTGCTGCGCACATGAATAAAAATAATATTAAAACATTTTTACAAAAAAAATATTTAAATCAAATTAATAAAAAAACTGTGCTTGCACATCCTGTGGGGCGCAAATTCTGTGGGGCGCACATCCTGCGGCGCACATCCTGCTGCGCACATAAATAAAAATAATATTAAAACATTTTTACAAAAAAAAATATTTAAATCAAATTAATAAAAAAACTGTGCTTGCACATCCTGTGGGGCGCAAATTCTGTGGGGCGCACATCCTGCGGCGCACATCCTGCTGCACACATAAATGAAAATAATATTAAAACATTTTTACAAAAAAAAATATTTAAATCAAATTAATAAAAAAACTGTGCTTGCACATCCTGTGGGGCGCACATCCTGCGGCGCACATCCTGCTGCGCACATAAATAAAAATAATATTAAAACATTTTTACAAAAAAAATATTTAAATCAAATTAATAAAAAAACTGTGCTTGCACATCCTGTGGGGCGCAAATTCTGTGGGGCGCAAATTCTGTGGGGCGCACATCCTGCGGCGCACATCCTGCTGCGCACATGAATAAAAATAATATTAAAACATTTTTACAAAAAAAATATTTAAATCAAATTAATAAAAAAACTGTGCTTGCACATCCTGTGGGGCGCAAATTCTGTGGGGCGCACATCCTGCGGCGCACATCCTGCTGCACACATAAATGAAAATAATATTAAAACATTTTTACAAAAAAAAATATTTAAATCAAATTAATAAAAAAACTGTGCTTGCACATCCTGTGGGGCGCAAATTCTGTGGGGCGCACATCCTGCGGCGCACATCCTGCTGCGCACATAAATAAAAATAATATTAAAAACAAATTACAATTTTTTTTTTAAATTAAATTAATAAAAAAACTGTGCTTGCACATCCTGTGGGGCGCAAATTCTGTGGGGCGCACATCCTGCGGCGCACATCCTGCTGCGCACATGAATAAAAATAATATTAAAAACAAATTACAATTTTTTTTTTAAATCAAATTAATAAAAAAACTGTCCTTGCACATCCTGTGGGGCGCAAATTATGTGGGGCGCACATCCTTCGGCGCACATCCTGCTGCGCACATAAATAAAAATAATATTAAAAACAATTTACAATTTTTTTTTTTTAAATCAAATTAATAAACAAACTGTGCTTGCACATCCTGTGGGGCGCAAATTCTGTGGGGCGCACATCCTGCGGCGCACATCCTGCTGCGCACATAAATAAAAATAATATTAAAACATTTTTACAAAAAAAAATATTTAAATCAAATTAATAAACAAACTGTGCTTGCACATCCTGTCGGGCGCAAATTCTGTGGGGCGCACATCCTGCGGCGCACATCCTGCTGCGCACATAAATAAAAATAATATTAAAAACAAATTACAATTTTTTTTTTTAAATCAAATTAATAAAAAAACTGTCCATGCACATCCTGTGGGGCGCAAATTCTGTGGGGCGCACATCCTGCGGCGCACATCCTGCTGCGCACATAAATAAAAATAATATTAAAACATTTTTACAAAAAAAAATATTTAAATCAAATTAATAAACAAACTGTGCTTGCACATCCTGTCGGGCGCAAATTCTGTGGGGCGCACATCCTGCGGCGCACATCCTGCTGCGCACATAAATAAAAATAATATTAAAAACAAATTACAATTTTTTTTTTAAAATCAAATTAATAAAAAAACTGTGCTTGCACATCCTGTGGGGCGCACATCCTGCGGCGCACATCCTGCTGCGCACATAAATAAAAATAATATTAAAACATTTTTACAAAAAAAATATTTAAATCAAATTAATAAAAAAACTGTGCTTGCACATCCTGTGGGGCGCAAATTCTGTGGGGCGCAAATTCTGTGGGGCGCACATCCTGCGGCGCACATCCTGCTGCGCACATAAATAAAAATAATACTAAAAACAAATTACAATTTTTTTTTCTAAATCAAATTAATAAACAAACTGTGCTTGCACATCCTGTGGGGCGCAAATTATGTGGGGCACAAATTCTGTGGGGCGCACATCCTGCGGCGCACATCCTGCTGCGCACATGAATAAAAATAATATTAAAACATTTTTACAAAAAAAATATTTAAATCAAATTAATAAAAAAACTGTGCTTGCACATCCTGTGGGGCGCAAATTCTGTGGGGCGCACATCCTGCGGCGCACATCCTGCTGCGCACATAAATAAAAATAATATTAAAACATTTTTACAAAAAAAAATATTTAAATCAAATTAATAAAAAAACTGTGCTTGCACATCCTGTGGGGCGCAAATTCTGTGGGGCGCACATCCTGCGGCGCACATCCTGCTGCGCACATAAATAAAAATAATATTAAAAACAAATTACAATTTTTTTTTTAAATTAAATTAATAAAAAAACTGTGCTTGCACATCCTGTGGGGCGCAAATTATGTGGGGCGCACATCCTGCGGCGCACATCCTGCTGCGCACATAAATAAAAATAATATTAAAAACAATTTACAATTTTTTTTTTTTAAATCAAATTAATAAACAAACTGTGCTTGCACATCCTGTGGGGCGCAAATTCTGTGGGGCGCACATCCTGCGGCGCACATCCTGCTGCGCACATAAATAAAAATAATATTAAAACATTTTTACAAAAAAAAATATTTAAATCAAATTAATAAAAAAACTGTGCTTGCACATCCTGAGGGGCGCAAATTCTGTGGGGCGCACATCCTGCGGCGCACATCCTGCTGCGCACATAAATAAAAATAATATTAAAACATTTTTACAAAAAAAAATATTTAAATCAAATTAATAAACAAACTGTGCTTGCACATCCTGTCGGGCGCAAATTCTGTGGGGCGCACATCCTGCGGCGCACATCCTGCTGCGCACATAAATAAAAATAATATTAAAAACAAATTACAATTTTTTTTTTTAAATCAAATTAATAAAAAAACTGTCCTTGCACATCCTGTGGGGCGCAAATTATGTGGGGCGCACATCCTGCGGCGCACATCCTGCTGCGCACATAAATAAAAATAATATTAAAAACAATTTACAATTTTTTTTTTTTTAAATCAAATTAATAAAAAAACTGTGCTTGCACATCCTGTGGGGTGCAAATTCTGTGGGGCGCACATCCTGCGGCGCACATCCTGCTGCGCACATAAATAAAAATAATATTAAAACATTTTTACAAAGAAAATATTTAAATCAAATTAATAAAAAAACTGTGCTTGCACATCCTGTGGGGCGCAAATTATGTGGGGCACAAATTCTGTGGGGCGCACATCCTGCGGCGCACATCCTGCTGCGCACATGAATAAAAATAATATTAAAACATTTTTACAAAAGAAATATTTAAATCAAATTAATAAAAAAACTGTCCTTGCACATCCTGTGGGGCGCAAATTCTGTGGGGCGCACATCCTGCGGCGCACATCCTGCTGCGCATATAAATAAAAATAATATTAAAAACAAATTACAATTTTTTTTTTTAAATCAAATTAATAAAAAAACTGTCCTTGCACATCCTGTGGGGTGCAAATTCTGTGGGGCGCACATCCTGCGGCGCACATCCTGCTGCCCACATAAATAAAAATAATATTAAAAACAAATTACAATTTTTTTTAAAAATCAAATTAATAAAAAAACTGTCCTTGCACATCCTGTGGGGCGCAAATTATGTGGGGCGCACATCATGCGGCGCACATCCTGCTTCGCACATAAATAAAAATAATATTAAAACATTTTTACAAAAAATATATTAAAATCAAATTAATAAAAAAACTGTGCTTGCACATCCTGTGGGGCGAAAATTCTGTGGGGCGCACATCCTGCGGCACACATCCTGCTGCGCACATAAATAAAAATAATATTAAAAACAAATTACAATTTTTTTTTTTAAATCAAATTAATAAAAAAACTGTCCTTGCACATCCTGTGGGGCGCAAATTCTGTGGGGCGCACATCCTGCAGCGCACATCCTGCTGCGCACATAAATAAAAATAAAATAAAACATTTTTACAAAAAAAAATATTTAAATCAAATAAATAAAAAAACTGTGCTTGCACATCCTGTGGGGCGCAAATTCTGTGGGGCGCACATCCTGCGGCGCACATCCTGCTGCGCACATAAATAAAAATAATGTTAAAACATTTTTACAAAAAAAAATATTTAAATCAAATTAATAAAAAAACTATGCTTGCACATCCTGTGGGGCGCAAATTCTGTGGGGCGCACATCCTGCGGCGCACATCCTGCTGCGCACATAAATAAAAATAATATTAAAACATTTTTACAAAAAAAAATATTTAAATCAAATTATTAAAAAAACTGTGCTTCAACATCCTGTGGGGCGCACATCCTGCGGCGCACATCCTGCTGCCCACATAAATAAAAATAATATTAAAAACAAATTACAATTTTTTTTTAAAATCAAATTAATAAAAAAACTGTCCTTGCACATCCTGTGGGGCACAAATTATGTGGGGCGCACATCCTGCGGCGCACATCCTGCTGCGCACATAAATAAAAATAATATTAAAAACAAATTACAATTTTTTTTTTAAATCAAATTAATAAAAAAACTGTCCTTGCACATCCTGTGGGGCGCAAATTCTGTGGGGCGCACATCCTGTGGCGCACATCCTGCTGCACACATAAATAAAAATAATATTAAAACATTTTTACAAAAAAATGTATTAAAATCAAAGTAATAAAAAAACTGTGCTTGCACATTCTGTGGGGCGCAAATTCAGTGGGGCGCACATTCAGCTGCGCACATTAATACAAATAATATTAAAAACAATTTACAATTTTTTTTTTTTTTAATCAAATTAATAAAAAAATTGTCCTTGCACATCCTGTGGGGCGCAAATTCTGTGGGGCGCACATCCTGCGGCGCAAATCCTGCTGCGCACATGAATAAAAATAATATTAAAACATTTTTACAAAAAAAAATATTTAAATCAAATTAATAAAAAAACTGTGCTTGCACATCCTGTGGGGCGCAAATTCTGTGGGGCGCACATCCTGCGGCGCACATCCTGCTGCGCACATAAATAAAAATAATATTAAAAACAAATTACAATTTTTTTTTTTAAATCAAATTAATAAAAAAACTGTCCTTGCACATCCTGTGGGGCGCAAATTCTGTGGGGCGCACATCCTGCTGCGCACATAAATAAAAATTATATAAAACATTTTTACAAAAAAAAATATTTAAATATAACTAATAAAAAAACTGTGCTTGCACATCCTGTGGGGCGCAAATTCTGTGGGGCGCACATCCTGCGGCGCACGTCCTGCTGCGCACATAAATAAAAATAATATTAAAACATTTTTACAAAAAAAAATATTTAAATCAAATTAATAAAAAAACTGTGCTTGCACATCCTGTGGGGCGCAAATTCTGTGGGGCGCACATCCTGAGGCGCACATCCTGCTGCGCACATAAATACAAATTATATTAAAACATTTTTACAAAAAAAAATATTTAAATATAACTAATAAAAAAACTGTGCTTGCACATCCTGTGGGGCGCAAATTCTGTGGGGCGCACATCCTGTGGCGCACATCCTGCTGCGCACATAAATAAAAATAATATTAAAAACAATTTACAATTTTTTTTTTTTAAATAAAATTAATAAGAAAACTGTGCTTGCACATCCTGTGGGGCGCAAATTCTGTGGGGCGCACATCCTGCGGCGCACATCCTGCTGCGCACATAAATAAAAATAATATTAAAACATTTTTACAAAAAAAAATATTTAAATCAAATTAATAAAAAAATGTGCTTGCACATCCTGTGGGGCGCAAATTATGTGGGGCGCACATCCTGCGGCGCACATCCTGCTGCGCACATAAATAAAAATAATATTAAAACATTTTTACAAAAAAAATATTTAAATCAAATTAATAAAAAAACTGTCCTTGCACATCCTGTGGGGCGCAAATTCTGTGGGGCGCACATCCTGCGGCGCACATCCTGCTGCGCATATAAATACAAATAATATTAAAAACAAATTACAATTTTTTTTTTTAAATCAAATTAATAAAAAAACTGTCCTTGCACGTCCTGTGGGGCGCAAATTATGTGGGGCGCAAATTCTGTGGGGCGCACATCCTGCGGCGCACATCCTGCTGCGCACATAAATAAAAATAATATTAAAAACAAATTACAATTTTTTTTTTAAATCAAATTAATAAAAAAACTGTCCATGCACATCCTGTGGGGCGCAAATTCTGTGGGGCGCACATCCTGCGGCGCACATCCTGCTGCGCACATAAATAAAAATAATATTAAAAACAAATTACAATTTTTTTTTTAAAATCAAATTAATAAAAAAACTGTCCTTGCACATCCTGTGGGGCGCAAATTCTGTGGGGCGCACATGAAAAAAAATAATATTAAAACATTTTTACAAAAAAAAATATTTAAATCAAATTAATAAAAAAACTGTGCTTGCACATCCTGTGGGGCGCAAATTCTGTGGGGCGCACATCCTTTGGCGCACATCCTGCTGCGCACATAAATAAAAATAATATTAAAAACAATTTACAATTTTTTTTTTTTAAATCAAATTAATAAAAAAACTGTGCTTGCACATCCTGTGGGGCGCACATCCTGCGGCGCACATCCTGCTGCGCACATAAATAAAAATAATATTAAAACATTTTTACAAAAAAAATATTTAAATCAAATTAATAAAAAAACTGTGCTTGCACATCCTGTGGGGCGCAAATTCTGTGGGGCGCAAATTCTGTGGGGCGCACATCCTGCGGCGCACATCCTGCTGCGCACATGAATAAAAATAATATTAAAACATTTTTACAAAAAAAATATTTAAATCAAATTAATAAAAAAACTGTGCTTGCACATCCTGTGGGGCGCAAATTCTGTGGGGCGCACATCCTGCGGCGCACATCCTGCTGCGCACATAAATAAAAATAATATTAAAAACAATTTACAATTTTTTTTTTTTAAATCAAATTAATAAACAAACTGTGCTTGCACATCCTGTGGGGCGCAAATTCTGTGGGGCGCACATCCTGCGGCGCACATCCTGCTGCGCACATAAATAAAAATAATATTAAAAACAAATTACAATTTTTTTTTTAAATTAAATTAATAAAAAAACTGTGCTTGCACATCCTGTGGGGCGCAAATTATGTGGGGCGCACATCCTGCGGCGCACATCCTGCTGCGCACATAAATAAAAATAATATTAAAAACAATTTACAATTTTTTTTTTTTAAATCAAATTAATAAACAAACTGTGCTTGCACATCCTGTGGGGCGCAAATTCTGTGGGGCGCACATCCTGCGGCGCACATCCTGCTGCGCACATAAATAAAAATAATATTAAAACATTTTTACAAAAAAAAATATTTAAATCAAATTAATAAAAAAACTGTGCTTGCACATCCTGAGGGGCGCAAATTCTGTGGGGCGCACATCCTGCGGCGCACATCCTGCTGCGCACATAAATAAAAATAATATTAAAACATTTTTACAAAAAAAAATATTTAAATCAAATTAATAAAAAAACTGTGCTTGCACATCCTGTGGGGCGCAAATTCTGTGGGGCGCACATCCTGCGGCGCACATCCTGCTGCGCACATAAATAAAAATAATATTAAAAACAAATTACAATTTTTTTTTTAAATTAAATTAATAAAAAAACTGTGCTTGCACATCCTGTGGGGCGCAAATTCTGTGGGGCGCACATCCTGCGGCGCACATCCTGCTGCGCACATGTATACAAATAATATTAAAAACAAATTACAATTTTTTTTTTAAAATCAAATTAATAAAAAAACTGTCCTTGCACATCCTGTGGGGCGCAAATTATGTGGGGCGCACATCCTGCGGCGCACATCCTGCTGCGCATATGAATAAAAATAATATTAAAAACAAATTACAATTTTTTTTTTAAATCAAATTAATAAAAAAACTGTCCTTGCACATCCTGTGGGGCGCAAATTATGTGGGGCGCACATCCTTCGGCGCACATCCTGCTGCGCACATAAATAAAAATAATATTAAAAACAATTTACAATTTTTTTTTTTTAAATCAAATTAATAAACAAACTGTGCTTGCACATCCTGTGGGGCGCAAATTCTGTGGGGCGCACATCCTGCGGCGCACATCCTGCTGCGCACATAAATAAAAATAATATTAAAAACAAATTACAATTTTTTTTTTAAATTAAATTAATAAAAAAACTGTGCTTGCACATCCTGTGGGGCGCAAATTATGTGGGGCGCACATCCTGCGGCGCACATCCTGCTGCGCACATAAATAAAAATAATATTAAAAACAATTTACAATTTTT
Organism: Pleuronectes platessa; assembly: GCF_947347685.1. Taxonomy (NCBI): domain Eukaryota; kingdom Metazoa; phylum Chordata; class Actinopteri; order Pleuronectiformes; family Pleuronectidae; genus Pleuronectes; species Pleuronectes platessa. The sequence continues at coordinate 756,222 of NC_070641.1, forward strand.
TTTTTTTAAATCAAATTAATAAACAAACTGTGCTTGCACATCCTGTGGGGCGCAAATTCTGTGGGGCGCACATCCTGCGGCGCACATCCTGCTGCGCACATAAATAAAAATAATATTAAAACATTTTTACAAAAAAAAATATTTAAATCAAATTAATAAAAAAACTGTGCTTGCACATCCTGAGGGGCGCAAATTCTGTGGGGCGCACATCCTGCGGCGCACATCCTGCTGCGCACATAAATAAAAATAATATTAAAACATTTTTACAAAAAAAAATATTTAAATCAAATTAATAAACAAACTGTGCTTGCACATCCTGTCGGGCGCAAATTCTGTGGGGCGCACATCCTGCGGCGCACATCCTGCTGCGCACATAAATAAAAATAATATTAAAAACAAATTACAATTTTTTTTTTAAATCAAATTAATAAAAAAACTGTCCTTGCACATCCTGTGGGGCGCAAATTATGTGGGGCGCACATCCTGCGGCGCACATCCTGCTGCGCACATAAATAAAAATAATATTAAAAACAATTTACAATTTTTTTTTTTTTAAATCAAATTAATAAAAAAACTGTGCTTGCACATCCTGTGGGGTGCAAATTCTGTGGGGCGCACATCCTGCGGCGCACATCCTGCTGCGCACATAAATAAAAATAATATTAAAACATTTTTACAAAGAAAATATTTAAATCAAATTAATAAAAAAACTGTGCTTGCACATCCTGTGGGGCGCAAATTATGTGGGGCACAAATTCTGTGGGGCGCACATCCTGCGGCGCACATCCTGCTGCGCACATGAATAAAAATAATATTAAAACATTTTTACAAAAGAAATATTTAAATCAAATTAATAAAAAAACTGTCCTTGCACATCCTGTGGGGCGCAAATTCTGTGGGGCGCACATCCTGCGGCGCACATCCTGCTGTGCACATAAATAAAAATAATATTAAAACATTTTTACAAAAAAAAATATTTAAATCAAATTAATAAAAAAACTGTGCTTGCACATCCTGTGGGGCGAAAATTCTGTGGGGCGCACATCCTGCGGCTCACATCCTGCTGCGCACATAAATAAAAATAATATTGAAACAAATTTACAAGTTTTTTTTTTTAAATCAAATTAATAAAAAAACTGTGCTTGCAAATCCTGTGGGGCGCAAATTATGTGGGGCGCACATCCTGCGGCGCACATCCTGCTGTGCACATGAATAAAAATAATATTAAAACATTTTTACAAAAAAAAATATTTAAATCAAATTAATAAAAAAACTGTGCTTGCACATCCTGTGGGGCGCAAATTCTGTGGGGCGCACATCCTGCGGCGCACATCCTGCTGCGCACATACATAAAAATAATATTAAAAACAAATTACAATTTTTTTTTAAAAATCAAATTAATAAAAAAACTGTCCTTGCACATCCTGTGGGGCACAAATTCTGTGGGGCGCACATCCTGCGGCGCACATCCTGCTGTGCACATGAATAAAAATAATATTAAAACATTTTTACAAAAAAAAATATTTAAATCAAATTAATAGAAAAACTGTGCTTGCACATCCTGTGGGGCGCAAATTCTGTGGGGCGCACATCCTGCGGTGCACATCCTGCTGCGCATATAAATAAAAATAATATTAAAAACAAATTACAATTTTTTTTTTTTAAATCAAATTAATAAAAAAACTGTCCTTGCACATCCTGTGGGGCGCAAATTCTGTGGGGCGCACATCCTGCGGCGCACATCCTGCTGCGCATATAAATAAAAATAATATTAAAAACAAATTACAATTTTTTTTTTTAAATCAAATTAATAAAAAAACTGTCCTTGCACATCCTGTGGGGTGCAAATTCTGTGGGGCGCACATCCTGCGGCGCACATCCTGCTGCCCACATAAATAAAAATAATATTAAAAACAAATTACAATTTTTTTTAAAAATCAAATTAATAAAAAAACTGTCCTTGCACATCCTGTGGGGCGCAAATTATGTGGGGCGCACATCATGCGGCGCACATCCTGCTTCGCACATAAATAAAAATAATATTAAAACATTTTTACAAAAAATATATTAAAATCAAATTAATAAACAAACTGTGCTTGCACATCCTGTCGGGCGCAAATTCTGTGGGGCGCACATCCTGCGGCGCACATCCTGCTGCGCACATAAATAAAAATAATATTAAAAACAAATTACAATTTTTTTTTTAAATCAAATTAATAAAAAAACTGTCCTTGCACATCCTGTGGGGCGCAAATTATGTGGGGCGCACATCCTGCGGCGCACATCCTGCTGCGCACATAAATAAAAATAATATTAAAAACAATTTACAATTTTTTTTTTTTTAAATCAAATTAATAAAAAAACTGTGCTTGCACATCCTGTGGGGTGCAAATTCTGTGGGGCGCACATCCTGCGGCGCACATCCTGCTGCGCACATAAATAAAAATAATATTAAAACATTTTTACAAAGAAAATATTTAAATCAAATTAATAAAAAAACTGTGCTTGCACATCCTGTGGGGCGCAAATTATGTGGGGCACAAATTCTGTGGGGCGCACATCCTGCGGCGCACATCCTGCTGCGCACATGAATAAAAATAATATTAAAACATTTTTACAAAAGAAATATTTAAATCAAATTAATAAAAAAACTGTCCTTGCACATCCTGTGGGGCGCAAATTCTGTGGGGCGCACATCCTGCGGCGCACATCCTGCTGTGCACATAAATAAAAATAATATTAAAACATTTTTACAAAAAAAAATATTAAAATCAAATTAATAAAAAAACTGTGCTTGCACATCCTGTGGGGCGAAAATTCTGTGGGGCGCACATCCTGCGGCACACATCCTGCTGCGCACATAAATAAAAATAATATTAAAAACAAATTACAATTTTTTTTTTTAAATCAAATTAATAAAAAAACTGTCCTTGCACATCCTGTGGGGCGCAAATTCTGTGGGGCGCACATCCTGCAGCGCACATCCTGCTGCGCACATAAATAAAAATAAAATAAAACATTTTTACAAAAAAAAATATTTAAATCAAATAAATAAAAAAACTGTGCTTGCACATCCTGTGGGGCGCAAATTCTGTGGGGCGCACATCCTGCGGCGCACATCCTGCTGCGCACATAAATAAAAATAATGTTAAAACATTATTACAAAAAAAAATATTTAAATCAAATTAATAAAAAAACTATGCTTGCACATCCTGTGGGGCGCAAATTCTGTGGGGCGCACATCCTGCGGCGCACATCCTGCTGCGCACATAAATAAAAATAATATTAAAACATTTTTACAAAAAAAAATATTTAAATCAAATTATTAAAAAAACTGTGCTTCAACATCCTGTGGGGCGCACATCCTGCGGCGCACATCCTGCTGCCCACATAAATAAAAATAATATTAAAAACAAATTACAATTTTTTTTTAAAATCAAATTAATAAAAAAACTGTCCTTGCACATCCTGTGGGGCACAAATTATGTGGGGCGCACATCCTGCGGCGCACATCCTGCTGCGCACATAAATAAAAATAATATTAAAAACAAATTACAATTTTTTTTTAAAATCAAATTAATAAAAAAACTGTCCTTGCACATCCTGTGGGGCGCAAATTCTGTGGGGCGCACATCCTGTGGCGCACATCCTGCTGCACACATAAATAAAAATTATATAAAACATTTTTACAAAAAAAAATATTTAAATATAACTAATAAAAAAACTGTGCTTGCACATCCTGTGGGGCGCAAATTCTGTGGGGCGCACATCCTGCGGCGCACGTCCTGCTGCGCACATAAATAAAAATAATATTAAAACATTTTTACAAAAAAAAATATTTAAATCAAATTAATAAAAAAACTGTGCTTGCACATCCTGTGGGGCGTAAATTCTGTGGGGCGCACATCCTGCTGCGCACATAAATAAAAATAATATTAAAAAATTTTTACAAAAAAAATATTTAAATCAAATTAATAAAAAAACTGTGCTTGCACATCCTGTGGGGCGCAAATTCTGTGGGGCGCACATCCTGAGGCGCACATCCTGCTGCGCACATAAATAAAAATTATATTAAAACATTTTTACAAAAAAAAATATTTAAATATAACTAATAAAAAAACTGTGCTTGCACATCCTGTGGGGCGCAAATTCTGTGGGGCGCACATCCTGTGGCGCACATCCTGCTGCGCACATGAATAAAAATAATATTAAAAACAATTTACAATTTTTTTTTTTTAAATAAAATTAATAAAAAAACTGTGCTTGCACATCCTGTGGGGCGCAAATTCTGTGGGGCGCACATCCTGAGGCGCACATCCTGCTGCGCACATAAATAAAAATTATATCAAAACATTTTTACAAAAAAAAATATTTAAATATAACTAATAAAAAAACTGTGCTTGCACATCCTGTGGGGCGCAAATTATGTGGGGCGCACATCCTGCTGCGCACATAAATAAAAATAATATTAAAAACAAATTACAATTTTTTTTTTTTTAAATCAAATTAATAAAAAAACTGTGCTTGCACATCCTGTGGGGCGCACATCCTGCGGCGCACATCCTGCTGCGCACATAAATAAAAATAATATTAAAACATTTTTACAAAAAAAATATTTACATCAAATTAATAAAAAAACTGTGCTTGCACATCCTGTGGGGCGCAAATTCTGTGGGGCGCACATCCTGCGGCGCACATCCTGCTGCGCACATAAATAAAAATAATATTAAAACATTTTTACAAAAAAAAATATTTAAATCAAATTAATAAAAAAACTGTGCTTGCACATCCTGTGGGGCGCAAATTCTGTGGGGCGCACATCCTGCGGCGCACATCCTGCTGCGCACATAAATAAAAATAATACAAAAAACAAATTACAATTTTTTTTTTTAAATCAAATTAATAAACAAACTGTGCTTGCACATCCTGTGGGGCGCAAATTATGTGGGGCACAAATTCTGTGGGGCGCACATCCTGCGGCGCACATCCTGCTGCGCACATGAATAAAAATGATATTAAAACATTTTTACAAAAAAAATATTTACATCAAATTAATAAAAAAACTGTGCTTGCACATCCTGTGGGGCGCAAATTCTGTGGGGCGCACATCCTGCGGCGCACATCCTGCTGCGCACATAAATAAAAATAATATTAAAACATTTTTACAAAAAAAAATATTTAAATCAAATTAATAAAAAAACTGTGCTTGCACATCCTGTGGGGCGCAAATTCTGTGGGGCGCACATCCTGCGGCGCACATCCTGCTGCGCACATAAATAAAAATAATATTAAAAACAAATTACAATTTTTTTTTTTTAATCAAATTAATAAAAAAACTGTCCTTGCACATCCTGTGGAGCGCAAATTTTGTGGGGCGCACATCCTGTGGCGCAAATCCTGCTGCGCACATGAATAAAAATAATATTAACACATTTTTACAAAAAAAAATATTTAAATCAAATTAATAAAAAAACTGTGCTTGCACATCCTGTGGGGCGCAAATTCTGTGGGGCGCACATCCTGCTGCGCACGTAAATAAAAATAATATTAAAAACAAATTACAATTTTTTTTTTTTAAATCAAATTAATAAAAAAACTGTGCTTGCACATCCTGTGGGGCGCAAATTCTGTGGAGCGCACATCCTGTGGCGCACATCCTGCTGCGCACATAAATAAAAATAATATTAAAAACAATTTACAATTTTTTTTTTTTAAATAAAATTAATAAAAAAACTGTGCTTGCACATCCTGTGGGGCGCAAATTCTGTGGGGCGCACATCCTGAGGCGCACATCCTGCTGCGCACATAAATAAAAATTATATTAAAAACAAATTACAATTTTTTTTTTTAAATCAAATTAATAAAAAAACTGTGCTTGCACATCCTGTGGGGCGCACATCCTGCGGCGCACATCCTGCTGCGCACATAAATAAAAATAATATTAAAACATTTTTACAAAAAAAAATATTTAAATCAAATTAATAAAAAAACTGTGCTTGCACATCCTGTGGGGCGCAAATTCTGTGGGGCGCACATCCTGCGGCGCACATCCAGCTGCGCATATAAATAAATATAATATTACAACATTTTTACAAAAAAAAATAATTAAATCAAATTAATAAAAAAACTGTGCTTGCACATCCTGTGGGGCGCAAATTCTGTGGGGCGCAAATTCTGTGGGGCGCACATCCTGCGGCGCACATCCTGCTGCGCATATAAATAAAAATAATACTAAAAACAAATTACAATTTTTTTTTTTAAATCAAATTAATAAACAAACTGTGCTTGCACATCCTGTGGGGCACAAATTCTGTGGGGCGCACATCCTGCGGCGCACATCCTGCTGCGCACATGAATAAAAATAATATTAAAACATTTTTACAAAAAAAATATTTACATCAAATTAATAAAAAAACTGTGCTTGCACATCCTGTGGGGCGCAAATTCTGTGGGGCGCACATCCTGCGGCGCACATCCTGCTGCGCACATAAATAAAAATAATATTAAAACATTTTTACAAAAAAAAATATTTAAATCAAATTAATAAAAAAACTGTGCTTGCACATCCTGTGGGGCGCAAATTCTGTGGGGCGCACATCCTGCGGCGCACATCCTGCTGCGCACATAAATAAAAATAATATTAAAAACAAATTACAATTTTTTTTTTTTAATCAAATTAATAAAAAAACTGTCCTTGCACATCCTGTGGAGCGCAAATTTTGTGGGGCGCACATCCTGTGGCGCAAATCCTGCTGCGCACATGAATAAAAATAATATTAACACATTTTTACAAAAAAAAATATTTAAATCAAATTAATAAAAAAACTGTGCTTGCACATCCTGTGGGGCGCAAATTCTGTGGGGCGCACATCCTGCTGCGCACGTAAATAAAAATAATATTAAAAACAAATTACAATTTTTTTTTTTTAAATCAAATTAATAAAAAAACTGTGCTTGCACACCCTGTGGGGCGCAAATTCTGTGGGGCGCACATCCTGCGGCGCACATCCTGCTGCGCACATAAATAAAAATAATATTAAAAACAAATTACAATTTTTTTTTTAAATCAAATTAATAAAAAAACTGTGCTTGCACATCCTGTGGGGCGCAAATTCTGTGGGGCGCACATCCTGCGGCGCACATCCAGCTGCGCACATAAATAAATATAATATTAAAACATTTTTACAAAAAAAAATATTTAAATCAAATTAATAAAAAAACTGTGCTTGCACATCCTGTGGGGCGCAAATTCTGTGGGGCGCACATCCTGCTGCGCACATAAATAAAAATAATATTAAAAACAAATTACAATTTTTTTTTTTAAATCAAATTAATAAAAAAACTGTGCTTGCACATCCTGTGGGGCGCACATCCTGCGGCGCACATCCTGCTGCGCACATAAATAAAAATAATATTAAAACATTTTTACAAAAAAAAATATTTAAATCAAATTAATAAAAAAACTGTGCTTGCACATCCTGTGGGGCGCAAATTCTGTGGGGCGCACATCCTGCGGCGCACATCCAGCTGCGCATATAAATAAATATAATATTACAACATTTTTACAAAAAAAAATAATTAAATCAAATTAATAAAAAAACTGTGCTTGCACATCCTGTGGGGCGCAAATTCTGTGGGGCGCAAATTCTGTGGGGCGCACATCCTGCGGCGCACATCCTGCTGCGCACATAAATAAAAATAATACTAAAAACAAATTACAATTTTTTTTTTTAAATCAAATTAATAAACAAACTGTGCTTGCACATCCTGTGGGGCGCAAATTATGTGGGGCACAAATTCTGTGGGGCGCACATCCTGCGGCGCACATCCTGCTGCGCACATGAATAAAAATAATATTAAAACATTTTTACAAAAAAAATATTTACATCAAATTAATAAAAAAACTGTGCTTGCACATCCTGTGGGGCGCAAATTCTGTGGGGCGCACATCCTGCGGCGCACATCCTGCTGCGCACATAAATAAAAATAATATTAAAAACAAATTACAATTTTTTTTTTTTAATCAAATTAATAAAAAAACTGTCCTTGCACATCCTGTGGAGCGCAAATTTTGTGGGGCGCACATCCTGTGGCGCAAATCCTGCTGCGCACATGAATAAAAATAATATTAACACATTTTTACAAAAAAAAATATTTAAATCAAATTAATAAAAAAACTGTGCTTGCACATCCTGTGGGGCGCAAATTCTGTGGGGCGCACATCCTGCTGCGCACGTAAATAAAAATAATATTAAAAACAAATTACAATTTTTTTTTTTAAATCAAATTAATAAAAAAACTGTGCTTGCACACCCTGTGGGGCGCAAATTCTGTGGGGCGCACATCCTGCGGCGCACATCCTGCTGCGCACATAAATAAAAATAATATTAAAAACAAATTACAATTTTTTTTTAAAATCAAATTAATAAAAAAACTGTGCTTGCACATCCTGTGGGGCGCAAATTCTGTGGGGCGCACATCCTGCGGCGCACATCCAGCTGCGCACATAAATAAATATAATATTAACACATTTTTACAAAAAAAAATATTTAAATCAAATTAATAAAAAACTGTGCTTGCACATCCTTTGGGGCGCAAATTCTGTGGGGCACAAATTCTGTGGGGCGCACATCCTGCGGCGCACATCCTGCTGCGCACATGAATAAAAATAATATTAAAACATTTTTACAAAAAAATATATTTAAATCAAATTAATAAAAAACTGTGCTTGCACATCCTGTGGGGCGCAAATTCTGTGGGGCGCACATCCTGCTGCGCACATAAATAAAAAAATATTAAAAAATTTAAAAAAAAAAAAGATTAAAAACAAATTAATAAAAAAACTGTGCTCGCACATCCTGTGGGGCGCAAATTCTGTGGGGCGCAAATTCTGTGGGGCGCACATCCTGCGGCGCACATCCTGCTGCGCACATTAATAAAAATAATATTAAAACATTTTTACAAAAAAAAATATTTAAATATAACCAATAAAAAAACTGTGCTTGCACATCCTGTGGGTTGCAAATTATGTGGGGCGCACATCCTGCTGTGCAAATGAATAAAAATAAAATTAAAAAAAATTTACAATTTTTTTTTTTTAAATCAAATTAATAAAAAAACTGTGCTTGCACATCCTGTGGGGCGCAAATTCTGTGGGGCACAAATTCTGTGGGGCGCACATCCTGCGGCGCACATCCTGCTGCGCACATAAATAAAAATAATATTAAAACATTTTTACAAAAAAAATATTTAAATCAAATTAATAAAAAACCTTTCCTTGCACATCCTGTGGGGCGCAAATTCTGTGGGGCGCACATCCTGCGGCGCACATCCTGCTGCGCATATAAATACAAATAATATTAAAAACAAATTACAATTTTTTTTTTTAAATCAAATTAATAAAAAAACTGTCCTTGCACGTCTTGTGGGGCGCAAATTATGTGGGGCGCAAATTCTGTGGGGCGCACATCCTGCGGCGCACATCCTGCTGCGCACATAAATAAAAATGAAATAAAACATTTTTACAAAAAAAAATATTTAAATCAAATTAATAAAAAAACTGTGCTTGCACATCCTGTGGGGCGCAAATTCTTTGGGGCGCACATCCTGCGGCGCACATCCTGCTGCGCATATAAATAAAAATAATATTAAAAACAAATTACAATTTTTTTTTTAAAATCAAATTAATAAAAAAACTGTCCTTGCACATCCTGTGGGGCGCAAATTATGTGGGGCGCACATCCTGCGGCGCACATCCTGCTGCGCACATAAATAAAAATAATATTAAAAACAATTTACAATTTTTTTTTTTAAATCAAATTAATAAAAAAACTGTCCTTGCACGTCCTGTGGGGCGCAAATTATGTGGGGCGCACATCCTGCGGCGCATATCCTGCTGCGCACATAAATAAAAATAATATTAAAACATTTTTACAAAAAAAAATATTTAAATCAAATTAATAAAAAAACTGTGCTTGCACATCCTGAGGGGCGCAAATTCTGTGGGGCGCAAATCCTGCGGCGCACATCCTGCTGCGCACATAAATAAAAATAATATTAAAACATTTTTACAAAAAAAAATATTTAAATCAAATTAATAAACAAACTGTGCTTGCACATCCTGTGGGGCGCAAATTATGTGGGGCGCACATCCTGCGGCGCACATCCTGCTGCGCACATAAATAAAAATAATATTAAAAACAAATTACAATTTTTTTTTTAAAATCAAATTAATAAAAAAACTGTGCTTGCACATCCTGAGGGGCGCAAATTCTGTGGGGCGCACATCCTGCGGCGCACATCCTGCTGCGCACATAAATAAAAATAATATTAAAACATTTTTACAAAAAAAAATATTTAAATCAAATTAATAAACAAACTGTGCTTGCACATCCTGTCGGGCGCAAATTCTGTGGGGCGCACATCCTGCGGCGCACATCCTGCTGCGCACATAAATAAAAATAATATTAAAAACAAATTACAATTTTTTTTTTTAAATCAAATTAATAAAAAAACTGTCCTTGCACATCCTGTGGGGCGCAAATTATGTGGGGCGCACATCCTGCGGCGCACATCCTGCTGCGCACATAAATAAAAATAATATTAAAAACAATTTACAATTTTTTTTTTTAAATCAAATTAATAAAAAAACTGTCCTTGCACATCCTGTGGGGCGCAAATTATGTGGGGCGCACATCCTGCGGCGCACATCCTGCTGCGCATATAAATAAAAATAATATTAAAAACAATTTACAATTTTTTTTTTTTAAATCAAATTAATAAAAAAACTGTGCTTGCACATCCTGTGGGGTGCAAATTCTGTGGGGCGCACATCCTGCGGCGCACATCCTGCTGTGCACATAAATAAAAATAATATTAAAACATTTTTACAAAAAAAATATTTAAATCAAATTAATAAAAAAACTGTGCTTGCACATCCTGTGGGGCGCAAATTCTGTGGGGCGCACATCCTGCGGCGCACATCCTGCTGCGCACATAAATAAAAATAATATTAAAACATTTTTACAAAAAAAAATATTTAAATATAACCAATAAAAAAACTGTTCTTGCACATCCTGTGGGTTGCAAATTATGTGGGGCGCACATCCTGCTGTGCAAATGAATAAAAATAAAATTAAAAACAATTTACAATTTTTTATTTTTAAATCAAATTAATAAAAAAAATGTGCTTGCACATCCTGTGGGGCGCAAATTATGTGGGGCGCACATCCTGCTGCGCACATAAATAAAAATAATATTAAAACATTTTTACAAAAAACAATATTTAAATCAAATTAATAAAAAAACTGTGCTTGCACATCCTGTGGGGCGCAAATTCTGTGGGGCGCACATCCTGCTGCGCACATGAATACAAATAATATTAAAACATTTTTACAAAAAACAATATTTAAATCAAATTACTAAAAAAACTGTGCTTGTACATCCTGTGGGGCGCAAATTATGTGGGGCGCACATCCTGCGGCGCACATCCTGCTGCGCACATAAATAAAAATAATATTAAAACATTTTTACAAAAAAATATATTTAAATCAAATTAATAAAAAAACTGTGCTTGCACATCCTGTGGGGCGCAAATTATGTGGGGCGCACATCATGCGGCGCACATCCTGCTGCGCATATAAATAAAAATAATGTTAAAACATTTTTACAAAAAAAAATATTTAAATCAAATTAATAAAAAAACTGTCCTTGCACATCCTGTGGGGCGCAAATTATGTGGGGCGCACATTCTTCGGCGCACATCCTGCTGCGCAAATAAATAAAAATAATATTAAAAACAATTTACAATTTTTTTTTTTTAAATCAAATTAATAAACAAACTGTGCTTGCACATCCTGTGGGGCGCAAATTCTGTGGGGCGCACATCCTGCTGCGCACATGAATAAAAATAATATTAAAACATTTTTACAAAAAAAATATTTAAATCAAATTAATAAAAAAACTGTCCTTGCACATCCTGTGGGGCGCAAATTCTGTGGGGCGCACATCCTGCGGCGCACATCCTGCTGCGCACATAAATAAAAATAATATTAAAAACAATTTACAATTTTTTTTTTTAAATCAAATTAATAAAAAAACTGTCCTTGCACATCCTGTGGGGCGCAAATTATGTGGGGCGCACATCCTGCGGCGCACATCCTGCTGCGCATATAAATAAAAATAATATTAAAAACAATTTACAATTTTTTTTTTTTAAATCAAATTAATAAAAAAACTGTGCTTGCACATCCTGTGGGGTGCAAATTCTGTGGGGCGCACATCCTGCGGCGCACATCCTGCTGTGCACATAAATAAAAATAATATTAAAACATTTTTACAAAAAAAATATTTAAATCAAATTAATAAAAAAACTGTGCTTGCACATCCTGTGGGGCGCAAATTCTGTGGGGCGCACATCCTGCGGCGCACATCCTGCTGCGCACATAAATAAAAATAATATTAAAACATTTTTACAAAAAAAAATATTTAAATATAACCAATAAAAAAACTGTGCTTGCACATCCTGTGGGTTGCAAATTATGTGGGGCGCACATCCTGCTGTGCAAATGAATAAAAATAAAATTAAAAACAATTTACAATTTTTTATTTTTAAATCAAATTAATAAAAAAAATGTGCTTGCACATCCTGTGGGGCGCAAATTATGTGGGGCGCACATCCTGCTGCGCACATAAATAAAAATAATATTAAAACATTTTTACAAAAAACAATATTTAAATCAAATTAATAAAAAAACTGTGCTTGCACATCCTGTGGGGCGCAAATTCTGTGGGGCGCACATCCTGCTGCGCACATGAATACAAATAATATTAAAACATTTTTACAAAAAACAATATTTAAATCAAATTACTAAAAAAACTGTGCTTGTACATCCTGTGGGGCGCAAATTATGTGGGGCGCACATCCTGCGGCGCACATCCTGCTGCGCACATAAATAAAAATAATATTAAAACATTTTTACAAAAAAATATATTTAAATCAAATTAATAAAAAAACTGTGCTTGCACATCCTGTGGGGCGCAAATTATGTGGGGCGCACATCCTGCTGCGCACATGAATAAAAATAATATTAAAAACAAATTACAATTTTTTTTTTTAAATCAAATTAATAAAAAAACTGTCCTTGCACGTCCTGTGGGGCGCAAATTCTGTGGGGCGCACATCCTGCGGCGCACATCCTGCTGCGCATATAAATAAAAATAATATTAAAAACAAATTACAATTTTTTTTTTTAAATCAAATTAATAAAAAAACTGTCCTTGCACGTCCTGTGGGGCGCAAATTATGTGGGGCGCAAATTCTGTGGGGCGCACATCCTGCTGCGCACATAAATAAAAATGAAATAAAACATTTTTACAAAAAAAAATATTTAAATCAAATTAATAAAAAAACTGTGCTTGCACATCCTGTGGGGTGCAAATTCTTTGGGGCGCACATCCTCTGGCGCACATCCTGCTGCGCACATAAATAAAAATAATATTAAAACATTTTTACAAAAAACAATATTTAAATCAAATTAATAAAAAAACTGTGCTTGCACATCCTGTGGGGCGCAAATTATGTGGGGCGCACATCCTGCGGCGCACATCCTGCTGCGCATATAAATAAAAATAATATTAAAAACAAATTACAATTTTTTTTTTAAAATCAAATTAATAAAAAAACTGTCCTTGCACATCCTGTGGGGCGCAAATTATGTGGGGCGCACATCCTGCGGCGCACATCCTGCTGCGCACATAAATAAAAATAATATTAAAAACAATTTACAATTTTTTTTTTTAAATCAAATTAATAAAAAAACTGTGCTTGCACATCCTGAGGGGCGCAAATTCTGTGGGGCGCACATCCTGTGGCGCACATCCTGCTGCGCACATAAATAAAAATAATATTAAAACATTTTTACAAAAAAAAATATTTAAATCAAATTAATAAACAAACTGTGCTTGCACATCCTGTCGGGCGCAAATTCTGTGGGGCGCACATCCTGCGGCGCACATCCTGCTGCGCACATAAATAAAAATAATATTAAAACATTTTTACAAAAAAAAATATTTAAGTCAAATTAATAAAAAAACTGTGCTTGCACATCCTGTGGGGCGCAAATTCTGTGGGGCGCACATCCTGCGGCGCACATCCTGCTGCGCACATAAATAAAAATAATATTAAAAACAAATTACAATTTTTTTTTTTAAATCAAATTAATAAAAAAACTGTCCTTGCACATCCTGTGGGGCGCAAATTATGTGGGGCGCACATCCTGCGGCGCACATCCTGCTGCGCACATAAATAAAAATAATATTAAAAACAATTTACAATTTTTTTTTTTAAATCAAATTAATAAAAAAACTGTCCTTGCACATCCTGTGGGGCGCAAATTATGTGGGGCGCAAATTCTGTGGGGCGCACATCCTGCGGCGCACATCCTGCTGCGCACATGAATAAAAATAATATTAAAACATTTTTACAAAAAAAATATTTAAATCAAATTAATAAAAAAACTGTCCTTGCACATCCTGTGGGGCGCAAATTCTGTGGGGCGCACATCCTGCGGCGCACATCCTGCTGCGCACATAAATAAAAATAATATTAAAAACAAATTACAATTTTTTTTTTAAAATCAAATTAATAAAAAAACTGTCCTTGCACATCGTGTGGGGCGCAAATTCTGTGGGGCGCACATCCTGCGGCGCACATCCTGCTGCGCACATAAATAAAAATAATATTAAAACATTTTTACAAAAAAAAATATTTAAATCAAATTAATAAAAAAACTGTGCTTGCACATCCTGTGGGGCGCAAATTCTGTGGGGCGCACATCCTGCGGCGCACATCCTGCTGCGCACATAAATAAAAATAATATTAAAAACAAATTACAATTTTTTTTTTAATTCAAATTAATAAAAAAACTGTCCTTGCACATCCTGTGGGGCGCAAATTATGTGGGGCGCACATCCTGCGGCGCACATCCTGCTGCGCACATAAATAAAAATAATATTAAAAACAAATTACAATTTTTTTTTTAAAATCAAATTAATAAAAAAACTGTCCTTGCACATCGTGTGGGGCGCAAATTCTGTGGGGCGCACATCCTGCGGCGCACATCCTGCTGCGCACATAAATAAAAATAATATTAAAACATTTTTACAATTTTTTTTTTAATTCAAATTAATAAAAAAACTGTCCTTGCACATCCTGTGGGGCGCAAATTATGTGGGGCGCACATCCTGCGGCGCACATCCTGCTGCGCACATAAATAAAAATAATATTAAAAACAAATTACAATTTTTTTTTTAAAATCAAATTAATAAAAAAACTGTCCTTGCACATCGTGTGGGGCGAAAATTCTGTGGGGCGCACATCCTGCGGCGCACATCCTGCTGCGCACATAAATAAAAATAATATTAAAACATTTTTACAAAAAAAAATATTTAAATCAAATTAATAAAAAAACTGTGCTTGCACATCCTGTGGGGCGCAAATTCTGTGGGGCGCACATCCTGCGGCGCACATCCTGCTGCGCACATAAATAAAAATAATATTAAAAACATATTACAATTTTTTTTTTAATTCAAATTAATAAAAAAACTATCCTTGCACATCCTGTGTGGCGCAAATTATGTGGGGCGCACATCCTGCAGCGCAAATCCTGCTGCGCACATAAATAAAAATAATATTAAAAACAATTTACAATTTCTTTTTTTTAAATCAAATTAATAAAAAAACTGTGCTTGCACATCCTGTGGGGCGCAAATTCTGTGGGGCGCACATCCTGCGGCGCACATCCTGCTGCGCACATAAATAAAAATAATATTAAAACATTTTTACAAAAAAAAATATTTAAATCAAATTAATAACAAAACTGTGCTTGCACATCCTGTGGGGCGCAAATTCTGTGGGGCGCACATCCTGCGGCGCACATCCTGCTGCGCACATAAATAAAAATAATATTAAAACATTTTTACAAAAAAAATATTTAAATCAAATTAATAAAAAAACTGTCCTTGAACATCCTGTGGGGCGCAAATTCTGTGGGGCGCACATCCTGCGGCGCACATCCTGCTGCGCACATCCTGCTGCGCACATAAATAAAAATAATATTAAAAACAAATTACAAATTTTTTTTTTAAATCAAATTAATAAAAAAACTGTCCTTGCACATCCTGTGGGGCGCAAATTCTGTGGGGCGCACATCCTGCGGCGCACATCAATAAAAATAATATTAAAAACAAATTACAATTTTTTTTTTAAAATCAAATTAATAAAAAAACTGTGCTTGCACATCCTGTGGGGCGCAAATTATGTGGGGCACAAATTCTGTGGGGCGCACATCCTGCGGCGCACATCCTGCTGCGCACATGAATAAAAATAATATTAAAACATTTTTACAAAAAACAATATTTAAATCAAATTAATAAAAAAACTGTGCTTGCACATCCTGTGGGGCGAAAATTCTGTGGGGCGCACATCCTGCGGCACACATCCTGCTGCGCACATAAATAAAAATAATATTGAAACAAATTTACAAGTTTTTTTTTTTAAATCAAATTAATAAAAAAACTGTGCTTGCAAATCCTGTGGGGCGCAAATTATGTGGGGCGCACATCCTGCGGCGCACATCCTGCTGTGCACATGAATAAAAATAATATTAAAACATTTTTACAAAAAAAAATATTTAAATCAAATTAATAAAAAAACTGTGCTTGCACATCCTGTGGGGCGCAAATTCTGTGGGGCGCACATCCTGCGGCGCACATCCTGCTGCGCACATACATAAAAATAATATTAAAAACAAATTACAATTTTTTTTTAAAAATCAAATTAATAAAAAAACTGTCCTTGCACATCCTGTGGGGCACAAATTCTGTGGGGCGCACATCCTGCGGCGCACATCAATAAAAATAATATTAAAAACAAATTACAATTTTTTTTTTAAAATCAAATTAATAAAAAAACTGTCCTTGCACATCCTGTGGGGCGCACATCCTGCAGCGCACATTCTGCTGCGCACATACATAAAAATAATATTAAAAACAAATTACAATTTTTTTTTTTAATCAAATTAATAAAAAAACTGTGCTTGTACATCCTGTGGGGCGCAAATTCTGTGGGGCGCACATCCTGCGGCGCACATCCTGCTGCGCACATTAATAAAAATAATATTAAAAAGAAATTACAATTTTTTTTTTTTAAATCAAATTAATAAAAAAACTGTCCTTGCACATTCTGTGGGGCGCAAATTCTGTGGGGCGCACATCCTGCAGCGCAAATCCTGCTGCGCACATGAATAAAAATATTATTAAAACATTTTTACAAAAAAAAATATTTAAATCAAATTAACAAAATAACTGTCCTTGCACATCCTAAGGGGCGCAAATTCTGTGGGGCGCACATCCTGCGGCGCATATCCTGCTGAGCACATAAATAAAAATAATATTAAAAACAAATTACAATTTTCTTTTTTTTAAATCAAATTAATAAAAAAACTGTCCTTGCACATCCTTTGGGGCGCAAATTAAGTGGGGCGCACATCCTGCAGCGCACATCCTGCTGCGCACATAAATAAAAATAATATTAAAAACAAATTACAATTTTCTTTTTTTAAATCAAATTAATAAAAAAACTGTGCTTGCACATCCTGTGGGGCGCAAATTCTGTGGGGCGCACATCCTGCGGCGCACATCCTGCTGCGCAAATTAATAAAAATAATATTAAAAAGAAATTACAATTTTTTTTTTTTAAATCAAATTAATAAAAAAACTGTGCTTGCATATTCTGTGGGGCGCACATCCTGCAGCGCATATCCTGCTGCGCATATAAATAAAAATAATATTAAAACATTTTTACAAAAAAAAATATTTAAATTAAATTAATAAAAAAAATTTGCTTGCACATCCTGTAGGGCACAAATTATGTGGGGCGCACATCCTGCAGCGCACATCCTGCTGCACACATAAATAAAAATAATATTAAAACATTTTTACAAAAAAAATATTTAAATCAAATTAATAAAAACACTGTTCTTGCACATCCTGTGGGGCGCAAATTCTGTGGGGCGCACATCCTGCGGCGCACATCCTGCTGCGCACATAAATAAAAATAATATTAAAAACAAATTACATTTTTTTTCTTTTAAATCAAATTAATAAAAAAACTGTCCTTGCACATCCTGTGGGGCGCAAATTCTGTGGGGCGCACATCCTGCGGCGCACATCCTGCTGCGCACATAAATAAAAATAATATTAAAACATTTTTACAAAAAAAATATTTAAATCAAATTAATAAAAAAACTGTGCTTGCACTTCCTGTGGGGCGCAAATTCTGTGGGGCGCAAATTATGTGGGGCGCACATCCTGCGGCGCACATCCTGCTGCGCACATAAATCAAAATAATATTAAAACATTTTTACAAAAAAAAATATTTAAATCAAATTAATAAAAAAACTGTGCTTGCACGTCCTGTGGGGCGCAAATTCTGTGGGGCGCACATCCTGCTGCGCACATAAATAAAAAAAATATTTAAAATTTTAAAAAAATATTTAAATCAAATAAATTAAAAAACTGTGCTTGCACATCCTTTGGGGCTCAAATTCTGTGGGGTGCACATCCTGCGGCGCACATCCTACGGCGCACATAAATAAAAATAATATAAAAAAAAATGTACAATTTTTTTTTTTAAATCAAATTAATAAAAAAACTGCGCTTGCACATCCTGTGGGGCATAAATTCTGTGTGGCGCACATCCTGCGGCGCATATCCTGCGGCGCATATCCTGCTGCGCACATCACCACCGAGCAACAACAGGCTCAGGTACGCGACGCTGGCAGCCGGGGATGCTTGCGGCGCGTGCCCTCGGGTCACTGGGACCCCGGCCGACGTGCTACAGGCCCCACGTCTTTGCGTGTGTCCTGTGCAGCTATAAAAAAAGAATGCAAATGAATTTACTTCTTCCTCCTGTTCTTGTTCCTTTTCTTATTCTTCTCGTTCGCATCACGAGCAAGAACAGGCTCGAGTACGCAACGCGGGCGGCAAGAGACGGGCCCTACGTTACGCCGTCTCCGACGTCGCGACTCTCAGGGTCGGGAGACCCCTATTGGAGAGACGGAAATCAACGCGGGCGGACGGGCGGGCCCGACTCTGCGAGCCTTCTGGTCGCAGTGACCCAGGCCGAGGGGGGGGGGGGGGGGAAACGCCGCTCGGAGAGAAGGCCGTTACTAACAATGCATCCGTGGTACAAGTCGGTACAACACCGTGCCGTTGTCCCTGACGAGGTCACGCAATTTCACGTCAAGAGCGTTTCACCAGAGACCAGGTTCTCCAACAGCTGTTCTCCTGGCGACAATATCCTCTGAACAGGCAGAGGACCAAGACGAAGAAGACGAGGAAGAAGAAGAAGAAGAAGAAGAAGAAGAAGAAGAAGAAGACTTTGACTTTTGAATAGCTTTATTTAAGTCACATTGTCAAAAGAAATCCTTAATTATTCAAAATTATGTGTAACAGAAAATGTTAAAAACATTCCAGGCACATACATCATACACCAACAATAAAATTACCAGATATTCTGTAAAAATTTTAAAACCAGAGAATGGTCGTCCCCCAGTGAGCACAGGACCTGTCCCAGCCCCCACACAGCCCTGAAACCCTCCAGATTGTCCGTAAGTGTAAAAAACGCATGTTCAACTCTCAGCCGAGCTGCCACCAAACCCCTCAGGCAGAGCAGTGGATCTGTCCAGCCTCCCCCCGCCATTTTGTTTTTTTCTACTAACCCAGATTGCTATCTTGGCATTAGAGAAGAGAAAATTCATTAAAACCATAGTATGTTTTTGCCTGGCAACGTACTTTGGTCCAAAACAAAGAGTGGCAGCGAGAAGGCCTCTCCTAAACCCCCCACACATTCCTGCAGTTGTTTAAAGTGTCAGCTAACCTGGGACACGACACTACTAAGTGCTCCAGGGTCTCTGGCAGTGGGCAGAAAGGACACCCCCCCCCCTCAGTGCTTGGGTTCAGGTGAGCTCTGTATCTGTTTGTAGCTAGAGCTCCGTGTATAATTCTCCACTGGATGTCTGCCATCCGTTTCTCCACAGGAGGTTTATACAGGACCCGCCAGCTGCCACTAGGGGAATAATCTGAGCCAAAAACCTCTGTCCATTTTGACTCCCTGACTCCTGCAAGAGAGCGACAGTTCAGGACCTTCACACAGCTGCAGTACAGCTGCTTCCCTGCAGAGGGGTTGAACGGGCCCAGTGCTGGAGTCCTGAGGGTTAGCAGCCGGCCGCTCTCTTCTCTCCACTCCCCCACTGCAGGACTCAAATTCAGGACAGGAAACTGGTATTCTTCTGTTTTTGTCCACCTGTCAACCTCGCTTTGGCTCTGGGTGAAGGTTCGAAGAGGCTGGGGCAGTGACTGCCACACCTCGTCCACCAGGCTCCGCAGCATCCTGGTAGATCTTATCCCCGTCACCGCCGCCAGCCTCTCCAGTGATGTCCGTGTCAGGTGGCCCAGCTTCCCTATTCCCGCCTCCCTGAACTTGTTTTGTACTGTAGTCGATGAGGATATGGATGTTAGGACCAGGAAACCATTGTTGAACAGTGGCTCATCAAAGAGCCACATCCCAGGCGTTGGGTCAGGAGGCCTCGTGAAGGTGAGAGTCCTCCAGGCATCTATCACGGATGTATAGAAAAGACTGAGCCCAGTCAGTCTGTGTAGAGGAGAGTTCAACAGGAATAGTTGTTTGTCGTACCCGAGGCCCCCGGCCCTCCAGAGCAGCAGGCGGGCCACAGCCGACCAGCACCGTGTGGAGCCGTACAGCAGCCTCTGGGCTGCCTGCAGTCTGAAAGCAGCAGTCCTGGATATGATGTCTGTCAGTCCATGGCCCCCCTCTGCCACAGGGAGGTACAGCACGGACGCCCGCACCCAGTGATGACCCGACCAGAAGAAGTCCACCAGCAGCCTCTGCAGTTGTTCCATGAGTCCCGGTGGAGGAGTCAGCACCTGGAGTCTGTGCCACAGGGATGCTGCAACCAGGTTATTGACGATCAGAGTTCTTTCCCTGTAGGACAGCTGGGGTAGCAACCATTTCCATTTAGACAACTTGACCTGCACCTTCCCCAGCACTCCCTCCCAGTTCTGCCTCTCTATCTCCAGTATTAGCATCGAACTGGCTTCCAGTTAAATCTAGAATACAATTTAAAATTCTTCTCCTCACCTTCAAGGCCCTTAGCGCCTTTTTACCTTAAAGAGCTGTTAGTACCTTATAAACCCACTAGAGCACTCCGCTCCCAGAATTCAAGCCTACTTGTTG
The DNA here is from genome assembly GCF_947347685.1 of Pleuronectes platessa. Classification (NCBI taxonomy): domain Eukaryota; kingdom Metazoa; phylum Chordata; class Actinopteri; order Pleuronectiformes; family Pleuronectidae; genus Pleuronectes; species Pleuronectes platessa. Next base: position 777,538 of record NC_070641.1, read on the forward strand.
TCCCCAAAGTCTCTAAAAGTAGAGTAGGAGCCAGAGCTTTCAGCCATCAAGCCCCTCGGCTGTGGAATCATCTACCACTTTCAGTTCGGGAGGCAGATACCATCTTTTCATTTAAGAGTAGGCTCAAAACCTTCCTTTTTGATAAAGCTTATAGTTAGAGCAAATTAGTGCGGAAGAACGTAACTTTTTTTATTTTATGACACATGACACACAGAGCTTCTCTTTCCAGCTTCTCCTTCCTCTTCTCCATCCCTATCCCCCTTCCCCAGAATCCCTTTGCTTTATCACCCGCAGATCCAGGGCCTCTGTGGCCGCACCATGGATTGCGGTTTGTGGATCGCGCAGCGGGGGTCGCAGTGTTGGATCCAGTGTGGCGGATTCTGAGTTATGTGGGCTGATCGTGGTGCTGGTGGCGCACCCTGTGTCGCGTTGGCATTGGGCACGGGCGGTGGACCAGGACCGCGGTGGTGGCTCGTGATGGGTCCTGGTGGGCGGCGGTGGACGGTGACTGAAGACTGGAGTGGCGTCTGGTCTGGATGGTGGATCGTGGTCTGGATGGTTGCTGACCATGGACTGTGATTGCAGCGGGACTGCTTGGCATGTCATGTTGGGGTTGTCCTTCGGGATGTCTACCCTCATAAAATGCTGCTAGAGACTTTAATCTTTAATCTTGAAGACTTTAATCTTGATGATGTTTTCCTTCACGTGGTATCTATTGCACTTCTGTCCGTCCTGGGAGAGGGATCCGAGTCCATCTGTCCACCATGGGATCTAGAGCCTTCAGCCACTCTGCCCCCTGACATCAGGAACATTGACCCAAATTCACTCACTCTTTTTAAATCTTGCATTAAAACCCACCTGTTTAGGCAGGCATATAACTTTTAATGTTCCTGTCCGCTGAAGCTGTTGTTCTGCTGCTGCTCTGCTTTGTGCATTTTTAAATTTTAATTAAATGTATTGTTGACTGTTGTACGGCGACCTTGAGTATCCTGAAAGGCGCCTTATAAATAAAATGTATTATTATTATTATGATCTCCTCACTGCCTAAAAACAAACCGAGGACTTTTAACCCTTTTACTCCCCATGTCAGGTTCCCAGGGAGACGAGGTATTCTCCCTGCGTCCCACTGACCAATCACACATGCCTCGCTCTTTTCCCAGTTCACCTTGGCTGTCTTAGCCTTTGCATACAATGCCAGACTGCCCTCTAATTCCTGTATGTCCCCCTGATCCCGGACAAGAATGTTTACATCATCAGAATAAGCTGATATTATTATCGGGGGACTTTGAGGCAGCTCTGGCAGACGCAGGCCTTTCAGCCGAGTTCTGAGGCGACACAGGAGAGGTTCGATGGCCACGCTGTAGAGCTGGCCTGATATTGGACATCCCTGCCTGATCCCTCTTTGGACTGGTACCAGTCCGCTCAGCCCTCCCCCCACCTTCACCACACAACATGTATCATTATATAATAACTTCACCCAGGACAGAAAGTGCTCCCCGACACCAAAAGCCTGCAGTGTGGCAAACAAGAATGCACGATCGACATGATTAAAGGCTTTTTCTTGGTCGATGGAAATAATGCCAATATTAATGCTATATGCTGCACACACATCCCAAATGTCTCTCATTAAAAACAAATTATCCTGGATTGACCTTCCTGGTACACAATAAGATTGATAAATACTTCCATAAAAACCTTGAGTCTATTTGCTAAAACCTTAGATAAAACGTTATAGTCACTGCATAAAAGAGAGACGGGTCTCCAGTTCTTCAGCAGTGTTAGATCTCCTTTCTTTGGTAGCAGTGATATTACAGCCCGTCTGCAGGAGGCTGGAAGAAGCCCTTTCCCAAATGCCTCCTTCAGGACATCAAGCAGATCCTGTCCCATACTGTTCCAGAAATGTTTTAAAAAATCTGCTGGTAATCCATCCAACCCTGGTGACTTGCCTGCAGCCATCTGTGATACAGCAGTGGTCAGCTCCTCGAGCGTGATGTCAGCGCTCAGGGTGTCTCGCTCACCTGGACTCATCTGTGGGAGGTCCTGCAGCAGCTCGGCCACAGCTTCCCCGTCACACTCCTCTGCCCCAAACAGGTCGGTATAAAAGTCCACCGCGTGTCTCCTCATCTCTGCTGGCTCCGATGTTATCTTCCCATCTGGCAGCTGGAGACACACCATCTGCTTCCCCTGGGCCACAGATCTCTCCAGGTTACAAAAGAACGTGGTAGGTGCATCTATGTCTTTTAATTTCTGGAACCGAGCTCGAACCAGAGCTCCTTTGGCCTTCTCCTGGAGAAAGGAGTTAAGTTGTTGTCTTTTAGCTTTTAATTTCTCTGTGTTGGTAGGTACGCTCTCCAGCTCCTTAATGTCTTCCTCCAACTGCTCCATCGCTCTTTTAATGTTCCTCGTAGAGTATGCAGTGTACTGCTGGCAGAAGACCTTAATTTGACCCTTGCCCACCTCCCACCACTGACCCAGGGAGGGAAACAAGACTTTCTTGGAACACCAGTTTGCCCAGAACAGTTTAAAATTCTCACAGAAATTTAAATAATTTAAAAGTTTAACATTAAAATGCCAGAAGGATCCAGGCTTTCTAGCAGGAGATAAAAGTAGCTCTACTAAAACCAAATGATGGTCTGTGAAACCAACCGGGTGGGTTTGACAGTTTGTCACACGTGTGATAAAAGGAGCTGATATGTAAAATCTGTCCAGCCGGGCCCCACTGACCCTGCCATCTGTTATTTTGATCCAGGTATACTGCCTGGTTGAAGGATGTTTCCTCCTCCACACGTCCACTAGATCTGCCTCTTTGACTGTCTGGCCCAGAAACGAGGAGGACTGAGGATGGAGCTCCTGTCCTGTTCGGTCTAAAGTGACGTCTGTGCAGCAGTTCCAATGCCCCCCATTATTATACACTCCCCTTGACCCACACTGTCCAACTTGTTTTTTAATAATTTAAAAAGAGTAACACGTTCAGGACCGTGGTTTGGTGCGTACACGTTGAATAAATTAAAAATAATACCATGTATTTCCACTCTTATACTCAGAACCCTGCCTGCCACGATCTGTGTGCTGGATAGAAATGTCATGTTTAATGAGGGAGAAAATAAAACAGCAACTCCAGCGCTCAGGCTAGAGCCATGGCTTAGTACGTGCTGCCCCCCCCCCCCCCCCCCCCACCACAGTCCCCAGTCTGTCTCATTCAGGCAATCACTGTGAGTCTCCTGTAAAAAAAGGACATCCAGCTTTTTTACTTTAAAAAGTTCTGACACTAAAAACCTTTTGTGAGTACTTCTACCCCCGTTCATGTTTAATGAGGCGACCTTTAATGCCATGAGAGGATAAAAAAATACATAGTAAAAGGACAAACAGGTAAACACAGAAGAAAGAAAACACCCAGTGATGAATGGTCATGGTCATCTTTATTTACAGTTTTTCCTCCTCTTTGACCGTATTTTACATGGAAGACCTTTTTTTGCTGCAGTCACATGCTTCCTGAGTCTATATCTACGTTTTTCAACCAGGACATCCGTCCCTACCTCTTTCTGGAGGGTACTGACTGTCTGTATGAATTTTTTAATATCTGGGAAATACTCTGCCACCTCCACTGCTTTGCCAAATGATTAATCTAAAAACTCATTGACCTCCTTTAATGAATATAAATCTGTGCTAATTGAGACGCTCTCAGCCAGAGACACATTGTCCGATTCATAGTCCTCCTCCACGTCCATCTCACTAACCTGACTGCTGTCTAATTCAGCCTGTATCTGTTCAGCCTGCTGAGCACCTTTTCTATTACGACCTGTTCCTCATTTCTCTTCTCTTGCCTCGCCAAGGACTCAGAAACAGGCGCAGCAGAGGGAACCTCTGCGCCCCTCACAACAGCTGGACCTTCAGCAGCTGGAGCCGGCTCCAAGAGAAATGATAAAAAACAAATTTTTATCATTTCTCTTATAGCTGAACGACACATGCTAAGATGTAGGGCCAGTGTGTCGCCGGCCCTGTCGCTTGTCGGTCAGGGCCTGTGACCCTTACACTCGCGACGCTGGACTGACCCGGCTGCCAGTGTCGTGTACTCGAGTCTGTTCTTGCTCGGTGATGAGAAGAAGAAGAAGGAGAAGGAGGAGAAGGAGAAGGAGAAGAAAAGAAGACTCTTGTGCAGTAATAATAATAAAAAAGAAACAAATTTTTATCATTTCTCTTATAGCTGAACGACACATGCAAGGACGTAGGGCCGGTGTAATCTCAGCACGCCACGCTCCAAGTTGCGCGCCTTGGTGACCTAGGACCCCCGGGATGCCCACGTTCTCTGAAACCCGAAGGCTCGAGCTGGGATGCTTGCGTGGTTGCTCGCGTTGAGGGCTGAGTACACGACGAGAGGAGCCGGACAGGTACGGCTTCGCGAGTCTCAGGGTCACAGGGACGCCGATGGGAGAGACATCCCTGTGACCCTGAGGCTCGTGGAGCCGAGCCTGTTGGCTCCCCGCGTCGTGTCCTCGAGCCTGATGTTGCTCAGTGATCGTTGAAAAAAGAAAATTATGATGCAGTGGCAAAGCGTTTGCCTTTTTTTGTAATCTCCGCACGCCACGCTCCAAGTTGGCCGCTCGCGTTGAGGGCTGTCTCTCCCATCGGCGTCCCTGTGACCCTTAGACTCACGACGCTGGACCGACCCGGCTGCCAGTGTCGTGTACTCAAGTCTGTTCTTGCTCGGTGATGAGAAGAATGAGAAGGAGAAGAAAAGAAGACTGTTGTGCAGTAATAATACTAAAAAAGAAACTAATTTTTATCATTTCTCTTATAGCTGAACAACACACGCAAGGACGTAGGGCCAGTGTAATCTCAGCACGCCACGCTCCAAGTTGGCCGCTCGCGTTGAAGACTGTCTCTCCCATCGGCGTCCCTGTGACCCTGAGACTCGCGAAGCTGTGCCTGTCCTGCTTCCCTTGTAGTGTACTCGAGCCTGTTCTTGCTCGGTGATGAGAAGAAGAAGATGAAGAATGAGGAGGAGGAGAAAAAGAAGACTTTTGCAGTAATATTGCAAAGATGTAGGGCCGGTGTGTTGCGGGCCCTGTCGCTTGTCGGTCAGGGCCTGTGACCCTTAGACTCGCGACGCTGGACCGACCCGGCTGCCAGTGTCGTGTACTCGAGTCTGTTCTTGCTCGGTGATGAGAAGAAGGAGAAGGATAAGAAAAGAAGACTGTTGTGCAGTAATAATAATAAAAAATAAACTAATTTTTATCATTTGTCTTATAGCTGAACGACACACGCAAGGACGTAGGGCGGTGTAATCTCAGCACGCCACGCTCCAAGTTGCGAGCCGTCGTGACCGGGATGGCCGCATTCTCTGAAACCCGAAAGCTCGAGCCGAGAGGCTTCCGTGGTTGCTCGCGTTGAGGGCTGAGTACACGACGAGGGGAGCCGGACAGGCACGGCTTTGCGAGTCTCAGGGTCACAGGGACGCCGATGGGAGACGCCTGTGACCCTGAGACTCGTGGAACCGAGCCTGTTTGGCTCCCCGCGTCGTGTCCTCGAGCCTGATGTTGCTCAGTGATCGTTGAAAAAAGAAAATTATGATGCTATGGCAAAGCGTTTGACTTTTTTTGTAATCTCCGCATGCCACGCTCCAGGTTGCGCGCCGGTGTGACCTAGGACCCATGGGATGCCCGCATTGGCGAGTCTCTACGGGCTGGGTGTCTGAAACCCGAAGGCTTGCAACGAGGGGCTTGCGCGGCTGCTCGAGTTGAGGGCCGTGTCTCCCATCGGCGTCCCTGTGACCCTGAGACTCGCGAAGCCGGGCCTGTCTGGCCCCCTGCGTCGTGTCCTCTAGCCTGTTATTGCTCAGTGATCGTTGAAAAAAGAAAATTAAGATGCTGTGGCAAAGCGTTTTACTTTTTTTGTAATCTCCGCACGCCACGCTCCAAATTGGCCGCTCACGTTGAGGGCTGTCTCTCCCATCGGCGTCCCTGTGACCCTGAGACTCGCGAAGCCGTGCCTATCCGGCTCCCCTTGTCGTGTACTCAAGCCTGTTCTTGCTCGGTGATGAGAAGAAGAAGATGAAGAATGAGGCGAAGGAAAAAAACAAGACTTTTGCAGTATTATTGCAAAGATGTAGGGCCGGTGTGTTGCGGGCCCTGTCACTTGTCGGTCAGGGCCTGTGACCCTTAGACTCGCGACGCTGGACCGACCCGGCTGCCAGTATCGTGTACTCGAGTCTGTTCTTGCTCGGTGATGAGAAGAAGGAGAAGGAGAGGAAAAGAAGACTGCTGTGCAGTAATAGTAATAAAAAAGAAACAAATTTTTATCATTTCTCTTATAGCTGTACGACACACGCAAGGACGTTGTAATCTCAGCACGCCACGCTCCAAGTTGCGCGCCGTCGTTATCTAGGACCCCGGGATGCCCGCGTTCTCTGAAACCCGAAGGCTCGAGCCGAGAGGCTTGCGTGGTTGCTCGCGTTGAGGGCTGAGTACACGACGAGGGGAGCCGGACAGGCACGGCTTCGCGAGTCTCAGGGTCACAGGGACGCCGATGGGAGAGACATCCCTGTGACCCTGAGACTCGTGGAGCCGAGCCTGTTTGAATACCCGCGTCGTGTCCTTGAGCCTGATGTTGCTCAGTGATCATTGAAAAAATAAAATTAAGATGCTGTAGCAAAGCGTTTTACTTTTTTGTAATCCCCGCACGCCACGGTCCCAGTTGCGCGCCGATGTGACGTAGGACCCCTGGGATACCTGCGTTCGGGAGTCTCTACGGGCTGGGTGTCTGAAACCCGAAGGCTCACAACGAGGGGCTTGCGCGGCTGCTCGAGTTGAGGGCCGTGTCTCCCATCGGCGTCCTTGTGACCCTGAGACTCGTGAAGCCGGGCCTGTCCGGCCCCCTGCGTCGTGTCCTCTAGCCTGTTGTTGGTCAGTGATCATTGAAAAAGGAAAATTAAGATGTCGTGGCAAAGCGTTTTACTTTTTTTGTAATATCCGCACGCCACGCTCCAAGTTGCGCGCCGGTGTGACGTAGGACCCCTGGGATACCTGCGTTGGGGAGTCTCTTCGGCCTGGTTCTCTGAAACCCGAAGGCTCGCGCCGAGAGGCTTGCGTGGCTGCTCGCGTTGAGGGCTGAGTACGCGACGAGGGGAGCCCGTCGGCGTCCCTGTGGCCCTGAGACTTGCGACGCTGGGCCGACCCGGCTCCCCGCGTCGTGTACTCGAGAAGAAGACGGAGAAGGAGGAGAAGGAGAAGAAAGGGAGACTCTCTGCGAGCCTTTGGGTCGCAGAGAGTCTCCCTTTCTTGCACGGACTGCTGCCTACATTTCAGGGGATCTGGACAAATACAGGAAAATCCAGGTACACGCGCTAACAGATTACAAAGCTAAAACCAGCAGTGCTGATGTAGTGTCTGCATCTCTCCCAGAGGACGACGGCCAGGCAGCAACCCACCATTCAATCTGTGTGTTTCAAGCAGGGTATCGCAAAGAAGGGTTAGTCAAATCGCTACCCAAACGTTCACAGCCAAACGCATGGGGAAGCAGGGACAACACAAGGGTTAAAGAGCCTGGCGCCCTTGGTTCTCCATTCCACACTTAGTCAGATTTCGCTGACCCGGGCCTCCATGGAGAGACCCAGCACCAGTACCGGCCGTGCCAGGGGACCTACACTTAAGCCCCCATCCTGAGTGCTGAAAATTTCTAGAAATGTCTCACTCTTTGTGTTAGGGAAAGATACAATACATGGGACACTTCTAGGCACTTTACATTATAGCAAAAATGCCTAGAAATGTCCCACACTAGGGGTTAAGGAAGTACAATATTTGCGTCTCTGTCTGAGTTATTCTAAAGGAAACATTCCTATTATCCTCTCCAAAGGAACCACTCCTATGCTTATCTTGAAAGGATCCTTGGATCCCGTTCTTAACAATGTTTCCTATGGTTATCTCCAAAGGAATCAATGGAAACATATGTATATCAGTTTCCTGTGTTTAGATCTCTTTCTTAGTCGCATTTCACTGAACCGGGCCTCCACGGAGAGACCAAGCACCAGCACTGGCCTAGCCCAGGGACCCACTCTTAAGCCCCCGTCCTGAGTGTAAACACCCATGGGCCTGGGTTAAAGAGCCTCTCGCTCTTGGTTCTCCATTCCACACTTAGTAAGATTTCGCTGACCCGGGCCTCCATGGAGAGACCCAGCACCAGCACCGGCCGTGCCAGGGGACCTACACTTAAGCCCCCATCCTGAGTGCTGAAAATTTCTAGAAATGTCTCACTCTTTGTGTTAGGGAAAGATACAATACTTGGGACACTTCTAGGCACTTTACACTATTGCAAAAATGCCTAGAAATGTCCCACACTAGGGGTTAAGGAAGTACAACATTTTTGTCTCTGTCTGAGTTATTCTAAAGGAAACATTCCTATTATCCTCTCCAAAAGAAACACTCCTATGCTTATCTCGAAAGGATCCTTGGATCCCGTTCTTAACAATGTTTCCTATGGTTATCTCCAAAGGAATCAAAGGAAACATATGTATATTAGTTTCCTGTGTTTAGATCTCTTTCTTAGTCGCATTTCACTGAACCGGGCCTCCACGGAGAGACCAAGCACCAGCACCGGCCTAGCCCAGGGACCCACTCTTAAGCCCCCGTCCTGAGTGTTATCACCCATGGGCCTTGGTTAAAGAGCCTCTCGCTCTTGGTTCTCCATTCCAAACTTAGTCAGATTTCGCTGACCCGGGCCTCCATGGAGAGACCAAGCACCAGCACCGGCCGTGCCCGAAGACCCAGACTTAAGCCCCCGTCCTGAGTGTTATCACCCATGGGCCTGGTTTAAAGAGCCTTGCGCTCTTGGTTCTCCATTCCACACTTAGTCAGATTTCGCTGACCCGGGCCTCCAAGGAGAGACCAAGCACCAGCACCGGCCGTGCCCGGGGATCCACACTTAAGCCCCCGTCCTGAGTGCTGAAAATGCCTAGAAATTTCAAACCCTTTGTGTTAGGGAAAGATACAATACTTGGGACACTTCTAGGCACTTTACATTTTAACAAAAATGCCTAGAAATGTCCCACACGTTTTTAAGGGGAAAAATACAAAACATGGGAGAAAAAAACTCCAGATATGGCTGAGCCCGGGGACCCACTCTCAAGCCCGCACCCTGAGTGCTGAAAAATGTCTAGAAATGTCTCACTCTTTGTGTTAGGTAAAAACAAAACAAAAAATACATGGGACACTTGTAGGCACTTTACATTATAGTAAAAATGCCTAGAAATGTCCCACACTAGGGGTTAAGGAAGTACAATATTTGCGTCTCTGTCTGAGTTATTCTAAAGGAAACATTCCTATTATCCTCTCCAAAGGAAACACTCCTATGCTTATCTCGAAAGGATCCTTGGATCCCGTTCTTACCAATGTTTCCTATCGTTATCTCCAAAGGAATCAAAGGAAACATATGTATATCAGTTTCCTGTGTTTAGATCTCTTTTTTAGTCACATTTCACTGAACCGGGCCTCCACGGAGAGACCAAGCACCAGCACCGGCCGTGCCCGGGGACCCACACTTAAGCCCCCGTCCTGAGTATTATCACCCATGGGCCTGGGTTAAAGAGCCTCTCGCTCTTGGTTCTCCATTCCACACTTAGTCAGATTTCGCTGACCCGGGCCTCCATAGAGAGACCCAGCACCAGCACCAGCACCGGCCGTGCCCGGGGACCCACACTTAGGCCCCCGTCCTGAGTGCTGAAAATGCCTAGAAATGTCTCACTCTTTATGTTAGGGAAAGATACAATAGTTGGGACACTTCTAGGCACTTTACATTATAGAAAAAATGCCTAAAAATGTCCCACACGTTTTCATGGGGAAAAATAGAAAACATCGGAGAAAAAAACTCCAAATATGGCTGAGCCCGGGGACCCACTCTAAAGCCCACACCCTGAGTGCTGAAAATGCCTAGAAATGTTCCACTCTTTGTGTTAGGGAAAAATACAATACATGGGACATTTGTAGGAGCTTTTCATTATAGCAAAAATGCCTGGAAATGTCCCACACCTTTGGTTTTAGGGTAATACAATACATGGGACACTTGAAAGCACTTTACATTACAGCAAAATGCCTAGAAATGTCCCACACTAGGGGTTACGGAAGTGCAATATTTGGGTCTCTCTCTCTGAGTAATTCAAAAGGAAACATTCCTATGATCCTCTTTAAAGGAAACACTCCTATGCTTATCTCGAAAGGATCCTTTGATCCCGTTCTTACCCATGTTTCCTATGGTTATCTCCAAAGGAATCAAAGGAAACATATGTATATCAGTTTCCTGTGTTTAGATCTCTTTCTTAGTCGCATTTCACTGAACCGGGCCTCCACGCAGAGACCAAGCACCAGCACCGGCCTAGCCCAGGGACCCACTCTTAAGCCCCCGTCCTGAGTGTAAACACCCATGGGCCTGGGTTAAAGAGCCTCGCGCTCTTGGTTCTCCATTCCACACTTAGTCAGATTTCGCTGACCCGGGCCTCCATGGAGAGACCCAGCACCAGCACCGGCCGTGTCAGGGGACCTACACTTAAGCCCCCATCCTGAGTGCTGAAAATTTCTAGAAATTTCTCACTGTGTTAGGTAAAAAAAATTTAAATACATGGGATACTTGTAGGCACTTTACAGTGTAGCAAAAATGCCTCGAAATGTCCCACACTTTTTACAAGGGAAAAATACAATACTTTGGAGAAAAAATGCTCCAGCACTAGCCAAGCCCGGGAACCCACTCTGAAGGCCCACCCTGAGTGATGAAAAAATGACTAGAAATCTCTCACTCTTTGAATTAGGTAAAAACAAAACAAAAAATACATGGGACACTTGTAGGCACTTTACATAATAGCAAGAATGCCTAGAAATGTCCCAAATGTTTTGTAAGGGAAAAATACAATACATGGGAGAAAAAATTCTACAGCAGCAGCCAAGCCTGGGAAGCTACTCTAAAGCCCCACCCTGAGTGCTGAAAAATGCCTAGAAATGTGTTACTCTTTGTGTTATGTAAAAAAAATGACATTGGACACTTGTAGGCACTTTACATTATAGTAAGAATGCCAGAAATGTCCCAAATGTTTTGTTAGGGATAAATACAATACATGGTAGAAAAAATTCTCCAGCACCAGCCAAGCCCGGGGACCCACTCTAAAGCCCAAACCTGAGTGCTGAAAAATGCCTAGAAATGTCTCACTCTTTGTGTTAGGTTAAAAAAAATAAAAATACATGGGACACTTGTAGGCACTTTACAGTGTAGCAAAAATGCCTCGAAATGTCCCACACGTTTTGTTAGGGAAAAATACAATACATTGGAGAAAAAATTCCCCAGCACAAGCCAAGCCCGGGAACCCACTCTGAAGGCCCACCCTGAGTGATGAAAAATGCCTAGAAATGTCTCACTCTTTATGTTAGTTAAAAACAAAACAAAAAATACATGGGACACTTGTAGGCACTTTACATTATAGCAAGAATGCCTAGAAATGTCCCAAATGTTTTGTTAGGGAAAAATACAATAAATGGGAGAAAAAATTCTCCAGCAGCAGCCAAGCCTGGGAAGCCACTCTAAAGCCCCACCCTGAGTGCTGAAAAATGCCTAGAAATGTTTTACTCTTTGTGTTATGTAAAAAAAAATGACATGGGACACTTGTAGGCACTTTACATTATAGCAAGAATGCCAGAAATGTCCCAAATGTTTTGTTAGGGATAAATACAATAAATGGTAGAAAAAATTCTCCAGCACCAGCCAAGCCTGGGGACCCACTCTGAAGGCCCACCCTGAGTGATGAAAAAATGCCTAGAAATGTCTCACTCTTTGTGTTAGGTAAAAAAAAAAAAAAAAATACATGGGACACTTGTAGGCACTTTACAGTGTAGCAAAAATGCCTCAAAATGTCCCACACGTTTTGTTAGGGAAAAATACAATACATTGGAGAAAAAAATCCCCAGCACCAGCCAAGCCCGGGAACCCACTCTGAAGGCCTACCCTGAGTGATGAAAAATGGCTGGAAATGTGTTACTCTTTGTGTTATTTAAAAAAAATGACATGGGACACTTGTAGGCACTTTACATTATAACAAGAATGCCTAGAAATGTCCCAAATGTTTTGTTAGGGATAAATACAATACATGGTAGAAAAAATTCTCCAGCACCAGCCAAACCCGGGGACCCAATCTAAAGCCCAACCCTGAGTGCTGAAAAACGCCTAGAAATGTCTCACTCTTTGTGTTAGGTTAAAAAAAATAAAAATACAATGGACACTTGTAGGCACTTTACAGTGTAGCAAAAATGCCTAGAAATGTCCCAAATGTTTTGTTAGGGATAAATACAATACATGGTAGAAAAAATTCTCCAGCACCAGCCAAGCCCGGGGACCCACTCTAAAGCCCAACCCTGAGTGCTTAAAAATGCCTAGAAATGTCTCACTCTTTGTGTTAGGTTAAAAAAAATAAAAATACATGGGACACTTGTAGGCACTTTACAGTGTAGCAAAAATGCCTCGAAATGTCCCACACGTTTTACAAGGGAAAAATTCAATACATTGGAGAAAAAATTCTCCAGCACTAGCCAAGCCCGGGAACCCACTCTGAAGGCCCACCCTGAGTGATGAAAAATGCCTAGAAATGTCTCACTCTTTGTGTTAGGTAAAAACAAAACAAAAAATACATGGGACACATGTAGGCACTTTACATTATAGCAAGAATGCCTAGAAATGTCCCAAATATTTTGTTATGGAAAAACACAATAAATGGGAGAAAAAATTCTCCAGCAGCAGCCAAGCCTGGGAAGCCACTCTAAAGCCCCACCCTGAGTGCTGAAAAATGCCTAGAAATGTGTTACTCTTTGTGTTATGTAAAAAAAATGACATTGGACACTTGTAGGCACTTTACATTATAGTAAGAATGCCAGAAATGTCCCAAATGTTTTGTTAGGGATAAATACAATACATGGTAGAAAAAATTCTCCAGCACCAGCCAAGCCCGGGGACCCACTCTAAAGCCCAAACCTGAGTGCTGAAAAATGCCTAGAAATGTCTCACTCTTTGTGTTAGGTTAAAAAAAATAAAAATACATGGGACACTTGTAGGCACTTTACAGTGTAGCAAAAATGCCTCGAAATGTCCCACACGTTTTGTTAGGGAAAAATACAATACATTGGAGAAAAAATTCCCCAGCACAAGCCAAGCCCGGGAACCCACTCTGAAGGCCCACCCTGAGTGATGAAAAATGCCTAGAAATGTCTCACTCTTTATGTTAGGTAAAAACAAAACAAAAAATACATGGGACACTTGTAGGCACTTTACATTATAGCAAGAATGCCTAGAAATGTCCCAAATGTTTTGTTAGGGAAAAATACAATAAATGGGAGAAAAAATTCTCCAGCAGCAGCCAAGCCTGGGAAGCCACTCTAAAGCCCCACCCTGAGTGCTGAAAAATGCCTAGAAATGTGTTACTCTTTGTGTTATGTAAAAAAAAATGACATGGGACACTTGTAGGCACTTTACATTATAGCAAGAATGCCAGAAATGTCCCAAATGTTTTGTTAGGGATAAATACAATAAATGGTAGAAAAAATTCTCCAGCACCAGCCAAGCCTGGGGACCCACTCTGAAGGCCCACCCTGAGTGATGAAAAAATGCCTAGAAATGTCTCACTCTTTGTGTTAGGTAAAAAAAAAAAAAAAAAATACATGGGACACTTGTAGGCACTTTACAGTGTAGCAAAAATGCCTCGAAATGTCCCACACGTTTTACATGGGAAAAATACAATACATTGGAGAAAAAATTCTCCAGCACTAGCCAAGCCCGGGAACCCACTCTGAAGGCCCACCCTGAGTGATGAAAAAAGCCTAGAAATGTCTCACTCTTTGTGTTAGGTAAACAAAACAAAAAAAATACATGGGACACTTGTAGGCACTTTACATTATAGCAAGAATGCCTAGAAATGTCCCAAATGTTTTGTTAGGGAAAAATACAATACATGGGAGAACAAATTCTCCAGCACTAGCCAAGCCCGGGAACCCACTCTGAAGGCCCACCCTGAGTGATGAAAAAATGACTAGAAATGTCTCACTCTTTGTGTTATGTAAAACAATTACATGGGACACTTGTAGGCAATTTACATTATAGCAAGAATGCCTAGAAATGTCCCAAATGTTTTGTTAGGGATAAATACAATATATGGTAGACATTTTTTTCCAGCACCAGCCAAGCCCGGGGACCCACTCTAAAGCCCAACCCTGAGTGCTGAAAAATGCCTAGAAATGTCTCACTCTTTGTCTTAGGTTAAAAAAAATAAAAATACATGGGACACTTGTAGGCACTTTACATTATAGCAAGAATGCCTAGAAATGTCCCAAATGTTTTGTAAGGGAAAAATACAATACATGGGAGAAAAAATTCTACAGCAGCAGCCAAGCCTGGGAAGCTACTCTAAAGCCCCACCCTGAGTGCTGAAAAATGCCTAGAAATGTGTTACTCTCTGTGTTATGTAAAAAAAATGACATTGGACACTTGTAGGCACTTTACATTATAGTAAGAATGCCAGAAATGTCCCAAATGTTTTGTTAGGGATAAATACAATACATGGTAGAAAAAATTCTCCAGCACCAGCCAATCCCGGGAACCCACTCTGAAGGCCCACCCTGAGTGATGAAAAATGCCTAGACATGTCTCACTCTTTGTGTTAAGTAAAAACAAAACAAAAAATACATGGGACACATGTAGGCACTTTACATTATAGCAAGACTGCCTAGAAATGTCCCAAATGTTTTGTTATGTAAAAAAAATGACATGGGACACTTGTAGGCACTTTACATTATAGCATGGATTCCTAGAAATGTCCTAAATGTTTTGTTAGGGATAAATACAATACATGGTAGAAAAAATTCTCCAGCACCAGCCAAGCCAGGGGACCCACTCTAAAGCCCAACCCTGACTGCTTAAAAATGCCTAGAAATGTCTCACTCTTTGTGTTAGGTTAAAAAAAATAAAAATACATGGGACACTTGTAGGCACTTTACAGTGTAGCAAAAATGCCTCGAAATGTCCCACACGTTTTGTTAGGGAAAAATACAATACATTAGAGAAAAAATTCCCCAGCACAAGCCAAGCCCGGGAACCCACTCTGAAGGCCCACCCTGAGTGATGAAAAATAACTAGAAATGTCTCACTCTTTATGTTAGGTAAAAACAAAACAAAAAATACATGGGACACTTGTAGGCACTTTACATTATAGCAAGAATGCCTAGAAATGTCCCAAATGTTTTGTTAGGGAAAAATACAATAAATGGGAGAAAAAATTCTCCAGCAGCAGCCAAGCCTGGGAAGCCACTCTAAAGCCCCACCCTGAGTGCTGAAAAATGCCTAGAAATGTGTTACTCTTTGTGTTATGTAAAAAAAAATGACATGGGACACTTGTAGGCACTTTACATTATAGCAAGAATGCCAGAAATGTCCCAAATGTTTTGTTAGGGATAAATACAATAAATGGTAGAAAAAATTCTCCAGCACCAGCCAAGCCTGGGGACCCACTCTGAAGGCCCACCCTGAGTGATGAAAAAATGCCTAGAAATGTCTCACTCTTTGTGTTAGGTAAAAAAAAAAAAAGAAATACATGGGACACTTGTAGGCACTTTACAGTGTAGCAAAAATGCCTCGAAATGTCCCACACGTTTTGTTAGGGAAAAATACAATACATTGGAGAAAAAATTCCCCAGCACCAGCCAAGCCCGGGAACCCACTCTGAAGGCCTACCCTGAGTGATGAAAAATGCCTAGAAATGTGTTACTCTTTGTGTTATTTAAAAAAAATGACATGGGACACTTGTAGGCACTTTACATTATAGCAAGAATGCCTAGAAATGTCCCAAATGTTTTGTTAGGGATAAATACAATACATGGTAGAAAAAATTCTCCAGCACCAGCCAAACCCGGGGACCCAATCTAAAGCCCAACCCTGAGTGCTGAAAAACGCCTAGAAATGTCTCACTCTTTGTGTTAGGTTAAAAAAAATAAAAATACAATGGACACTTGTAGGCACTTTACAGTGTAGCAAAAATGCCTAGAAATGTCCCAAATGTTTTGTTAGGGATAAATACAATACATGGTAGAAAAAATTCTCCAGCACCAGCCAAGCCCGGGGACCCACTCTAAAGCCCAACCCTGAGTGCTGAAAAATGCCTAGAAATGTGTTACTCTTTGTGTTATTTAAAAAAAATGACATGGGACACTTGTAGGCACTTTACATTATAGCAAGAATGCCTAGAAATGTCCCAAATGTTTTGTTAGGGATAAATACAATACATGGTAGAAAAAATTCTCCAGCACCAGCCAAACCCGGGGACCCAATCTAAAGCCCAACCCTGAGTGCTGAAAAATGCCTAGAAATGTCTCACTCTTTGTGTTAGGTTAAAAAAAATAAAAATACAATGGACACTTGTAGGCACTTTACAGTGTAGCAAAAATGCCTAGAAATGTCCCAAATGTTTTGTTAGGGATAAATACAATACATGGTAGAAAAAATTCTCCAGCACCAGCCAAGCCCGGGGACCCACTCTAAAGCCCAACCCTGAGTGCTTAAAAATGCCTAGAAATGTCTCACTCTTTGTGTTAGGTTAAAAAAAATAAAAATACATGGGACACTTGTAGGCACTTTACAGTGTAGCAAAAATGCCTCGAAATGTCCCACACGTTTTACAAGGGAAAAATACAATACATTGGAGAAAAAATTCTCCAGCACTAGCCAAGCCCGGGAACCCACTCTTAAGGCCCACCCTGAGTGATGAAAAATGCCTAGAAATGTCTCACTCTTTGTGTTAGGTAAAAACAAAACAAAAAATACATGGGACACATGTAGGCACTTTACATTATAGCAAGAATGCCTAGAAATGTCCCAAATATTTTGTTATGGAAAAACACAATAAATGGGAGAAAAAATTCTCCAGCAGCAGCCAAGCCTGGGAAGCCACTCTAAAGCCCAACCCTGAGTGCTGAAAAATGCCTAGAAATGTGTTACTCTTTGTGATATGTAAAAAAAATGACATGGGACACTTGTAGGCACTTTACATTATAACAAGAATGCCTAGAAATGTCCCAAATGTTTTGTTAGGGATAAACACAATACATGGTAGAAAAAATTCTCCAGCACCAGCCAAGCCCGGGGACCCACTCTAAAGCCCATCCCTGAGTGCTGAAAAATGCCTAGAAATGTCTCACTCTTTGTGTTAGGTAAACAAAACAAAAAAAATACATGGGACACTTGTAGGCACTTTACATTATAGCAAGAATGCCTAGAAATGTCCCAAATGTTTTGTTAGGGAAAAATACAATACATGGGAGAACAAATTCTCCAGCACTAGCCAAGCCCGGGAACCCACTCTGAAGGCCCACCCTGAGTGATGAAAAAATGACTAGAAATGTCTCACTCTTTGTGTTATGTAATACAATTACATGGGACACTTGTAGGCAATTTACATTATAGCAAGAATGCCTAGAAATGTCCCAAATGTTTTGTTAGGGATAAATACAATATATGGTAGAAATTTTTTTCCAGCACCAGCCAAGCCCGGGGACCCACTCTAAAGCCCAACCCTGAGTGCTGAAAAATGCCAAGAAATGTTTCACTCTTTGTGTTAGGTTAAAAAAAATAAAAATACATGGTACACTTGTAGGCACTTTACAGTGTAGCAAAAATCCCTCGAAATGTCCCACACGTTTTGTTAGGGAAAAATACAATACATAGGAGAAAAAATTCCCCAGCACCAGCCAAGCCCGGGAACCCACTCTGAAGGCCCACCCTGAGTGATGAAAAATGCCTAGACATGTCTCACTCTTTGTGTTAAGTAAAAACAAAACAAAAAATACATGGGACACATGTAGGCACTTTACATGATAGCAAGACTGCCTAGAAATGTCCGAAATGTTTTGTTATGTAAAAAAAATGACATGGGACACTTGTAGGCACTTTACATTATAGCAAGGATTCCTAGAAATGTCCTAAATGTTTTGTTAGGGATATTACAATACATGGTAGAAAAAATTCTCCAGCACCAGCCAAGCCAGGGGACCCACTCTAAAGCCCAACCCTGACTGCTTAAAAATGCCTAGAAATGTCTCACTCTTTGTGTTATGTAAAACAAGTATATGGGACACTTGTAGGCACTTTACATTATAGCAAGAATGCCTAGAAATGTCCCAAATGTTTTGTTAGGGATAAATACAATAAATGGAAGAAAAAATTTCCCAGCACCAACCAAGCCCGGGAACCCACTCTGAAGGCCCACCCTGAGTGATGAAAAATGCCTAGAAATGTCTCACTCTTTGTGTTAGGTAAAAACAAATGACATGGGACACTTGTAGGCACTTTACATTATAGCAAGAATGCCTAGAAATGTCCCAAATGTTTTGTTAGGGAAAAATACAATACATTGAAGAAAAAATTTCCCAGCACCAACCAAGCCCGGGAACCCACTCTGAAGGCCCACCCTGAGTGATGAAAAATGCCTAGAAATGTCTCACTCTTTGTGTTAGGTAAAAACAAAACAAAAAATACATTGGACACTTGTAGGCACTTTACAGTGTAGCAAAAATGCCTCGAAATGTCCCACACGTTTTACATGGGAAAAATACAATACATTCGAGAAAAAATTATCCAGCACTAGCCAAGCCTGGGAAGCCACTCTAAAGCCCCACCCTGATTGCTGAAAAATGCCTAGAAATGTTTTACTCTTTGTGTTATGTAAAAAAAATGACATGGGAAACCTGTAGGCACTTTACATTATAGCAAGAATGCCTAGAAATGTCGCAAATGTTTTGTTAGGGATAAATACAATAAATGGTAGAAAAAATTCTCCAGCACCAGCCAAGCCTGGGGACCCACTCTAAAGCCCAACCCTGAGTGCTGAAAAATGCCTAGAAATGTCTCACTCTTTGTCTTAGGTTAAAAAAAATAAAAATACATGGGACACTTGTAGGCAGTTTACAGTGTAGCAGAAATGCCTCGAAATGTCCCACAAGTTTTACAAGGGAAAAATACAATACATTGGAGAAAAAAAATCTCCAGCACCAGCCATGCCCGGGAACCCACTCTGAAGGCCTACCCTGAGTGATGAAACAATGCCTAGAAATGTCTCACTCTTTGTGTTAGGTAAAAAAAAAAAAAAAAAATACATGGGACACTTGTATGCACTTTACAGTGTAGCAAAAATGCCTAGAAATGTCCCACACGTTTTGTTAGGGAAAAATACAATACATTGAAGAAAAAATTCCCCAGCACCAAACAAGCCCGGGAACCCACTCTGAAGGCCCACCCTGAGTGATGAAAAATGCCTAGAAATGTCTCACTCTTTGTGTTAAGTAAAAACAAAACAAAAAATACATGGGACACATGTAGGCACTTTACATTATAGCAAGACTGCCTAGAAATGTCCCAAATGTTTTGTTATGTAAAAAAAATGACATGGGACACTTGTAGGCACTTTACATTATAGCATGGATTCCTAGAAATGTCCTAAATGTTTTGTTAGGGATAAATACAATACATGGTAGAAAAAATTCTCCAGCACCAGCCAAGCCAGGGGACCCACTCTAAAGCCCAACCCTGACTGCTTAAAAATGCCTAGAAATGTCTCACTCTTTGTGTTAGGTTAAAAAAAATAAAAATACATGGGACACTTGTAGGCACTTTACAGTGTAGCAAAAATGCCTCGAAATGTCCCACACGTTTTGTTAGGGAAAAATACAATACATTAGAGAAAAAATTCCCCAGCACAAGCCAAGCCCGGGAACCCACTCTGAAGGCCCACCCTGAGTGATGAAAAATAACTAGAAATGTCTCACTCTTTATGTTAGGTAAAAACAAAACAAAAAATACATGGGACACTTGTAGGCACTTTACATTATAGCAAGAATGCCTAGAAATGTCCCAAATGTTTTGTTAGGGAAAAATACAATAAATGGGAGAAAAAATTCTCCAGCAGCAGCCAAGCCTGGGAAGCCACTCTAAAGCCCCACCCTGAGTGCTGAAAAATGCCTAGAAATGTGTTACTCTTTGTGTTATGTAAAAAAAAATGACATGGGACACTTGTAGGCACTTTACATTATAGCAAGAATGCCAGAAATGTCCCAAATGTTTTGTTAGGGATAAATACAATAAATGGTAGAAAAAATTCTCCAGCACCAGCCAAGCCTGGGGACCCACTCTGAAGGCCCACCCTGAGTGATGAAAAAATGCCTAGAAATGTCTCACTCTTTGTGTTAGGTAAAAAAAAAAAAAGAAATACATGGGACACTTGTAGGCACTTTACAGTGTAGCAAAAATGCCTCGAAATGTCCCACACGTTTTGTTAGGGAAAAATACAATACATTGGAGAAAAAATTCCCCAGCACCAGCCAAGCCCGGGAACCCACTCTGAAGGCCTACCCTGAGTGATGAAAAATGCCTAGAAATGTGTTACTCTTTGTGTTATTTAAAAAAAATGACATGGGACACTTGTAGGCACTTTACATTATAGCAAGAATGCCTAGAAATGTCCCAAATGTTTTGTTAGGGATAAATACAATACATGGTAGAAAAAATTCTCCAGCACCAGCCAAACCCGGGGACCCAATCTAAAGCCCAACCCTGAGTGCTGAAAAACGCCTAGAAATGTCTCACTCTTTGTGTTAGGTTAAAAAAAATAAAAATACAATGGACACTTGTAGGCACTTTACAGTGTAGCAAAAATGCCTAGAAATGTCCCAAATGTTTTGTTAGGGATAAATACAATACATGGTAGAAAAAATTCTCCAGCACCAGCCAAGCCCGGGGACCCACTCTAAAGCCCAACCCTGAGTGCTGAAAAATGCCTAGAAATGTGTTACTCTTTGTGTTATTTAAAAAAAATGACATGGGACACTTGTAGGCACTTTACATTATAGCAAGAATGCCTAGAAATGTCCCAAATGTTTTGTTAGGGATAAATACAATACATGGTAGAAAAAATTCTCCAGCACCAGCCAAACCCGGGGACCCAATCTAAAGCCCAACCCTGAGTGCTGAAAAATGCCTAGAAATGTCTCACTCTTTGTGTTAGGTTAAAAAAAATAAAAATACAATGGACACTTGTAGGCACTTTACAGTGTAGCAAAAATGCCTAGAAATGTCCCAAATGTTTTGTTAGGGATAAATACAATACATGGTAGAAAAAATTCTCCAGCACCAGCCAAGCCCGGGGACCCACTCTAAAGCCCAACCCTGAGTGCTTAAAAATGCCTAGAAATGTCTCACTCTTTGTGTTAGGTTAAAAAAAATAAAAATACATGGGACACTTGTAGGCACTTTACAGTGTAGCAAAAATGCCTCGAAATGTCCCACACGTTTTACAAGGGAAAAATACAATACATTGGAGAAAAAATTCTCCAGCACTAGCCAAGCCCGGGAACCCACTCTTAAGGCCCACCCTGAGTGATGAAAAATGCCTAGAAATGTCTCACTCTTTGTGTTAGGTAAAAACAAAACAAAAAATACATGGGACACATGTAGGCACTTTACATTATAGCAAGAATGCCTAGAAATGTCCCAAATATTTTGTTATGGAAAAACACAATAAATGGGAGAAAAAATTCTCCAGCAGCAGCCAAGCCTGGGAAGCCACTCTAAAGCCCAACCCTGAGTGCTGAAAAATGCCTAGAAATGTGTTACTCTTTGTGATATGTAAAAAAAATGACATGGGACACTTGTAGGCACTTTACATTATAACAAGAATGCCTAGAAATGTCCCAAATGTTTTGTTAGGGATAAACACAATACATGGTAGAAAAAATTCTCCAGCACCAGCCAAGCCCGGGGACCCACTCTAAAGCCCATCCCTGAGTGCTGAAAAATGCCTAGAAATGTCTCACTCTTTGTGTTAGGTAAACAAAACAAAAAAAATACATGGGACACTTGTAGGCACTTTACATTATAGCAAGAATGCCTAGAAATGTCCCAAATGTTTTGTTAGGGAAAAATACAATACATGGGAGAACAAATTCTCCAGCACTAGCCAAGCCCGGGAACCCACTCTGAAGGCCCACCCTGAGTGATGAAAAAATGACTAGAAATGTCTCACTCTTTGTGTTATGTAATACAATTACATGGGACACTTGTAGGCAATTTACATTATAGCAAGAATGCCTAGAAATGTCCCAAATGTTTTGTTAGGGATAAATACAATATATGGTAGAAATTTTTTTCCAGCACCAGCCAAGCCCGGGGACCCACTCTAAAGCCCAACCCTGAGTGCTGAAAAATGCCAAGAAATGTTTCACTCTTTGTGTTAGGTTAAAAAAAATAAAAATACATGGTACACTTGTAGGCACTTTACAGTGTAGCAAAAATCCCTCGAAATGTCCCACACGTTTTGTTAGGGAAAAATACAATACATAGGAGAAAAAATTCCCCAGCACCAGCCAAGCCCGGGAACCCACTCTGAAGGCCCACCCTGAGTGATGAAAAATGCCTAGACATGTCTCACTCTTTGTGTTAAGTAAAAACAAAACAAAAAATACATGGGACACATGTAGGCACTTTACATGATAGCAAGACTGCCTAGAAATGTCCCAAATGTTTTGTTATGTAAAAAAAATGACATGGGACACTTGTAGGCACTTTACATTATAGCAAGGATTCCTAGAAATGTCCTAAATGTTTTGTTAGGGATATTACAATACATGGTAGAAAAAATTCTCCAGCACCAGCCAAGCCAGGGGACCCACTCTAAAGCCCAACCCTGACTGCTTAAAAATGCCTAGAAATGTCTCACTCTTTGGGTTATGTAAAACAAGTATATGGGACACTTGTAGGCACTTTACATTATAGCAAGAATGCCTAGAAATGTCCCAAATGTTTTGTTAGGGATAAATACAATAAATGGAAGAAAAAATTTCCCAGCACCAACCAAGCCCGGGAACCCACTCTGAAGGCCCACCCTGAGTGATGAAAAATGCCTAGAAATGTCTCACTCTTTGTGTTAGGTAAAAACAAATGACATGGGACACTTGTAGGCACTTTACATTATAGCAAGAATGCCTAGAAATGTCCCAAATGTTTTGTTAGGGAAAAATACAATACATTGAAGAAAAAATTTCCCAGCACCAACCAAGCCCGGGAACCCACTCTGAAGGCCCACCCTGAGTGATGAAAAATGCCTAGAAATGTCTCACTCTTTGTGTTAGGTAAAAACAAAACAAAAAATACATTGGACACTTGTAGGCACTTTACAGTGTAGCAAAAATGCCTCGAAATGTCCCACACGTTTTACATGGGAAAAATACAATACATTCGAGAAAAAATTATCCAGCACTAGCCAAGCCTGGGAAGCCACTCTAAAGCCCCACCCTGATTGCTGAAAAATGCCTAGAAATGTTTTACTCTTTGTGTTATGTAAAAAAAATGACATGGGAAACCTGTAGGCACTTTACATTATAGCAAGAATGCCTAGAAATGTCGCAAATGTTTTGTTAGGGATAAATACAATAAATGGTAGAAAAAATTCTCCAGCACCAGCCAAGCCTGGGGACCCACTCTAAAGCCCAACCCTGAGTGCTGAAAAATGCCTAGAAATGTCTCACTCTTTGTCTTAGGTTAAAAAAAATAAAAATACATGGGACACTTGTAGGCAGTTTACAGTGTAGCAGAAATGCCTCGAAATGTCCCACAAGTTTTACAAGGGAAAAATACAATACATTGGAGAAAAAAAATCTCCAGCACCAGCCATGCCCGGGAACCCACTCTGAAGGCCTACCCTGAGTGATGAAACAATGCCTAGAAATATCTCACTCTTTGTGTTAGGTAAAAAAAAAAAAAAAAAATACATGGGACACTTGTATGCACTTTACAGTGTAGCAAAAATGCCTAGAAATGTCCCACACGTTTTGTTAGGGAAAAATACAATACATTGAAGAAAAAATTCCCCAGCACCAAACAAGCCCGGGAACCCACTCTGAAGGCCCACCCTGAGTGATGAAAAATGCCTAGAAATGTCTCACTCTTTGTGTTAAGTAAAAACAAAACCAAAAATACATGGGACACATGTAGGCACTTTACATTATAGCAAGAATAACTAGAAATGTCCCAAATGTTTTGTTAGGGATAAATACAATACATGGTAGAAAAAATTCTCCAGCACCAGCCAAGCCAGGGGACCCACTCTAAAGCCCAACCCTGAGTGCTGAAAAATGCCTAGAAATGTGTTACTCTTTGTGTTATGTGAAAAAAAGGACATGGGACACTTGTAGGCACTTTACATTATAGCAAGGATTCCTAGAAATGTCCTAAATGTTTTGTTAGGGATAAATACAATACATGGTAGAAAAAATTCTCCAGCACCAGCCAAGCCAGGGGACCAACTCTAAAGCCCAACCCTGAGTGCTGAAAAATGCCTAGAAATGTCTCACTCTTTGTGTTAGGTAAACAAAAAAAAAATACATGGGACACTTGTAGGCACTTTACATTATAGCAAGAATGCCTAGAAATGTCCCAAATGTTTTGTTAGGGAAAAATACAATACATGGGAGAACAAATTCTCCAGCACTAGCCAAGCCCGGGAACCCACTCTGAAGGCCCACCCTGAGTGATGAAAAAATGACTAGAAATGTCTCACTCTTTGTGTTATGTAAAACAATTACATGGGACACTTGTAGGCAATTTACATTATAGCAAGAATGCCTAGAAATGTCCCAAATGTTTTGTTAGGGATAAATACAATATATGGTAGAATTTTTTTTCCAGCACCAGCCAAGCCCGGGAACCCACTCTGAAGGCACACCTTGAGTGATGAAAAATGCTTAAAAATGTCTCAAACTTTGTGTTAGGTTAAAAAGAATAAAAATACATGGGACACTTGTAGGCACTTTACAGTGTAGCAAAAATGTCTCGAAATGTCCCACACGTTTTGTTAGGAAAAAATACAATACATTGGAGAAAAAATTCCCCAGCACCAGCCAAGCCCGGGAACCCACTCTGAAGGCCCACCTTGAGTGATGAAAAATGCCTAAAAATGTCTCAAACTTTGTGTTAGGTAAATACAAAACAAAAAATACATGGGACACTTGTAGGCACTTTACATTATAGCAAGAATGCCTAGAAATGTCCCAAATGTTTTGTTAGGGAAAAATACAATAAATGGGAGAAAAAATTCTCCAGCAGCAGCCAAGCCTGGGAAGCCACTCTAAAGCCCCACCCTGAGTGCTGAAATATGCCTAGAAATGTCTCACTCTTTTTGTGTTATGTAAAAAAAATACATGGGACACTTGTCGGCACTTCATATTATAGCAAAAAATGCCTAGAAATGTCTCACTCTTTGTGACAAGTTAAAAAAAAAAAATACATGGGACACTTGTAGGCACTTTACAGTGTAGCAAAAATGCCTCGAAATGTCCCACACGTTTTACAAGGGCAAAATACAATACATTGGAGAGAAAATTCTCCAACACAAGCCAAGCCCGGGAACCCACTCTGAAGGCCCACCCTGAGTGATTAAAAAATGCCTAGAAATGTGTCACTCTTTTTGTTGGTAAAAATAAAAAAAATACATGGGACACTTGTAGGCACTTTACATTATAGCAAAAATGCCTAGAAATGTCTCACTCTTTGTTTTAGTTAAAAAAAAATAAAAAATACATGGGACACTTGTAGGCACTTTACATTATAACAAGAACTCCTATAAATGTCCCAAATGTTTTGTTAGAGAAAAATACAATACATGGGAGAAAAAATACTCCAGCAGCAGCCAAGCCTGATAAGCCACTCTAAAGCCCCACCCTGAGTGGTGAAAAATGCCTAGAAATGTCTCACTCTTTGTGTTATGTAAAAAAAATGACATGGGACACTTGTAGGCACTTTACATTATAGAAAGAATGCCTACAAATGTCTCAAATGTTTTGTTAGGGATAAATACAACACATGGTAGAAAAAATTCTCCAGCACCAGCTGAGCCCGGGAACCCACTCTAAAGCCCAAACCTGAGTGCTGAAAAATGCATAGAAATGTCTCACTCTTTGTGCTAGGTAAAAAAATACATGGGACACTTGTAGGCACTATAGAGTGTAGCAAAAATGCCTCGAAATGTCCGACACATTTTACATGGGAAAAATACAATACATTGGAGAAAAAATTCTCCAGCAGCTGCCAAGCCCGGGAACCCACTCTGAAGGCCCACCCTGAGTGCAGAAAAATGCCTAGAAATGTCTCACTCTTTGTGTTATGTACAAAATTACATTGGACACTTGTAGGCACTTTACAGTATAGCAAAAATGCCTCAAAATGTCCCACACGTTTTAGTAGGGAAAAATACATTACATGGGAGAAACAATTCTCCAGCACCAGCCAAGCCCGCGAACCCACTCTGAAGGCCCACCGTGAGTGATGAAAAATGCCTAGAAATGTCTCACTCTTTGTGTTATGTAAAAAAATGACATGGGACACTTGTAGGCACTGTACATTATAGCAAGAACTCCTATAAATGTCCCAAATGTTTTGTTAGAGAAAAATACAATACATGGGAGAAAAAATTCTCCAGCAGCAGCCCAGCCTGGGAAGCCACTCTAAAGCCCAAACCTGAGTGCTGAAAAATGCATAGAAATGTCTCACTCTTTGTGTTAGGTAAAAAAATACATGGGACACTTGTAGGCACTTTACATTATAGCAAGAATGCCTAGAAATGTCCCAAATGTTTTGTTAGGGATAAATACAATACATGGTAGAAAAAATCTCCAGCACCAGCCAAGCCCGGGAACCCACTCTGAAGGCCCACCCTGAGTGATGAAAAAATGCCTAGAAATGTCTCACTCTTTGTGTTAGGTAAAAAAAAAAAAAAAAATACATGGGACATTTGTAGGCACTTTACAGTGTAGCAAAAATGCCTCGAAATGTCCCACACGTTTTGTTAGGGAAAAATACAATACATTGGAGAAAAAATTCCCCAGCACCAGCCAAGCCCGGGAACCCACTCTGAAGGCCTACCCTGAGTGATGAAAAATGCCTAGAAATGTGTTACTCTTTGTGTTATTTCAAAAAAATGACATGGGACACTTGTAGGCACTTTACATTATAGCAAGAATGCCTAGAAATGTCCCAAATGTTTTGTTAGGGATAAATACAATACATGGTAGAAAACATTCTCCAGCACCAGCCAAGCCCAGGGACCCAATCTAAAGCCCAACCCTGAGTGCTGAAAAATGCCTAGAAATGTCTCACTCTTTGTGTTAAGTAAAAACAAAACCAAAAATACATGGGACACATGTAGGCACTTTACATTATAGCAAGAATAACTAGAAATGTCCCAAATGTTTTGTTAGGGATAAATACAATACATGGTAGAAAAAATTCTCCAGCACCAGCCAAGCCAGGGGACCCACTCTAAAGCCCAACCCTGAGTGCTGAAAAATGCCTAGAAATGTGTTACTCTTTGTGTTATGTGAAAAAAAGGACATGGGACACTTGTAGGCACTTTACATTATAGCAAGAATGCCTAGAAATGTCCCAAATGTTTTGTTAGGGATATATACAATACATGGTAGAAAAAATTCTCCAGCCCCAGCCAAGCCCGGGGACCCACTCTAAAGCCCAACTCTGAGTGCTGAAACATGCCTAGAAATGTGTTACTCTTTGTGTTAGGTTAAAACAAATAAAAATACATGGGACACTTGTAGGCAGTTTACAGTGGAGCAGAAATCCCTCGAAATGTCCCACACGTTTTGTTAGGGAAAAATACAATACATAGGAGAAAAAATTCCCCAGCACCAGCCAAGCCCGGGAACCCACTCTGAAGGCCCACCCTGAGTGATGAAAAATGCCTAAAAATGTCTCACTCTTTGTGTTATGTAAAACAATTATATGGGACACTTGTAGGCACTTTACATTATAGCAAGAATGCCTAGAAATGTCCCAAATGTTTTGTTAGGGATAAATACAATACATGGTAGAAAAAATCTCCAGCACCAGCCAAGCCCGGGAACCCACTCTGAAGGCCCACCCTGAGTGATGAAAAAATGCCTAGAAATGTCTCACTCTTTGTGTTAGGTAAAAAAAAAAAAAAAAATACATGGGACACTTGTAGGCACTTTACAGTGTAGCAAAAATGCCTCGAAATGTCCCACACGTTTTGTTAGGGAAAAATACAATACATTGGAGAAAAAATTCCCCAGCACCAGCCAAGCCCGGGAACCCACTCTGAAGGCCTACCCTGAGTGATGAAAAATGCCTAGAAATGTGTTACTCTTTGTGTTATTTAAAAAAAATGACATGGGACACTTGTAGGCACTTTACATTATAGCAAGAATTCCTAGAAATGTCCCAAATGTTTTGTTAGGGATAAATACAATACATGGTAGAAAACATTCTCCAACACCAGCCAAGCCCAGGGACCCAATCTAAAGCCCAACCCTGAGTGCTGAAAAATGCCTAGAAATGTCTCACTCTTTGTGTTAGGTTAAAAAAAATAAAAATACAGGTGACACTTGTAGGCACTTTACAGTGTAGCAAAAATGCCTAGAAATGTCCCAAATGTTTTGTTAGGGAAAAATACAATACATTGGAGAAAAAATTCCCCAGCACCAGCCAAGCCCGGGAACCCACTCTGAAGGCCTACCCTGAGTGATGAAAAATGCCTAGAAATGTGTTACTCTTTGTGTTATTTAAAAAAAATGACATGGGACACTTGTAGGCACTTTACATTTTAACAAGAATGCCTAGAAATGTCCCAAATGTTTTGTTAGGGATAAATACAATACATGGTAGAAAAAATTCTCCAGCACCAGCCAAACCCGGGAACCCACTCTGAAGGCCCACCCTGAGTGATGAAAAATGCCTAGAAATGTCTCACTCTTTGTGTTAAGTAAAAACAAAATCAAAAATACATGGGACACATGTAGGCACTTTACATTATAGCAAGAATAACTAGAAATGTCCCAAATGTTTTGTTAGGGATAAATACAATACATGGTAGAAAAAATTCTCCAGCACCAGCCAAGCCAGGGGACCCACTCTAAAGCCCAACCCTGAGTGCTGAAAAATGCCTAGAAATGTGTTACTCTTTGTGTTATGTGAAAAAAAGGACATGGGACACTTGTAGGCACTTTACATTATAGCAAGAATGCCTAGAAATGTCCCAAATGTTTTGTTAGGGATATATACAATACATGGTAGAAAAAATTCTCCAGCCCCAGCCAAGCCCGGGGACCCACTCTAAAGCCCAACTCTGAGTGCTGAAACATGCCTAGAAATGTGTTACTCTTTGTGTTAGGTTAAAACAAATAAAAATACATGGGACACTTGTAGAAAGTTTACAGTGGAGCAGAAATCCCTCGAAATGTCCCACACGTTTTGTTAGGGAAAAATACAATACATAGGAGAAAAAATTCCCCAGCACCAGCCAAGCCCGGGAACCCACTCTGAAGGACCACCCTGAGTGATGAAAAATGCCTAAAAATGTCTCACTCTTTGTGTTATGTAAAACAATTATATGGGACACTTGTAGGCACTTTACATTATAGCAAGAATGCCTAGAAATGTCCCAAATGTTTTGTTAGGGATAAATACAATACATGGTAGAAAAAATCTCCAGCACCAGCCAAGCCCGGGAACCCACTCTGAAGGCCCACCCTGAGTGATGAAAAAATGCCTAGAAATGTCTCACTCTTTGTGTTAGGTAAAAAAAAAAAAAAAAATACATGGGACACTTGTAGGCACTTTACAGTGTAGCAAAAATGCCTCGAAATGTCCCACACGTTTTGTTAGGGAAAAATACAATACATTGGAGAAAAAATTCCCCAGCACCAGCCAAGCCCGGGAACCCACTCTGAAGGCCTACCCTGAGTGATGAAAAATGCCTAGAAATGTGTTACTCTTTGTGTTATTTAAAAAAAATGACATGGGACACTTGTAGGCACTTTACATTATAGCAAGAATGCCTAGAAATGTCCCAAATGTTTTGTTAGGGATAAATACAATACATGGTAGAAAACATTCTCCAGCACCAGCCAAGCCCAGGGACCCAATCTAAAGCCCAACCCTGAGTGCTGAAAAATGCCTAGAAATGTCTCACTCTTTGTGTTAGGTTAAAAAAAATAAAAATACAGGTGACACTTGTAGGCACTTTACAGTGTAGCAAAAATGCCTAGAAATATCCCAAATGTTTTGTTAGGGAAAAATACAATACATTGGAGAAAAAATTCCCCAGCACCAGCCAAGCCCGGGAACCCACTCTGAAGGCCTACCCTGAGTGATGAAAAATGCCTAGAAATGTGTTACTCTTTGTGTTATTTAAAAAAAATGACATGGGACACTTGTAGGCACTTTACATTATAACAAGAATGCCTAGAAATGTCCCAAATGTTTTGTTAGGGATAAATACAATACATGGTAGAAAAAATTCTCCAGCACCAGCCAAACCCGGGAACCCACTCTGAAGGCCCACCCTGAGTGATGAAAAATGCCTAGAAATGTCTCACTCTTTGTGTTAAGTAAAAACAAAACCAAAAATACATGGGACACATGTAGGCACTTTACATTATAGCAAGAATAACTAGAAATGTCCCAAATGTTTTGTTAGGGATAAATACAATACATGGTAGAAAAAATTCTCCAGCACCAGCCAAGCCAGGGGACCCACTCTAAAGCCCAACCCTGAGTGGTGAAACATGCCTAGAAATGTGTTACTCTTTGTGTTAGGTTAAAACAAATAAAAATACATGGGACACTTGTAGGCAGTTTACAGTGGAGCAGAAATGCCTCGAAATGTCCCACACGTTTTACAAGGGAAAAATACAATACATTGGAGAAAAAAATCTCCAGCAGCAGCCAAGCCTGGGAAGCCACTCTAAAGCCCCACCCTGAGTGTTGAAAAATGCCTAGAAATGTTTTACTCTTTGTGTTATGTGAAAAAAAGGACATGGGACACTTGTAGGCACTTTACATTATAACAAAAATGTCTCGAAATGTCCCACACGATTTGTTAGGAAAAAATACAATACATTGGAGAAAAAATTCCCCAGCACCAGCCAAGCCCGGGAACCCACTCTGAAGGCCCACCTTGAGTGATGAAAAATGCCTAAAAATGTCTCAAACTTTGTGTTAGGTAAATAAAAAACAAAAAATACATGGGACACTTGTAGGCACTTTACATTATAGCAAGAATGCCTAGAAATGTCCCAAATGTTTTGTTAGGGAAAAATACAATAAATGGGAGAAAAAATTCTCCAGCAGCAGCCAAACCTGGGAAGCCACTCTAAAGCCCCACCCTGAGTGCTGAAATATGCCTAGAAATATCTCACTCTTTTTGTGTTATGTAAAAAAAATACATGGGACACTTGTCGGCACTTCATATTATAGCAAAAAATGCCTAGAAATGTCTCACTATTTGTGACAAGTTAAAAAAAAAAAATACATGGGACACTTGTAGGCACTTTACAGTGTAGCAAAAATGCCTCGAAATGTCCCACACGTTTTACAAGGGCAAAATACAATACATTGGAGAGAAAATTCTCCAACACAAGCCAAGCCCGGGAACCCACTCTGAAGGCCCACCCTGAGTGATTAAAAAATGCCTAGAAATGTGTCACTCTTTTTGTTGGTAAAAATAAAAAAAATACATGGGACACTTGTAGGCACTTTACATTATAGCAAAAATGCCTAGAAATGTCTCACTCTTTGTTTTAGTTAAAAAAAAATAAAAAATACATGGGACACTTGTAGGCACTTTACATTATAACAAGAACTCCTATAAATGTCCCAAATGTTTTGTTAGAGAAAAATACAATACATGGGAGAAAAAATACTCCAGCAGCAGCCAAGCCTGATAAGCCACTCTAAAGCCCCACCCTGAGTGGTGAAAATGCCTAGAAATGTCTCACTCTTTGTGTTATGTAAAAAAAATGACATGGGACACTTGTAGGCACTTTACATTATAGAAAGAATGCCTACAAATGTCTCAAATGTTTTGTTAGGGATAAATACAACACATGGTAGAAAAAATTCTCCAGCACCAGCCGAGCCCGGGAACCCACTCTAAAGCCCAAACCTGAGTGCTGAAAAATGCATAGAAATGTCTCACTCTTTGTGCTAGGTAAAAAAATACATGGGACACTTGTAGGCACTATACAGTGTAGCAAAAATGCCTCGAAATGTCCCACACATTTTACATGGGAAAAATACAATACATTGGAGAAAAAATTCTCCAGCAGCTGCCAAGCCCGGGAACCCACTCTGAAGGCCCACCCTGAGTGCTGAAAAATGCCTAGAAATGTCTCACTCTTTGTGTCAGGTAAAAACAATGAAAAATACATGGGACACTCGTAGGCACTTTACAGTTTAGCAAAAATGCCTCGAAATGTCCGACGCGTTTTATTAGGGGAAAATACAATACATTGGAGAAAAAATTCTCCAGCACCAGCCAAGCCCGGGAACCCACTCTGAAGGCCCACCCTGAGTGCTGAAAAATGCCTAGAAATGTCTCACTCTTTGTGTTATGTACAAAATTACATTGGACACTTGTAGGCACTTTACAGTATAGCAAAAATGCCTCAAAATGTCCCACACGTTTTAGTAGGGAAAAATACATTACATGGGAGAAACAATTCTCCAGCACCAGCCAAGCCAGGGGACCCACTCTAAAGCCCAACCCTGACTGCTTAAAAATGCCTAGAAATGTCTCACTCTTTGTGTTATGTAAAAAAATGACATGGGACACTTGTAGGCACTGTACATTATAGCAAGAACTCCTATAAATGTCCCAAATGTTTTGTTAGAGAAAAATACAATACATGGGTGAAAAAATTCTCCAGCAGCAGCCAAGCCTGGGAAGCCACTCTAAAGCCCAAACCTGAGTGCTGAAAAATGCATAGAAATGTCTCACTCTTTGTGTTAGGTAAAAAAATACATGGGACACTTGTAGGCACTATACAGTGTAGCAAAAATGCTTCGAAATGTCCCACACATTTTATTAGGGATAAATACAATACATGGTAGAAAAAATTCTCCAGCACCAGCCAAGCCCGGGGACGCACTCTAAAGCCCCACCCTGAGTGCTGAAACATTCCTAGAAATGTGTTTCTCTTTGTGTTAGGTTAAAACAAATAAAAATACATGGGACACTTGTAGGCACTTTACAGTGTAGCAAAAATGCCTAGAAATGTCCCAAATGTTTTGTTAGGGATAAATACAATACATGGTAGAAAAAATTCTCCAGCACCAGCCAAGCCCGGGGACCCACTCTAAAGCCCAACCCTGAGTGATGAAAAATGCCTAGAAATGTCTCACTCTTTGTGTTAGGTAAAAACAAAACAAAAAATACATGGGACACATGTAGGCACTTTACATTATAGCAAGAATGCCTAGAAATGTCCCAAATGTTTTGTTATGGAAAAACACAATAAATGGGAGAAAAAATTCTCCAGCAGCAGCCAAGCCTGGGAAGCCACTCTAAAGCCCAACCCTGAGTGCTGAAAAATGCCTAGAAATGTCTCACTCTTTGTGTTAGGTTAAAAAACAATAAAAATACATGGGACACTTGTAGGCACTTTACAGTGTAGCAAAAATGCCTCGAAATGTCACAAATGTTTTGTTAGGGATATATACAATACATGGTAGAAAAAATTCTCCAGCCCCAGCCAAAACCGGGGACCCACTCTAAAGCCCAACCCTGAGTGCTGAAAAATGCCTAGAAATGTGTTACTCTTTGTGTTAGGTTAAAACAAATAAAAATACATGGGACACTTTTAGGCAGTTTACAGTGTAGCAGAAATGCCTCGAAATGTCCCACACGTTTTACAAGGGAAAAATACAATACATTGGAGAAAAAATTCTCCAGCACCAGCCAAGCCCGGGAACCCACTCTAAAGCCCCGCCCTGAGTGCTGAAAAATGCCTAGAAATGTGTTACTCTTTGTGTTATGTAAAAAAAATGACATGGGACACTTGTAGGCACTTTACATTATAGCAAGAATGTCTAGAAATGTCCCAAATGTTTTGTTATAGAAAAATACAATAAATGGGAGAAAAAATTCTCCAGCAGCAGCCAAGTCTGGGAAGCCACTCTAAAGCCCAACCCTGAGTGCTGAAAAATGCCTAGAAATGTCTCACTCTTTGTGTTAGGTAAAAACATTGAAAAATACATGGGACACTTGTAGGCACTTTACAGCGTAGCAAAAATGCCTCAAAATGTCCCACACGTTTTATTAGGAAAAAATACAATACATTGGAGAAACAATTCTCCAGCACCAGCCAAGCCCGCGAACCCACTCTGAAGGCCCACCGTGAGTGATGAAAAATGCCTAGAAATGTCTCACTCTTTGTGTTATGTAAAAAAATGACATGGGACACTTGTAGGCACTTTACAGTATTGCAAAAATGCCTCAAAATGTCCCACACGTTTTATTAGGGAAAAATACAATAATGGGAGAATCAATTCTCCAGCACCAGCCAAGCCCGCGAACCCACTCTGAAGGCCCACCGTGAGTGATGAAAAATGCCTAGAAATGTCTCACTCTTTGTGTTATGTAAAAAAATGACATGGGACACTTGTAGGCACTTTACATTATAGCAAGAATGCCTAGAAAAGTCCCACACGTTCTTTTAGGTAAAAAAGAAATACATGGGAGAAAAAATTCTCCAGCACCTGCCAAGCCTGGGGAGCCACTCTAAAGCCAAATCCTTAGTAATGCAAAATGTCTAGAAAAGTCTCACTCTTTGTGTTATGTAAAAAAATGACATGGGACACTTGTAGGCACTTTACATTATAGCAAAAATGCCTAGAAATCTCCCAAATATTTTGTTAGGCAAAAATGAAACACATGGGAGATAAAATTCTCCAGCACCAGCCAAGCCCGGGGATCCACTCTAAAGCCCAACCTTGACTGCTGAAAAATGCCTAGAAATGTCTCACTCTTTGTGTTAGGTAAAAAAATACATGGGACACTTATGGGCACTTTCGAGTGTAGCAGAAATGCCTCGAAATGTCCCACACGTTTTAGAAGGGAAAAATACAATACATGGTAGAAAAAATTCTCCAGCACCAGCCAAGCCTGGGGAGCCACTCTAAAGCCCCACTTTGAGTGCTAAAATATGCCTGAAAATGTCTTACTCTTTGTGTTATGTAAAAAAATAAAAATACATTGGACACTTGTAGGCACTTTACAGTGTAGCAAAAATGCCCAGAAAAGTCCCACACGTTTTTTTAGGTAAAAAAGAAATACATGGGAGAAAAAATTCTCCAGCACCAGCCAAGCCTGGGGAGCCACTCTAAAGCCAAATCCTTAGTAATGAAAAATGCCTAGAAATGTCTCACTCTTTGTGTTAGTTAAAAAAAATGAAAAATACATGGGACACTTGTAGGCAATTTACAGTTTAGCAAAAATGCCTCGAAATGTCCCACACGTTTTATTAGGGAAAAATACAATAATGGGAGAAACAATTCTCCAGCACCAGCCAAGCCCGCGAACCCACTCTGAAGGCCCACCGTGAGTGATGAAAAATGCCTAGAAATGTCTCACTCTTTGTGTTATGTAAAAACACGACATGGGACACTTGTAGGCACTTTACATTATAGCAAGAATGCCTCGAAATGTCCCACACGTTTTATTAGGGAAAAATGCAATACGTTGGAGAAAAAATTCTCCAGCACCAGCCAAGCCTGGGGAGCCACTCTGAAGGCCCACCCTGAGTGATGAAAAAATGCCTAGAAATGTCTCACTCTTTTTGTTGGTAAAAAACAAAAAAAATACATGGGACACTTGTAGGCACTTTACATTATAGCAAGACTGCCTAGAAAAGTCCCAAATGTTTTGTTTTGGAAAAATATAATAGATGGTAGAAAAAACTCTCCAGCACCAGCCAAGCCCGGGGACCCACTCTAAAGCCCCATTCTGAGTGCTAAAAAATGCCAAGAAATGTCACACTCTATGTGTTAGGTAAAAACAAAACAAAAAATACATGGGACACTTGTAGGCACTTTACAGTTTAGCAAAAATGCCTTGAAATGTCCCACACATTTTATTAGGGGAAAATACAAAACATTGGAGAAAAAATTCTCCAGCACCAGCCATGCCCGGGAACCTACTCTGAAGGCCCAACCTGAGTGATGAAAAAATTCCTAGAAATGTGTCACTCTTTGTGTTAGGTAAAAAAATGAAATGGGACACTTGTAGGCACTTTACATTATAGCAAAAATGCCTAGAAATGTCCCAAATGTTTTGTTAGGGAAAAGTGAAATACATGGGAGCAAAAATTCTCCAGCACCAGCCAAGCCCGGGAACCCACTCTGAAGGCCCACCCTGAGTGATGAAAAATGCCTAGAAATGTCTCACTCTTTGTGTTAGTTAAAAAAAATGAAAAATACATGGGACACTTGTAGGCACTTTACATTATAGCAAGAACGCCTAGAAATGGGCCAAATGTTTTGTTAGGGAAAAATACAATACATGGAAGAAAAAATTCTCCAGCACCAGCCAAGCCCGGGGACCGACTCTAAAGCCCCACCCTGAGTGCTGAAAAATGCCTAGAAATGTCTCACTCTTTGTGTTATGTACAAAAATACATCGGACACTTGTAGGCACTTTACATTATAGCAAAAATGCCTAGAAATGTCCCACACGTTTCATTAGGGAAAAATACAATACATTGGAGAAAAAATTCTCCAGCACCAGCCAAGCCCGGGGACACACTCTAAAGCCCCACCCTGAGTGCTGAAAAATGCCTAGAAATGTCTCACTCTTTGTGTTAGGTAAAAAAAAAAAAAAAAATACATGGGACACTTGTAGGCACTTTCCATTATAGCAAGAATGCCTCGAAATGTCCCACACGTTTTAGTAGGGAAAAATACAATACATTGGAGAAAAAATTCTCCAGCACCAGCCAAGCCCGGGAACCCACTCTGAAGGCCCAACCTGAGTGATGAAAAAATTCCTAGAAATGTGTCACTCTTTGTGTTAGGTAAAAAAATGACATGGGACACTTGTAGGCACTTTACATTATAGCAAAAATGCCTAGAAATGTCCCAAATGTTTTGTTAGGGAAAAGTGAAATACATGGGAGCAAAAATTCTCCAGCACCAGCCAAGCCCGGGAACCCACTCTGAAGGCCCAACCTGAGTGATGAAAAATGCCTAGAAATGTCTCACTCTTTGTGTTAGTTAAAAAAAATGAAAAATACATGGGACACTTGTAAGCACTTTACAGTTTAGCAAAAATGCCTCGAAATGTCCCAAACCTTTTATTAGGGGAAAATACAAAACATTAAAGAAAAAATTCTCCAGCACCAGCCAAGCCCGGGAACCGACTCTGAAGGCCCACCCTGATTGATGAAAAATGCCTAGAAATGTCTCACTCTTTCTGTCAGGTAAAAACAAAACAAAAAATACATGGGACACTTGTAGGCACTTTACATTATAGTAAGAATGGCTAGAAATGTCCTAAATGTTTTGTTAGGGAAAAATACAATACATGGTAGAAATTTTTTTCCAGCACCAGCCAAGCCTGGGGACCCACTCTAAAGCCCAACCCCGACTGCTGAAAAATGCCTAGAAATGTCTTACTCTTTGTGTTAGGTAAACAAATACATGGGACACTTGTAGTTACTTTACAGTGTAGCAAAAATGCCTCGAAATGTCCCACACGTTTTAGAAAGGAAAAATACAATACATTGGAGAAAAAATTCTCCAGTACCAGCCAAGCCCGGGAACCGACTCTAAAGCCCCACCCTTAGTGCTAAAAAAATGCCTAGAAATGTCTCACTCTTTGTGTTAGGTAAAAACAAAACAAAAAATACATGGGACACTTGTAGGCACTTTACATTGTAGCAAGAATGCCTAGAAATGTCCCAAATGTTTTGTTAGGGAAAAATACAATAAATGGAAGAAAAAATTCTCCAGCAGCAGCCAAGCCTAGGAAGCTAGTCTAAAGCCCCACCCTGAGTGCTTAAAAATGCCTATAAATGTGCTACTCTTTGTGTTATGTAAAACAAATGACATGGGACACTTGTAGGCACTTTACATTATAGCAAGAATGCCTAGAAATGTCCCAAATGTTTTGTTAGGGAAAAATACAATACATTGAAGAAAAAATTTCCCAGCACCAACCAAGCCCGGGAACCCACTCTGAAGGCCCACCCTGAGTGATGAAAAATGCCTAGAAATGTCTCACTCTTTGTGTTAGGTAAAAACAAAACAAAAAATACATTGGACACTTGTAGGCACTTTACAGTGTAGCAAAAATGCCTCGAAATGTCCCACACGTTTTACAAGGGAAAAATACAATACATTCGAGAAAAAATTATCCAGCACTAGCCAAGCCCGGGAACCCACTCTGAAGGCCCACTCTGAGTGATGAAAAAATGACTAGAAATGTCTCACTCTTTGTGTTAGGTAAAAACAAAACAAAAAATACATTGGACACTTGTAGGCACTTTACATTATAGTAAGAATGCCTAGAAATGTCCTAAATGTTTTGTTAGGGAAAAATACAATACACGGTAGAAAAAATTCTCCAGCACCAGCCAAGCCAGGGGACCCACTCTAAAGCCCCAACCTGAGTGCTGAAAAATGCTTAGAAATGTTTTACTCTTTGTGTTATGTAAAAAAAATGACATGGGACACTTGTAGGCACTTTACATCATAGCAAGAATGCCTAGAAATGTCGCAAATGTTTTGTTAGGGATAAATACAATAAATGGTAGAAAAAATTCTCCAGCACCAGCCAAGCCTGGGGACCCACTCTAAAGCCCAACCCCGACTGCTGAAAAATGCCTAGAAATGTCTCACTCTTTGTGTTAGGTAAAAATTTTTTAAATACATGGGATACTTGTAGGCACTTTACAGTGTAGCAAAAATGCCTCGAAATGTCCCACACGTTTTACAAGGGAAAAATACAATACATTGGAGAAAAAATGCTCCAGCATTAGCCAAGCCTGGGAAGCCACTCTAAAGCCCCACCCTGACTGCTGAAAAATGCCTAGAAATGTTTTACTCTTTGTGTTATGTAAAAAAAATGACATGGGAAACCTGTAGGCACTTTACATTATAGCAAGAATGCCTAGAAATGTCGCAAATGTTTTGTTAGGGATAAATACAATAAATGGTAGAAAAAATTCTCCAGCACCAGCCAAGCCTGGGGACCCACTCTAAAGCCCAACCCTGAGTGCTGAAAAATGCCTAGAAATGTCTCACTCTTTGTCTTAGGTTAAAAAAAATAAAAATACATGGGACACTTGTAGGCAGTTTAAAGTGTAGCAGAAATGCCTCGAAATGTCCCACACGTTTTACAAGGGAAAAATACAATACATTGGAGAAAAAAAATCTCCAGCACCAGCCATGCCCGGGAACCCACTCTGAAGGCCCACCCTGAGTGATGAAACAATGCCTAGAAATGTCTCACTCTTTTTGTTAGGTAAAAAAAAAAAAAAAAAATACATGGGACACTTGTAGGCACTCTTCAGTGTAGCAAAAATGCCTAGAAATGTCCCACACGTTTTGTTAGGGAAAAATACAATACTTTGAAGAAAAAATTCCCCAGCTCCAAACAAGCCCGGGAACCCACTGTGAAGGCCCACCCTGAGTGATGAAAAATGCCTAAAAATGTCTCACTCTTTGTGTTATGTAAAACAATTATATGGGACACTTGTAGGCAATTTACATTATAGCAAGAATGCCTAGAAATGTCCCAAATGTTTTGTTAGGGATAAATACAATATATGGTAGAAATTTTTTTCCAGCACCAGCCAAGCCCGGGGACCCACTCTAAAGCCCATCCTTGAGTGCTGAAAAATGCCTAGAAATGTTTCACTCTTTGTGTTAGGTTAAAAAAAATAAAAATACATGGTACACTTGTAGGCACTTTACGGTGTAGCAAAAATCCCTCGAAATGTCCCACACGTTTTGTTAGGGAAAAATACAATACATAGGAGAAAAAATTCCCCAGCACCAGCCAAGCCCGGGAACCCACTCTGAAGGCCCACCCTGAGTGATGAAAAATGCCTAGACATGTCTCACTCTTTGTGTTAAGTAAAAACAAAACAAAAAATACATGGGACACATGTAGGCACTTTACATTATAGCAAGACTGCCTAGAAATGTCCCAAATGTTTTGTTATGTAAAAAAAATGACATGGGACACTTGTAGGCACTTTACATTATAGCAAGGATTCCTAGAAATGTCCTAAATGTTTTGTTAGGGATAAATACAATACATGGTAGAAAAAATTCTCCAGCACCAGCCAAGCCAGGGGACTCACTCTAAAGCCCAACCCTGACTGCTTAAAAATGCCTAGAAATGTCTCACTCTTTGTGTTAGGTTAAAAAAAATAAAAATACATGGGACACTTGTAGGCACTTTACAGTGTAGCAAAAATGCCTCGAAATGTCCCACACGTTTTGTTAGGGAAAAATACAATACATTGAAGAAAAAATTCCCCAGTACCAAACAAGCCCGGGAACCCACTGTGAAGGCCCACCCTGAGTGATGAAAAATGCCTAAAAATGTCTCACTCTTTGTGTTATGTAAAACAATTATATGGGACACTTGTAGGCACTTTACATTATACCAAGAATGCCTAGAAATGTCCCAAATGTTTTGTTAGGGATAAATACAATACATGGTAGAAAAAATCTCCAGCACCAGCCAAGCCCGGGAACCAACTCTGCAGGCCCACCCTGAGTGATGAAAAAATGCCTAGAAATGTCTCACTCTTTGTGTTAGGTACAAAAAAAAAAAAAAAAACATGGGACACTTGTAGGCACTTTACAGTGTAGCAAAAATGCCTCGAAATGTCCCACACGTTTTGTTAGGGAAAAATACAATACATTGGAGAAAAAATTCCCCAACACCAGCCAAGCCCGGGAACCCACTCTGAAGGCCTACCCTGAGTGATGAAAAATGCCTAGAAATGTCTCACCCTTTGTGTTAGGTAAAAATAAAACAAAAAATACATGGGACACTTTTAGGCACTTTACATTATAGCAAGAATGCCTAGAAACGTCCCAAATGTTTTGTTAGGGAAAAATACAATAAATGGAAGAAAAAATTCTCCAGCAGCAGCCAAGCCTAGGAAGCTAGTCTAAAGCCCCACCCTGAGTGCTGAAAAATGCCTAGAAATGTCTCACTCTTTGTCTTAGGTTAAAAAAAATAAAAATACATGTATCACTTGTAGGCAGTTTACAGTGTAGCAGAAATGCCTCGAAATGTCCCACACTTTTTACAAGGAAAAAATACAATACATTGGAGAAAAAAAATCTCCAGCACCAGCCATGCCCGGGAACCCACTCTGAAGGCCCACCCTGAGTGATGAAACAATGCCTAGAAATGTCTCACTCTTTGTGTTAGGTAAAAAAAAAAAAAAACTACATGGGACACTTGTAGGCACTTTACAGTGTAGCAAAAATGCCTAGAAATGTCCCAAATGTTTTGTTAGGGATAAATACAATACATGGTAGAAAAAATTCTCCAGCACCAGCCAAGCCCGGGGACCCACTCTAAAGCCCAACCCTGAGTGCTTAAAAATGCCTAGAAATGTCTCACTCTTTGTGTTAGGTTAAAAAAAATAAAAATACATGGGACACATGTAGGCACTTTACATTATAGCAAGAATGCCTAGAAATGTCCCAAATATTTTGTTATGGAAAAACACAATAAATGGGAGAAAAAATTCTCCAGCAGCAGCCAAGCCTGGGAAGCCACTCTAAAGCCCAACCCTGAGTGCTGAAAAATGCCTAGAAATGTGTTACTCTTTGTGTTATGTAAAAAAAATGACATGGGACACTTGTAGGCACTTTACATTATAACAAGAATGCCTAGAAATGTCCCAAATGTTTTGTTAGGGATAAATACAATACATGGGAGAACAAATTCTCCAGCACTAGCCAAGCCCGGGAACCCACTCTGAAGGCCCACCCTGAGTGATGAAAAAATGCCTAGAAATGTCTTACTCTTTTTGTTGGTAAAAAACAAAAAAAATACATGGGACACTTGTAGGCACTTTACATTATAGCAAGACTGCCTAGAAAAGTCCCAAATGTTTTGTTTTGGAAAAATATAATAGATGGTAGAAAAAACTCTCCAGCACCAGCCAAGCCCGGGGACCCACTCTAAAGCCCCATTCTGAGTGCTAAAAAATGCCAAGAAATGTCTCACTCTATGTGTTAGGTAAAAACAAAACAAAAAATACATGGGACACTTGTAGGCACTTTACAGTTTAGCAAAAATGCCTTGAAATGTCCCACACATTTTATTAGGGGAAAATACAAAACATTGGAGAAAAAATTCTCCAGCACCAGCCATGCCCGGGAACCTACTCTGAAGGCCCAACCTGAGTGATGAAAAAATTCCTAGAAATGTATCACTCTTTGTGTTAGGTAAAAAAATGAAATGGGACACTTGTAGGCACTTTACATTATAGCAAAAATGCCTAGAAATGTCCCAAATGTTTTGTTAGGGAAAAGTGAAATACATGGGAGCAAAAATTCTCCAGCACCAGCCAAGCCCGGGAACCCACTCTGAAGGCCCACCCTGAGTGATGAAAAATGCCTAGAAATGTCTCACTCTTTGTGTTAGTTAAAAAAAATGAAAAATACATGGGACACTTGTAGGCACTTTACATTATAGCAATAACGCCTAGAAATGGGCCAAATGTTTTGTTAGGGAAAAATACAATACATGGTAGAAAAAATTCTCCAGCACCAGCCAAGCCCGGGGACCGACTCTAAAGCCCCACCCTGAGTGCTGAAAAATGCCTAGAAATGTCTCACTCTTTGTGTTATGTACAAAAATACATCGGACACTTGTAGGCACTTTACATTATAGCAAAAATGCCTAGAAATTTCCCACACGTTTCATTAGGGAAAAATACAATACATGAGAGAAACAATTCTCCAGCACCAGCCAAGCCTGGGGACCCACTCTAAAGGCCCACCCTGAGTGATGAAAAATGCCTAGAAATGTCTCACTCTTTGTGTTAGGTAAAAACAAAACAAAAAATACATTGGACACTTGTAGGCACTTTACAGTGTAGCAAAAATGCCTCGAAATGTCCCACACGTTTTACAAGGGAAAAATACAATACATTCGAGAAAAAATTATCCAGCACTAGCCAAGCCCGGGAACCCACTCTGAAGGCCCACTCTGAGTGATGAAAAAATGACTAGAAATGTCTCACTCTTTGTGTTAGGTAAAAACAAAACAAAAAATACATTGGACACTTGTAGGCACTTTACATTATAGTAAGAATGCCTAGAAATGTCCTAAATGTTTTGTTAGGGAAAAATACAATACACGGTAGAAAAAATTCTCCAGCACCAGCCAAGCCAGGGGACCCACTCTAAAGCCCCAACCTGAGTGCTGAAAAATGCCTAGAAATGTTTTACTCTTTGTGTTATGTAAAAAAAATGACATGGGACACTTGTAGGCACTTTACATCATAGCAAGAATGCCTAGAAATGTCGCAAATGTTTTGTTAGGGATAAATACAATAAATGGTAGAAAAAATTCTCCAGCACCAGCCAAGCCTGGGGACCCACTCTAAAGCCCAACCCCGACTGCTGAAAAATGCCTAGAAATGTCTCACTCTTTGTGTTAGGTAAAAAATTTTTAAATACATGGGATACTTGTAGGCACTTTACAGTGTAGCAAAAATGCCTCGAAATGTCCCACACGTTTTACAAGGGAAAAATACAATACATTGGAGAAAAAATGCTCCAGCATTAGCCAAGCCTGGGAAGCCACTCTAAAGCCCCACCCTGACTGCTGAAAAATGCCTAGAAATGTTTTACTCTTTGTGTTATGTAAAAAAAATGACATGCGAAACCTGTAGGCACTTTACATTATAGCAAGAATGCCTAGAAATGTCGCAAATGTTTTGTTAGGGATAAATACAATAGATGGTAGAAAAAACTCTCCAGCACCAGCCAAGCCCGGGGACCCACTCTAAAGCCCCATTCTGAGTGCTAAAAAATGCCAAGAAATGTCTCACTCTATGTGTTAGGTAAAAACAAAACAAAAAATACATGGGACACTTGTAGGCACTTTACAGTTTAGCAAAAATGCCTTGAAATGTCCCACACATTTTATTAGGGGAAAATACAAAACATTGGAGAAAAAATTCTCCAGCACCAGCCATGCCCGGGAACCTACTCTGAAGGCCCAACCTGAGTGATGAAAAAATTCCTAGAAATGTTTCACTCTTTGTGTTAGGTAAAAAAATGAAATGGGACACTTGTAGGCACTTTACATTATAGCAAAAATGCCTAGAAATGTCCCAAATGTTTTGTTAGGGAAAAGTGAAATACATGGGAGCAAAAATTCTCCAGCACCAGCCAAGCCCGGGAACCCACTCTGAAGGCCCACCCTGAGTGATGAAAAATGCCTAGAAATGTCTCACTCTTTGTGTTAGTTAAAAAAAATGAAAAATACATGGGACACTTGTAGGCACTTTACATTATAGCAAGAACGCCTAGAAATGGGCCAAATGTTTTGTTAGGGAAAAATACAATACATGGTAGAAAAAATTCTCCAGCACCAGCCAAGCCCGGGGACCGACTCTAAAGCCCCACCCTGAGTGCTGAAAAATGCCTAGAAATGTCTCACTCTTTGTGTTATGTACAAAAATACATCGGACACTTGTAGGCACTTTACATTATAGCAAAAATGCCTAG
This sequence comes from Pleuronectes platessa, assembly GCF_947347685.1. NCBI lineage: Eukaryota > Metazoa > Chordata > Actinopteri > Pleuronectiformes > Pleuronectidae > Pleuronectes > Pleuronectes platessa. Next base: position 822,175 of record NC_070641.1, read on the forward strand.
AAATGTCCCACACGTTTCATTAGGGAAAAATACAATACATGGGAGAAACAATTCTCCAGCACAAGCCAAACCCGGGAACCCACTCTGAAGGCCCACCCTGAGTGATGAAAAATGCCTAGAAATGTCTCACTCTTTCTGTTATGTACAAAAATACATGGGACACTTGTAGGCACTTTACAGTATAGCAAAAATGCCTCAAAATGCCCCACATGTTTTACAAGGGAAAAATACAATACATTGGAGAAAAAATTCTCCAGCACCAGCCAAGCCCGGGGACACACTCTAAAGCCCCACCCTGAGTGCTGAAAAATGCCTAGAAATGTCTCACTCTTTGTGTTAGGTAAAAACAAAACAAAAAATACATGGGACACTTGTAGGCACTTTCCATTATAGCAAGAATGCCTCGAAATGTCCCACACGTTTTAGTAGGGAAAAATACAGTACTTTGAAGAAAAAATTCCCCAGCTCCAAACAAGCCCGGGAACCCACTGTGAAGGCCCACCCTGAGTGATGAAAAATGCCTAAAAATGTCTCACTCTTTGTGTTATGTAAAACAATTATATGGGACACTTGTAGGCACTTTACATTATAGCAAGAATGCCTAGAAATGTCCCAAATGTTTGTTAGGGATAAATACAATACATGGTCAAAAAAATCTCCAGCACCAGCCAAACCCGGGGACCCACTCTAAAGCCCAACCCTGAGTGCTTAAAAATGCCTAGAAATGTCTCACTCTTTGTGTTAGGTTAAAAAAAATACAAATACATGGGACACATGTAGGCACTTTACATTATAGCAAGAATGCCTAGAAATGTCCCAAATGTTTTGTTATGTAAAAAAAATGACATGGGACACTTGTAGGCACTTTACATTATAGCAAGGATTCCTAGAAATGTCCTAAATGTTTTGTTAGGGATAAATACAATACATGGTAGAAAAAATTCTCCAGCACCAGCAAAGCCAGGGGACCCACTCTAAAGCCCAACCCTGAGTGCTGAAAAATGCCTAGAAATGTGTTACTCTTTGTGTTATGTGAAAAAAAGGACATGGGACACTTGTAGGCACTTTACATTATAGCAAGAATGCCTAGAAATGTCCCAAATGTTTTGTTAGGGATATATACAATACATGGTAGAAAAAATTCTCCAGCCCCAGCCAAGCCCGGGGACCCAATCTAAAGCCCAACCCTGAGTGCTGAAACATGCCTAGAAATGTGTTACTCTTTGTGTTAGGTTAAAACAAATAAAAATACATGGGACACATGTAGGCAGTTTACAGTGGAGCAGAAATGCCTCGAAATGTCCCACACGTTTTACAAGGGAAAAATACAATACATTGGAGAAAAAAATCTCCAGCAGCAGCCAAGCCTGGGAAGCCACTCTAAAGCCCCACCCTGAGTGCTGAAAAATGCCTAGAAATGTTTTACTCTTTGTGTTATGTGAAAAAAGGACATGGGACACTTGTAGGCACTTTAAATGATAGCAAGAATGCCTAGAAATGTCCCGAATGTTTTGTCAGGGATATATACAATACATGGTAGAAAAAATTCTCCAGCCCCAGCCAAGCCCGGGAACCCACTGTAAAGCCCTGCCCTGAGTGCTGAAAAATGACTAGAAATGTCTCAAACTTTTTGTTAGGTTAAAAAGAATAAAAATACATGGGACACTTGTAGGCACTTTACAGTATAGCAAGAATGCCTAGAAATGTCCCAAATGTTTTGTTAGGGATAAAAACAATATATGGTAGAATTTTTTTTCCAGCACCAGCCAAGCCCGGGAACCCACTCTAAAGGCCCACCTTGAGTGATGAAAAATGCTTAAAAATGTCTCAAACTTTGTGTCAGGTAAAAACAAAACAAAAAATACATGGGACACTCGTAGGCACTTTACAGTTTAGCAAAAATGCCTCGAAATGTCCGACGCGTTTTATTAGGGAAAAATACAATACATGGGAGAAACAATTCTCCAGCACCAGCCAAGTCCGCGAACCCACTCTGAAGGCCCACCGTGAGTGATGAAAAATGCCTAGAAATGTCTCACTCTTTGTGTTATGTAAAAAAATGACATGGGACACTTGTAGGCACTGTACATTATAGCAAGAACTCCTATAAATGTCCCAAATGTTTTGTTAGAGAAAAATACAATACATGGGAGAAAAAATTCTCCAGCAGCAGCCAAGCCTGGGAAGCCACTCTAAAGCCCCACTTTGAGTGCTCCAATATGCCTAGAAATGTCTCACTCTTTGTGTTATGTAAAAAAATACATGGGACACTTGTAGGCACTTTACAGTGTAAAAAAAATGCCTCGAAATGTCCCACACGTTTTACAAGGGAAAAATACAATACATGGTAGAAAAAATTCTCCAGCACCAGCCAAGCCTGGGGAGCCACTCTAAAGCCCCACTTTGAGTGCTAAAATATGCCTGAAAATGTCTCACTCTTTGTGTTATGTAAAAAAATAAAAATACATTGGACACTTGTAGGCACTTTACAGTGTAGCAAAAATGCCTAGAAAAGTCCCACACGTTTTTTTAAGGTAAAAAATAAATACATGGGAGAAAAAATTCTCCAGCACCAGCCAAGCCTAGGGAGCCACTCTAAAGCCAAATCCTTAGTAATGAAAAATGCCTAGAAATGTCTCACTCTTTGTGTTAGTTAAAAAAAATGAAAAATACATGGGACACTTTTAGGCACTTTACAGTTCAGCAAAAATGCCTCGAAATGTCCCACACGTTTTACTAGGGGAAAATACAATACATGGGAGAAACAATTCTCCAGCACCAGCCAAGCCCGGGAAACCACTCTGAAGGCCCACCCTGAGTGATGAAAAATGCCTAGAAATGTCTCACTCTTTGTGTTAGTTAAAAAAAATGAAAAATACATGGGACGCTTGTATGCACTTTACATTATAGCAAGAACGCCTAGAAATGTCCCAAATGTTTTGTTAGGGAAAAATACAATACATGGTAGAAAAAATTCTCCAGCACCAGCCGAGCCCGGGAACCCACTCTAAAGCCCAAACCTGAGTGCTGAAAAATGCCTAGAAATGTTTCACTCTTTGTGTTAGGTAAAAAAATACATGGGACACTTGTAGGCACTTTACAGTGTAGCAAAAATGCCTCGAAATGTCCCACACATTTTACATGGGAAAAATACAATACATTGGAGAAAAAATTCTCCAGCACCGGCCAAGCCCGGGAACCCACTCTGAAGGCCCACCCTGAGTGCTGAAAAATGCCTAGAAATGTCTCACTCTTTGTGTTAGGTAAAATCAATGAAAAATACATGGGACACTCGTAGGCACTTTACAGTTTAGCAAAAATGCCTCGAAATGTCCAACACGTTTTATTAGGGGAAAATACAATACATTGGAGAAAAAATTCTCCAGCACCAGCCAAGCCCGGGAACCCACTCTGAAGGCCCACCCTGAGTGATGAAAAATGCCTAGAAATGTCTCACTCTTTGTGTTATGTACAAAATTACATGGGACACTTGTAGGCACTTTACAGTATAGCAAAAATGACTCAAAATGTCCCACACGTTTTATTAGGGAAAAATACAATAATGGGAGAAACAATTCTCCAGCACCAGCCAAGCCCGCGAACCCACTCTGAAGGCCCACCGTGAGTGATGAAAAATGCCTAGAAATGTCTCACTCTTTGTGTTATGTAAAAACATGACATGGGACACTTGTAGGCACTTTACATTATAGCAAGAATGCCTCGAAATGTCCCACACGTTTTATTAGGGAAAAATGCAATACGTTGGAGAAAAATTTCTCCAGCACCAGCCAAGCCTGGGGAGCCACTCTGAAGGCCCACCCTGAGTGATGAAAAAATGCTTAGAAATGTCTCACTCTTTTTGTTGGTAAAAAACAAAAAAAATACATGGGACACTTGTAGGCACTTTACATTATAGCAAGACTGCCTAGAAAAGTCCCAAATGTTTTGTTTGGGAAAAATATAATACATGGTAGAAAAAACTCTCCAGCACCAGCCAAGCCCGGGGACCCACTCTAAAGCCCCATTCTGAGTGCTAAAAAATGCCAAGAAATGTCTCACTCTATGTGTTAGGTAAAAACAAAACAAAAAATACATGGGACACTTGTAGGCACTTTACAGTTTAGCAAAAATGCCTTGAAATGTCCCACACATTTTATTAGGGGAAAATACAAAACATTGGAGAAAAAATTCTCCAGCACCAGCCATGCCCGGGAACCTACTCTGAAGGCCCAACCTGAGTGATGAAAAAATTCCTAGAAATGTGTCACTCTTTGTGTTAGGTAAAAAAATGAAATGGGACACTTGTAGGCACTTTACATTATAGCAAAAATGCCTAGAAATGTCCCAAATGTTTTGTTAGGGAAAAGTGAAATACATGGGAGAAAAAATTCTCCAGCACCAGCCAAGCCCGGGAACCCACTCTGAAGGCCCACCCTGAGTGATGAAAAATGCCTAGAAATGTCTCACTCTTTGTGTCAGGTAAAAACAAAACAAAAAATACAATGGACACTTGTAGGCACTTTACATTATAGCAAGAATGCCTAGAAATGTACCAAATGTTTTTTTAGGGAAAAATACAATACATGGGAGAAAAAATTCTCCAGCAGCAGCCAAGCCTGGGAAGCCACTCTGAAGCCCCACCCCGAGTGGTGATAAATGCCTAGAAATGTCTCACTCTTTGTGTTATGTAAAAAAATACATGGGACACTTGTAGGCACTTTACATTATAGTAAGAATGTCTAGAAATGTCCTAACATTTTTGTTAGGGAAAAATACAATACAAGGTAGACAAAAATTCTCCAGCACCAACCAAGCCCGGGGACCCACTCTAAAGCCCAACCCTGAGTGCTGAAAAATGCCTAGAAAGGTCTCACTCTTTGTGTTAGGTTAAAAGAAAAAAAGAATACATGGGACACTTTTAGGCACTTTACAGTGTAGCAAAAATGCCTCGAAATGTCCCACACATTTTACACGGGAAAAATACAATACATTGGAGAAAAATTTCTCCAGCACCAGCCAAGCCCGGGGACCCACTCTAAAGCCCAACCCTGAGTTCTGAAAAATGCCTAGAAATGTCACACTCTTTGTGTTAGGTAAAAAAAAAAAAAAAAATGCATGGGACACATGTAGGCACTTGACATTATAGCAAGAATGCCTAGAAATGTCCCAAATGTTTTGTTAGGGATAAACACAATACATGGTAGAAAAAATTCTCCAGCACCAGCCAAGCCCCGGGACCCACTCTAAAGCCACACCCTGAGTGCTGAAAAATGCGTTGAAATGTCTCACTCTTTGTGTTCGGTAAAAAAAATGTAAATACACTTGGATATTTGTAGGCACTTTACAGTGTAGCAAAAATGCCTCGAAATGTCCCACACGTTTTACAAGGGAAAAATACAAAACATTGGAGAAAAAATTCTCCAGCACCAGCCAAGCCCGGGAACCCACTCTGAAGGCCCACCCTGAGTGATGAAAAATGCCTAGAAATGTCTCACTCTTTGTGTCAGGTAAAAACAAAACAAAAAATACAATGGACACGTGTAGGCACTTTACATTATAGCAAGAATGCCTAGAAATGTACCAAATGTTTTTTTAGGGAAAAATACAATACATGGGAGAAAAAATTCTCCAGCAGCAGCCAAGCCTGGGAAGCCACTCTGAAGCCCCACCCCGAGTGGTGATAAATGCCTAGAAATGTCTCACTCTTTGTGTTATGTAAAAAAATACATGGGACACTTGTAGGCACTTTACATTATAGTAAGAATGTCTAGAAATGTCCTAACATTTTTGTTAGGGAAAAATACAATACAAGGTAGACAAAAATTCTCCAGCACCAGCCAAGCCCGGGGACCCACTCTAAAGCCCAACCCTGAGTGCTGAAAAATATCTAGAAATGTCTCACTCTTTGTGTTAGGTTAAAAAAAATAAAAATACATGGGACAATTGGAGGCACTTTACATTATAGCAAGAATGCTTAGAAATGTCCCAAATGTTTTTTTAGGGAAAAATACAATACATGGGAGAAAAAATTCTCCAGCAGCAGCCAAGCCTGGGAAGCCACTCTGAAGCCCCACCCTGAGTGGTGAAAAATGCCTAGAAATGTCTCACTCTTTGTGTTATGTAAAAAAATACATGGGACACTTGTAGGCACTTTACACTATAGCAAAAATGCCTAGAAATGTCCAACATGTTTTGTTAGGGAAAAATTAAATACATGGGAGAAAAAAATTCTCCAGCACCAGACAAGCATGGGGAGCCACTCTAAAGCCCAACCCTGAGTGCTGAAAAGTGCCTAGAAATGTCTCACTCTTTCTGTTAGGTAAAAACAAAACAAAAAATACATGGGACACTTGTAGGCACTTTACAGTTTAGCAAAAATGCCTCGAAATGTCCCACCCGTTTTATTATGGAAAAATCCAATACATTGGAGAAAAAATTCTCCAGCAGCAGCCAAGCCTGGGAAGCCACTCTAAAGCCCCACCCTGAGTGGTGAAAAATGCCTAGAAATGTCGCACTCTTTGTCTTATGTAAAAAAATACATGGGACACTTGTAGGCACTTTATATTATAGCAAGAATGCCTAGAAATGTCCCAAATGTTTTGTTAGGGATAAACACAATACATGGTAGAAAAAATTATCCAGCACCAGCCAAGCCCGGGGACCCACTCTAAAGCCCAACCCTGAGTGCTGAAAAATGCTTAGAAATGTCTCACTCTTTGTGTTATGTAAAACAATTACATGGGAAACTTGTAGGCACTTTATATTACAGCAAGAATGCCTAGAAATGTCCCAAATGTTTTGTTAGGGATAAATACAATACACGGTAGAAAAAATTCTCCAGCACCAGCCAAGCCCGGGGACCCACTCTAAAGCCCCAACCTGAGTGCTGAAAAATGCCTAGAAATGTCTTACTCTTTGTATTAGGTAAAAAAAATTAAAATACATGGGATACTTGTAGCCACTTTACAGTGTAGCAAAAATGCCTCGAAATGTCCCACACGTTTTGTTAGGGAAAAATACAATACATGGGAGAAAAAATTCTCCAGCAGGAGCCAAGCCTGGGAAGCCACTCTAAAGCCCAACCCTGACTGCTAAAAAATGCCTAGAAATGTGTTACTCTTTGTGTTATGTAAAAAAATGACATGGGACACTTGTAGGCACTTTACATTATAGCAAGAATGCCTAGAAATGTCCAAAAAGATTTGTTTGGGATAAACACAATACATGGTTGAAAAAATTCCCCAGCACCAGCCAAGCCCGGGGACCCACTCTAAAGCCCAACCCTGAGTGCTGAAAAATGCCTAGAAAGGTCTCACTCTTTGTGTTAGGTTAAAAAAAAAAAATAATACATGGGACACTTGTAGGCACTTTACAGTGTAGCAAAAATGCCTCGAAATGTCCCACACGTTTTGTTAGGGAAAAATACAATACATTGGAGAAAAAATTCCCCAGCACAAGCCAAGCCCGGGAACCCACTCTGAAGGCCCACCCTGATTGATGAAAAATGCCTAGAAATGTCTCACTCTTTGGCAATTTACATTATAGCAAGAATTCCTAGAAATGTCCCAAATATTTTGTTAGGGATAAATACCATTCATGGTAAAAAAAAATCTCCAGCACAAGCCAAGCCCGGGGACCCACTCTAAAGCCCAACCCTGACTGCTGAAAAATGCCTAGAAATGTCTCATTCTTTGTGTTAGGTAAAAAAAATGAAAATACATGGGATACTTGTAGGCACTTTACAGTGTTGCAAAAATGCCTCGAAATGTCCCACATGTTTTACAAAGGAAATATACAATACATTGGAGAAAAAATTCTCCAGCACCAGCCAAGCCCGGGAACCCACTCTGAAGGCCCACCCTGATTGATGAAAAAATGCCTAGAAATGTCTCACTCTTTGTGTTAGATAAAAACAAAACAAAAAATAAATGGGACACTTGTAGTTACTTTACATTGTAGCAAGAATGCCTAGAAATGTCCCAAATGTCTTGTTATGGAAAAATACAATACATTGGAGAAAAAATTCTCCAGCACCAGCCAAGCCCGGGAACCCACTCTGAAGGCCCACCCTGAGTGCTGAAACATGCCTAGAAATGTGTTACTCTTTGTGTTATGTAAAAAAAAATGACATGGGACACTTGTAGGCACTTTACATTATAGCAAGAATGCCTAGACATGTCCAAAAAGATTTGTTAGGGATAAACACAATACATGTTAGAAAAAATTCCCCAGCACCAGCCAAGCCCGGGGACCCACTCTAAATCCCCACCCTGAGTGCTTAAAAATGCCTAGAAATGTCTCACTCTTTGTGTGATGTAAAAAAATTACATGGGACACTTGTAGGAACTTTACATTATAGCAAGGATGCCTAGAAATGTCCCAAATGTTTTGTTAGGGATAAATACAATACATGGTAGAAAAAAATCTCCACCACCAGCCAAGCCCGGGGACCCACTCTAAAGCCCAACCCTGAGTGCTGAAAAATGCCTAGAAATGTCTCACTCTTTGTGTTATGTAAAACAATTACATGGGACACTTGTAGGCACTTTACATTACTGCAAGAATGCCTAGAAATGTCCCAAATGTTTTGTTAGGGATAAATACAATACACGGTAGAAAAAATTCTCCAGCACCAGCCAAGCCCGGGGACCCACTCTAAAGCCCCAACCTGAGTGCTGAAAAATGCCTAGAAATGTCTTACTCTTTGTGTTAGGTTAAAAAAAAAAATACATGGGACACTTGTAGGCACTTTACAGTGTAGCAAAAATGCCTCGAAATGTCCCACACGTTTTGTTAGGGAAAAATACAATACATTGGAGAAAAAATTCCCCAGCACCAGCCAAGCCCGGGGACCCACTCTAAAGCCCAACCCTGACTGCTAAAAAATGCCTAGAAATGTCTCACTCTTTGTATTAGGTAAAAAAAATTAAAATGACATGGAACACTTGTAGGCACTTTACATTATAGCAAGAATGCCTAGAAATGTCCAAAAAGATTTGTTAGGGATAAACACAATACATGGTAGAAAAAATTCCCCAGCACCAGCCAAGCCTGGGAAGCCACTCTAAAGCCCAACCCTGAGTGCTGAAAAATGCCTAGAAATGTCTCACTCTTTGAGTGATGTAAAACAATTACATGGGACACTTTTAGGCAATTTACATTATAGCAAGAATTCCTAGAAATGTCCCAAATATTTTGTTAGGGATAAATACCATTCATGGTAGAAAAAAATCTCCAGCACCAGCCACGCCCGGGGACCCACTCTAAAGCCCAACCCTGACTGCTGAAAAATGCCTAGAAATGTCTCATTCTTTGTGTAGGTAAAAAAATGAAAATACATGGGATACTTGTAGGCACTTTACAGTGTTGCAAAAATGCCTAGAAATGTCCGTAAAGATTTGTTAGTGATAAACACAATACATGGTTGAAAAAATTCCCCAGCACCAGCCAAGCCCGGGAACCCACTCTGAAGGACCACCCTGAGTGATGAAAAATGCCTAGAAATGTCTCACTCTTTGTGTTATGTAAAACAATTACATGGGACACTTGTAGGCACTTTACATTACAGCAATAATGCCTAGAAATGTCCCAAATGTTTTGTTAGGGATAAATACAATACACGGTAGAAAAAATTCTCCAGCACCAGCAAAGCCCGGGGACCCACTCTAAAGCCCAACCCTGACTGCTAAAAAATGCCTAGAAATGTGTTACTCTTTGTGTTATGTAAAAAAATGACATGGGACACTTGTAGGCACTTTACATTATAGCAAGAATGTCTAGAAATGTCCCAAATGTTTTGTTAGGGAAAAATACAATACATTGGAGACAAAATTCCCCAGCACCAGCCAAGCCTAGGAACCCACTCTGAAGGCCCACCCTGAGCGATGAAAAATACCTAGAAATGTCTCACTTTTTGTGTTATGTAAAAAAATTACATGGTACACTTGCAGGAACTTTACATTATAGCAAGGATGCCTAGAAATGTCTCAAATGTTTTGTTGGGGATAAATACAATACATGGTAGAAAAAAATCTCCACCACCAGCCAAGCCCGGGGACCCACTCTAAAGCCCAACCCTGAGTGCTGAAAAATGCCTAGAAATGTCTCACTCTTTGTGTTATGTAAAACAATTACATGGGACACTTGTAGGCACTTTACAGTGTAGCAAAAATGCCTCGAAATGTCCCACACGTTTTGGTAGGGAAAAATACAATACATTGGAGAAAGAATTCCCCAGCACAAGCCAAGCCCGGGAACCCACTCTGAAGGACCACCCTGAGTGATGAAAAATGCCTATAAAATGTCTCACTCTTTGTGTTAGGTAAAAACAAAACAAAAAATACAATGGACACTTGTAGGCACTTTACATTATAGCAAGAATGCCTAGAAATGTTCCAAATGTTTTGTTAGGGAAAAATACAATACATGGGAGAAAAAATTCTCCAGCAGCAGCCAAGCCTGGGAAGCCACTCTAAAGCCCCACCCTGAGTGGTGAAAAATGCCTAGAAATGTCGCACTCTTTGTGTTATGTAAAAAAACACATGGGACACTTGTAGGCACTTTATATTATAGCAAGAATGCCTAGAAATGTCCCAAATGTTTTGTTAGGGATAAATACCATTCATTGTAGAAAAAAATCTCCAGCACCAGCCAAGCCCGGGGACCCACTCTAGAGCCCAACCCTGAGTTCTGAAAAATGCCTAGAAATGTCTCACTCTTTGTGTTAGGTTAAAAAAATAAAAATACATGGGACACTTGTAGGCACTTTACAGTGTAGCAAAATTGCCTCGAAATGTCCCACACGTTTTGTTAGGGAAAAATACAATACATGGGAGAACAAATTCTCCAGCACCAGCCAAGCCCGGGAACCTACTCTGAAGGCCCACCCTGAGTGATGAAAAATGCCTAGAAATGTCTCACTTTTTGTGTTAGGTAAAAACAAAACAAAAATGCATGGGACACTTGTAGGCACTTTATATTATAGCAAGAATGCCTAGAAATGTCCCAAATGTTTTGTTGGGGATAAATAACATTCATGGTAGAAAAAAATCTCCAGCACCAGCCATGCCCGGGGACCCACTCTAAAGCCCAACCCTGAGTGCTGAAAAATGCCTAGAAATGTCTCACTCTTTGTGTTAGGTAAAAACAAAACAAAAAATGCAAGGGACACTTGTAGGCACTTTATATTATAGCAAGAATGCCTAGAAATGTCCCAAATGTTTTGTTAGGGATAAATAACATTCATGGTAGAAAAAAATCTCCAGCACCAGCAAAGCCCGGGGACCCACTCTAAAGCCCAACCCTGAGTGCTGAAAAATGCCTAGAAATGTCTCACTCTTTGTGTTAGGTTAAAAAAAATAAAAATACATGGGACACTTGTAGGCACTTTACATCATAGCAAGAATGCCTAGAAATGTCCCAAATGTTTTGTTAGGGAAAAATACAATACATGGGAAAAAAATTCTCCAGCAGCAGCCAAGCCTGGGAAGCCACTCTAAAGCCCCACCATGAGTGGTGAAAAATGCCTAGAAATGTCTCACTCTTTGTGTTATGTAAAAAAATACATGGGATACTTGTAGGTACTTTACATTATAGCAAGAATGCCTAGAAATGTCCCAAATGTTTTGTTAGGGAAAAATAGAATACATGGGAGAAAAATTTCTCCAGCAGCAGCCAAGCCTGGGAAGCCACTCTAAAGCCACAACTTGACTGGTGAAAAATGGCTAGAAATGACTCACTCTTTGAGTTATGTTTAAAAAAATTACATGGGACACTTGTAGGCACTTTACATTATAGCAAGAATGCCTAGAAATGTCCCAAATGTTTTGTTAGGGAAAAATACAATACATGCGAGAAAAATTTCTCCAGCAGCAGCCAAGCCCGGGGACCCACTCTGAAGGACCACCCTGAGTGATGAAAAATGCCTAGAAATGTCTCACTCTTTGTGTTAGGTAAAAAGAAAACTAAAAATACAATGGACACTTGTAGGCACTTTACATTATATCAAGAATCCCTAGAAATGTCCCAAATGTTTTGTTAGGGAAAAATACAATAAATGGTAGAAAAAATTCTCCAGCACCAGCCAAGCCTGTGGAGCCACTCTAAAGCCCATCCCTTAGTGCTGAAAAATGCCTAGAAATGTCTCACTCTTTGTGTTATGTAAAAAAATTACATGGGACACTTGTAGGCACTCTACAGTATAGCAAGAATGCCTAGAAATGTCCCAAATGTTTTCTTAGGGAATAATGAAATACATGGGAGAAAAAATTCACCAGCAGCAGCCAAGCCTGGGAAGCCACTCTAAAGCCCTACCCTGAGTGCTGAAAAATGCCTAGAAATGTGTTACTCTTTGTGTTATGTAAGAAAAAAATGACATGGGACAGTTGTAGGCACTTTACAGTATAGCAAGAATGCCTAGAAATGTGCCAAATGTATTCTTAGGGAAAAATGAAATACATGGGAGAAAAAATTCACCAGCAGCAGCCAAGCCTGGGGAGCCGCTCTAAGGCCCCCACCTGAGTGCTGAAAAAATGCCTAGAAATGTCTCACTCTTTGTTTAAGGTAAAAAAAATGTAAATACATGGGAAACTTGTAGGCACTTTACAGTGTAGCAAAAATGCCTCGAAATGTCCCACACATTTTACCAGGGAAAAATACAATACATTGGAGAAAAAATTCCCCAGCACCAGCCAAGCCCGGGAACCCACTCTAAAGCCCCACCCTGAGTGCTAAAAAAATGCCTAGAAATGTCTCACTCTTTGTGTTAGGTAAAAACAAAACAAAAAATACATGGGACACTTGTAGGCACTTTACATTATACCAAGAATGCCTAGAAATGTCTCAAATGTTTTGTTGGGGATAAATACAATACATGGTAGAAAAAAATCTCCACCACCAGCCAAGCCCGGGGACCCACTCTAAAGCCCAACCCTGACTGCTGAAAAATGCCTAGAAATGTCTCACTCTTTGTGTTATGTAAAACAATTACATGGGACACTTGTAGGCACTTTACAGTGTAGCAAAAATGCCTCGAAATGTCCCACACGTTTTGGTAGGGAAAAATACAATACATTGGAGAAAGAATTCCCCAGGACAACCCAAGCCCGGGAACCCACTCTGAAGGCCCACCCTGATTGATGAAAAATGCCTAGAAATGTCTCACTCTTTGTGTCAGGTAAAAACAAAACAAAAAATACATGGGACACTTGTAGGCACTTTACATCATAGCAAGAATGCCTAGAAATGTCCCAAATGTTTTGTTAGGGAAAAATACAATACATGGGAGAAAAAATTCTCCAGCATCAGCCAAGCCTGGGAAGCCACTCTAAAGCCCCACCCTGAGTGGTGAAAAATGCCTAGAAATGTCGCACTCTTTGTGTTATGTAAAAAAATACATGGGACACTTGTAGGCACTTTATATTATAACAAGAATGCCTAGAAATGTCCCAAATGTTTTGTTAGGGATAAATACCATTCATTGTAGAAAAAAATCTCCAGCACCAGCCAAGCCCGGGGACCCACTCTAAAGCCCAACCCTGAGTTCTGAAAAATGCCTAGAAATGTTTCACTCTTTGTGTTAGGTTAAAAAAATAAAAATACATGGGACACTTGTAGGCACTTTACAGTGTAGCAAAAATGCCTCGAAATGTCCCACACGTTTTGGTAGGGAAAAATACAATACATTGGAGAAAGAATTCCCCAGCACCAGCCAAGCCCGGGAACCCACTCTGAAGGACCACCCTGAGTGATGAAAAATGCCTATAAAATGTCTCACTCTTTGTGTTAGGTAAAAACAAAACAAAAAATACAATGGACACTTGTAGGCACTTTACATTATAGCAAGAATGCCTAGAAATGTTCCAAATGTTTTGTTAGGGAAAAATACAATACATGGGAGAAGAAATTCTCCAGCAGCAGCCAAGCCTGGGAAGCCACTCTAAAGCCCCACCCTGAGTGGTGAAAAATGCCTAGAAATGTCGCACTCTTTGTGTTATGTAAAAAAACACATGGGACACTTGTAGGCACTTTATATTATAGCAAGAATGCCAAGAAATGTCCCAAATGTTTTGTTAGGGATAAATACCATTCATTGTAGAAAAAAATCTCCAGCACCAGCAAAGCCCGGGGACCCACTCTAGAGCCCAACCCTGAGTTCTGAAAAATGCCTAGAAATGTCTCACTCTTTGTGTTAGGTTAAAAAAATAAAAATACATGGGACACTTGTAGGCACTTTACAGTGTAGCAAAATTGCCTCGAAATGTCCCACACGTTTTGTTAGGGAAAAATACAATACATGGGAGAACAAATTCTCCAGCACCAGCCAAGCCCGGGAACCTACTCTGAAGGCCCACCCTGAGTGATGAAAAATGCCTAGAAATGTCTCACTTTTTGTGTTAGGTAAAAACAAAACAAAAATGCATGGGACACTTGTAGGCACTTTATATTATAGCAAGAATGCCTAGAAATGTCCCAAATGTTTTGTTGGGGATAAATAACATTCATGGTAGAAAAAAATCTCCAGCACCAGCCATGCCCGGGGACCCACTCTAAAGCCCAACCCTGAGTGCTGAAAAATGCCTAGAAATGTCTCACTCTTTGTGTTAGGTAAAAACAAAACAAAAAATGCAAGGGACACTTGTAGGCACTTTATATTATAGCAAGAATGCCTAGAAATGTCCCAAATGTTTTGTTAGGGATAAATAACATTCATGGTAGAAAAAAATCTCCAGCACCAGCAAAGCCCGGGGACCCACTCTAAAGCCCAACCCTGAGTGCTGAAAAATGCCTAGAAATGTCTCACTCTTTGTGTTAGGTTAAAAAAAATAAAAATACATGGGACACTTGTAGGCACTTTACATCATAGCAAGAATGCCTAGAAATGTCCCAAATGTTTTGTTAGGGAAAAATACAATACATGGGGAAAAAATTCTCCAGCAGCAGCCAAGCCTGGGAAGCCACTCTAAAGCCCCACCATGAGTGGTGAAAAATGCCTAGAAATGTCTCACTCTTTGTGTTATGTAAAAAAATACATGGGATACTTGTAGGTACTTTACATTATAGCAAGAATGCCTAGAAATGTCCCAAATGTTTTGTTAGGGAAAAATAGAATACATGGGAGAAAAATTTCTCCAGCAGCAGCCAAGCCTGGGAAGCCACTCTAAAGCCACAACTTGACTGGTGAAAAATGGCTAGAAATGACTCACTCTTTGAGTTATGTTTTAAAAAATTACATGGGACACTTGTAGGCACTTTACATTATAGCAAGAATGCCTAGAAATGTCCCAAATGTTTTGTTAGGGAAAAATACAATACATGCGAGAAAAATTTCTCCAGCAGCAGCCAAGCCCGGGGACCCACTCTGAAGGACCACCCTGAGTGATGAAAAATTCCTAGAAATGTCTCACTCTTTGTGTTAGGTAAAAACAAAACTAAAAATACAATGGACACTTGTAGGCACTTTACATTATATCAAGAATCCCTAGAAATGTCCCAAATGTTTTGTTAGGGAAAAATACAATAAATGGTAGAAAAAATTCTCCAGCACCAGCCAAGCCTGTGGAGCCACTCTAAAGCTCATCCCTTAGTGCTGAAAAATGCCTAGAAATGTCTCACTCTTTGTGTTATGTAAAAAAATTACATGGGACACTTGTAGGCACTCTACAGTATAGCAAGAATGCCTAGAAATGTCCCAAATGTTTTCTTAGGGAACAATGAAATACATGGGAGAAAAAATTCACCAGCAGCAGCCAAGCCTGGGAAGCCACTCTAAAGCCCTACCCTGAGTGCTGAAAAATGCCTAGAAATGTATTACTCTTTGTGTTATGTAAGAAAAAAATGACATGGGACAGTTGTAGGCACTTTACAGTATAGCAAGAATGCCTAGAAATGTGCCAAATGTATTCTTAGGGAAAAATGAAATACATGGGAGAAAAAATTCACCAGCAGCAGCCAAGCCTGGGGAGCCGCTCTAAGGCCCCCACCTGAGTGCTGAAAAAATGCCTAGAAATGTCTCATTCTTTGTTTAAGGTAAAAAAAATGTAAATACATGGGAAACTTGTAGGCACTTTACATTATAGCAAGAATGCCTAGAAATGTCCCAAATGTTTTGTTAGGGAAAAATACAATACATGGGAGAAAAATTTCTCCAGCAGCAGCCAAGCCTGGGAAGCCACTCTAAAGCCACACCTTGACTGGTGAAAAATGGCTAGAAATGACTCACTCTTTGAGTTATGTTTTAAAAAATTACATGGGACAGTTGTAGGCACTTTACAGTATAGCAAGAATGCCTAGAAATGTGCCAAATGTTTTCTTAGGGAAAAATGAAATACATGGGAGAAAAAATTCACCAGCACCAGCCAAGCCTGGGGAGCCGCTCTAAAGCCCCCACCTGAGTGCTGAAAAAATGCCTAGAAATGTCTCACTCTTTGTTTAAGGTAAACAAAATGTAAATACATGGGACACTTTTAGGCACTTTACAGTGTAGCAAAAATGCCTCGAAATGTCCCACACGTTTTGGTAGGGAAAAATACAATACATTGGAGAAAGAATTCCCCAGCACCAGCCAAGCCCGGGAACCCAATCTGAAGGACCACCCTGAGTGATGAAAAATGCCTAGAAATGTCTCACTCTTTGTGTTAGGTAAAAACAAAACAAAAAATACAATGGACACTTGTAGGCACTTTACATTATAGCAAGAATGCCTAGAAATGTTCCAAATGTTTTGTTAGGGAAAAATACAATACATGGGAGAAAAAATTCTCCAGCAGCAGCCAAGCCTGGGAAGCCACTCTAAAGCCCCACCCTGAGTGGTGAAAAATGCCTAGAAATGTCGCACTCTTTGTGTTATGTAAAAAAACACATGGGACACTTGTAGGCACTTTATATTATAGCAAGAATGCCTAGAAATGTCCCAAATGTTTTGTTAGGGATAAATACCATTCATTGTAGAAAAAAATCTCCAGCACCAGCCAAGCCCGGGGACCCACTCTAGAGCCCAACCCTGAGTGCTGAAAAATGCCTAGAAATGTCTCACTCTTTGTGTTAGGTTAAAAAAAATAAAAATACATGGGACACTTGTAGGCACTTTACATCATAGCAAGAATGCCTAGAAATGTCCCAAATGTTTTGTTAGGGAAAAATACAATACATGGGAAAAAAATTCTCCAGCAGCAGCCAAGCCTGGGAAGCCACTCTAAAGCCCCACCATGAGTGGTGAAAAATGCCTAGAAATGTCTCACTCTTTGTGTTATGTAAAAAAATACATGGGACACTTGTAGGCACTTTATATTATAGCAAGAATGCCTAGAAATGTCCCAAATGTTTTGTTAGGGATAAACACAATACATGGTAGAAAAAATTCTCCAGCACCAGCAAAGCCCGGGGAGCCAAATTCTAAAGCCCCACCCTGAGTGCTGAAAAATGCCTAGAAATGTCTCACTCTTTGTGTTATGCAAAAAAATTACATGGGAGATTTGTAGGCACTTTACAGTGTAGCAAAAATGCCTCGAAATGTCCCACACGTTTTGTTAGGGAAAAATACAATACATTGGAGAAAGAATTCCCCAGCACCAGCCAAGCCCGGGAACCCACTCTGAAGGCCAACCCTGAGTGCTGACAAATGCCTAGAAATGTCACACTCTTTGTGTTAGGTAAAAACAAAACAAAAAATACATGGGACACTTGTAGGCACTTTACATTATAGCAAGAATGCCTAGAAATGTCCCAAATGTTTTGTTAGGGAAAAATACAATACATGGGAGAAAAATTTCTCCAGCAGCAGCCAAGCCTGGGAAGCCACTCTAAAGCCACACCTTGACTGGTGAAAAATGGCTAGAAATGACTCACTCTTTGAGTTATGTTTTAAAAAATTACATGGGACACTTTTAGGCACTTTACATTATAGCAAGAATGCCTAGAAATGTCCCAAATGTTTTGTTTGGGAAAAATACAATACATGGGAGAAAAATTTCTCCAGCAGCAGCCAAGCCCGGGGACCCACTCTAAAGCCCAACCCTGAGTGCTGAAAAATGCCTAGAAATGTCTCACTCTTTGTGTTAGGTTAAAAAAAATTAAAATACATGGGACACTTGTAGGCACTTTACAGTGTAGCAAAAATGCCTCGAAATGTCCCACACGTTTTGTTAGGGAAAAATACAATACATGGGAGAAAAAGTTCACCAGCAGCAGCCAAACCTGGGATGCCACTCTAAAGCCCTACCCTGAGTGCTGAAAAATGCCTAGAAATGTGTTACTCTTTGTGTTATGTAAAAAAAAATGACATGGGACAGTTGTAGGCACTTTACAGTATAGCAAGAATGCCTAGAAATGTGCCAAATGTTTTCTTAGGGAAAAATACAATACATGGGAGAAACAATTCTCCAGCACCAGCCAAGCCCGGGAAACCACTCTGAAGGCCCACCCTGAGTGATGAAAAATGCCTAGAAATGTCTCACTCTTTGTGTTAGTTAAAAAAAATGAAAAATACATGGGACGCTTGTATGCACTTTACATTATAGCAAGAACGCCTAGAAATGTCCCAAATGTTTTGTTAGGGAAAAATACAATACATGGTAGAAAAAATTCTCCAGCACCAGCCGAGCCCGGGAACCCACTCTAAAGCCCAAACCTGAGTGCTGAAAAATGCCTAGAAATGTTTCACTCTTTGTGTTAGGTAAAAAAATACATGGGACACTTGTAGGCACTTTACAGTGTAGCAAAAATGCCTCGAAATGTCCCACACATTTTACATGGGAAAAATACAATACATTGGAGAAAAAATTCTCCAGCACCGGCCAAGCCCGGGAACCCACTCTGAAGGCCCACCCTGAGTGCTGAAAAATGCCTAGAAATGTCTCACTCTTTGTGTTAGGTAAAATCAATGAAAAATACATGGGACACTCGTAGGCACTTTACAGTTTAGCAAAAATGCCTCGAAATGTCCAACACGTTTTATTAGGGGAAAATACAATACATTGGAGAAAAAATTCTCCAGCACCAGCCAAGCCCGGGAACCCACTCTGAAGGCCCACCCTGAGTGATGAAAAATGCCTAGAAATGTCTCACTCTTTGTGTTATGTACAAAATTACATGGGACACTTGTAGGCACTTTACAGTATAGCAAAAATGACTCAAAATGTCCCAAACGTTTTATTAGGGAAAAATACAATAATGGGAGAAACAATTCTCCAGCACCAGCCAAGCCCGCGAACCCACTCTGAAGGCCCACCGTGAGTGATGAAAAATGCCTAGAAATGTCTCACTCTTTGTGTTATGTAAAAACATGACATGGGACACTTGTAGGCACTTTACATTATAGCAAGAATGCCTCGAAATGTCCCACACGTTTTATTAGGGAAAAATGCAATACGTTGGAGAAAAATTTCTCCAGCACCAGCCAAGCCTGGGGAGCCACTCTGAAGGCCCACCCTGAGTGATGAAAAAATGCTTAGAAATGTCTCACTCTTTTTGTTGGTAAAAAACAAAAAAAATACATGGGACACTTGTAGGCACTTTACATTATAGCAAGACTGCCTAGAAAAGTCCCAAATGTTTTGTTTGGGAAAAATATAATACATGGTAGAAAAAACTCTCCAGCACCAGCCAAGCCCGGGGACCCACTCTAAAGCCCCATTCTGAGTGCTAAAAAATGCCAAGAAATGTCTCACTCTATGTGTTAGGTAAAAACAAAACAAAAAATACATGGGACACTTGTAGGCACTTTACAGTTTAGCAAAAATGCCTTGAAATGTCCCACACATTTTATTAGGGGAAAATACAAAACATTGGAGAAAAAATTCTCCAGCACCAGCCATGCCCGGGAACCTACTCTGAAGGCCCAACCTGAGTGATGAAAAAATTCCTAGAAATGTGTCACTCTTTGTGTTAGGTAAAAAAATGAAATGGGACACTTGTAGGCACTTTACATTATAGCAAAAATGCCTAGAAATGTCCCAAATGTTTTGTTAGGGAAAAGTGAAATACATGGGAGAAAAAATTCTCCAGCACCAGCCAAGCCCGGGAACCCACTCTGAAGGCCCACCCTGAGTGATGAAAAATGCCTAGAAATGTCTCACTCTTTGTGTCAGGTAAAAACAAAACAAAAAATACAATGGACACTTGTAGGCACTTTACATTATAGCAAGAATGCCTAGAAATGTACCAAATGTTTTTTTAGGGAAAAATACAATACATGGGAGAAAAAATTCTCCAGCAGCAGCCAAGCCTGGGAAGCCACTCTGAAGCCCCACCCCGAGTGGTGATAAATGCCTAGAAATGTCTCACTCTTTGTGTTATGTAAAAAAATACATGGGACACTTGTAGGCACTTTACATTATAGTAAGAATGTCTAGAAATGTCCTAACATTTTTGTTAGGGAAAAATACAATACAAGGTAGACAAAAATTCTCCAGCACCAACCAAGCCCGGGGACCCACTCTAAAGCCCAACCCTGAGTGCTGAAAAATGCCTAGAAAGGTCTCACTCTTTGTGTTAGGTTAAAAGAAAAAAAGAATACATGGGACACTTTTAGGCACTTTACAGTGTAGCAAAAATGCCTCGAAATGTCCCACACATTTTACACGGGAAAAATACAATACATTGGAGAAAAATTTCTCCAGCACCAGCCAAGCCCGGGGACCCACTCTAAAGCCCAACCCTGAGTTCTGAAAAATGCCTAGAAATGTCACACTCTTTGTGTTAGGTAAAAAAAAAAAAAAAAATGCATGGGACACATGTAGGCACTTGACATTATAGCAAGAATGCCTAGAAATGTCCCAAATGTTTTGTTAGGGATAAACACAATACATGGTAGAAAAAATTCTCCAGCACCAGCCAAGCCCCGGGACCCACTCTAAAGCCACACCCTGAGTGCTGAAAAATGCGTTGAAATGTCTCACTCTTTGTGTTCGGTAAAAAAAATGTAAATACACTTGGATATTTGTAGGCACTTTACAGTGTAGCAAAAATGCCTCGAAATGTCCCACACGTTTTACAAGGGAAAAATACAAAACATTGGAGAAAAAATTCTCCAGCACCAGCCAAGCCCGGGAACCCACTCTGAAGGCCCACCCTGAGTGATGAAAAATGCCTAGAAATGTCTCACTCTTTGTGTCAGGTAAAAACAAAACAAAAAATACAATGGACACGTGTAGGCACTTTACATTATAGCAAGAATGCCTAGAAATGTACCAAATGTTTTTTTAGGGAAAAATACAATACATGGGAGAAAAAATTCTCCAGCAGCAGCCAAGCCTGGGAAGCCACTCTGAAGCCCCACCCCGAGTGGTGATAAATGCCTAGAAATGTCTCACTCTTTGTGTTATGTAAAAAAATACATGGGACACTTGTAGGCACTTTACATTATAGTAAGAATGTCTAGAAATGTCCTAACATTTTTGTTAGGGAAAAATACAATACAAGGTAGACAAAAATTCTCCAGCACCAGCCAAGCCCGGGGACCCACTCTAAAGCCCAACCCTGAGTGCTGAAAAATATCTAGAAATGTCTCACTCTTTGTGTTAGGTTAAAAAAAATAAAAATACATGGGACAATTGGAGGCACTTTACATTATAGCAAGAATGCTTAGAAATGTCCCAAATGTTTTTTTAGGGAAAAATACAATACATGGGAGAAAAAATTCTCCAGCAGCAGCCAAGCCTGGGAAGCCACTCTGAAGCCCCACCCTGAGTGGTGAAAAATGCCTAGAAATGTCTCACTCTTTGTGTTATGTAAAAAAATACATGGGACACTTGTAGGCACTTTACACTATAGCAAAAATGCCTAGAAATGTCCAACATGTTTTGTTAGGGAAAAATTAAATACATGGGAGAAAAAAATTCTCCAGCACCAGACAAGCATGGGGAGCCACTCTAAAGCCCAACCCTGAGTGCTGAAAAGTGCCTAGAAATGTCTCACTCTTTCTGTTAGGTAAAAACAAAACAAAAAATACATGGGACACTTGTAGGCACTTTACAGTTTAGCAAAAATGCCTCGAAATGTCCCACCCGTTTTATTATGGAAAAATCCAATACATTGGAGAAAAAATTCTCCAGCAGCAGCCAAGCCTGGGAAGCCACTCTAAAGCCCCACCCTGAGTGGTGAAAAATGCCTAGAAATGTCGCACTCTTTGTCTTATGTAAAAAAATACATGGGACACTTGTAGGCACTTTATATTATAGCAAGAATGCCTAGAAATGTCCCAAATGTTTTGTTAGGGATAAACACAATACATGGTAGAAAAAATTATCCAGCACCAGCCAAGCCCGGGGACCCACTCTAAAGCCCAACCCTGAGTGCTGAAAAATGCTTAGAAATGTCTCACTCTTTGTGTTATGTAAAACAATTACATGGGAAACTTGTAGGCACTTTATATTACAGCAAGAATGCCTAGAAATGTCCCAAATGTTTTGTTAGGGATAAATACAATACACGGTAGAAAAAATTCTCCAGCACCAGCCAAGCCCGGGGACCCACTCTAAAGCCCCAACCTGAGTGCTGAAAAATGCCTAGAAATGTCTTACTCTTTGTATTAGGTAAAAAAAATTAAAATACATGGGATACTTGTAGCCACTTTACAGTGTAGCAAAAATGCCTCGAAATGTCCCACACGTTTTGTTAGGGAAAAATACAATACATGGGAGAAAAAATTCTCCAGCAGGAGCCAAGCCTGGGAAGCCACTCTAAAGCCCAACCCTGACTGCTAAAAAATGCCTAGAAATGTGTTACTCTTTGTGTTATGTAAAAAAATGACATGGGACACTTGTAGGCACTTTACATTATAGCAAGAATGCCTAGAAATGTCCAAAAAGATTTGTTTGGGATAAACACAATACATGGTTGAAAAAATTCCCCAGCACCAGCCAAGCCCGGGGACCCACTCTAAAGCCCAACCCTGAGTGCTGAAAAATGCCTAGAAAGGTCTCACTCTTTGTGTTAGGTTAAAAAAAAAAAATAATACATGGGACACTTGTAGGCACTTTACAGTGTAGCAAAAATGCCTCGAAATGTCCCACACGTTTTGTTAGGGAAAAATACAATACATTGGAGAAAAAATTCCCCAGCACAAGCCAAGCCCGGGAACCCACTCTGAAGGCCCACCCTGATTGATGAAAAATGCCTAGAAATGTCTCACTCTTTGGCAATTTACATTATAGCAAGAATTCCTAGAAATGTCCCAAATATTTTGTTAGGGATAAATACCATTCATGGTAAAAAAAAATCTCCAGCACAAGCCAAGCCCGGGGACCCACTCTAAAGCCCAACCCTGACTGCTGAAAAATGCCTAGAAATGTCTCATTCTTTGTGTTAGGTAAAAAAAATGAAAATACATGGGATACTTGTAGGCACTTTACAGTGTAGCAAAAATGCCTCGAAATGTCCCACACGTTTTACAAGGGAAAAATACAAAACATTGGAGAAAAAATTCTCCAGCACCAGCCAAGCCCGGGAACCCACTCTGAAGGCCCACCCTGAGTGATGAAAAATGCCTAGAAATGTCTCACTCTTTGTGTCAGGTAAAAACAAAACAAAAAATACAATGGACACGTGTAGGCACTTTACATTATAGCAAGAATGCCTAGAAATGTACCAAATGTTTTTTTAGGGAAAAATACAATACATGGGAGAAAAAATTCTCCAGCAGCAGCCAAGCCTGGGAAGCCACTCTGAAGCCCCACCCCGAGTGGTGATAAATGCCTAGAAATGTCTCACTCTTTGTGTTATGTAAAAAAATACATGGGACACTTGTAGGCACTTTACATTATAGTAAGAATGTCTAGAAATGTCCTAACATTTTTGTTAGGGAAAAATACAATACAAGGTAGACAAAAATTCTCCAGCACCAGCCAAGCCCGGGGACCCACTCTAAAGCCCAACCCTGAGTGCTGAAAAATATCTAGAAATGTCTCACTCTTTGTGTTAGGTTAAAAAAAATAAAAATACATGGGACAATTGGAGGCACTTTACATTATAGCAAGAATGCTTAGAAATGTCCCAAATGTTTTTTTAGGGAAAAATACAATACATGGGAGAAAAAATTCTCCAGCAGCAGCCAAGCCTGGGAAGCCACTCTGAAGCCCCACCCTGAGTGGTGAAAAATGCCTAGAAATGTCTCACTCTTTGTGTTATGTAAAAAAATACATGGGACACTTGTAGGCACTTTACACTATAGCAAAAATGCCTAGAAATGTCCAACATGTTTTGTTAGGGAAAAATTAAATACATGGGAGAAAAAAATTCTCCAGCACCAGACAAGCATGGGGAGCCACTCTAAAGCCCAACCCTGAGTGCTGAAAAGTGCCTAGAAATGTCTCACTCTTTCTGTTAGGTAAAAACAAAACAAAAAATACATGGGACACTTGTAGGCACTTTACAGTTTAGCAAAAATGCCTCGAAATGTCCCACCCGTTTTATTATGGAAAAATCCAATACATTGGAGAAAAAATTCTCCAGCAGCAGCCAAGCCTGGGAAGCCACTCTAAAGCCCCACCCTGAGTGGTGAAAAATGCCTAGAAATGTCGCACTCTTTGTCTTATGTAAAAAAATACATGGGACACTTGTAGGCACTTTATATTATAGCAAGAATGCCTAGAAATGTCCCAAATGTTTTGTTAGGGATAAACACAATACATGGTAGAAAAAATTATCCAGCACCAGCCAAGCCCGGGGACCCACTCTAAAGCCCAACCCTGAGTGCTGAAAAA
The DNA here is from genome assembly GCF_947347685.1 of Pleuronectes platessa. Classification (NCBI taxonomy): domain Eukaryota; kingdom Metazoa; phylum Chordata; class Actinopteri; order Pleuronectiformes; family Pleuronectidae; genus Pleuronectes; species Pleuronectes platessa. Next base: position 846,873 of record NC_070641.1, read on the forward strand.
TGCTTAGAAATGTCTCACTCTTTGTGTTATGTAAAACAATTACATGGGAAACTTGTAGGCACTTTATATTACAGCAAGAATGCCTAGAAATGTCCCAAATGTTTTGTTAGGGATAAATACAATACACGGTAGAAAAAATTCTCCAGCACCAGCCAAGCCCGGGGACCCACTCTAAAGCCCCAACCTGAGTGCTGAAAAATGCCTAGAAATGTCTTACTCTTTGTATTAGGTAAAAAAAATTAAAATACATGGGATACTTGTAGCCACTTTACAGTGTAGCAAAAATGCCTCGAAATGTCCCACACGTTTTGTTAGGGAAAAATACAATACATGGGAGAAAAAATTCTCCAGCAGGAGCCAAGCCTGGGAAGCCACTCTAAAGCCCAACCCTGACTGCTAAAAAATGCCTAGAAATGTGTTACTCTTTGTGTTATGTAAAAAAATGACATGGGACACTTGTAGGCACTTTACATTATAGCAAGAATGCCTAGAAATGTCCAAAAAGATTTGTTTGGGATAAACACAATACATGGTTGAAAAAATTCCCCAGCACCAGCCAAGCCCGGGGACCCACTCTAAAGCCCAACCCTGAGTGCTGAAAAATGCCTAGAAAGGTCTCACTCTTTGTGTTAGGTTAAAAAAAAAAAATAATACATGGGACACTTGTAGGCACTTTACAGTGTAGCAAAAATGCCTCGAAATGTCCCACACGTTTTGTTAGGGAAAAATACAATACATTGGAGAAAAAATTCCCCAGCACAAGCCAAGCCCGGGAACCCACTCTGAAGGCCCACCCTGATTGATGAAAAATGCCTAGAAATGTCTCACTCTTTGGCAATTTACATTATAGCAAGAATTCCTAGAAATGTCCCAAATATTTTGTTAGGGATAAATACCATTCATGGTAAAAAAAAATCTCCAGCACAAGCCAAGCCCGGGGACCCACTCTAAAGCCCAACCCTGACTGCTGAAAAATGCCTAGAAATGTCTCATTCTTTGTGTTAGGTAAAAAAAATGAAAATACATGGGATACTTGTAGGCACTTTACAGTGTTGCAAAAATGCCTCGAAATGTCCCACATGTTTTACAAAGGAAATATACAATACATTGGAGAAAAAATTCTCCAGCACCAGCCAAGCCCGGGAACCCACTCTGAAGGCCCACCCTGATTGATGAAAAAATGCCTAGAAATGTCTCACTCTTTGTGTTAGATAAAAACAAAACAAAAAATAAATGGGACACTTGTAGTTACTTTACATTGTAGCAAGAATGCCTAGAAATGTCCCAAATGTCTTGTTATGGAAAAATACAATACATTGGAGAAAAAATTCTCCAGCACCAGCCAAGCCCGGGAACCCACTCTGAAGGCCCACCCTGAGTGCTGAAACATGCCTAGAAATGTGTTACTCTTTGTGTTATGTAAAAAAAAATGACATGGGACACTTGTAGGCACTTTACATTATAGCAAGAATGCCTAGACATGTCCAAAAAGATTTGTTAGGGATAAACACAATACATGTTAGAAAAAATTCCCCAGCACCAGCCAAGCCCGGGGACCCACTCTAAATCCCCACCCTGAGTGCTTAAAAATGCCAAGAAATGTCTCACTCTTTGTGTGATGTAAAAAAATTACATGGGACACTTGTAGGAACTTTACATTATAGCAAGGATGCCTAGAAATGTCCCAAATGTTTTGTTAGGGATAAATACAATACATGGTAGAAAAAAATCTCCACCACCAGCCAAGCCCGGGGACCCACTCTAAAGCCCAACCCTGAGTGCTGAAAAATGCCTAGAAATGTCTCACTCTTTGTGTTATGTAAAACAATTACATGGGACACTTGTAGGCACTTTACATTACTGCAAGAATGCCTAGAAATGTCCCAAATGTTTTGTTAGGGATAAATACAATACACGGTAGAAAAAATTCTCCAGCACCAGCCAAGCCCGGGGACCCACTCTAAAGCCCCAACCTGAGTGCTGAAAAATGCCTAGAAATGTCTTACTCTTTGTGTTAGGTTAAAAAAAAAAATACATGGGACACTTGTAGGCACTTTACAGTGTAGCAAAAATGCCTCGAAATGTCCCACATTTTTTGTTAGGGAAAAATACCATTCATGGTAGAAAAAAATCTCCAGCACCAGCCACGCCCGGGGACCCACTCTAAAGCCCAACCCTGACTGCTGAAAAATGCCTAGAAATGTCTCATTCTTTGTGTAGGTAAAAAAATGAAAATACATGGGATACTTGTAGGCACTTTACAGTGTTGCAAAAATGCCTAGAAATGTCCGTAAAGATTTGTTAGGGATAAACACAATACATGGTTGAAAAAATTCCCCAGCACCAGCCAAGCCCGGGAACCCACTCTGAAGGCCCACCCTGAGCGATGAAAAATACCTAGAAATGTCTCACTTTTTGTGTTATGTAAAAAAATTACATGGTACACTTGCAGGAACTTTACATTATAGCAAGGATGCCTAGAAATGTCTCAAATGTTTTGTTGGGGATAAATACAATACATGGTAGAAAAAAATCTCCACCACCAGCCAAGCCCGGGGACCCACTCTAAAGCCCAACCCTGAGTGCTGAAAAATGCCTAGAAATGTCTCACTCTTTGTGTTATGTAAAACAATTACATGGGACACTTGTAGGCACTTTACAGTGTAGCAAAAATGCCTCGAAATGTCCCACACGTTTTGGTAGGGAAAAATACAATACATTGGAGAAAGAATTCCCCAGCACAAGCCAAGCCCGGGAACCCACTCTGAAGGACCACCCTGAGTGATGAAAAATGCCTATAAAATGTCTCACTCTTTGTGTTAGGTAAAAACAAAACAAAAAATACAATGGACACTTGTAGGCACTTTACATTATAGCAAGAATGCCTAGAAATGTTCCAAATGTTTTGTTAGGGAAAAATACAATACATGGGAGAAAAAATTCTCCAGCAGCAGCCAAGCCTGGGAAGCCACTCTAAAGCCCCACCCTGAGTGGTGAAAAATGCCTAGAAATGTCGCACTCTTTGTGTTATGTAAAAAAACACATGGGACACTTGTAGGCACTTTATATTATAGCAAGAATGCCTAGAAATGTCCCAAATGTTTTGTTAGGGATAAATACCATTCATTGTAGAAAAAAATCTCCAGCACCAGCCAAGCCCGGGGACCCACTCTAGAGCCCAACCCTGAGTTCTGAAAAATGCCTAGAAATGTCTCACTCTTTGTGTTAGGTTAAAAAAATAAAAATACATGGGACACTTGTAGGCACTTTACAGTGTAGCAAAATTGCCTCGAAATGTCCCACACGTTTTGTTAGGGAAAAATACAATACATGGGAGAACAAATTCTCCAGCACCAGCCAAGCCCGGGAACCTACTCTGAAGGCCCACCCTGAGTGATGAAAAATGCCTAGAAATGTCTCACTTTTTGTGTTAGGTAAAAACAAAACAAAAATGCATGGGACACTTGTAGGCACTTTATATTATAGCAAGAATGCCTAGAAATGTCCCAAATGTTTTGTTGGGGATAAATAACATTCATTGTAGAAAAAAATCTCCAGCACCAGCCATGCCCGGGGACCCACTCTAAAGCCCAACCCTGAGTGCTGAAAAATGCCTAGAAATGTCTCACTCTTTGTGTTAGGTAAAAACAAAACAAAAAATGCAAGGGACACTTGTAGGCACTTTATATTATAGCAAGAATGCCTAGAAATGTCCCAAATGTTTTGTTAGGGATAAATAACATTCATGGTAGAAAAAAATCTCCAGCACCAGCAAAGCCCGGGGACCCACTCTAAAGCCCAACCCTGAGTGCTGAAAAATGCCTAGAAATGTCTCACTCTTTGTGTTAGGTTAAAAAAAATAAAAATACATGGGACACTTGTAGGCACTTTACATCATAGCAAGAATGCCTAGAAATGTCCCAAATGTTTTGTTAGGGAAAAATACAATACATGGGAAAAAAATTCTCCAGCAGCAGCCAAGCCTGGGAAGCCACTCTAAAGCCCCACCATGAGTGGTGAAAAATGCCTAGAAATGTCTCACTCTTTGTGTTATGTAAAAAAATACATGGGATACTTGTAGGTACTTTACATTATAGCAAGAATGCCTAGAAATGTCCCAAATGTTTTGTTAGGGAAAAATAGAATACATGGGAGAAAAATTTCTCCAGCAGCAGCCAAGCCTGGGAAGCCACTCTAAAGCCACAACTTGACTGGTGAAAAATGGCTAGAAATGACTCACTCTTTGAGTTATGTTTAAAAAAATTACATGGGACACTTGTAGGCACTTTACATCATAGCAAGAATGCCTAGAAATGTCCCAAATGTTTTGTTAGGGAAAAATACAATACATGGGAAAAAAATTCTCCAGCAGCAGCCAAGCCTGGGAAGCCACTCTAAAGCCCCACCATGAGTGGTGAAAAATGCCTAGAAATGTCTCACTCTTTGTGTTATGTAAAAAAATACATGGGATACTTGTAGGTACTTTACATTATAGCAAGAATGCCTAGAAATGTCCCAAATGTTTTGTTAGGGAAAAATAGAATACATGGGAGAAAAATTTCTCCAGCAGCAGCCAAGCCTGGGAAGCCACTCTAAAGCCACAACTTGACTGGTGAAAAATGGCTAGAAATGACTCACTCTTTGAGTTATGTTTAAAAAAATTACATGGGACACTTGTAGGCACTTTACATTATAGCAAGAATGCCTAGAAATGTCCCAAATGTTTTGTTAGGGAAAAATACAATACATGCGAGAAAAATTTCTCCAGCAGCAGCCAAGCCCGGGGACCCACTCTGAAGGACCACCCTGAGTGATGAAAAATGCCTAGAAATGTCTCACTCTTTGTGTTAGGTAAAAAGAAAACTAAAAATACAATGGACACTTGTAGGCACTTTACATTATATCAAGAATCCCTAGAAATGTCCCAAATGTTTTGTTAGGGAAAAATACAATAAATGGTAGAAAAAATTCTCCAGCACCAGCCAAGCCTGTGGAGCCACTCTAAAGCCCATCCCTTAGTGCTGAAAAATGCCTAGAAATGTCTCACTCTTTGTGTTATGTAAAAAAATTACATGGGACACTTGTAGGCACTCTACAGTATAGCAAGAATGCCTAGAAATGTCCCAAATGTTTTCTTAGGGAATAATGAAATACATGGGAGAAAAAATTCACCAGCAGCAGCCAAGCCTGGGAAGCCACTCTAAAGCCCTACCCTGAGTGCTGAAAAATGCCTAGAAATGTGTTACTCTTTGTGTTATGTAAGAAAAAAATGACATGGGACAGTTGTAGGCACTTTACAGTATAGCAAGAATGCCTAGAAATGTGCCAAATGTATTCTTAGGGAAAAATGAAATACATGGGAGAAAAAATTCACCAGCAGCAGCCAAGCCTGGGGAGCCGCTCTAAGGCCCCCACCTGAGTGCTGAAAAAATGCCTAGAAATGTCTCACTCTTTGTTTAAGGTAAAAAAAATGTAAATACATGGGAAACTTGTAGGCACTTTACAGTGTAGCAAAAATGCCTCGAAATGTCCCACACATTTTACCAGGGAAAAATACAATACATTGGAGAAAAAATTCCCCAGCACCAGCCAAGCCCGGGAACCCACTCTAAAGCCCCACCCTGAGTGCTAAAAAAATGCCTAGAAATGTCTCACTCTTTGTGTTAGGTAAAAACAAAACAAAAAATACATGGGACACTTGTAGGCACTTTACATTATACCAAGAATGCCTAGAAATGTCTCAAATGTTTTGTTGGGGATAAATACAATACATGGTAGAAAAAAATCTCCACCACCAGCCAAGCCCGGGGACCCACTCTAAAGCCCAACCCTGACTGCTGAAAAATGCCTAGAAATGTCTCACTCTTTGTGTTATGTAAAACAATTACATGGGACACTTGTAGGCACTTTACAGTGTAGCAAAAATGCCTCGAAATGTCCCACACGTTTTGGTAGGGAAAAATACAATACATTGGAGAAAGAATTCCCCAGGACAACCCAAGCCCGGGAACCCACTCTGAAGGCCCACCCTGATTGATGAAAAATGCCTAGAAATGTCTCACTCTTTGTGTCAGGTAAAAACAAAACAAAAAATACATGGGACACTTGTAGGCACTTTACATCATAGCAAGAATGCCTAGAAATGTCCCAAATGTTTTGTTAGGGAAAAATACAATACATGGGAGAAAAAATTCTCCAGCATCAGCCAAGCCTGGGAAGCCACTCTAAAGCCCCACCCTGAGTGGTGAAAAATGCCTAGAAATGTCGCACTCTTTGTGTTATGTAAAAAAATACATGGGACACTTGTAGGCACTTTATATTATAACAAGAATGCCTAGAAATGTCCCAAATGTTTTGTTAGGGATAAATACCATTCATTGTAGAAAAAAATCTCCAGCACCAGCCAAGCCCGGGGACCCACTCTAAAGCCCAACCCTGAGTTCTGAAAAATGCCTAGAAATGTTTCACTCTTTGTGTTAGGTTAAAAAAATAAAAATACATGGGACACTTGTAGGCACTTTACAGTGTAGCAAAAATGCCTCGAAATGTCCCACACGTTTTGGTAGGGAAAAATACAATACATTGGAGAAAGAATTCCCCAGCACCAGCCAAGCCCGGGAACCCACTCTGAAGGACCACCCTGAGTGATGAAAAATGCCTATAAAATGTCTCACTCTTTGTGTTAGGTAAAAACAAAACAAAAAATACAATGGACACTTGTAGGCACTTTACATTATAGCAAGAATGCCTAGAAATGTTCCAAATGTTTTGTTAGGGAAAAATACAATACATGGGAGAAGAAATTCTCCAGCAGCAGCCAAGCCTGGGAAGCCACTCTAAAGCCCCACCCTGAGTGGTGAAAAATGCCTAGAAATGTCGCACTCTTTGTGTTATGTAAAAAAACACATGGGACACTTGTAGGCACTTTATATTATAGCAAGAATGCCAAGAAATGTCCCAAATGTTTTGTTAGGGATAAATACCATTCATTGTAGAAAAAAATCTCCAGCACCAGCCAAGCCCGGGGACCCACTCTAGAGCCCAACCCTGAGTTCTGAAAAATGCCTAGAAATGTCTCACTCTTTGTGTTAGGTTAAAAAAATAAAAATACATGGGACACTTGTAGGCACTTTACAGTGTAGCAAAATTGCCTCGAAATGTCCCACACGTTTTGTTAGGGAAAAATACAATACATGGGAGAACAAATTCTCCAGCACCAGCCAAGCCCGGGAACCTACTCTGAAGGCCCACCCTGAGTGATGAAAAATGCCTAGAAATGTCTCACTTTTTGTGTTAGGTAAAAACAAAACAAAAATGCATGGGACACTTGTAGGCACTTTATATTATAGCAAGAATGCCTAGAAATGTCCCAAATGTTTTGTTGGGGATAAATAACATTCATGGTAGAAAAAAATCTCCAGCACCAGCCATGCCCGGGGACCCACTCTAAAGCCCAACCCTGAGTGCTGAAAAATGCCTAGAAATGTCTCACTCTTTGTGTTAGGTAAAAACAAAACAAAAAATGCAAGGGACACTTGTAGGCACTTTATATTATAGCAAGAATGCCTAGAAATGTCCCAAATGTTTTGTTAGGGATAAATAACATTCATGGTAGAAAAAAATCTCCAGCACCAGCAAAGCCCGGGGACCCACTCTAAAGCCCAACCCTGAGTGCTGAAAAATGCCTAGAAATGTCTCACTCTTTGTGTTAGGTTAAAAAAAATAAAAATACATGGGACACTTGTAGGCACTTTACATCATAGCAAGAATGCCTAGAAATGTCCCAAATGTTTTGTTAGGGAAAAATACAATACATGGGGAAAAAATTCTCCAGCAGCAGCCAAGCCTGGGAAGCCACTCTAAAGCCCCACCATGAGTGGTGAAAAATGCCTAGAAATGTCTCACTCTTTGTGTTATGTAAAAAAATACATGGGATACTTGTAGGTACTTTACATTATAGCAAGAATGCCTAGAAATGTCCCAAATGTTTTGTTAGGGAAAAATAGAATACATGGGAGAAAAATTTCTCCAGCAGCAGCCAAGCCTGGGAAGCCACTCTAAAGCCACAACTTGACTGGTGAAAAATGGCTAGAAATGACTCACTCTTTGAGTTATGTTTTAAAAAATTACATGGGACACTTGTAGGCACTTTACATTATAGCAAGAATGCCTAGAAATGTCCCAAATGTTTTGTTAGGGAAAAATACAATACATGCGAGAAAAATTTCTCCAGCAGCAGCCAAGCCCGGGGACCCACTCTGAAGGACCACCCTGAGTGATGAAAAATTCCTAGAAATGTCTCACTCTTTGTGTTAGGTAAAAACAAAACTAAAAATACAATGGACACTTGTAGGCACTTTACATTATATCAAGAATCCCTAGAAATGTCCCAAATGTTTTGTTAGGGAAAAATACAATAAATGGTAGAAAAAATTCTCCAGCACCAGCCAAGCCTGTGGAGCCACTCTAAAGCTCATCCCTTAGTGCTGAAAAATGCCTAGAAATGTCTCACTCTTTGTGTTATGTAAAAAAATTACATGGGACACTTGTAGGCACTCTACAGTATAGCAAGAATGCCTAGAAATGTCCCAAATGTTTTCTTAGGGAACAATGAAATACATGGGAGAAAAAATTCACCAGCAGCAGCCAAGCCTGGGAAGCCACTCTAAAGCCCTACCCTGAGTGCTGAAAAATGCCTAGAAATGTATTACTCTTTGTGTTATGTAAGAAAAAAATGACATGGGACAGTTGTAGGCACTTTACAGTATAGCAAGAATGCCTAGAAATGTGCCAAATGTATTCTTAGGGAAAAATGAAATACATGGGAGAAAAAATTCACCAGCAGCAGCCAAGCCTGGGGAGCCGCTCTAAGGCCCCCACCTGAGTGCTGAAAAAATGCCTAGAAATGTCTCATTCTTTGTTTAAGGTAAAAAAAATGTAAATACATGGGAAACTTGTAGGCACTTTACATTATAGCAAGAATGCCTAGAAATGTCCCAAATGTTTTGTTAGGGAAAAATACAATACATGGGAGAAAAATTTCTCCAGCAGCAGCCAAGCCTGGGAAGCCACTCTAAAGCCACACCTTGACTGGTGAAAAATGGCTAGAAATGACTCACTCTTTGAGTTATGTTTTAAAAAATTACATGGGACAGTTGTAGGCACTTTACAGTATAGCAAGAATGCCTAGAAATGTGCCAAATGTTTTCTTAGGGAAAAATGAAATACATGGGAGAAAAAATTCACCAGCACCAGCCAAGCCTGGGGAGCCGCTCTAAAGCCCCCACCTGAGTGCTGAAAAAATGCCTAGAAATGTCTCACTCTTTGTTTAAGGTAAACAAAATGTAAATACATGGGACACTTTTAGGCACTTTACAGTGTAGCAAAAATGCCTCGAAATGTCCCACACGTTTTGGTAGGGAAAAATACAATACATTGGAGAAAGAATTCCCCAGCACCAGCCAAGCCCGGGAACCCAATCTGAAGGACCACCCTGAGTGATGAAAAATGCCTAGAAATGTCTCACTCTTTGTGTTAGGTAAAAACAAAACAAAAAATACAATGGACACTTGTAGGCACTTTACATTATAGCAAGAATGCCTAGAAATGTCCCAAATGTTTTGTTAGGGAAAAATACAATACATGGGAAAAAAATTCTCCAGCAGCAGCCAAGCCTGGGAAGCCACTCTAAAGCCCCACCATGAGTGGTGAAAAATGCCTAGAAATGTCTCACTCTTTGTGTTATGTAAAAAAATACATGGGACACTTGTAGGCACTTTATATTATAGCAAGAATGCCTAGAAATGTCCCAAATGTTTTGTTAGGGATAAACACAATACATGGTAGAAAAAATTCTCCAGCACCAGCAAAGCCCGGGGAGCCAAATTCTAAAGCCCCACCCTGAGTGCTGAAAAATGCCTAGAAATGTCTCACTCTTTGTGTTATGCAAAAAAATTACATGGGAGATTTGTAGGCACTTTACAGTGTAGCAAAAATGCCTCGAAATGTCCCACACGTTTTGTTAGGGAAAAATACAATACATTGGAGAAAGAATTCCCCAGCACCAGCCAAGCCCGGGAACCCACTCTGAAGGCCAACCCTGAGTGCTGACAAATGCATAGAAATGTCACACTCTTTGTGTTAGGTAAAAACAAAACAAAAAATACATGGGACACTTGTAGGCACTTTACATTATAGCAAGAATGCCTAGAAATGTCCCAAATGTTTTGTTAGGGAAAAATACAATACATGGGAGAAAAATTTCTCCAGCAGCAGCCAAGCCTGGGAAGCCACTCTAAAGCCACACCTTGACTGGTGAAAAATGGCTAGAAATGACTCACTCTTTGAGTTATGTTTTAAAAAATTACATGGGACACTTTTAGGCACTTTACATTATAGCAAGAATGCCTAGAAATGTCCCAAATGTTTTGTTTGGGAAAAATACAATACATGGGAGAAAAATTTCTCCAGCAGCAGCCAAGCCCGGGGACCCACTCTAAAGCCCAACCCTGAGTGCTGAAAAATGCCTAGAAATGTCTCACTCTTTGTGTTAGGTTAAAAAAAATTAAAATACATGGGACACTTGTAGGCACTTTACAGTGTAGCAAAAATGCCTCGAAATGTCCCACACGTTTTGTTAGGGAAAAATACAATACATGGGAGAAAAAGTTCACCAGCAGCAGCCAAACCTGGGATGCCACTCTAAAGCCCTACCCTGAGTGCTGAAAAATGCCTAGAAATGTGTTACTCTTTGTGTTATGTAAAAAAAAATGACATGGGACAGTTGTAGGCACTTTACAGTATAGCAAGAATGCCTAGAAATGTGCCAAATGTTTTCTTAGGGAAAAATGAAATACATGGGAGAAAAAATTCACCAGCACCAGCCAAGCCTGCGGAGCCGCTCTAAAGCCCCCACCTGAGTGCTGAAAAAATGCCTAGAAATGTCTCACTCTTTGTTTAAGGTAAACAAAATGTAAATACATGGGACACTTGTAGGCACTTTACAGTGTAATAAAAATGCCTCGAAATGTCCCACACGTTTTGGTAGGGAAAAATACAATACATTGGAGAAAGAATTCCCCAGCACCAGCCAAGCCCGGGAACCCACTCTGAAGGACCACCCTGAGTGATGAAAAATGCCTAGAAATGTCTCACTCTTTGTGTTAGGTAAAAACAAAACAAAAAATACAATGGACACTTGTAGGCACTTTACATTATAGCAAGAATGCCTAGAAATGTTCCAAATGTTTTGTTAGGGAAAAATACAATACATGGGAGAAAAAAATCTCCAGCAGCAGCCAAGCCTGGGAAGCCACTCTAAAGCCCCACCCTGAGTGGTGAAGAATGCCTAGAAATGTCGCACTCTTTGTGTTATGTAAAAAAACACATGGGACACTTGTAGGCACTTTATATTATAGCAAGAATGCCTAGAAATGTCCCAAATGTTTTGTTAGGGATAAATACCATTCATTGTAGAAAAAAATCTCCAGCACCAGCCAAGCCCGGGGACCCACTCTAGAGCCCAACCCTGAGTTCTGAAAAATGCCTAGAAATGTCTCACTCTTTGTGTTAGGTTAAAAAAATAAAAATACATGGGACACTTGTAGGCACTTTACAGTGTAGCAAAATTGCCTCGAAAAGTCCCACACGTTTTGTTAGGGAAAAATACAATACATGGGAGAACAAATTCTCCAGCACCAGCCAAGCCCGGGAACCTACTCTGAAGGCCCACCCTGAGTGATGAAAAATGCCTAGAAATGTCTCACTTTTTGTGTTAGGTAAAAACAAAACAAAAATGCATGGGACACTTGTAGGCACTTTATATTATAGCAAGAATGCCTAGAAATGTCCCAAATGTTTTGTTAGGGATAAATAACATTCATGGTAGAAAAAAATCTCCAGCACCAGCAAAGCCCGGGGACCCACTCTAAAGCCCAACCCTGAGTGCTGAAAAATACCTAGAAATGTCTCACTCTTTGTGTTAGGTTAAAAAAAATAAAAATACATGGGACACTTGTAGGCACTTTACATCATAGCAAGAATGCCTAGAAATGTCCCAAATGTTTTGTTAGGGAAAAATACAATACATGGGAAAAAAATTCTCCAGCAGCAGCCAAGCCTGGGAAGCCACTCTAAAGCCCCACCATGAGTGGTGAAAAATGCCTAGAAATGTCTCACTCTTTGTGTTATGTAAAAAAATACATGGGATACTTGTAGGTACTTTACATTATAGCAAGAATGCCTAGAAATGTCCCAAATGTTTTGTTAGGGAAAAATAGAATACATGGGAGAAAAATTTCTCCAGCAGCAGCCAAGCCTGGGAAGCCACTCTAAAGCCACAACTTGACTGGTGAAAAATGGCTAGAAATGACTCACTCTTTGAGTTATGTTTAAAAAAATTACATGGGACACTTGTAGGCACTTTACATTATAGCAAGAATGCCTAGAAATGTCCCAAATGTTTTGTTAGGGAAAAATACAATACATGCGAGAAAAATTTCTCCAGCAGCAGCCAAGCCCGGGGACCCACTCTAAAGCCTTATCCTGAGTGCTGAAAAATGCCTAGAAATGTCTCACTCTTTGTGTTAGGTTAAAGAAAATTAAAATACATGGGAAACTTGTAGGCACTTTACAGTGTAGCAAAAATGCCTCAAAATGTCCCACACATTTTACAAGGGAAAAATACAATACATTGGAGAAAAAATTCTCCAGCACCAGCCAAGCCCGGGAACCCACTCTGAAGGACCACCCTGAGTGATGAAAAATGCCTAGAAATGTCTCACTCTTTGTGTTAGGTAAAAACAAAACTAAAAATACAATGGACACTTGTAGGCACTTTACATTATATCAAGAATGCCTAGAAATGTCCCAAATGTTTTGTTAGGGAAAAATACAATAAATGGTAGAAAAAATTCTCCAGCACCAGCCAAGCCTGTGGTGCCACTCTAAAGCCCATCCCTTAGTGCTGAAAAATGCCTAGAAATGTCTCACTCTTTGTGTTATGTAAAAAAATTACATGGGACACTTGAAGGCACTTTACAGTATAGCAAGAATGCCTAGAAATGTCCCAAATGTTTTCTTAGGGAAAAATGAAATACATGGGAGAAAAAATTCACCAGCAGCAGCCAAACCTGGTAAGCCACTCTAAAGCCCCACCCTGAGTGCTTAAAAATGCCTAGAAATGTGTTACTCTTTGTGTTATGTAAAAAAATACATGGGACACTTGTAGGCACTTTATATTATAGCAAGAATGCCTAGAAATGTCCCAAATGTTTTGTTAGGGATAAACACAATACATGGTAGAAAAAATTCTCCAGCACCAGCAAAGCCCGGGGAGCCAAATTCTAAAGCCCCACCCTGAGTGCTGAAAAATGCCTAGAAATGTCTCACTCTTTGTGTTATGTAAAAAAATTACATGGGACACTTGTAGGCACTTTACAGTGTAGCAAAAATGCCTCGAAATGTCCCACACGTTTTGTTAGGGAAAAATACAATACATTGGAGAAAGAATTCCCCAGCACCAGCCAAGCCCGGGAACCCACTCTGAAGGACCACCCTGAGTGATGAAAAATGCCTAGAAATGTCTCACTCTTTGTGTTAGGTAAAAACAAAACAAAAAATACAATGGACACTTGTAGGCACTTTACATTATAGCAAGAATGCCTAGAAATGTTCCAAATGTTTTGTTAGGGATAAATACCATTCATTGTAGAAAAAAATCTCCAGCACCAGCCAAGCCCGGGGACCCACTCTAGAGCCCAACCCTGAGTTCTGAAAAATGCCTAGAAATGTCTCACTCTTTGTGTTAGGTTAAAAAAATAAAAATACATGGGACACTTGTAGGCACTTTACAGTGTAGCAAAATTGCCTCGAAAAGTCCCACACGTTTTGTTAGGGAAAAATACAATACATGGGAGAACAAATTCTCCAGCACCAGCCAAGCCCGGGAACCTACTCTGAAGGCCCACCCTGAGTGATGAAAAATGCCTAGAAATGTCTCACTTTTTGTGTTAGGTAAAAACAAAACAAAAATGCATGGGACACTTGTAGGCACTTTATATTATAGCAAGAATGCCTAGAAATGTCCCAAATGTTTTGTTAGGGATAAATAACATTCATGGTAGAAAAAAATCTCCAGCACCAGCAAAGCCCGGGGACCCACTCTAAAGCCCAACCCTGAGTGCTGAAAAATACCTAGAAATGTCTCACTCTTTGTGTTAGGTTAAAAAAAATAAAAATACATGGGACACTTGTAGGCACTTTACATCATAGCAAGAATGCCTAGAAATGTCCCAAATGTTTTGTTAGGGAAAAATACAATACATGGGAAAAAAATTCTCCAGCAGCAGCCAAGCCTGGGAAGCCACTCTAAAGCCCCACCATGAGTGGTGAAAAATGCCTAGAAATGTCTCACTCTTTGTGTTATGTAAAAAAATACATGGGATACTTGTAGGTACTTTACATTATAGCAAGAATGCCTAGAAATGTCCCAAATGTTTTGTTAGGGAAAAATAGAATACATGGGAGAAAAATTTCTCCAGCAGCAGCCAAGCCTGGGAAGCCACTCTAAAGCCACAACTTGACTGGTGAAAAATGGCTAGAAATGACTCACTCTTTGAGTTATGTTTAAAAAAATTACATGGGACACTTGTAGGCACTTTACATTATAGCAAGAATGCCTAGAAATGTCCCAAATGTTTTGTTAGGGAAAAATACAATACATGCGAGAAAAATTTCTCCAGCAGCAGCCAAGCCCGGGGACCCACTCTAAAGCCTTATCCTGAGTGCTGAAAAATGCCTAGAAATGTCTCACTCTTTGTGTTAGGTTAAAGAAAATTAAAATACATGGGAAACTTGTAGGCACTTTACAGTGTAGCAAAAATGCCTCAAAATGTCCCACACATTTTACAAGGGAAAAATACAATACATTGGAGAAAAAATTCTCCAGCACCAGCCAAGCCCGGGAACCCACTCTGAAGGACCACCCTGAGTGATGAAAAATGCCTAGAAATGTCTCACTCTTTGTGTTAGGTAAAAACAAAACTAAAAATACAATGGACACTTGTAGGCACTTTACATTATACCAAGAATGCCTAGAAATGTCTCAAATGTTTTGTTGGGGATAAATACAATACATGGTAGAAAAAAATCTCCACCACCAGCCAAGCCCGGGGACCCACTCTAAAGCCCAACCCTGACTGCTGAAAAATGCCTAGAAATGTCTCACTCTTTGTGTTATGTAAAACAATTACATGGGACACTTGTAGGCACTTTACAGTGTAGCAAAAATGCCTCGAAATGTCCCACACGTTTTGGTAGGGAAAAATACAATACATTGGAGAAAGAATTCCCCAGGACAACCCAAGCCCGGGAACCCACTCTGAAGGCCCACCCTGATTGATGAAAAATGCCTAGAAATGTCTCACTCTTTGTGTCAGGTAAAAACAAAACAAAAAATACATGGGACACTTGTAGGCACTTTACATCATAGCAAGAATGCCTAGAAATGTCCCAAATGTTTTGTTAGGGAAAAATACAATACATGGGAGAAAAAATTCTCCAGCATCAGCCAAGCCTGGGAAGCCACTCTAAAGCCCCACCCTGAGTGGTGAAAAATGCCTAGAAATGTCGCACTCTTTGTGTTATGTAAAAAAATACATGGGACACTTGTAGGCACTTTATATTATAACAAGAATGCCTAGAAATGTCCCAAATGTTTTGTTAGGGATAAATACCATTCATTGTAGAAAAAAATCTCCAGCACCAGCCAAGCCCGGGGACCCACTCTAAAGCCCAACCCTGAGTTCTGAAAAATGCCTAGAAATGTTTCACTCTTTGTGTTAGGTTAAAAAAATAAAAATACATGGGACACTTGTAGGCACTTTACAGTGTAGCAAAAATGCCTCGAAATGTCCCACACGTTTTGGTAGGGAAAAATACAATACATTGGAGAAAGAATTCCCCAGCACCAGCCAAGCCCGGGAACCCACTCTGAAGGACCACCCTGAGTGATGAAAAATGCCTATAAAATGTCTCACTCTTTGTGTTAGGTAAAAACAAAACAAAAAATACAATGGACACTTGTAGGCACTTTACATTATAGCAAGAATGCCTAGAAATGTTCCAAATGTTTTGTTAGGGAAAAATACAATACATGGGAGAAGAAATTCTCCAGCAGCAGCCAAGCCTGGGAAGCCACTCTAAAGCCCCACCCTGAGTGGTGAAAAATGCCTAGAAATGTCGCACTCTTTGTGTTATGTAAAAAAACACATGGGACACTTGTAGGCACTTTATATTATAGCAAGAATGCCAAGAAATGTCCCAAATGTTTTGTTAGGGATAAATACCATTCATTGTAGAAAAAAATCTCCAGCACCAGCCAAGCCCGGGGACCCACTCTAGAGCCCAACCCTGAGTTCTGAAAAATGCCTAGAAATGTCTCACTCTTTGTGTTAGGTTAAAAAAATAAAAATACATGGGACACTTGTAGGCACTTTACAGTGTAGCAAAATTGCCTCGAAATGTCCCACACGTTTTGTTAGGGAAAAATACAATACATGGGAGAACAAATTCTCCAGCACCAGCCAAGCCCGGGAACCTACTCTGAAGGCCCACCCTGAGTGATGAAAAATGCCTAGAAATGTCTCACTTTTTGTGTTAGGTAAAAACAAAACAAAAATGCATGGGACACTTGTAGGCACTTTATATTATAGCAAGAATGCCTAGAAATGTCCCAAATGTTTTGTTGGGGATAAATAACATTCATGGTAGAAAAAAATCTCCAGCACCAGCCATGCCCGGGGACCCACTCTAAAGCCCAACCCTGAGTGCTGAAAAATGCCTAGAAATGTCTCACTCTTTGTGTTAGGTAAAAACAAAACAAAAAATGCAAGGGACACTTGTAGGCACTTTATATTATAGCAAGAATGCCTAGAAATGTCCCAAATGTTTTGTTAGGGATAAATAACATTCATGGTAGAAAAAAATCTCCAGCACCAGCAAAGCCCGGGGACCCACTCTAAAGCCCAACCCTGAGTGCTGAAAAATGCCTAGAAATGTCTCACTCTTTGTGTTAGGTTAAAAAAAATAAAAATACATGGGACACTTGTAGGCACTTTACATCATAGCAAGAATGCCTAGAAATGTCCCAAATGTTTTGTTAGGGAAAAATACAATACATGGGGAAAAAATTCTCCAGCAGCAGCCAAGCCTGGGAAGCCACTCTAAAGCCCCACCATGAGTGGTGAAAAATGCCTAGAAATGTCTCACTCTTTGTGTTATGTAAAAAAATACATGGGATACTTGTAGGTACTTTACATTATAGCAAGAATGCCTAGAAATGTCCCAAATGTTTTGTTAGGGAAAAATAGAATACATGGGAGAAAAATTTCTCCAGCAGCAGCCAAGCCTGGGAAGCCACTCTAAAGCCACAACTTGACTGGTGAAAAATGGCTAGAAATGACTCACTCTTTGAGTTATGTTTTAAAAAATTACATGGGACACTTGTAGGCACTTTACATTATAGCAAGAATGCCTAGAAATGTCCCAAATGTTTTGTTAGGGAAAAATACAATACATGCGAGAAAAATTTCTCCAGCAGCAGCCAAGCCCGGGGACCCACTCTGAAGGACCACCCTGAGTGATGAAAAATTCCTAGAAATGTCTCACTCTTTGTGTTAGGTAAAAACAAAACTAAAAATACAATGGACACTTGTAGGCACTTTACATTATATCAAGAATCCCTAGAAATGTCCCAAATGTTTTGTTAGGGAAAAATACAATAAATGGTAGAAAAAATTCTCCAGCACCAGCCAAGCCTGTGGAGCCACTCTAAAGCTCATCCCTTAGTGCTGAAAAATGCCTAGAAATGTCTCACTCTTTGTGTTATGTAAAAAAATTACATGGGACACTTGTAGGCACTCTACAGTATAGCAAGAATGCCTAGAAATGTCCCAAATGTTTTCTTAGGGAACAATGAAATACATGGGAGAAAAAATTCACCAGCAGCAGCCAAGCCTGGGAAGCCACTCTAAAGCCCTACCCTGAGTGCTGAAAAATGCCTAGAAATGTATTACTCTTTGTGTTATGTAAGAAAAAAATGACATGGGACAGTTGTAGGCACTTTACAGTATAGCAAGAATGCCTAGAAATGTGCCAAATGTATTCTTAGGGAAAAATGAAATACATGGGAGAAAAAATTCACCAGCAGCAGCCAAGCCTGGGGAGCCGCTCTAAGGCCCCCACCTGAGTGCTGAAAAAATGCCTAGAAATGTCTCATTCTTTGTTTAAGGTAAAAAAAATGTAAATACATGGGAAACTTGTAGGCACTTTACATTATAGCAAGAATGCCTAGAAATGTCCCAAATGTTTTGTTAGGGAAAAATACAATACATGGGAGAAAAATTTCTCCAGCAGCAGCCAAGCCTGGGAAGCCACTCTAAAGCCACACCTTGACTGGTGAAAAATGGCTAGAAATGACTCACTCTTTGAGTTATGTTTTAAAAAATTACATGGGACAGTTGTAGGCACTTTACAGTATAGCAAGAATGCCTAGAAATGTGCCAAATGTTTTCTTAGGGAAAAATGAAATACATGGGAGAAAAAATTCACCAGCACCAGCCAAGCCTGGGGAGCCGCTCTAAAGCCCCCACCTGAGTGCTGAAAAAATGCCTAGAAATGTCTCACTCTTTGTTTAAGGTAAACAAAATGTAAATACATGGGACACTTTTAGGCACTTTACAGTGTAGCAAAAATGCCTCGAAATGTCCCACACGTTTTGGTAGGGAAAAATACAATACATTGGAGAAAGAATTCCCCAGCACCAGCCAAGCCCGGGAACCCAATCTGAAGGACCACCCTGAGTGATGAAAAATGCCTAGAAATGTCTCACTCTTTGTGTTAGGTAAAAACAAAACAAAAAATACAATGGACACTTGTTGGCACTTTACATTATAGCAAGAATGCCTAGAAATGTCCCAAATGTTTTGTTAGGGAAAAATACAATACATGGGAAAAAAATTCTCCAGCAGCAGCCAAGCCTGGGAAGCCACTCTAAAGCCCCACCATGAGTGGTGAAAAATGCCTAGAAATGTCTCACTCTTTGTGTTATGTAAAAAAATACATGGGACACTTGTAGGCACTTTATATTATAGCAAGAATGCCTAGAAATGTCCCAAATGTTTTGTTAGGGATAAACACAATACATGGTAGAAAAAATTCTCCAGCACCAGCAAAGCCCGGGGAGCCAAATTCTAAAGCCCCACCCTGAGTGCTGAAAAATGCCTAGAAATGTCTCACTCTTTGTGTTATGCAAAAAAATTACATGGGAGATTTGTAGGCACTTTACAGTGTAGCAAAAATGCCTCGAAATGTCCCACACGTTTTGTTAGGGAAAAATACAATACATTGGAGAAAGAATTCCCCAGCACCAGCCAAGCCCGGGAACCCACTCTGAAGGCCAACCCTGAGTGCTGACAAATGCCTAGAAATGTCACACTCTTTGTGTTAGGTAAAAACAAAACAAAAAATACATGGGACACTTGTAGGCACTTTACATTATAGCAAGAATGCCTAGAAATGTCCCAAATGTTTTGTTAGGGAAAAATACAATACATGGGAGAAAAATTTCTCCAGCAGCAGCCAAGCCTGGGAAGCCACTCTAAAGCCACACCTTGACTGGTGAAAAATGGCTAGAAATGACTCACTCTTTGAGTTATGTTTTAAAAAATTACATGGGACACTTTTAGGCACTTTACATTATAGCAAGAATGCCTAGAAATGTCCCAAATGTTTTGTTTGGGAAAAATACAATACATGGGAGAAAAATTTCTCCAGCAGCAGCCAAGCCCGGGGACCCACTCTAAAGCCCAACCCTGAGTGCTGAAAAATGCCTAGAAATGTCTCACTCTTTGTGTTAGGTTAAAAAAAATTAAAATACATGGGACACTTGTAGGCACTTTACAGTGTAGCAAAAATGCCTCGAAATGTCCCACACGTTTTGTTAGGGAAAAATACAATACATGGGAGAAAAAGTTCACCAGCAGCAGCCAAACCTGGGATGCCACTCTAAAGCCCTACCCTGAGTGCTGAAAAATGCCTAGAAATGTGTTACTCTTTGTGTTATGTAAAAAAAAATGACATGGGACAGTTGTAGGCACTTTACAGTATAGCAAGAATGCCTAGAAATGTGCCAAATGTTTTCTTAGGGAAAAATGAAATACATGGGAGAAAAAATTCACCAGCACCAGCCAAGCCTGCGGAGCCGCTCTAAAGCCCCCACCTGAGTGCTGAAAAAATGCCTAGAAATGTCTCACTCTTTGTTTAAGGTAAACAAAATGTAAATACATGGGACACTTGTAGGCACTTTACAGTGTAATAAAAATGCCTCGAAATGTCCCACACGTTTTGGTAGGGAAAAATACAATACATTGGAGAAAGAATTCCCCAGCACCAGCCAAGCCCGGGAACCCACTCTGAAGGACCACCCTGAGTGATGAAAAATGCCTAGAAATGTCTCACTCTTTGTGTTAGGTAAAAACAAAACAAAAAATACAATGGACACTTGTAGGCACTTTACATTATAGCAAGAATGCCTAGAAATGTTCCAAATGTTTTGTTAGGGAAAAATACAATACATGGGAGAAAAAAATCTCCAGCAGCAGCCAAGCCTGGGAAGCCACTCTAAAGCCCCACCCTGAGTGGTGAAGAATGCCTAGAAATGTCGCACTCTTTGTGTTATGTAAAAAAACACATGGGACACTTGTAGGCACTTTATATTATAGCAAGAATGCCTAGAAATGTCCCAAATGTTTTGTTAGGGATAAATACCATTCATTGTAGAAAAAAATCTCCAGCACCAGCCAAGCCCGGGGACCCACTCTAGAGCCCAACCCTGAGTTCTGAAAAATGCCTAGAAATGTCTCACTCTTTGTGTTAGGTTAAAAAAATAAAAATACATGGGACACTTGTAGGCACTTTACAGTGTAGCAAAATTGCCTCGAAAAGTCCCACACGTTTTGTTAGGGAAAAATACAATACATGGGAGAACAAATTCTCCAGCACCAGCCAAGCCCGGGAACCTACTCTGAAGGCCCACCCTGAGTGATGAAAAATGCCTAGAAATGTCTCACTTTTTGTGTTAGGTAAAAACAAAACAAAAATGCATGGGACACTTGTAGGCACTTTATATTATAGCAAGAATGCCTAGAAATGTCCCAAATGTTTTGTTAGGGATAAATAACATTCATGGTAGAAAAAAATCTCCAGCACCAGCAAAGCCCGGGGACCCACTCTAAAGCCCAACCCTGAGTGCTGAAAAATACCTAGAAATGTCTCACTCTTTGTGTTAGGTTAAAAAAAATAAAAATACATGGGACACTTGTAGGCACTTTACATCATAGCAAGAATGCCTAGAAATGTCCCAAATGTTTTGTTAGGGAAAAATACAATACATGGGAAAAAAATTCTCCAGCAGCAGCCAAGCCTGGGAAGCCACTCTAAAGCCCCACCATGAGTGGTGAAAAATGCCTAGAAATGTCTCACTCTTTGTGTTATGTAAAAAAATACATGGGATACTTGTAGGTACTTTACATTATAGCAAGAATGCCTAGAAATGTCCCAAATGTTTTGTTAGGGAAAAATAGAATACATGGGAGAAAAATTTCTCCAGCAGCAGCCAAGCCTGGGAAGCCACTCTAAAGCCACAACTTGACTGGTGAAAAATGGCTAGAAATGACTCACTCTTTGAGTTATGTTTAAAAAAATTACATGGGACACTTGTAGGCACTTTACATTATAGCAAGAATGCCTAGAAATGTCCCAAATGTTTTGTTAGGGAAAAATACAATACATGCGAGAAAAATTTCTCCAGCAGCAGCCAAGCCCGGGGACCCACTCTAAAGCCTTATCCTGAGTGCTGAAAAATGCCTAGAAATGTCTCACTCTTTGTGTTAGGTTAAAGAAAATTAAAATACATGGGAAACTTGTAGGCACTTTACAGTGTAGCAAAAATGCCTCAAAATGTCCCACACATTTTACAAGGGAAAAATACAATACATTGGAGAAAAAATTCTCCAGCACCAGCCAAGCCCGGGAACCCACTCTGAAGGACCACCCTGAGTGATGAAAAATGCCTAGAAATGTCTCACTCTTTGTGTTAGGTAAAAACAAAACTAAAAATACAATGGACACTTGTAGGCACTTTACATTATATCAAGAATGCCTAGAAATGTCCCAAATGTTTTGTTAGGGAAAAATACAATAAATGGTAGAAAAAATTCTCCAGCACCAGCCAAGCCTGTGGTGCCACTCTAAAGCCCATCCCTTAGTGCTGAAAAATGCCTAGAAATGTCTCACTCTTTGTGTTATGTAAAAAAATTACATGGGACACTTGAAGGCACTTTACAGTATAGCAAGAATGCCTAGAAATGTCCCAAATGTTTTCTTAGGGAAAAATGAAATACATGGGAGAAAAAATTCACCAGCAGCAGCCAAACCTGGTAAGCCACTCTAAAGCCCCACCCTGAGTGCTTAAAAATGCCTAGAAATGTGTTACTCTTTGTGTTATGTAAAAAAATACATGGGACACTTGTAGGCACTTTATATTATAGCAAGAATGCCTAGAAATGTCCCAAATGTTTTGTTAGGGATAAACACAATACATGGTAGAAAAAATTCTCCAGCACCAGCAAAGCCCGGGGAGCCAAATTCTAAAGCCCCACCCTGAGTGCTGAAAAATGCCTAGAAATGTCTCACTCTTTGTGTTATGTAAAAAAATTACATGGGACACTTGTAGGCACTTTACAGTGTAGCAAAAATGCCTCGAAATGTCCCACACGTTTTGTTAGGGAAAAATACAATACATTGGAGAAAGAATTCCCCAGCACCAGCCAAGCCCGGGAACCCACTCTGAAGGACCACCCTGAGTGATGAAAAATGCCTAGAAATGTCTCACTCTTTGTGTTAGGTAAAAACAAAACAAAAAATACAATGGACACTTGTAGGCACTTTACATTATAGCAAGAATGCCTAGAAATGTTCCAAATGTTTTGTTAGGGATAAATACCATTCATTGTAGAAAAAAATCTCCAGCACCAGCCAAGCCCGGGGACCCACTCTAGAGCCCAACCCTGAGTTCTGAAAAATGCCTAGAAATGTCTCACTCTTTGTGTTAGGTTAAAAAAATAAAAATACATGGGACACTTGTAGGCACTTTACAGTGTAGCAAAATTGCCTCGAAAAGTCCCACACGTTTTGTTAGGGAAAAATACAATACATGGGAGAACAAATTCTCCAGCACCAGCCAAGCCCGGGAACCTACTCTGAAGGCCCACCCTGAGTGATGAAAAATGCCTAGAAATGTCTCACTTTTTGTGTTAGGTAAAAACAAAACAAAAATGCATGGGACACTTGTAGGCACTTTATATTATAGCAAGAATGCCTAGAAATGTCCCAAATGTTTTGTTAGGGATAAATAACATTCATGGTAGAAAAAAATCTCCAGCACCAGCAAAGCCCGGGGACCCACTCTAAAGCCCAACCCTGAGTGCTGAAAAATACCTAGAAATGTCTCACTCTTTGTGTTAGGTTAAAAAAAATAAAAATACATGGGACACTTGTAGGCACTTTACATCATAGCAAGAATGCCTAGAAATGTCCCAAATGTTTTGTTAGGGAAAAATACAATACATGGGAAAAAAATTCTCCAGCAGCAGCCAAGCCTGGGAAGCCACTCTAAAGCCCCACCATGAGTGGTGAAAAATGCCTAGAAATGTCTCACTCTTTGTGTTATGTAAAAAAATACATGGGATACTTGTAGGTACTTTACATTATAGCAAGAATGCCTAGAAATGTCCCAAATGTTTTGTTAGGGAAAAATAGAATACATGGGAGAAAAATTTCTCCAGCAGCAGCCAAGCCTGGGAAGCCACTCTAAAGCCACAACTTGACTGGTGAAAAATGGCTAGAAATGACTCACTCTTTGAGTTATGTTTAAAAAAATTACATGGGACACTTGTAGGCACTTTACATTATAGCAAGAATGCCTAGAAATGTCCCAAATGTTTTGTTAGGGAAAAATACAATACATGCGAGAAAAATTTCTCCAGCAGCAGCCAAGCCCGGGGACCCACTCTAAAGCCTTATCCTGAGTGCTGAAAAATGCCTAGAAATGTCTCACTCTTTGTGTTAGGTTAAAGAAAATTAAAATACATGGGAAACTTGTAGGCACTTTACAGTGTAGCAAAAATGCCTCAAAATGTCCCACACATTTTACAAGGGAAAAATACAATACATTGGAGAAAAAATTCTCCAGCACCAGCCAAGCCCGGGAACCCACTCTGAAGGACCACCCTGAGTGATGAAAAATGCCTAGAAATGTCTCACTCTTTGTGTTAGGTAAAAACAAAACTAAAAATACAATGGACACTTGTAGGCACTTTACATTATATCAAGAATGCCTAGAAATGTCCCAAATGTTTTGTTAGGGAAAAATACAATAAATGGTAGAAAAAATTCTCCAGCACCAGCCAAGCCTGTGGTGCCACTCTAAAGCCCATCCCTTAGTGCTGAAAAATGCCTAGAAATGTCTCACTCTTTGTGTTATGTAAAAAAATTACATGGGACACTTGAAGGCACTTTACAGTATAGCAAGAATGCCTAGAAATGTCCCAAATGTTTTCTTAGGGAAAAATGAAATACATGGGAGAAAAAATTCACCAGCAGCAGCCAAACCTGGTAAGCCACTCTAAAGCCCCACCCTGAGTGCTGAAAAATGCCTAGAAATGTGTTACTCTTTGTGTTATGTAAAAAAATACATGGGACACTTGTAGGCACTTTATATTATAGCAAGAATGCCTAGAAATGTCCCAAATGTTTTGTTAGGGATAAACACAATACATGGTAGAAAAAATTCTCCAGCACCAGCAAAGCCCGGGGAGCCAAATTCTAAAGCCCCACCCTGAGTGCTGAAAAATGCCTAGAAATGTCTCACTCTTTGTGTTATGTAAAAAAATTACATGGGACACTTGTAGGCACTTTACAGTGTAGCAAAAATGCCTCGAAATGTCCCACACGTTTTGTTAGGGAAAAATACAATACATTGGAGAAAGAATTCCCCAGCACCAGCCAAGCCCGGGAACCCACTCTGAAGGACCACCCTGAGTGATGAAAAATGCCTAGAAATGTCTCACTCTTTGTGTTAGGTAAAAACAAAACAAAAAATACAATGGACACTTGTAGGCACTTTACATTATAGCAAGAATGCCTAGAAATGTTCCAAATGTTTTGTTAGGGAAAAATACAATACATGGGAGAAAAAATTCTCCAGCAGCAGCCAAGCCTGGGAAGCCACTCTAAAGCCCCACCCTGAGTGGTGAAAAATGCCTAGAAATGTCGCATTCTTTGTGTTATGTAAAAAAACACATGGGACACTTGTAGGCACTTTATATTATAGCAAGAATGCCTAGAAATGTCCCAAATGTTTTGTTAGGGATAAATACCATTCATTGTAGAAAAAAATCTCCAGCACCAGCCAAGCCCGGGGACCCACTCTAGAGCCCAACCCTGAGTTCTGAAAAATGCCTAGAAATGTCTCACTCTTTGTGTTAGGTTAAAAAAATAAAAATACATGGGACACTTGTAGGCACTTTACAGTGTAGCAAAATTGCCTCGAAATGTCCCACACGTTTTGTTAGGGAAAAATACAATACATGGGAGAACAAATTCTCCAGCACCAGCCAAGCCCGGGAACCTACTCTGAAGGCCCACCCTGAGTGATGAAAAATGCCTAGAAATGTCTCACTTTTTGTGTTAGGTAAAAACAAAACAAAAATGCATGGGACACTTGTAGGCACTTTATATTATAGCAAGAATGCCTAGAAATGTCCCAAATGTTTTGTTGGGGATAAATAACATTCATGGTAGAAAAAAATCTCCAGCACCAGCCATGCCCGGGGACCCACTCTAAAGCCCAACCCTGAGTGCTGAAAAATGCCTAGAAATGTCTCACTCTTTGTGTTAGGTAAAAACAAAACAAAAAATGCAAGGGACACTTGTAGGCACTTTATATTATAGCAAGAATGCCTAGAAATGTCCCAAATGTTTTGTTAGGGATAAATAACATTCATGGTAGAAAAAAATCTCCAGCACCAGCAAAGCCCGGGGACCCACTCTAAAGCCCAACCCTGAGTGATGAAAAATGCCTAGAAATGTCTCACTCTTTGTGTTAGGTTAAAAAAAATAAAAATACATGGGACACTTGTAGGCACTTTACATCATAGCAAGAATGCCTAGAAATGTCCCAAATGTTTTGTTAGGGAAAAATACAATACATGGGAAAAAAATTCTCCAGCAGCAGCCAAGCCTGGGAAGCCACTCTAAAGCCCCACCATGAGTGGTGAAAAATGCCTAGAAATGTCTCACTCTTTGTGTTATGTAAAAAAATACATGGGATACTTGTAGGTACTTTACATTATAGCAAGAATGCCTAGAAATGTCCCAAATGTTTTGTTAGGGAAAAATAGAATACATGGGAGAAAAATTTCTCCAGCAGCAGCCAAGCCTGGGAAGCCACTCTAAAGCCACAACTTGACTGGTGAAAAATGGCTAGAAATGACTCACTCTTTGAGTTATGTTTAAAAAAATTACATGGGACACTTGTAGGCACTTTACATTATAGCAAGAATGCCTAGAAATGTCCCAAATGTTTTGTTAGGGAAAAATACAATACATGCGAGAAAAATTTCTCCAGCAGCAGCCAAGCCCGGGGACCCACTCTAAAGCCTAACCCTGAGTGCTGAAAAATGCCTAGAAATGTCTCACTCTTTGTGTTAGGTTAAAGAAAATTAAAATACATGGGACACTTGTAGGCACTTTACAGTGTAGCAAAAATGCCTCGAAATGTCCCACACGTTTTGTTAGGGAAAAATACAATACATTGGAGAAAGAATTCCCCAGCACCAGCCAAGCCCGGGAACCCACTCTGAAGGCCAACCCTGAGTGCTGAAAAATGCCTAGAAATGTCACACTCTTTGTGTTAGGTAAAAACAAAACAAAAAATACATGGGACACTTGTAGGCACTTTACATTATAGCAAGAATGCCTAGAAATGTCCCAAATGTTTTGTTAGGGAAAAATACAATACATGGGAGAAAAATTTCTCCAGCAGCAGCCAAGCCTGGGAAGCCACTCTAAAGCCAAACCTTGACTGGTGAAAAATGGCTAGAAATGACTCACTCTTTGAGTTATGTTTTAAAAAATTACATGGGACACTTTTAGGCACTTTACATTATAGCAAGAATGCCTAGAAATGTCCCAAATGTTTTGTTTGGGAAAAATACAATACATGGGAGAAAAATTTCTCCAGCTGCAGCCAAGCCCGGGGACCCACTCTAAAGCCCAACACTGAGTGCTGAAAAATGCCTAGAAATGTCTCACTCTTTGTGTTAGGTTAAAAAAAATTAAAATACATGGGACACTTGTAGGCACTTTACAGTGTAGCAAAAATGCCTCGAAATGTCCCACACGTTTTGTTAGGGAAAAATACAATACATGGGACAAAAAGTTCACCAGCAGCAGCCAAACCTGGGATGCCACTCTAAAGCCCTACCCTGAGTGCTGAAAAATGCCTAGAAATGTGTTACTCTTTGTGTTATGTAAAAAAAAATGACATGGGACAGTTGTAGGCACTTTACAGTATAGCAAGAATGCCTAGAAATGTGCCAAATGTTTTCTTAGGGAAAAATGAAATACATGGGAGAAAAAATTCACCAGCACCAGCCAAGCCTGGGGAGCCGCTCTAAAGCCCCCACCTGAGTGCTGAAAAAATGCCTAGAAATGTCTCACTCTTTGTTTAAGGTAAACAAAATGTAAATACATGGGACACTTGTAGGCACTTTACAGTGTAATAAAAATGCCTCGAAATGTCCCACACGTTTTGGTAGGGAAAAATACAATACATTGGAGAAAGAATTCCCCAGCACCAGCCAAGCCCGGGAACCCACTCTGAAGGACCACCCTGAGTGATGAAAAATGCCTAGAAATGTCTCACTCTTTGTGTTAGGTAAAAACAAAACAAAAAATACAATGGACACTTGTAGGCACTTTACATTATAGCAAGAATGCCTAGAAATGTTCCAAATGTTTTGTTAGGGATAAATACCATTCATTGTAGAAAAAAATCTCCAGCACCAGCCAAGCCCGGGGACCCACTCTAGAGCCCAACCCTGAGTTCTGAAAAATGCCTAGAAATGTCTCACTCTTTGTGTTAGGTTAAAAAAATAAAAATACATGGGACACTTGTAGGCACTTTACAGTGTAGCAAAATTGCCTCGAAATGTCCCACACGTTTTGTTAGGGAAAAATACAATACATGGGAGAACAAATTCTCCAGCACCAGCCAAGCCCGGGAACCTACTCTGAAGGCCCACCCTGAGTGATGAAAAATGCCTAGAAATGTCTCACTTTTTGTGTTAGGTAAAAACAAAACAAAAATGCATGGGACACTTGTAGGCACTTTATATTATAGCAAGAATGCCTAGAAATGTCCCAAATGTTTTGTTGGGGATAAATAACATTCATGGTAGAAAAAAATCTCCAGCACCAGCCATGCCCGGGGACCCACTCTAAAGCCCAACCCTGAGTGCTGAAAAATGCCTAGAAATGTCTCACTCTTTGTGTTAGGTAAAAACAAAACAAAAAATGCAAGGGACACTTGTAGGCACTTTATATTATAGCAAGAATGCCTAGAAATGTCCCAAATGTTGTGTTAGGGATAAATAACATTCATGGTAGAAAAAAATCTCCAGCACCAGCAAAGCCCGGGGACCCACTCTAAAGCCCAACCCTGAGTGCTGAAAAATGCCTAGAAATGTCTCACTCTTTGTGTTAGGTTAAAAAAAATAAAAATACATGGGACACTTGTAGGCACTTTACATCATAGCAAGAATGCCTAGAAATGTCCCAAATGTTTTGTTAGGGAAAAATACAATACATGGGAAAAAAATTCTCCAGCAGCAGCCAAGCCTGGGAAGCCACTCTAAAGCCCCACCATGAGTGGTGAAAAATGCCTAGAAATGTCTCACTCTTTGTGTTATGTAAAAAAATACATGGGATACTTGTAGGTACTTTACATTATAGCAAGAATGCCTAGAAATGTCCCAAATGTTTTGTTAGGGAAAAATAGAATACATGGGAGAAAAATTTCTCCAGCAGCAGCCAAGCCTGGGAAGCCACTCTAAAGCCACAACTTGACTGGTGAAAAATGGCTAGAAATGACTCACTCTTTGAGTTATGTTTAAAAAAATTACATGGGACACTTGTAGGCACTTTACATTATAGCAAGAATGCCTAGAAATGTCCCAAATGTTTTGTTAGGGAAAAATACAATACATGCGAGAAAAATTTCTCCAGCAGCAGCCAAGCCCGGGGACCCACTCTAAAGCCCCACCCTGAGTGCTGAAAAATGCCTAGAAATGTGTTACTCTTTGTGTTATGTAAAAAAAATGACATGGGACAGTTGTAGGCACTTTACAGTATAGCAAGAATGCCTAGAAATGTGCCAAATGTTTTCTTAGGGAAAAATGAAATACATGGGAGAAAAAATTCACCAGCACCAGCCAAGCCTGGGGAGCCGCTCTAAAGCCCCCACCTGAGTGCTGAAAAAATGCCTAGAAATGTCTCACTCTTTGTTTAAGGTAAACAAAATGTAAATACATGGGACACTTGTAGGCACTTTACAGTGTAGCAAAAATGCCTCGAAATGTCCCACACGTTTTACAAGGGAAAAATACAATACATTGGAGAAAAAATTCTCCAGCACCAGCCAAGCCCGGGAACCCACTCTGAAGGCCCACCCTTAGTGATTAAAAAATGCCTAGAAATGTCTATTTCTTTGTGTTAGGTAAAAACAAAAAATACATGGGACACTTGTTGGCACTTTACATTATAGCGAGAATGTATAGAAATGTCCCAAATGTTTTGTTAGGGAAAAATACAATAAATGGTAGAAAAAATTCTCCAGCACCAGCCAAGCCTGTGGAGCCACTCTAAAGCCCATCCCTTAGTGCTGAAAAATGCCTAGAAATGTCTCACTCTTTGTGTTATGTAAAAAAATTACATGGGACACTTGTAGGCACTCTACAGTATAGCAAGAATGCCTAGAAATGTCCCAAATGTTTTCTTAGGGAATAATGAAATACATGGGAGAAAAAATTCACCAGCAGCAGCCAAGCCTGGGAAGCCACTCTAAAGCCCTACCCTGAGTGCTGAAAAATGCCTAGAAATGTGTTACTCTTTGTGTTATGTAAGAAAAAAATGACATGGGACAGTTGTAGGCACTTTACAGTATAGCAAGAATGCCTAGAAATGTGCCAAATGTATTCTTAGGGAAAAATGAAATACATGGGAGAAAAATTTCTCCAGCAGCAGCCAAGCCTGGGAAGCCACTCTAAAGCCACACCTTGACTGGTGAAAAATGGCTAGAAATGACTCACTCTTTGAGTTATGTTTTAAAAAATTACATGGGACACTTTTAGGCACTTTACATTATAGCAAGAATGCCTAGAAATGTCCCAAATGTTTTGTTTGGGAAAAATACAATACATGGGAGAAAAATTTCTCCAGCTGCAGCCAAGCCCGGGGACCCACTCTAAAGCCCAACACTGAGTGCTGAAAAATGCCTAGAAATGTCTCACTCTTTGTGTTAGGTTAAAAAAAATTAAAATACATGGGACACTTGTAGGCACTTTACAGTGTAGCAAAAATGCCTCGAAATGTCCCACACGTTTTGTTAGGGAAAAATACAATACATGGGAGAAAAAGTTCACCAGCAGCAGCCAAACCTGGGATGCCACTCTAAAGCCCTACCCTGAGTGCTGAAAAATGCCTAGAAATGTGTTACTCTTTGTGTTATGTAAAAAAAAATGACATGGGACAGTTGTAGGCACTTTACAGTATAGCAAGAATGCCTAGAAATGTGCCAAATGTTTTCTTAGGGAAAAATGAAATACATGGGAGAAAAAATTCACCAGCACCAGCCAAGCCTGGGGAGCCGCTCTAAAGCCCCCACCTGAGTGCTGAAAAAATGCCTAGAAATGTCTCACTCTTTGTTTAAGGTAAACAAAATGTGAATACATGGGACACTTGTAGGCACTTTACAGTGTAATAAAAATGCCTCGAAATGTCCCACACGTTTTGGTAGGGAAAAATACAATACATTGGAGAAAGAATTCCCCAGCACCAGCCAAGCCCGGGAACCCACTCTGAAGGACCACCCTGAGTGATGAAAAATGCCTAGAAATGTCTCACTCTTTGTGTTAGGTAAAAACAAAACAAAAAATACAATGGACACTTGTAGGCACTTTACATTATAGCAAGAATGCCTAGAAATGTTCCAAATGTTTTGTTAGGGAAAAATACAATACATGGGAGAAAAAATTCTCCAGCAGCAGCCAAGCCTGGGAAGCCACTCTAAAGCCCCACCCTGAGTGGTGAAAAATGCCTAGAAATGTCGCACTCTTTGTGTTATGTAAAAAAACACATGGGACACTTGTAGGCACTTTATATTATAGCAAGAATGCCTAGAAATGTCCCAAATGTTTTGTTAGGGATAAATACCATTCATTGTAGAAAAAAATCTCCAGCACCAGCCAAGCCCGGGGACCCACTCTAGAGCCCAACCCTGAGTTCTGAAAAATGCCTAGAAATGTCTCACTCTTTGTGTTAGGTTAAAAAAATAAAAATACATGGGACACTTGTAGGCACTTTACAGTGTAGCAAAATTGCCTCGAAATGTCCCACACGTTTTGTTAGGGAAAAATACAATACATGGGAGAACAAATTCTCTAGCACCAGCCAAGCCCGGGAACCTACTCTGAAGGCCCACCCTGAGTGATGAAAAATGCCTAGAAATGTCTCACTTTTTGTGTTAGGTAAAAACAAAACAAAAATGCATGGGACACTTGTAGGCACTTTATATTATAGCAAGAATGCCTAGAAATGTCCCAAATGTTTTGTTGGGGATAAATAACATTCATGGTAGAAAAAAATCTCCAGCACCAGCCATGCCCGGGGACCCACTCTAAAGCCCAACCCTGAGTGCTGAAAAATGCCTAGAAATGTCTCACTCTTTGTGTTAGGTAAAAACAAAACAAAAAATGCAAGGGACACTTGTAGGCACTTTATATTATAGCAAGAATGCCTAGAAATGTCCCAAATGTTTTGTTAGGGATAAATAACATTCATGGTAGAAAAAAATCTCCAGCACCAGCAAAGCCCGGGGACCCACTCTAAAGCCCAACCCTGAGTGCTGAAAAATGCCTAGAAATGTCTCACTCTTTGTGTTAGGTTAAAAAAAATAAAAATACATGGGACACTTGTAGGCACTTTACATCATAGCAAGAATGCCTAGAAATGTCCCAAATGTTTTGTTAGGGAAAAATACAATACATGGGAAAAAAATTCTCCAGCAGCAGCCAAGCCTGGGAAGCCACTCTAAAGCCCCACCATGAGTGGTGAAAAATGCCTAGAAATGTCTCACTCTTTGTGTTATGTAAAAAAATACATGGGATACTTGTAGGTACTTTACATTATAGCAAGAATGCCTAGAAATGTCCCAAATGTTTTGTTAGGGAAAAATAGAATACATGGGAGAAAAATTTCTCCAGCAGCAGCCAAGCCTGGGAAGCCACTCTAAAGCCACAACTTGACTGGTGAAAAATGGCTAGAAATGACTCACTCTTTGAGTTATGTTTAAAAAAATTACATGGGACACTTGTAGGCACTTTACATTATAACAAGAATGCCTAGAAATGTCCCAAATGTTTTGTTAGGGAAAAATACAATACATGCGAGAAAAATTTCTCCAGCAGCAGCCAAGCCCGGGGACCCACTCTAAAGCCTAACCCTGAGTGCTGAAAAATGCCTAGAAATGTCTCACTCTTTGTGTTAGGTTAAAGAAAATTAAAATACATGGGACACTTGTAGGCACTTTACAGTGTAGCAAAAATGCCTCGAAATGTCCCACACGTTTTGTTAGGGAAAAATACAATACATTGGAGAAAAAATTCCCCAGCACCAGCCAAGCCCGGGAACCCAGTCTGAAGGACCACCCTGAGTGATGAAAAATGCCTAGAAATGTCTCACTCTTTGTGTTAGGTAAAAACAAAACTAAAAATACAATGGACACTTGTAAGCACTTTACATTATATCAAGAATCCCTAGAAATGTCCCAAATGTTTTGTTAGGGAAAAATACAATAAATGGTATAAAAAATTCTCCAGCACCAGCCAAGCCTGTGGAGCCACTCTAAAGCCCATCCCTTAGTGCTGAAAAATGCCTAGAAATGTCTCACTCTTTGTGTTATGTAAAAAAATTACATGGGACACTTGAAGGCACTTTACAGTATAGCAAGAATGCCTAGAAATGTCCCAAATGTTTTCTTAGGGAAAAATGAAATACATGGGAGAAAAAATTCACCAGCAGCAGCCAAACCTGGTAAGCCACTCTAAAGCCCCACCCTGAGTGCTGAAAAATGCCTAGAAATGTGTTACTCTTTGTGTTATGTAAAAAAAATGACATGGGACAGTTGTAGGCACTTTACAGTATAGCAAGAATGCCTAGAAATGTGCCAAATGTTTTCTTAGGGAAAAATGAAATACATGGGAGAAAAAATTCACCAGCACCAGCCAAGCCTGGGGAGCCGCTCTAAAGCCCCCACCTGAGTGCTGAAAAAATGCCTAGAAATGTCTCACTCTTTGTTTAAGGTAAACAAAATGTAAATACATGGGACACTTGTAGGCACTTTACAGTGTAGCAAAAATGCCTCGAAATGTCCCACACGTTTTACAAGGGAAAAATACAATACATTGGAGAAAAAATTCTCCAGCACCAGCCAAGCCCGGGAACCCACTCTGAAGGCCCACCCTTAGTGATTAAAAAATGCCTAGAAATGTCTATTTCTTTGTGTTAGGTAAAAACAAAAAATACATGGGACACTTGTTGGCACTTTACATTATAGCGAGAATGTATAGAAATGTCCCAAATGTTTTGTTAGGGAAAAATACAATAAATGGTAGAAAAAATTCTCCAGCACCAGCCAAGCCTGTGGAGCCACTCTAAAGCCCATCCCTTAGTGCTGAAAAATGCCTAGAAATGTCTCACTCTTTGTGTTATGTAAAAAAATTACATGGGACACTTGTAGGCACTCTACAGTATAGCAAGAATGCCTAGAAATGTCCCAAATGTTTTCTTAGGGAATAATGAAATACATGGGAGAAAAAATTCACCAGCAGCAGCCAAGCCTGGGAAGCCACTCTAAAGCCCTACCCTGAGTGCTGAAAAATGCCTAGAAATGTGTTACTCTTTGTGTTATGTAAGAAAAAAATGACATGGGACAGTTGTAGGCACTTTACAGTATAGCAAGAATGCCTAGAAATGTGCCAAATGTATTCTTAGGGAAAAATGAAATACATGGGAGAAAAAATTCACCAGCAGCAGCCAAGCCTGGGGAGCCGCTCTAAGGCCCCCACCTGAGTGCTGAAAAAATGCCTAGAAATGTCTCACTCTTTGTTTAAGGTAAAAAAAATGTAAATACATGGGAAACTTGTAGGCACTTTACAGTGTAGCAAAAATGCCTCGAAATGTCCCACACATTTTACAAGGGAAAAATACAATACATTGGAGAAAAAATTCTCCAGCACCAGCCAAGCCCGGGAACCCACTCTGAAGGACCACCCTGAGTGATGAAAAATGCCTAGAAATGTCTCACTCTTTGTGTTAGGTAAAAACAAAACTAAAAATACAATGGACACTTGTAGGCACTTTACATTATATCAAGAATGCCTAGAAATGTCCCAAATGTTTTGTTAGGGAAAAATACAATAAATGGTAGAAAAAATTCTCCAGCACCAGCCAAGCCTGTGGTGCCACTCTAAAGCCCATCCCTTAGTGCTGAAAAATGCCTAGAAATGTCTCACTCTTTGTGTTATGTAAAAAAATTACATGGGACACTTGAAGGCACTTTACAGTATAGCAAGAATGCCTAGAAATGTCCCAAATGTTTTCTTAGGGAAAAATGAAATACATGGGAGAAAAAATTCACCAGCAGCAGCCAAACCTGGTAAGCCACTCTAAAGCCCCACCCTGAGTGCTGAAAAATGCCTAGAAATGTGTTACTCTTTGTGTTATGTAAAAAAATACATGGGACACTTGTAGGCACTTTATATTATAGCAAGAATGCCTAGAAATGTCCCAAATGTTTTGTTAGGGATAAACACAATACATGGTAGAAAAAATTCTCCAGCACCAGCAAAGCCCGGGGAACCAAATTCTAAAGCCCCACCCTGAGTGCTGAAAAATGCCTAGAAATGTCTCACTCTTTATGTTATGTAAAAAAATTACATGGGACACTTGTAGGCACTTTACAGTGTAGCAAAAATGCCTCGAAATGTCCCACACGTTTTGTTAGGGAAAAATACAATACATTGGAGAAAGAATTCCCCAGCACCAGCCAAGCCCGGGAACCCACTCTGAAGGCCAACCCTGAGTGCTGAAAAATGCCTAGAAATGTCACACTCTTTGTGTTAGGTAAACACAAAACAAAAAATACATGGGACACTTGTAGGCACTTTACATTATAGCAAGAATGCCTAGAAATGTCCCACACGTTTTGTTAGGGAAAAATACAATACATTGAAGAAAGAATTCCCCAGCACCAGCCAAGCCTGGGAAGCCACTCTAAAGCCCCAACCTGAGTGCTGAAACATGTCTAGAAATGTGTTACTCTTTGTGTTATGTAAAACAATTACATGGGACACTTGTAGGCACTTTATATTATAGCAAGAATGCCTAGAAATGTCCCAAATGTTTTGTTAGGGATAAACACAATACATGGTAGAAAAAAATGTCCAGCACCAGCCAAGCCCGGGGATCCACTCTAAAGCCCCAACCTGAGTGCTGAAAAATGCCTAGAAATTGCTCACTCTTTGTGTTAGGTAAACAAATACATGGGACACTTGTAGGCACTTTACATTATAGCAAGAATGCCTAGAAATGTCCCAAATGTTTTGTTAGGAAAAAATACAGTACATGGGAGAAAAATTTCTCCAGCAGCAGCCAAGCCTGGGAAGCCACTCTAAAGCCACACCTTGACTGTTGAAAAATGGCTAGAAATGAGTCACTCTTTGAGTTATGTTTTAAAAAATTACATGGGACACTTGTAGGCACTTTACATTATAGCAAGAATGCCTAGAAATGTCCCAAATGTTTTGTTAGGGATTAACACAACACATGGTAGAAAAAAATCTCCAGCACCAGCCAAGCCCGGGGACCCACTCTAAAGCCCAACCCTGAGTGCTGAAAAATGCCTAGAAATGTCTCACTCTTTGTGTTATGTAAAAAAATTACATGGGACACTTGTAGGCACTTTACAGTGTAGCAAAAATGCCTCGAAATGTCCCACACGTTTTGTTAGGGAAAAATACAATACATTGGAGAAAGAATTCCCCAGCACCAGCCAAGCCTGGGAAGCCACTCTAAAGCCCCAACCTGAGTGCTGAAACATGTCTAGAAATGTGTTACTCTTTGTGTTATGTAAAACAATTACATGGGACACTTGTAGGCACTTTATATTATAGCAAGAATGCCTAGAAATGTCCCAAATGTTTTGTTAGGGATAAACACAATACATGGTAGAAAAAGATCTACAGCACCAGCCAAGCCCGGGGACCCACTCTAAAGCCCCAACCTGAGTGCTGAAAAATGCCTAGAAATGTCTCACTCTTTGTGTCAGGTAAACAAATACATGGGACACTTGTAGTTACTTTACAGTGTAGCAAAAATGCCTCGAAATGTCCCACACGTTTTAGAAAGGAAAAATACAATACATTGGAGAAAAAATTCTCCAGCACCAGCCAAGCCCGGGAACCCACTCTAAAGCCCCACCCTGAGTGCTAAAAAAATGCCTAGAAATGTCTCACTCTTTGTGTTAGGTAAAAACAAAACAAAAAATACATGGGACACTTGTAGGCACTTTACATTATAGCAAGAATGCCTAGAAATGTCTCAAATGTTTTGTTAGGGAAAAATACAATACATGGGAGAAAAATTTCTCCAGCAGCAGCCAAGCCTGGGAAGCCACTCTAAAGCCACACCTTGACTGGTGAAAAATGGCTAGAAATGACTCACTCTTTGAGTTATGTTTTAAAAAATTACATGGGACACTTTTAGGCACTTTACATTATAGCAAGAATGCCTAGAAATGTCCCAAATGTTTTGTTAGGGAAAAATACAATACATGGGAGAAAAATTTCTCCAGCAGCAGCCAAGCCCGGGGACCCACTCTAAAGCCCAACCCTGAGTGCTGAAAAATGCCTAGAAATGTCTCACTCTTTGTGTTAGGTTAAAAAAAATTAAAATACATGGGACACTTGTAGGCACTTTACAGTGTAGCAAAAATGCCTCGAAATGTCCCACACGTTTTGTTAGGGAAAAATACAATACATGGGAGAAAAAGTTCACCAGCAGCAGCCAAACCTGTGAAGCCACTCTAAAGCCCTACCCTGAGTGCTGAAAAATGCCTAGAAATGTGTTACTCTTTGTGTTATGTAAAAAAAAATGACATGGGACAGTTGTAGGCACTTTACAGTATAGCAAGAATGCCTAGAAATGTGCCAAATGTTTTCTTAGGGAAAAATGAAATACATGGGAGAAAGAATTCCCCAGCACCAGCCAAGCCCGGGAACCCACTCTGAAGGACCACCCTGAGTGATGAAAAATGCCTAGAAATGTCTCACTCTTTGTGTTAGGTAAAAACAAAACAAAAAATACAATGGACACTTGTAGGCACTTTACATTATAGCAAGAATGCCTAGAAATGTTCCAAATGTTTTGTTAGGGAAAAATACAATACATGGGAGAAAAAATTCTCCAGCAGCAGCCAAGCCTGGGAAGCCACTCTAAAGCCCCACCCTGAGTGGTGAAAAATGCCTAGAAATGTCGCACTCTTTGTGTTATGTAAAAAAACACATGGGACACTTGTAGGCACTTTATATTATAGCAAGAATGCCTAGAAATGTCCCAAATGTTTTGTTAGGGATAAATACCATTCATTGTAGAAAAAAATCTCCAGCACCAGCCAAGCCCGGGGACCCACTCTAGAGCCCAACCCTGAGTTCTGAAAAATGCCTAGAAATGTCTCACTCTTTGTGTTAGGTTAAAAAAATAAAAATACATGGGACACTTGTAGGCACTTTACAGTGTAGCAAAATTGCCTCGAAATGTCCCACACGTTTTGTTAGGGAAAAATACAATACATGGGAGAACAAATTCTCCAGCACCAGCCAAGCCCGGGAACCTACTCTGAAGGCCCACCCTGAGTGATGAAAAATGCCTAGAAATGTCTCACTTTTTGTGTTAGGTAAAAACAAAACAAAAATGCATGGGACACTTGTAGGCACTTTATATTATAGCAAGAATGCCTAGAAATGTCCCAAATGTTTTGTTGGGGATAAATAACATTCATGGTAGAAAAAAATCTCCAGCACCAGCCATGCCCGGGGACCCACTCTAAAGCCCAACCCTGAGTGCTGAAAAATGCCTAGAAATGTCTCACTCTTTGTGTTAGGTAAAAACAAAACAAAAAATGCAAGGGACACTTGTAGGCACTTTATATTATAGCAAGAATGCCTAGAAATGTCCCAAATGTTTTGTTAGGGATAAATAACATTCATGGTAGAAAAAAATCTCCAGCACCAGCCATGCCCGGGGACCCACTCTAAAGCCCCAACCTGAGTGCTGAAAAATGCCTAGAAATTTCTCACTCTTTGTGTCAGGTAAACAAATACATGGGACACTTGTAGTTACTTTACAGTGTAGCAAAAATGCCTCGAAATGTCCCACACGTTTTAGAAAGGAAAAATACAATACATTGGAGAAAAAATTCTCCAGCACCAGCCAAGCCCGGGAACCCACTCTAAAGCCCCACCCTGAGTGCTAAAAAAATGCCTAGAAATGTCTCACTCTTTGTGTTAGGTAAAAACAAAACAAAAAATACATGGGACACTTGTAGGCACTTTACATTATAGCAAGAATGCCTAGAAATGTCCCACACGTTTTGTTAGGGAAAAATACAATACATTGGAGAAAGAATTCCCCAGCACCAGCCAAGCCTGGGAAGCCACTCTAAAGCCCCAACCTGAGTGCTGAAACATGTCTAGAAATGTGTTACTCTTTGTGTTATGTAAAACAATTACATGGGACACTTGTAGGCACTTTATATTATAGCAAGAATGCCTAGAAATGTCCCAAATGTTTTGTTAGGGATAAACACAATACATGGTAGAAAAAAATGTCCAGCACCAGCCAAGCCCGGGGACCCACTCTAAAGCCCCAACCTGAGTGCTGAAAAATGCCTAGAAATTGCTCACTCTTTGTGTTAGGTAAACAAATACATGGGACACTTGTAGGCACTTTACATTATAGCAAGAATGCCTAGAAATGTCCCAAATGTTTTGTTAGGAAAAAATACAGTACATGGGAGAAAAATTTCTCCAGCAGCAGCCAAGCCTGGGAAGCCACTCTAAAGCCAAACCTTGACTGTTGAAAAATGGCTAGAAATGAGTCACTCTTTGAGTTATGTTTTAAAAAATTACATGGGACACTTGTAGGCACTTTACATTATAGCAAGAATGCCTAGAAATGTCCCAAATGTTTTGTTAGGGATTAACACAACACATGGTAGAAAAAAATCTCCAGCACCAGCCAAGCCCGGGGACCCACTCTAAAGCCCAACCCTGAGTGCTGAAAAATGCCTAGAAATGTCTCACTCTTTGTGTTATGTAAAAAAATTACATGGGACACTTGTAGGCACTCTACAGTATAGCAAGAATGCCTAGAAATGTCCCAAATGTTTTCTTAGGGAATAATGAAATACATGGGAGAAAAAATTCACCAGCAGCAGCCAAGCCTGGGAAGCCACTCTAAAGCCCTACCCTGAGTGCTGAAAAATGCCTAGAAATGTGTTACTCTTTGTGTTATGTCAGAAAAAAATGACATGGGACAGTTGTAGGCACTTTACAGTATAGCAAGAATGCCTAGAAATGTGCCAAATGTATTCTTAGGGAAAAATGAAATATATGGGAGAAAAAATTCACCAGCAGCAGCCAAGCCTGGGGAGCCGCTCTAAGGCCCCCACCTGAGTGCTGAAAAAATGCCTAGAAATGTCTCACTCTTTGTTTAAGGTAAAAAAAATGTAAATACATGGGAAACTTGTAGGCACTTTACAGTGTAGCAAAAATGCCTCGAAATGTCCCACACATTTTACAAGGGAAAAATACAATACATTGGAGAAAAAATTCTCCAGCACCAGCCAAGCCCGGGAACCCACTCTGAAGGACCACCCTGAGTGATGAAAAATGCCTAGAAATGTCTCACTCTTTGTGTTAGGTAAAAACAAAACTAAAAATACAATGGACACTTGTAGGCACTTTACATTATATCAAGAATGCCTAGAAATGTCCCAAATGTTTTGTTAGGGAAAAATACAATAAATGGTAGAAAAAATTCTCCAGCACCAGCCAAGCCTGTGGTGCCACTCTAAAGCCCATCCCTTAGTGCTGAAAAATGCCTAGAAATGTCTCACTCTTTGTGTTATGTAAAAAAATTACATGGGACACTTGAAGGCACTTTACAGTATAGCAAGAATGCCTAGAAATGTCCCAAATGTTTTCTTAGAGAAAAATGAAATACATGGGAGAAAAAATTCACCAGCAGCAGCCAAACCTGGTAAGCCACTCTAAAGCCCCACCCTGAGTGCTGAAAAATGCCTAGAAATGTGTTACTCTTTGTGTTATGTAAAAAAATACATGGGACACTTGTAGGCACTTTATATTATAGCAAGAATGCCTAGAAATGTCCCAAATGTTTTGTTAGGGATAAACACAATACATGGTAGAAAAAATTCTCCAGCACCAGCAAAGCCCGGGGAACCAAATTCTAAAGCCCCACCCTGAGTGCTGAAAAATGCCTAGAAATGTCTCACTCTTTGTGTTATGTAAAAAAATTACATGGGACACTTGTAGGCACTTTACAGTGTAGCAAAAATGCCTCGAAATGTCCCACACGTTTTGTTAGGGAAAAATACAATACATTGGAGAAAGAATTCCCCAGCACCAGCCAAGCCCGGGAACCCACTCTGAAGGCCAACCCTGAGTGCTGAAAAATGCCTAGAAATGTCACACTCTTTGTGTTAGGTAAACACAAAACAAAAAATACATGGGACACTTGTAGGCACTTTACATTATAGCAAGAATGCCTAGAAATGTCCCACACGTTTTGTTAGGGAAAAATACAATACATTGGAAAAAGAATTCCCCAGCACCAGCCAAGCCTGGGAAGCCACTCTAAAGCCCCAACCTGAGTGCTGAAAAATGCCTAGAAATTTCTCACTCTTTGTGTCAGGTAAACAAATACATGGGACACTTGTAGTTACTTTACAGTGTAGCAAAAATGCCTCGAAATGTCCCACACGTTTTAGAAAGGAAAAATACAATACATTGGAGAAAAAATTCTCCAGCACCAGCCAAGCTCGGGAACCCACTCTAAAGCCCCACCCTGAGTGCTAAAAAAATGCCTAGAAATGTCTCACTCTTTGTGTTAGGTAAAAACAAAACAAAAAATACATGGGACACTTGTAGGCACTTTACATTATTGCAAGAATGCCTAGAAATGTCCCACACGTTTTGTTAGGGAAAAATACAATACATTGGAGAAAGAATTCCCCAGCACCAGCCAAGCCTGGGAAGCCACTCTAAAGCCCCAACCTGAGTGCTGAAACATGTCTAGAAATGTGTTACTCTTTGTGTTATGTAAAACAATTACATGGGACACTTGTAGGCACTTTATATTATAGCAAGAATGCCTAGAAATGTCCCAAATGTTTTGTTAGGGATAAACACAATACATGGTAGAAAAAAATGTCCAGCACCAGCCAAGCCCGGGGACCCACTCTAAAGCCCCAACCTGAGTGCTGAAAAATGCCTAGAAATTGCTCACTCTTTGTGTTAGTTAAACAAATACATGGGACACTTGTAGGCACTTTACATTATAGCAAGAATGCCTAGAAATGTCCCAAATGTTTTGTTAGGAAAAAATACAGTACATGGGAGAAAAATTTCTCCAGCAGCAGCCAAGCCTGGGAAGCCACTCTAAAGCCAAACCTTGACTGTTGAAAAATGGCTAGAAATGAGTCACTCTTTGAGTTATGTTTTAAAAAATTACATGGGACACTTGTAGGCACTTTACATTATAGCAAGAATGCCTAGAAATGTCCCAAATGTTTTGTTAGGGATTAACACAACACATGGTAGAAAAAAATCTCCAGCACCAGCCAAGCCCGGGGACCCACTCTAAAGCCCAACCCTGAGTGCTGAAAAATGCCTAGAAATGTCTCACTCTTTGTGTTATGTAAAAAAATTACATGGGACACTTGTAGGCACTTTACAGTGTAGCAAAAATGCCTCGAAATGTCCCACACGTTTTGTCAGGGAAAAATACAATACATTGGAGAAAGAATTCCCCAGCACCAGCCAAGCCTGGGAAGCCACTCTAAAGCCCCAACCTGAGTGCTGAAACATGTCTAGAAATGTGTTACTCTTTGTGTTATGTAAAACAATTACATGGGACACTTGTAGGCACTTTATATTATAGCAAGAATGCCTAGAAATGTCCCAAATGTTTTGTTAGGGATAAACACAATACATGGTAGAATAAAATCTACAGCACCAGCCAAGCCCGGGGACCCACTCTAAAGCCCCAACCTGAGTGCTGAAAAATGCCAAGAAATTTCTCACTCTTTGTGTCAGGTAAACAAATACATGGGACACTTGTAGTTACTTTACAGTGTAGCAAAAATGCCTCGAAATGTCCCACACGTTTTAGAAAGGAAAAATACAATACATTGGAGAAAAAATTCTCCAGCACCAGCCAAGCCCGGGAACCCACTCTAAAGCCCCACCCTGAGTGCTAAAAAAATGCCTAGAAATGTCTCACTCTTTGTGTTAGGTAAAAACAAAACAAAAAATACATGGGACACTTGTAGGCACTTTACATTATAACAAGAATGCCTAGAAATGTCCCACACGTTTTGTTAGGGAAAAATACAATACATTGGAGAAAGAATTCCCCAGCACCAGCCAAGCCTGGGAAGCCACTCTAAAGCCCCAACCTGAGTGCTGAAACATGTCTAGAAATGTGTTACTCTTTGTGTTATGTAAAACAATTACATGGGACACTTGTAGGCACTTTATATTATAGCAAGAATGCCTAGAAATGTCCCAAATGTTTTGTTAGGGATAAACACAATACATGGTAGAAAAAAATGTCCAGCACCAGCCAAGCCCGGGGACCC
Organism: Pleuronectes platessa; assembly: GCF_947347685.1. Classification (NCBI taxonomy): domain Eukaryota; kingdom Metazoa; phylum Chordata; class Actinopteri; order Pleuronectiformes; family Pleuronectidae; genus Pleuronectes; species Pleuronectes platessa. The sequence continues at coordinate 890,272 of NC_070641.1, forward strand.
ACTCTAAAGCCCCAACCTGAGTGCTGAAAAATGCCTTGAAATTGCTCACTCTTTGTGTTAGGTAAACAAATACATGGGACACTTGTAGGCACTTTACATTATAGCAAGAATGCCTAGAAATGTCCCAAATGTTTTGTTAGGAAAAAATACAGTACATGGGAGAAAAATTTCTCCAGCAGCAGCCAAGCCTGGGAAGCCACTCTAAAGCCAAACCTTGACTGTTGAAAAATGGCTAGAAATGAGTCACTCTTTGAGTTATGTTTTAAAAAATTACATGGGACACTTGTAGGCACTTTACATTATAGCAAGAATGCCTAGAAATGTCCCAAATGTTTTGTTAGGGATTAACACAACACATGGTAGAAAAAAATCTCCAGCACCAGCCAAGCCCGGGGACCCACTCTAAAGCCCAACCCTGAGTGCTGAAAAATGCCTAGAAATGTCTCACTCTTTGTGTTATGTAAAAAAATTACATGGGACACTTGTAGGCACTTTACAGTGTAGCAAAAATGCCTCGAAATGTCCCACACGTTTTGTTAGGGAAAAATACAATACATTGGAGAAAGAATTCCCCAGCACCAGCCAAGCCTGGGAAGCCACTCTAAAGCCCCAACCTGAGTGCTGAAACATGTCTAGAAATGTGTTACTCTTTGTGTTATGTAAAACAATTACATGGGACACTTGTAGGCACTTTATATTATATCAAAAATGCCTAGAAATGTCCCAAATGTTTTGTTAGGGATAAACACAATACATGGTAGAAAAAAATCTACAGCACCAGCCAAGCCCGGGGACCCACTCTAAAGCCCCAACCTGAGTGCTGAAAAATGCCTAGAAATTTCTCACTCTTTGTGTCAGGTAAACAAATACATGGGACACTTGTAGTTACTTTACAGTGTAGCAAAAATGCCTCGAAATGTCCCACACGTTTTAGAAAGGAAAAATACAATACATTGGAGAAAAAATTCTCCAGCACCAGCCAAGCCCGGGAACCCACTCTAAAGCCCCACCCTGAGTGCTAAAAAAATGCCTAGAAATGTCTCACTCTTTGTGTTAGGTAAAAACAAAACAAAAAATACATGGGACACTTGTAGGCACTTTACATTATAGCAAGAATGCCTAGAAATGTCCCAAATGTTTTGTTAGGGAAAAATACAATACATGGGAGAAAAATTTCTCCAGCAGCAGCCAAGCCTGGGAAGCCACTCTAAAGCCACACCTTGACTGGTGAAAAATGGCTAGAAATGACTCACTCTTTGAGTTATGTTTTAAAAAATTACATGGGACACTTTTAGGCACTTTACATTATAGCAAGAATGCCTAGAAATGTCCCAAATGTTTTGTTAGGGAAAAATACAATACATGGGAGAAAAATTTCTCCAGCAGCAGCCAAGCCCGGGGACCCACTCTAAAGCCCAACCCTGAGTGCTGAAAAATGCCTAGAAATGTCTCACTCTTTGTGTTAGGTTAAAAAAAATTAAAATACATGGGACACTTGTAGGCACTTTACAGTGTAGCAAAAATGCCTCGAAATGTCCCACACGTTTTGTTAGGGAAAAATACAATACATGGGAGAAAAAGTTCACCAGCAGCAGCCAAACCTGGGAAGCCACTCTAAAGCCCTACCCTGAGTGCTGAAAAATGCCTAGAAATGTGTTACTCTTTGTGTTATGTAAAAAAACACATGGGACACTTGTAGGCACTTTATATTATAGCAAGAATGCCTAGAAATGTCCCAAACGTTTTGTTAGGGATAAATACCATTCATTGTAGAAAAAAATCTCCAGCACCAGCCAAGCCCGGGGACCCACTCTAGAGCCCAACCCTGAGTTCTGAAAAATGCCTAGAAATGTCTCACTCTTTGTGTTAGGTTAAAAAAATAAAAATACATGGGACACTTGTAGGCACTTTACAGTGTAGCAAAATTGCCTCGAAATGTCCCACACGTTTTGTTAGGGAAAAATACAATACATGGGAGAACAAATTCTCCATTACCAGCCAAGCCCGGGAACCTACTCTGAAGGCCCACCCTGAGTGATGAAAAATGCCTAGAAATGTCTCACTCTTTGTGTTAGGTAAAAACAAAACTAAAAATACAATGGACACTTGTAGGCACTTTACATTATATCAAGAATGCCTAGAAATGTCCCAAATGTTTTGTTAGGGAAAAATACAATAAATGGTAGAAAAAATTCTCCAGCACCAGCCAAGCCTGTGGTGCCACTCTAAAGCCCATCCCTTAGTGCTGAAAAATGCCTAGAAATGTCTCACTCTTTGTGTTATGTAAAAAAATTACATGGGACACTTGAAGGCACTTTACAGTATAGCAAGAATGCCTAGAAATGTCCCAAATGTTTTCTTAGGGAAAAATGAAATACATGGGAGAAAAAATTCACCAGCAGCAGCCAAACCTGGTAAGCCACTCTAAAGCCCCACCCTGAGTGCTGAAAAATGCCTAGAAATGTGTTACTCTTTGTGTTATGTAAAAAAATACATGGGACACTTGTAGGCACTTTATATTATAGCAAGAATGCCTAGAAATGTCCCAAATGTTTTGTTAGGGATAAACACAATACATGGTAGAAAAAATTCTCCAGCACCAGCAAAGCCCGGGGAACCAAATTCTAAAGCCCCACCCTGAGTGCTGAAAAATGCCTAGAAATGTCTCACTCTTTGTGTTATGTAAAAAAATTACATGGGACACTTGTAGGCACTTTACAGTGTAGTAAAAATGCCTCGAAATGTCCCACACGTTTTGTTAGGGAAAAATACAATACATTGGAGAAAGAATTCCCCAGCACCAGCCAAGCCCGGGAACCCACTCTGAAGGCCAACCCTGAGTGCTGAAAAATGCCTAGAAATGTCACACTCTTTGTGTTAGGTAAACACAAAACAAAAAATACATGGGACACTTGTAGGCACTTTACATTATAGCAAGAATGCCTAGAAATGTCCCACACGTTTTGTTAGGGAAAAATACAATACATTGGAGAAAGAATTCCCCAGCACCAGCCAAGCCTGGGAAGCCACTCTAAAGCCCCAACCTGAGTGCTGAAACATGTCTAGAAATGTGTTACTCTTTGTGTTATGTAAAACAAATACATGGGACACTTGTAGGCACTTTACATTATAGCAAGAATGCCTAGAAATGTCCCAAATGTTTTGTTAGGAAAAAATACAGTACATGGGAGAAAAATTTCTCCAGCAGCAGCCAAGCCTGGGAAGCCACTCTAAAGCCAAACCTTGACTGTTGAAAAATGGCTAGAAATGAGTCACTCTTTGAGTTATGTTTTAAAAAATTACATGGGACACTTGTAGGCACTTTACATTATAGCAAGAATGCCTAGAAATGTCCCAAATGTTTTGTTAGGGATTAACACAACACATGGTAGAAAAAAATCTCCAGCACCAGCCAAGCCCGGGGACCCACTCTAAAGCCCAACCCTGAGTGCTGAAAAATGCCTAGAAATGTCTCACTCTTTGTGTTATGTAAAAAAATTACATGGGACACTTGTAGGCACTTTACAGTGTAGCAAAAATGCCTCGAAATGTCCCACACGTTTTGTTAGGGAAAAATACAATACATTGGAGAAAGAATTCCCCAGCACCAGCCAAGCCTGGGAAGCCACTCTAAAGCCCCAACCTGAGTGCTGAAACATGTCTAGAAATGTGTTACTCTTTGTGTTATGTAAAACAATTACATGGGACACTTGTAGGCACTTTATATTATAGCAAGAATGCCTAGAAATGTCCCAAATGTTTTGTTAGGGATAAACACAATACATGGTAGAAAAAAATCTACAGCACCAGCCAAGCCCGGGGACCCACTCTAAAGCCCCAACCTGAGTGCTGAAAAATGCCTAGAAATTTCTCACTCTTTGTGTCAGGTAAACAAATACATGGGACACTTGTAGTTACTTTACAGTGTAGCAAAAATGCCTCGAAATGTCCCACACGTTTTAGAAAGGAAAAATACAATACATTGGAGAAAAAATTCTCCAGCACCAGCCAAGCCCGGGAACCCACTCTAAAGCCCCACCCTGAGTGCTAAAAAAATGCCTAGAAATGTCTCACTCTTTGTGTTAGGTAAAAACAAAACAAAAAATACATGGGACACTTGTAGGCACTTTACATTATAACAAGAATGCCTAGAAATGTCCCACACGTTTTGTTAGGGAAAAATACAATACATTGGAGAAAGAATTCCCCAGCACCAGCCAAGCCTGGGAAGCCACTCTAAAGCCCCAACCTGAGTGCTGAAACATGTCTAGAAATGTGTTACTCTTTGTGTTATGTAAAACAATTACATGGGACACTTGTAGGCACTTTATATTATAGCAAGAATGCCTAGAAATGTCCCAAATGTTTTGTTAGGGATAAACACAATACATGGTAGAAAAAAATGTCCAGCACCAGCCAAGCCCGGGGACCCACTCTAAAGCCCCAACCTGAGTGCTGAAAAATGCCTAGAAATTGCTCACTCTTTGTGTTAGGTAAACAAATACATGGGACACTTGTAGGCACTTTACATTATAGCAAGAATGCCTAGAAATGTCCCAAATGTTTTGTTAGGAAAAAATACAGTACATGGGAGAAAAATTTCTCCAGCAGCAGCCAAGCCTGGGAAGCCACTCTAAAGCCAAACCTTGACTGTTGAAAAATGGCTAGAAATGAGTCACTCTTTGAGTTATGTTTTAAAAAATTACATGGGACACTTGTAGGCACTTTACATTATAGCAAGAATGCCTAGAAATGTCCCAAATGTTTTGTTAGGGATTAACACAACACATGGTAGAAAAAAATCTCCAGCACCAGCCAAGCCCGGGGACCCACTCTAAAGCCCAACCCTGAGTGCTGAAAAATGCCTAGAAATGTCTCACTCTTTGTGTTATGTAAAAAAATTACATGGGACACTTGTAGGCACTTTACAGTGTAGCAAAAATGCCTCGAAATGTCCCACACGTTTTGTTAGGGAAAAATACAATACATTGGAGAAAGAATTCCCCAGCACCAGCCAAGCCTGGGAAGCCACTCTAAAGCCCCAACCTGAGTGCTGAAACATGTCTAGAAATGTGTTACTCTTTGTGTTATGTAAAACAATTACATGGGACACTTGTAGGCACTTTATATTATAGCAAGAATGCCTAGAAATGTCCCAAATGTTTTGTTAGGGATAAACACAATACATGGTAGAATAAAATCTACAGCACCAGCCAAGCCCGGGGACCCACTCTAAAGCCCCAACCTGAGTGCTGAAAAATGCCAAGAAATTTCTCACTCTTTGTGTCAGGTAAACAAATACATGGGACACTTGTAGTTACTTTACAGTGTAGCAAAAATGCCTCGAAATGTCCCACACGTTTTAGAAAGGAAAAATACAATACATTGGAGAAAAAATTCTCCAGCACCAGCCAAGCCCGGGAACCCACTCTAAAGCCCCACCCTGAGTGCTAAAAAAATGCCTAGAAATGTCTCACTCTTTGTGTTAGGTAAAAACAAAACAAAAAATACATGGGACACTTGTAGGCACTTTACATTATAGCAAGAATGCCTAGAAATGTCCCACACGTTTTGTTAGGGAAAAATACAATACATTGGAGAAAGAATTCCCCAGCACCAGCCAAGCCTGGGAAGCCACTCTAAAGCCCCAACCTGAGTGCTGAAACATGTCTAGAAATGTGTTACTCTTTGTGTTATGTAAAACAATTACATGGGACACTTGTAGGCACTTTATATTATAGCAAGAATGCCTAGAAATGTCCCAAATGTTTTGTTAGGGATAAACACAATACATGGTAGAAAAAAATGTCCAGCACCAGCAAAGCCCGGGGACCCACTCTGAAGCCCCAACCTGAGTGCTGAAAAATGCCTAGAAATTGCTCACTCTTTGTGTTAGGTAAACAAATACATGGGACACTTGTAGGCACTTTACATTATAGCAAGAATGCCTAGAAATGTCCCAAATGTTTTGTTAGGAAAAAATACAGTACATGGGAGAAAAATTTCTCCAGCAGCAGCCAAGCCTGGGAAGCCACTCTAAAGCCAAACCTTGACTGTTGAAAAATGGCTAGAAATGAGTCACTCTTTGAGTTATGTTTTAAAAAATTACATGGGACACTTGTAGGCACTTTACATTATAGCAAGAATGCCTAGAAATGTCCCAAATGTTTTGTTAGGGATTAACACAACACATGGTAGAAAAAAATCTCCAGCACCAGCCAAGCCCGGGGACCCACTCTAAAGCCCAACCCTGAGTGCTGAAAAATGCCTAGAAATGTCTCACTCTTTGTGTTATGTAAAAAAATTACATGGGACACTTGTAGGCACTTTACAGTGTAGCAAAAATGCCTCGAAATGTCCCACACGTTTTGTTAGGGAAAAATACAATACATTGGAGAAAGAATTCCCCAGCACCAGCCAAGCCTGGGAAGCCACTCTAAAGCCCCAACCTGAGTGCTGAAACATGTCTAGAAATGTGTTACTCTTTGTGTTATGTAAAACAATTACATGGGACACTTGTAGGCACTTTATATTATAGCAAGAATGCCTAGAAATGTCCCAAATGTTTTGTTAGGGATAAACACAATACATGGTAGAAAAAAATCTACAGCACCAGCCAAGCCCGGGGACCCACTCTAAAGCCCCAACCTGAGTGCTGAAAAATGCCTAGAAATTTCTCACTCTTTGTGTCAGGTAAACAAATACATGGGACACTTGTAGTTACTTTACAGTGTAGCAAAAATGCCTCGAAATGTCCCACACGTTTTAGAAAGGAAAAATACAATACATTGGAGAAAAAATTCTCCAGCACCAGCCAAGCCCGGGAACCCACTCTAAAGCCCCACCCTGAGTGCTAAAAAAATGCCTAGAAATGTCTCACTCTTTGTGTTAGGTAAAAACAAAACAAAAAATACATGGGACACTTGTAGGCACTTTACATTATAGCAAGAATGCCTAGAAATGTCCCAAATGTTTTGTTAGGGAAAAATACAATACATGGGAGAAAAATTTCTCCAGCAGCAGCCAAGCCTGGGAAGCCACTCTAAAGCCACACCTTGACTGGTGAAAAATGGCTAGAAATGACTCACTCTTTGAGTTATGTTTTAAAAAATTACATGGGACACTTTTAGGCACTTTACATTATAGCAAGAATGCCTAGAAATGTCCCAAATGTTTTGTTAGGGAAAAATACAATACATGGGAGAAACATTTCTCCAGCAGCAGCCAAGCCCGGGGACCCACTCTAAAGCCCAACCCTGAGTGCTGAAAAATGCCTAGAAATGTCTCACTCTTTGTGTTAGGTTAAAAAAAATTAAAATACATGGGACACTTGTAGGCACTTTACAGTGTAGCAAAAATGCCTCGAAATGTCCCACACGTTTTGTTAGGGAAAAATACAATACATGGGAGAAAAAGTTCACCAGCAGCAGCCAAACCTGGGAAGCCACTCTAAAGCCCTACCCTGAGTGCTGAAAAATGCCTAGAAATGTGTTACTCTTTGTGTTATGTAAAAAAACACATGGGACACTTGTAGGCACTTTATATTATAGCAAGAATGCCTAGAAATGTCCCAAACGTTTTGTTAGGGATAAATACCATTCATTGTAGAAAAAAATCTCCAGCACCAGCCAAGCCCGGGGACCCACTCTAGAGCCCAACCCTGAGTTCTGAAAAATGCCTAGAAATGTCTCACTCTTTGTGTTAGGTTAAAAAAATAAAAATACATGGGACACTTGTAGGCACTTTACAGTGTAGCAAAATTGCCTCGAAATGTCCCACACGTTTTGTTAGGGAAAAATACAATACATGGGAGAACAAATTCTCCATTACCAGCCAAGCCCGGGAACCTACTCTGAAGGCCCACCCTGAGTGATGAAAAATGCCTAGAAATGTCTCACTCTTTGTGTTAGGTAAAAACAAAACTAAAAATACAATGGACACTTGTAGGCACTTTACATTATATCAAGAATGCCTAGAAATGTCCCAAATGTTTTGTTAGGGAAAAATACAATAAATGGTAGAAAAAATTCTCCAGCACCAGCCAAGCCTGTGGTGCCACTCTAAAGCCCATCCCTTAGTGCTGAAAAATGCCTAGAAATGTCTCACTCTTTGTGTTATGTAAAAAAATTACATGGGACACTTGAAGGCACTTTACAGTATAGCAAGAATGCCTAGAAATGTCCCAAATGTTTTCTTAGGGAAAAATGAAATACATGGGAGAAAAAATTCACCAGCAGCAGCCAAACCTGGTAAGCCACTCTAAAGCCCCACCCTGAGTGCTGAAAAATGCCTAGAAATGTGTTACTCTTTGTGTTATGTAAAAAAATACATGGGACACTTGTAGGCACTTTATATTATAGCAAGAATGCCTAGAAATGTCCCAAATGTTTTGTTAGGGATAAACACAATACATGGTAGAAAAAATTCTCCAGCACCAGCAAAGCCCGGGGAACCAAATTCTAAAGCCCCACCCTGAGTGCTGAAAAATGCCTAGAAATGTCTCACTCTTTGTGTTATGTAAAAAAATTACATGGGACACTTGTAGGCACTTTACAGTGTAGTAAAAATGCCTCGAAATGTCCCACACGTTTTGTTAGGGAAAAATACAATACATTGGAGAAAGAATTCCCCAGCACCAGCCAAGCCTGGGAAGCCACTCTAAAGCCCCAACCTGAGTGCTGAAACATGTCTAGAAATGTGTTACTCTTTGTGTTATGTAAAACAATTACATGGGACACTTGTAGGCACTTTATATTATAGCAAGAATGCCTAGAAATGTCCCAAATGTTTTGTTAGGGATAAACACAATACATGGTAGAAAAAAATGTCCAGCACCAGCCAAGCCCGGGGATCCACTCTAAAGCCCCAACCTGAGTGCTGAAAAATGCCTAGAAATTGCTCACTCTTTGTGTTAGGTAAACAAATACATGGGACACTTGTAGGCACTTTACATTATAGCAAGAATGCCTAGAAATGTCCCAAATGTTTTGTTAGGAAAAAATACAGTACATGGGAGAAAAATTTCTCCAGCAGCAGCCAAGCCTGGGAAGCCACTCTAAAGCCAAACCTTGACTGTTGAAAAATGGCTAGAAATGAGTCACTCTTTGAGTTATGTTTTAAAAAATTACATGGGACACTTGTAGGCACTTTACAGTGTAGCAAAAATGCCTCGAAATGTCCCACACGTTTTGTTAGGGAAAAATACTATACATTGGAGAAAGAATTCCCCAGCACCAGCCAAGCCTGGGAAGCCACTCTAAAGCCCCAACCTGAGTGCTGAAACATGTCTAGAAATGTGTTACTCTTTGTGTTATGTAAAACAATTACATGGGACACTTGTAGGCACTTTATATTATAGCAAGAATGCCTAGAAATGTCCCAAATGTTTTGTTAGGGATAAACACAATACATGGTAGAAAAAAATCTACAGCACCAGCCAAGCCCGGGGACCCACTCTAAAGCCCCAACCTGAGTGCTGAAAAATGCCTAGAAATTTCTCACTCTTTGTGTCAGGTAAACAAATACATGGGACACTTGTAGTTACTTTACAGTGTAGCAAAAATGCCTCGAAATGTCCCACACGTTTTAGAAAGGAAAAATACAATACATTGGAGAAAAAATTCTCCAGCACCAGCCAAGCCCGGGAACCCACTCTAAAGCCCCACCCTGAGTGCTAAAAAAATGCCTAGAAATGTCTCACTCTTTGTGTTAGGTAAAAACAAAACAAAAAATACATGGGACACTTGTAGGCACTTTACATTATAGCAAGAATGCCTAGAAATGTCCCAAATGTTTTGTTAGGGAAAAATACAATACATGGGAGAAAAATTTCTCCAGCAGCAGCCAAACCTGGGAAGCCACTCTAAAGCCCTACCCTGAGTGCTGAAATATGCCTAGAAATGTGTTACTCTTTGTGTTATGTAAAAAAAAATGACATGGGACAGTTGTAGGCACTTTACAGTATAGCAAGAATGCCTAGAAATGTGCCAAATGTTTTCTTAGGGAAAAATGAAATACATGGGAGAAAAAATTCACCAGCACCAGCCAAGCCTGGGGAGCCGCTCTAAAGCCCCCACCTGAGTGCTGAAAAAATGCCTAGAAATGTCTCACTCTTTGTTTAAGGTAAACAAAATGTAAATACATGGGACACTTGTAGGCACTTTACAGTGTAGCAAGAATGCCTAGAAATGTTCCAAATGTTTTGTTAGGGAAAAATACAATACATGGGAGAAAAAATTCTCCAGCAGCAGCCAAGCCTGGGAAGCCACTCTAAAGCCCCACCCTGAGTGGTGAAAAATGCCTAGAAATGTCGCACTCTTTGTGTTATGTAAAAAAACACATGGGACACTTGTAGGCACTTTACATTATAGCAAGAATGCCTAGAAATGTCCCAAATGTTTTGTTAGGGAAAAATACAATACATGCGACAAAAATTTCTCCAGCAGCAGCCAAGCCCGGGGACCCACTCTAAAGCCTAACCCTGAGTGCTGAAAAATGCCTAGAAATGTCTCACTCTTTGTGTTAGGTTAAAAAAAATTAAAATACATGGGACACTTGTAGGCACTTTACAGTGTAGCAAAAATGCCTCGAAATGTCCCACACGTTTTGTTAGGGAAAAATACAATACATTGGAGAAAAAATTCCCCAGCACCAGCCAAGCCCGGGAACCCACTCTGAAGGACCACCCTGAGTGATGAAAAATGCCTAGAAATGTCTCACTCTTTGTGTTAGGTAAAAACAAAACTAAAAATACAATGGACACTTGTAGGCACTTTACATTATATCAAGAATCCTTAGAAATGTCCCAAATGTTTTGTTAGGGAAAAATACAATAAATGGTAGAAAAAATTCTCCAGCTCCAGCCAAGCCTGTGGAGCCACTCTAAAGCCCATCCCTTAGTGCTGAAAAATGCTTAGAAATGTCTCACTCTTTGTGTTATGTAAAAAAATTACATGGGACACTTGTAGGCACTCTACAGTATAGCAAGAATGCCTAGAAATGTCCCAAATGTTTTCTTAGGGAATAATGAAATACATGGGAGAAAAAATTCACCAGCAGCAGCCAAGCCTGGGAAGCCACTCTAAAGCCCTACCCTGAGTGCTGAAAAATGCCTAGAAATGTGTTACTCTTTGTGTTATGTAAGAAAAAAATGACATGGGACAGTTGTAGGCACTTTACAGTATAGCAAGAATGCCTAGAAATGTGCCAAATGTATTCTTAGGGAAAAATGAAATATATGGGAGAAAAAATTCACCAGCAGCAGCCAAGCCTGGGGAGCCGCTCTAAGGCCCCCACCTGAGTGCTGAAAAAATGCCTAGAAATGTCTCACTCTTTGTTTAAGGTAAAAAAAATGTAAATACATGGGAAACTTGTAGGCACTTTACAGTGTAGCAAAAATGCCTCGAAATGTCCCACACATTTTACAAGGGAAAAATACAATACATTGGAGAAAAAATTCTCCAGCACCAGCCAAGCCCGGGAACCCACTCTGAAGGACCACCCTGAGTGATGAAAAATGCCTAGAAATGTCTCACTCTTTGTGTTAGGTAAAAACAAAACTAAAAATACAATGGACACTTGAAGGCACTTTACATTATATCAAGAATGCCTAGAAATGTCCCAAATGTTTTGTTAGGGAAAAATACAATAAATGGTAGAAAAAATTCTCCAGCACCAGCCATGCCTGTGGTGCCACTCTAAAGCCCATCCCTTAGTGCTGAAAAATGCCTAGAAATGTCTCACTCTTTGTGTTATGTAAAAAAATTACATGGGACACTTGAAGGCACTTTACAGTATAGCAAGAATGCCTAGAAATGTCCCAAATGTTTTCTTAGAGAAAAATGAAATACATGGGAGAAAAAATTCACCAGCAGCAGCCAAACCTGGTAAGCCACTCTAAAGCCCCACCCTGAGTGCTGAAAAATGCCTAGAAATGTGTTACTCTTTGTGTTATGTAAAAAAATACATGGGACACTTGTAGGCACTTTATATTATAGCAAGAATGCCTAGAAATGTCCCAAATGTTTTGTTAGGGATAAACACAATACATGGTAGAAAAAATTCTCCAGCACCAGCAAAGCCCGGGGAACCAAATTCTAAAGCCCCACCCTGAGTGCTGAAAAATGCCTAGAAATGTCTCACTCTTTGTGTTATGTAAAAAAATTACATGGGACACTTGTAGGCACTTTACAGTGTAGCAAAAATGCCTCGAAATGTCCCACACGTTTTGTTAGGGAAAAATACAATACATGGGAGAAAAATTTCTCCAGCAGCAGCCAAGCCCGGGGACCCACTCTAAAGCCCAACCCTGAGTGCTGAAAAATGCCTAGAAATGTCTCACTCTTTGTGTTAGGTTAAAAAAAATTAAAATACATGGGACACTTGTAGGCACTTTACAGTGTAGCAAAAATGCCTCGAAATGTCCCACACGTTTTGTTAGGGAAAAATACAATACATGGGAGAAAAAGTTCACCAGCAGCAGCCAAACCTGGGAAGCCACTCTAAAGCCCTACCCTGAGTGCTGAAAAATGCCTAGAAATGTGTTACTCTTTGTGTTATGTAAAAAAACACATGGGACACTTGTAGGCACTTTATATTATAGCAAGAATGCCTAGAAATGTCCCAAACGTTTTGTTAGGGATAAATACCATTCATTGTAGAAAAAAATCTCCAGCACCAGCCAAGCCCGGGGACCCACTCTAGAGCCCAACCCTGAGTTCTGAAAAATGCCTAGAAATGTCTCACTCTTTGTGTTAGGTTAAAAAAATAAAAATACATGGGACACTTGTAGGCACTTTACAGTGTAGCAAAATTGCCTCGAAATGTCCCACACGTTTTGTTAGGGAAAAATACAATACATGGGAGAACAAATTCTCCATTACCAGCCAAGCCCGGGAACCTACTCTGAAGGCCCACCCTGAGTGATGAAAAATGCCTAGAAATGTCTCACTTTTTGTGTTAGGTAAAAACAAAACAAAAATGCATGGGACACTTGTAGGCACTTTATATTATAGCAAGAATGCCTAGAAATGTCCCAAATGTTTTGTTGGGGATAAATAACATTCATGGTAGAAAAAAATCTCCAGCACCAGCCATGCCCGGGGACCCACTCTAAAGCCCAACCCTGAGTGCTGAAAAATGCCTAGAAATGTCTCACTCTTTGTGTTAGGTAAAAACAAAACAAAAAATGCAAGGGACACTTGTAGGCACTTTATATTATAGCAAGAATGCCTAGAAATGTCCCAAATGTTTTGTTAGGGATACATAACATTCATGGTAGAAAAAAATCTCCAGCACCAGCAAAGCCCGGGGACCCACTCTAAAGCCCAACCCTGAGTGCTGAAAAATGCCTAGAAATGTCTCACTCTTTGTGTTAGGTTAAAAAAAATAAAAATACATGGGACACTTGTAGGCACTTTACATCATAGCAAGAATGCCTAGAAATGTCCCAAATGTTTTGTTAGGGAAAAATACAATACATGGGAAAAAAATTCTCCAGCTTCAGCCAAGCCTGGGAAGCCACTCTAAAGCCCCACCATGAGTGGTGAAAAATGCCTAGAAATGACTCACTCTTTGAGTTATGTTTAAAAAAATTACATGGGACACTTGTAGGCACTTTACATTATAGCAAGAATGCCTAGAAATGTGTTACTCTTTGTGTTATGTAAGAAAAAAATGACATGGGACAGTTGTAGGCACTTTACAGTATAGCAAAAAATGCCTAGAAATGTGCCAAATGTATTCTTAGGGAAAAATGAAATACATGGGAGAAAAAATTCACCAGTAGCAGCCAAGCCTGGGGAGCCGCTCTAAGGCCCCCACCTGAGTGCTGAAAAAATGCCTAGAAATGTCTCACTCTTTGTTTAAGGTAAAAAAAAATGTAAATACATGGGAAACTTGTAGGCACTTTACAGTGTAGCAAAAATGCCTCGAAATGTCCCACACATTTTACAAGGGAAAAATACAATACATTGGAGAAAAAATTCTCCAGCACCAGCCAAGCCCGGGAACCCACTCTGAAGGACCACCCTGAGTGAAGAAAAATGCCTAGAAATGTCTCACTCTTTGTGTTAGGTAAAAACAAAACTAAAAATACAATGGACACTTGTAGGCACTTTACATTATATCAAGAATGCCTAGAAATGTCCCAAATGTTTTGTTAGGGAAAAATACAATAAATGGTAGAAAAAATTCTCCAGCACCAGCCAAGCCTGTGGTGCCACTCTAAAGCCCATTCCTTAGTGCTGAAAAATGCCTAGAAATGTCTCACTCTTTGTGTTATGTAAAAAAATTACATGGGACACTTTAAGGCACTTTACAGTATAGCAAGAATGCCTAGAAATGTCCCAAATGTTTTCTTAGGGAAAAATGAAATACATGGGAGAAAAAATTCACCAGCAGCAGCCAAACCTGGTAAGCCACTCTAAAGCCCCACCCTGAGTGCTGAAAAATGCCTAGAAATGTGTTACTCTTTGTGTTATGTAAAAAAATTACATGGGACACTTGTAGGCACTTTACAGTGTAGCAAAAATGCCTCGAAATGTCCCACACGTTTTGTTAGGGAAAAATACAATACATTGGAGAAAGAATTCCCCAGCACCAGCCAAGCCCGGGAACCCACTCTGAAGGCCAACCCTGAGTGCTGAAAAATGCCTAGAAATGTCACACTCTTTGTGTTAGGTAAACACAAAACAAAAAATACATGGGACACTTGTAGGCACTTTACATTATAGCAAGAATGCCTAGAAATGTCCCACACGTTTTGTTAGGGAAAAATACAATACATTGGAGAAAGAATTCCCCAGCACCAGCCAAGCCTGGGAAGCCACTCTAAAGCCCCAACCTGAGTGCTGAAACATGTCTAGAAATGTGTTACTCTTTGTGTTATGTAAAACAATTACATGGGACACTTGTAGGCACTTTATATTATAGCAAGAATGCCTAGAAATGTCCCAAATGTTTTGTTAGGGATAAACACAATACATGGTAGAAAAAAATGTCCAGCACCAGCCAAGCCCGGGGATCCACTCTAAAGCCCCAACCTGAGTGCTGAAAAATGCCTAGAAATTGCTCACTCTTTGTGTTAGGTAAACAAATACATGGGACACTTGTAGGCACTTTACATTATAGCAAGAATGCCTAGAAATGTCCCAAATGTTTTGTTAGGAAAAAATACAGTACATGGGAGAAAAATTTCTCCAGCAGCAGCCAAGCCTGGGAAGCCAATCTAAAGCCAAACCTTGACTGTTGAAAAATGGCTAGAAATGAGTCACTCTATGAGTTATGTTTTAAAAAATTACATGGGACACTTGTAGGCACTTTACATTATAGCAAGAATGCCTAGAAATGTCCCAAATGTTTTGTTAGGGATTAACACAACACATGGTAGAAAAAAATCTCCAGCACCAGCCAAGCCCGGGGACCCACTCTAAAGCCCAACCCTGAGTGCTGAAAAATGCCTAGAAATGTCTCACTCTTTGTGTTATGTAAAAAAAATTACATGGGACACTTGTAGGCACTTTACAGTGTAGCAAAAATGCCTCGAAATGTCCCACACGTTTTGTTAGGGAAAAATACAATACATTGGAGAAAGAATTCCCCAGCACCAGCCAAGCCTGGGAAGCCACTCTAAAGCCCCAACCTGAGTGCTGAAACATGTCTAGAAATGTGTTACTCTTTGTGTTATGTAAAACAATTACATGGGACACTTGTAGGCACTTTATATTATAGCAAGAATGCCTAGAAATGTCCCAAATGTTTTGTTAGGGATAAACACAATACATGGTAGAAAAAAATCTACAGCACCAGCCAAGCCCGGGGACCCATTCTAAAGCCCCACCCTGAGTGCTGAAAAATGCCTAGAAATTTCTCACTCTTTGTGTTAGGTAAAAAAATATATGGGACACTTGTAGGCACTTTACATAATAGAAAGAATGCCTAAAAATGTCCCACACGTTTTTGTAGGGAAAAAATGAAATACATGGGAGAAAAAATTCTCCAGCACCAGCCAAGCCTGGGGAGACACTCTAAAGCCCAACCCTGGTTTTTAAAAAATGCCTAGAAATGTCTCATTCTTAGTGTTACTTAAAAAAATGACATGGGACACTTGTAGGCACGTTACATTATAGCAAGAATGCCTAGAAATGTCAGAAAAGGTTTTGTTAGGGAAAAATACAGTACATGGGAGATCAAATTCTCAAGCACCAGCCAAGCCTGGGGAGCCACTCTAAAGCCCAACCCTGAGTGCTGAAAAATGCCTAGAAATGTCTCACTCTTAGTGTTGTTTAAAAAAATGACATGGGACACTTGTAGGCACTTTACATAATAGAAAGAATGCCTAGAAATGTCCCAAATGTTTTGTTAGGGAAAAATACAATACATGGTAGAAAAAATTCTCCAGCACCAGCCAAGCCTGGGGAGCCACTCTAAAGCCCAACCCTGAGTGCTGAAAAATGCCTATAAATGTCTCACTCTTAGAGTTTTAAAAAAAATGACATGGGACAGTTGTAGGCACTTTACATTATTGCAAGAAGGCCTATAAATTTCCCCAATGTTTTGTTAGGGAAAAATACAATACATGGTCGAAAAAATTCTCCAGCACCAGCCAAGCCTGGGGAGCCACTCTGAAGCCCAACCCTGAGTGCTGAAAAATGCCTATAAATGTCTCACTCTTAGTGTTATTAAAAAAAAATGACTTGGGACACTTGTAGGGACTTTCGTTATAGCAAGAATGCCTAGAAATGTTCCAAATGTTTTGTTAAGGAAAAATACAGTACATGGTAGAACAAATTCTCAACCACCAGCAAAGCCTGGGGAGCCACTCTACAGCCCAACCCTGAGTGCTGAAAAATGCCTGGAAATGTCTCACTCTTAGTTTTGTTAAAAAAAAAGGACATGGGACACTTGTAGGCACTTTACATTATAGCAGAATGCCTAGAAATGTCCCACACGTTTTGTTAGGAAACAAATGAAATACATGGGAGAAAAAATTCTCCAGCACCAGCCAAGCCTGGGGAGCCACTCTAAAGCCCAACCCTGAGTGCAGAAAAATGCCTAGAAATGTCTCACTCTTAGTGTTATTTGTGTCGTGTTCGTTTCTCCCCCCTTACTTTGGTGCTCCCGGTCAAATTTGACCGGCCTGTTATAACTGCCCTTACATTAACACAAAAACCATTGATCGTCACCAAATTGTATTTAACTCCCTTTTAACCTTTAAACAATGTCTCAGACTACTGGTTACATGAATAACTGCAGTGAATAGACACAGAAATTGAAAGTTGTATTCCAAAATTAACATTCATTGTAGAAAAATCAAAACAGAGACCAAATTCACAGAACATCAGAACATCAACATGATCACATTGTGTGTGTGTGTGTGTGTGTGTGTGTGTGTGTGTGTGTGTGTGTGTGTGTGTGTGTGTGTGTGTGTGTGTGTGTTCAGACACAGGAGTGGCATTTTGCAATCAGGTCACAGTGTGTCTTGCAAACGTAGGCATCACATTTGAAACATGTAAGACTTGTCTTATTGTCTCTAGGGGCACATAGCTTGCATCTCTTCCGTTTCTGCCCCTGTTTTGGGGGGAGAGTGGCCAGGGCCGTGGCTGGGGCTTGCAGACTCCTCACCAGACTGCAAGAGGCTGGTGTGCGGGGAAGGTGCTGGCGCCGTTGAATTAGAGGAGTCACTAAAGCTTTCCCAAGCTCTGCCAGGAAGAGTCTCCTCTTGAAACATTTCCCCTGATTCCAGGCTGGGTCGATCGCTGTCCACACCACATATTCATTACATGCAGACACATCGAGGATGTTGTGGAACACAGCCACAGGCCAACGAGCTGTCATTCGCTTGCAGGTGTATGTACCAGTAAGCTGCAATGAAAGAAACAATAATGAATAGATTGGAAACAATATTGAACCTGTCTTACACAAAATGCAATGTTTTACATGAATACAAGTAAATCAAATGCATTACAGATGAAAATATACATTACCTTATCAAGGCAATCAACGCCTCCTTTGTTTCTGTTGTAGTCCAGGATGATCTGGGGCTTCCTGTGCTCTGCTTCGCTGACAGCGGCGTCTTTGTGTAGAGTGCTCATCAGGATGACATTTTTATTTTTCTTGGGCAAATATGACACAAGACTGTGTGTGTCAGTGAAAGCAAATTTGGATGAGAGTGCCTCTCTCCCTCTGGTCGACACCAGTGCAGGGGGAAGTTGAGGCTTGTTCTTCCTCACTGTCCCCACCATGGTGAGCTTTCTTTTCAGCAGCTCCTGACCAAGCCCATGTGATGTGAAAAAGTTATCACATGTGATGTTATGCCCCTTGAGACCGGCTGTCATGTCCAACACAACACGCATGCCTTGGTTTTTTTCTGGCCTTCCAGTAACAGGTTTCCCTGTGTAAACCTGCATATTCCAGGCGTAGCTGCTCCTGGCATCACATGCTGCCCAGATCTTGATCCCATACTTGCCTGGTTTGCTTGGGATGTACTGTTTGAATGGACAGCGACCTCTGAAAGGGACCAGGCGCTCGTCCACTGTCACCTCAGGGCCTGGATTGTACATCAGTGGTAGGCGCTCCACCCACCTGTCCCAAACGTTCCTGATGGCAGCCAGTTTGTCGTCTCGCCAGCGGAAAGGTCGTGTAGCTCTGTCATCAAATCTGATAATTCTTGAGAGGACATGAAACTGTTGCAGGGACATAGTTGACCGGAATATAGGCCTCCCTGACTCTGCATCCCACAGACTTTTTGTAGCCTCATTGTTGGACCGATGTACTCCTGCTAGAATCAACAGACCCATGTAGGCTTGGAGGTCTACCTGGTCCAAGGCCTTCCATGTGTCCGCAAACACACGCCCCCCCTTCCAGGTTTGTCATCGCCAGTATAATTTCCACAATGGACTCTGGTAAAAAGAGTTGGAAGCTGGACTTGATGTCATCCACACGAGATGTTGCATACCGTGTTGGCCCTGGTGACATCCTAATGATATTTTCCCCTCTTGTTCTGCCTCCTCTGTCCTGGGGGGATGAATACCAGAGCAAGTTGCCATCCTTGGACTGGAATGTCACCTCAGGTGTGTCTTCCACAGGGGCCTCTTCCCCAGGTGCCTCTTCCTCAGGGGCCTCTTCCTCGCCATATGTTGACTGTTCGGTCTCATGATGGTCTGGATCAAAATCAGGATCGTTGTCTTCTATTTCTGAAACATCCTCCTCTATTTCTGGTTCAACTCCAATCCCGTCTTCATCAGTTTGAAAAAAAAGGTCAAGAGCCTCTCTGACAGAAAAACGTCTGATCGGGCGCCGACTCATTGTGTTCAGAGTAAAATAAGAGCAATGCACAAGCAAGCTATATATAGGGGATCTGTGAGAAGATATCATACGTTTTGTATCGAAAGTGTGGTTCACGTGGGGGGATGGACACATTAGCCCGGGAAAGAGCCAGGTTCCCATAACAAACACCTAATTGGTAACTTTGAAGTGTTACACGTTTAGTCTGGAAGGTGTGGTTCACGTAGGGGGACAGGCACATAAGCACGGGAAAGAGAGGACACATGGTCAGTCTGAAAGGGGTTCACGTGGGGTGGAGTGTGTGGTGTGTGTGCGTGCGTGTATGTGCGTGCGTGCGTGTGTGTGTGTGTGTGTAGGTGTGTGTGTGTGCGTGTAGGTGTGTTTGTGTGTGCGTGTGGTGGTGGTGGTGGATTTGTGGTTGTGTACTATCTGATGAATGAACACAATCTAGGGTCACCCATTCATTTCCTATGGCGGTCATTTTTGACCGGGAACACCACAGGTGTTACAAAGTTGACTAAACAACTCAAAATTCAATGAAAGTAGTGATCAGCAATTGTAAATGTTCAAATGCCTAGTGTGGAGGATATCATAAGCCCTTGAGACAATAAAATGTAAAACACAATATTTATGATTGATCGAAATGGAAATCGGTCAGATTTGACCCGAACACGACACAAAGGTTAAAAAAATGACATGGGACACTTGTGGGCACTTTACATTATAGCAAGAATACCTATAAATGTCCCATATGTTTTGTTAGGGAAAAATACAATACATGGTAGAAAAAATTCGCAAGCACCAGCCAAGACAGGGGAGCCACTCTAAAGCCAAACCCTTAGTGCTGAAAAATGCCTATAAATGTCTCACTCTTAGTGTTATTAAAAAAAAAATGACATGGGACACTTGTAGGCACTTTCGTTATAGCAAGAATGCCTAGAAATGTCCCAATTGTTTTGTTAAGGAAAAATACAGTACATGGTAGAACAAATTCTCAACCACCAGCCAAGCCTGGGGAGCCACTCTAAAGCCCAACCCTGAGTGCCGAAAAATGCCTAGAAATGTCTCACTCTTAGTGTTATTTAAAAAAATGACATGGGACACTTGTAGGCACTTAACATTATATCAAGAATGCCTAGAAATGTCCCAAATGTTTTGTTAGGGAAAAATACAATACATGGTAGAAAAAAATCTCCAGCACCAGCCAAGCCTGGGGAGCCACTCTAAAGCCCAACCCTGAGTGCTGAAAAATGCCTATAAATGTATCACTCTTCGTGTTATTTAAAAAAAATGACATGGGACACTTGTAGGCTCTTTACATTATAGCAAGAATGCCTATAAATGTCCCAAATGTTTTTTTAGGGAAAAATACAATAAATGTAAGAAAAAATTATCCGGCACCAGCCAAGCCTGGGGAGCCACTCTAAAGCCCAACCCTGAGTGCCGAAAAATGCCTGGAAATGTCTCACTCTTAGTGTTATTAAATTAAATGACATGGGACACTTGTAGGCACTTTACATTATTGCAAGAATGCCTAGAAATGTCCCAAATCTTTTGTTAGGGAAAAATACAGTATATGGCAGAACAAATTCTCAACCACCAGCCAAGCCTGGGTAGCCACTCTAAAGCCCAACCCTGAGTTCTGAAAAAATGCCTAGAAATGTCTCACTCTTTGTTTTAGGTAAAAAAATACATGGGACACTTGTAGGCACTTAACATTATAGCAAAAATGCATAGAAATGTCCCACACATTTTGTTAGGGAAAAAATGAAATACATTGGAGAAAAAATTCTCCAGCACCAGCCAAGCCTGGGGAGCCACTCTAAAGCCCAACCCTGAGTGCTGAAAAATGCCTATAAATGTATCACTCTTCGTGTTATTTTAAAAAAATTACATGGGACACTTGTAGGCAATTTACATTATAGCAAGAATGCCTATAAATGTCCCAAATGTTTTGTTAGGGATTAACACAACACATGGTAGAAAAAAATCTCCAGCACCAGCCAAGCCCGGGGACCCACTCTAAAGCCCAACCCTGAGTGCTGAAAAAAGCCTAGAAATGTCTCACTCTTTGTGTTAGGTTAAAAAAAATAAAAATACATGGGACTCTTTTAGGCACTTTACAGTGTAGCAAAAATGCCTAGAAATTTCCCAAATGTTTTGTTAGGGATAAACACAATAC
Organism: Pleuronectes platessa; assembly: GCF_947347685.1. Classification (NCBI taxonomy): domain Eukaryota; kingdom Metazoa; phylum Chordata; class Actinopteri; order Pleuronectiformes; family Pleuronectidae; genus Pleuronectes; species Pleuronectes platessa. The sequence continues at coordinate 911,738 of NC_070641.1, forward strand.
ATGGTAGAAAAATTCTCCAGCACCAGCCAAGCCCGGGGACCCACTATAAAGCCCAACCCTGAATGCTGAAAAATGCCTAGAAATTTCTCACTCTTTGTGTTAGGTAAACAAATACATGGGACACTTGTAGTTACTTTACAGTGTAGCAAAAATGCCTCGAAATGTCCCACACGTTTTAGAAAGGAAAAATACAATACATTGGAGAAAAAATTCTCCAGCACCAGCCAAGCCCGGGAACCCACTCTAAAGCCCCACCCTGAGTGCTAAAAAAATGCCTAGAAATGTCTCACTCTTTGTGTTAGGTAAAAACAAAACAAAAAATACATGGGACACTTGTAGGCACTTTACATTATAGCAAGAATGCCTAGAAATGTCCCAAATGTTTTGTTAGGGAAAAATACAATACATGGGAGAAAAATTTCTCCAGCAGCAGCCAAGCCTGGGAAGCCACTCTAAAGCCACACCTTGACTGGTGAAAAATGGCTAGAAATGACTCACTCTTTGAGTTATGTTTTAAAAAATTACATGGGACACTTTTAGACACTTTACATTATAGCAAGAATGCCTAGAAATGTCCCAAATGTTTTGTTAGGGAAAAATACAATACATGGGAGAAAAATTTCTCCAGCAGCAGCCAAGCCCGGGGACCCACTCTAAAGCCCAACCCTGAGTGCTGAAAAATGCCTAGAAATGTCTCACTCTTTGTGTTAGGTTAAAACAAATTAAAATACATGGGACACTTGTAGGCACTTTACAGTGTAGCAAAAATGCCTCGAAATGTCCCACACGTTTTGTTAGGGAAAAATACAATACATGGGAGAAAAAATTCTCCAGCAGCAGCCAAGCCTGGGAAGCCACTCTAAAGCCCAACCCTGAGTGCTGAAACATGCCTAGAAATGTGTTTCTCTTTGTGTTATTTAAAAAAAATGACATGGGACACTTGTCGGCACTTTACATTAGAGCAAGAATGCCTAATATGTCCCAAATGTTTTGTTAGGGAAAAATACAATACATGGTAGAACAAATTCTCCAGCACCAGCCAAGCCCCTTGACCCACTCTAAAGCCCAACCCTGAGTGCTGAAAAATGCCTAGAAATGTCTCACTCTTTGTGTTAGGTAAACACAAAACAAAAAAATACATGGGACACTTTTAGGCACTTTACAGTGTAGCAAGAATGCCTAGAAATGTCCCAAATGTTTTGTTAGGGATAAACACAATACATGGTAGAAAAAATTCTCCAGCACCATCCAAGCCCGGGGACCCATTCTAAAGCCCCACCCTGAGTGCTGAAAAATGCCTAGAAATATCTCACTCTTTGTGTTAGGTAAAAAAATATATGGGACACTTGTAGGCACTTTACATAATAGAAAGAATGCCTAAAAATGTCCCACACGTTTTGGTAGGGAAAAAATGAAATACATGGGAGAAAAAATTCTCCAGCACCAGCCAAGCCTGGGGAGCCACTCTAAAGCCCAACCCTGGGTTTTAAAAAATGCCTAGAAATGTCTCATTCTTAGTGTTACTTAAAAAAATGACATGGGACACTTGTAGTCAGTTACATTATAGCAAGAATGCCTAGAAATGTCAGAAAAGGTTTTGTTAGGGAAAAATACAGTACATGGGAGATCAAATTCTCAAGCACCAGCCAAGCCTGGGGAGCCACTCTAAAGCCCAACCCTGAGTGCTGAAAAATGCCTAGAAATGTCTCACTCTTAGTGTTGTTTAAAAAAATGACATGGGACACTTGTAGGCACTTTACATAATAGAAAGAATGCCTAGAAATGTCCCAAATGTTTTGTTAGGGAAAAATACAATACATGGTAGAAAAAATTCTCCAGCACCAGCCAAGCCTGGGGAGCCACTCTAAAGCCCAACCCTGAGTGCTGAAAAATGCCTATAAATGTCTCACTCTTAGAGTTTTAAAAAAAATGACATGGGACAGTTGTAGGCACTTTACATTATAGCAAGAAGGCCTATAAATTTCCCCAATGTTTTGTTATGGAAAAATACAATACATGGTCGAAAAAATTCTCCAGCACCAGCCAAGCCTGGGGAGCCACTCTACAGCCCAACCCTGAGTGCTGAAAAATGCCTGGAAATGTCTCACTCTTAGTTTTGTTAAAAAAAAAGGACATGGGACACTTGTAGGCACTTTACATTATAGCAGAATGCCTAGAAATGTCCCACACGTTTTGTTAGGAAACAAATGAAATACATGGGAGAAAAAATTCTCCAGCACCAGCCAAGCCTGGGGAGCCACTCTAAAGCCCAACCCTGAGTGCAGAAAAATGCCTAGAAATGTCTCACTCTTAGTGTTATTTGTGTCGTGTTCGTTTCTCCCCCCTTACTTTGGTGCTCCCGGTCAAATTTGACCGGCCTGTTATAACTGCCCTTACATTAACACAAAAACCATTGATCGTCACCAAATTGTATTTAACTCCCTTTTAACCTTTAAACAATGTCTCAGACTACTGGTTACATGAATAACTGCAGTGAATAGACACAGAAATTGAAAGTTGTATTCCAAAATTAACATTCATTGTAGAAAAATCAAAACAGAGACCAAATTCACAGAACATCAGAACATCAACATGAACACATTGTGTGTGTGTGTGTGTGTGTGTGTGTGTGTGTGTGTGTGTGTGTGTGTGTGTGTGTGTGTGTGTGTGTGTGTGTGTGTGTGTGTGTGTGTGTGTTCAGACACAGGAGTGGCATTTTGCAATCAGGTCACAGTGTGTCTTGCAAACGTAGGCATCACATTTGAAACATGTAAGACTTGTCTTATTGTCTCTAGGGGCACATAGCTTGCATCTCTTCCGTTTCTGCCCCTGTTTTGGGGGGAGAGTGGCCAGGGCCGTGGCTGGGGCTTGCAGACTCCTCACCAGACTGCAAGAGGCTGGTGTGCGGGGAAGGTGCTGGCGCCGTTGAATTAGAGGAGTCACTAAAGCTTTCCCAAGCTCTGCCAGGAAGAGTCTCCTCTTGAAACATTTCCCCTGATTCCAGGCTGGGTCGATCGCTGTCCACACCACATATTCATTACATGCAGACACATCGAGGATGTTGTGGAACACAGCCACAGGCCAACGAGCTGTCATTCGCTTGCAGGTGTATGTACCAGTAAGCTGCAATGAAAGAAACAATAATGAATAGATTGGAAACAATATTGAACCTGTCTTACACAAAATGCAATGTTTTACATGAATACAAGTAAATCAAATGCATGACAGATGAAAATATACATTACCTTATCAAGGCAATCAACGCCTCCTTTGTTTCTGTTGTAGTCCAGGATGATCTGGGGCTTCCTGTGCTCTGCTTCGCTGACAGCGGCGTCTTTGTGTAGAGTGCTCATCAGGATGACATTTTTATTTTTCTTGGGCAAATATGACACAAGACTGTGTGTGTCAGTGAAAGCAAATTTGGATGAGAGTGCCTCTCTCCCTCTGGTCGACACCAGTGCAGGGGGAAGTTGAGGCTTGTTCTTCCTCACTGTCCCCACCATGGTGAGCTTTCTTTTCAGCAGCTCCTGACCAAGCCCATGTGATGTGAAAAAGTTATCACATGTGATGTTATGCCCCTTGAGACCGGCTGTCATGTCCAACACAACACGCATGCCTTGGTTTTTTTCTGGCCTTCCAGTAACAGGTTTCCCTGTGTAAACCTGCATATTCCAGGCGTAGCTGCTCCTGGCATCACATGCTGCCCAGATCTTGATCCCATACTTGCCTGGTTTGCTTGGGATGTACTGTTTGAATGGACAGCGACCTCTGAAAGGGACCAGGCGCTCGTCCACTGTCACCTCAGGGCCTGGATTGTACATCAGTGGTAGGCGCTCCACCCACCTGTCCCAAACGTTCCTGATGGCAGCCAGTTTGTCGTCTCGCCAGCGGAAAGGTCGTGTAGCTCTGTCATCAAATCTGATAATTCTTGAGAGGACATGAAACTGTTGCAGGGACATAGTTGACCGGAATATAGGCCTCCCTGACTCTGCATCCCACAGACTTTTTGTAGCCTCATTGTTGGACCGATGTACTCCTGCTAGAATCAACAGACCCATGTAGGCTTGGAGGTCTACCTGGTCCAAGGCCTTCCATGTGTCCGCAAACACACGCCCCCCCTTCCAGGTTTGTCATCGCCAGTATAATTTCCACAATGGACTCTGGTAAAAAGAGTTGGAAGCTGGACTTGATGTCATCCACACGAGATGTTGCATACCGTGTTGGCCCTGGTGACATCCTAATGATATTTTCCCCTCTTGTTCTGCCTCCTCTGTCCTGGGGGGATGAATACCAGAGCAAGTTGCCATCCTTGGACTGGAATGTCACCTCAGGTGTGTCTTCCACAGGGGCCTCTTCCCCAGGTGCCTCTTCCTCAGGGGCCTCTTCCTCGCCATATGTTGACTGTTCGGTCTCATGATGGTCTGGATCAAAATCAGGATCGTTGTCTTCTATTTCTGAAACATCCTCCTCTATTTCTGGTTCAACTCCAATCCCGTCTTCATCAGTTTGAAAAAAAAGGTCAAGAGCCTCTCTGACAGAAAAACGTCTGATCGGGCGCCGACTCATTGTGTTCAGAGTAAAATAAGAGCAATGCACAAGCAAGCTATATATAGGGGATCTGTGAGAAGATATCATACGTTTTGTATCGAAAGTGTGGTTCACGTGGGGGGATGGACACATTAGCCCGGGAAAGAGCCAGGTTCCCATAACAAACACCTAATTGGTAACTTTGAAGTGTTACACGTTTAGTCTGGAAGGTGTGGTTCACGTAGGGGGACAGGCACATAAGCACGGGAAAGAGAGGACACATGGTCAGTCTGAAAGGGGTTCACGTGGGGTGGAGTGTGTGGTGTGTGTGCGTGCGTGTATGTGCGTGCGTGCGTGTGTGTGTGTGTGTGTAGGTGTGTGTGTGTGCGTGTAGGTGTGTTTGTGTGTGCGTGTGGTGGTGGTGGTGGATTTGTGGTTGTGTACTATCTGATGAATGAACACAATCTAGGGTCACCCATTCATTTCCTATGGCGGTCATTTTTGACCGGGAACACCACAGGTGTTACAAAGTTGACTAAACAACTCAAAATTCAATGAAAGTAGTGATCAGCAATTGTAAATGTTCAAATGCCTAGTGTGGAGGATATCATAAGCCCTTGAGACAATAAAATGTAAAACACAATATTTATGATTGATCGTTATGGAAATCGGTCAGATTTGACCCGAACACGACACAAAGGTTAAAAAAATGACATGGGACACTTGTGGGCACTTTACATTATAGCAAGAATACCTATAAATGTCCCATATGTTTTGTTAGGGAAAAATACAATACATGGTAGAAAAAATTCGCAAGCACCAGCCAAGACAGGGGAGCCACTCTAAAGCCAAACCCTTAGTGCTGAAAAATGCCTATAAATGTCTCACTCTTAGTGTTATTAAAAAAAAAATGACATGGGACACTTGTAGGCACTTTCGTTATAGCAAGAATGCCTAGAAATGTCCCAATTGTTTTGTTAAGGAAAAATACAGTACATGGTAGAACAAATTCTCAACCACCAGCCAAGCCTGGGGAGCCACTCTAAAGCCCAACCCTGAGTGCCGAAAAATGCCTAGAAATGTCTCACTCTTAGTGTTATTTAAAAAAATGACATGGGACACTTGTAGGCACTTAACATTATATCAAGAATGCCTAGAAATGTCCCAAATGTTTTGTTAGGGAAAAATACAATACATGGTAGAAAAAAATCTCCAGCACCAGCCAAGCCTGGGGAGCCACTCTAAAGCCCAACCCTGAGTGCTGAAAAATGCCTAAAAATGTATCACTCTTCGTGTTATTTAAAAAAAATGACATGGGACACTTGTAGGCTCTTTACATTATAGCAAGAATGCCTATAAATGTCCCAAATGTTTTTTTAGGGAAAAATACAATAAATGTAAGAAAAAATTATCCGGCACCAGCCAAGCCTGGGGAGCCACTCTAAAGCCCAACCCTGAGTGCCGAAAAATGCCTGGAAATGTCTCACTCTTAGTGTTATTAAATTAAATGACATGGGACACTTGTAGGCACTTTACATTATTGCAAGAATGCCTAGAAATGTCCCAAATCTTTTGTTAGGGAAAAAAACAGTATATGGCAGAACAAATTCTCAACCACCAGCCAAGCCCGGGGACCCACTCTAAAGCCCAACCCTGAGTGCTGAAAAAAGCCTAGAAATGTCTCACTCTTTGTGTTAGGTTAAAAAAAATAAAAATACATGGGACTCTTTTAGGCACTTTACAGTGTAGAAAAAATGCCTCGAAATGTTCTACATGTTTTGTTCGGGAAAAATACAATACATTGGAGAAAAAATTCCCCAGCACCGGCAAAGCCCGGCAACCCACTCTGAAGGACCACCCTGAGTGATGAAAAATGCCTAGAAATGTCTCACTCTTTGTGTTAGGTAAAAACAAAACAAAAAACACATGGGACACTTGTAGGGACTTTACATTATATCAAGAAAGCCTAGAAATGGCCCAAATGTTTTGTTTGGGAAAAAAACAATACATGGGAGAAAAAATTCTCCAGCAGCAGCCAAGCCTGGGAAGCCACTCTAAAGCCCTACCCTGAGTGCTGAAAAATGCCTAGAAATGTGTTACTCTTTGTGTTATGTAAAAAAAAAATGACATGGGACAGTTGTAGGCACTTTACAGTATAGCAAGAATGCCTAGAAATGTGCCAAATGTATTCTTAGGGAAAAATGAAATACATGGGAGAAAGAATTCCCCAGCACCAGCCAAGCCCGGGAACCCACTCTGAAGGCCAACCCTGAGTGCTGAAAAATGCCTAGAAATGTCACACTCTTTGTGGTAGGTAAACACAAAACAAAAAATACATGGGACACTTGTAGGCACTTTACATTATAGCAAGAATGCCTAGAAATGTCCCACAAGTTTTGTTAGGGAAAAATACAATACATTGGAGAAAGAATTCCCCAGCACCAGCCAAGCCTGGGAAGCCACTCTAAAGCCCCAACCTGAGTGCTGAAACATGTCTAGAAATGTGTTACTCTTTGTGTTATGTAAAACAATTACATGGGACACTTGTAGGCACTTTATATTATAGCAAGAATGCCTAGAAATGTCCCAAATGTTTTGTTAGGGATAAACACAATACATGGTAGAAAAAAATGTCCAGCACCAGCCAAGCCCGGGGACCCACTCTAAAGCCCCAACCTGAGTGCTGAAAAATGCCTAGAAATTGCTCACTCTTTGTGTTAGGTAAACAAATACATGGGACACTTGTAGGCACTTTACATTATAGCAAGAATGCCTAGAAATGTCCCAAATGTTTTGTTAGGAAAAAATACAGTACATGGGAGAAAAATTTCTCCAGCAGCAGCCAAGCCTGGGAAGCCACTCTAAAGCCACACCTTGACTGGTGAAAAATGGCTAGAAATGAGTCACTCTTTGAGTTATGTTTAAAAAAATTACATGGGACACTTGTAGGCACTTTACATTATAGCAAGAATGCCTAGAAATGTCCCAAATGTTTTGTTAGGGATTAACACAACACATGGTAGAAAAAAATCTCCAGCACCAGCCAAGCCCGGGGACCCACTCTAAAGCCCAACCCTGAGTGCTGAAAAATGCCTAGAAATGTCTCACTCTTTGTGTTAGGTTAAAAAAAATAAAAATACCTGGGACTCTTTTAGGTACTTTACAGTGTAGCAAAAATGCCTAGAAATTTCCCAAATGTTTTGTTAGGGATAAACACAATACATGGTAGAAAAATTCTCCAGCACCAGCCAAGCCCGGGGACCCACTATAAAGCCCAACCCTGAATGCTGAAAAATGCCTAGAAATTTCTCACTCTTTGTGTTAGGTAAACAAATACATGGGACACTTGTAGTTACTTTACAGTGTAGCAAAAATGCCTCGAAATGTCCCACACGTTTTAGAAAGGAAAAATACAATACATTGGAGAAAAAATTCTCCAGCACCAGCCAAGCCCGGGAACCCACTCTAAAGCCCCACCCTGAGTGCTAAAAAAATGCCTAGAAATGTCTCACTCTTTGTGTTAGGTAAAAACAAAACAAAAAATACATGGGACACTTGTAGGCACTTTACATTATAGCAAGAATGCCTAGAAATGTCCCAAATGTTTTGTTAGGGAAAAATACAATACATGGGAGAAAAATTTCTCCAGCAGCAGCCAAGCCTGGGAAGCCACTCTAAAGCCACACCTTGACTGGTGAAAAATGGCTAGAAATGACTCAATCTTTGAGTTATGTTTTAAAAAATTACATGGGACACTTTTAGTCACTTTACATTATAGCAAGAATGCCTAGAAATGTCCCAAATGTTTTGTTAGGGAAAAATACAATACATGGGAGAAAAATTTCTCCAGCAGCAGCCAAGCCTGGGAAGCCACTCTAAAGCCCTACCCTGAGTGCTGAAAAATGCCTAGAAATGTGTTACTCTTTGTGTTATGTAAAAAAAAATGACATGGGACAGTTGTAGGCACTTTACAGTATAGCAAGAATGCCTAGAAATGTCTCACTCTTTGTTTAAGGTAAACAAAATGTAAATACATGGGACACTTGTAGGCACTTTACAGTGTAGAAAAAATGCCTCGAAATGTCCCACACGTTTTACAAGGGAAAAATACAATACATTGGAGAAAAAATTCTCCAGCACCAGCCAAGCCCGGGAACCCACTCTGAAGGCCCACCCTGAGTGATGAAAAATGCCTAGAAATGTCTCACTCTTTGTGTTAGGTAAAAGCAAAACAAAAAATACATGGGACATTTGTAGGCACTTTATATTATAGCAAGAATGCCTAGAAATGTCCCAAATGTTTTGTTAGGGAAAAATACAATACATGGGAGAAAAAATTCCCCAGCAGCAGCCAAGCCTGGCAAGCCACTTTAAATCCCCACCCTGAGTGCTGAAACATGCCTAGAAATGTGTTTCTGTTTGTGTTATTTTAAAAAAATGACATGGGACACTTGTCGGCACTTTACATTAGAGCAAGAATGCCTAATATGTCCCAAATGTTTTGTTAGGGAAAAATACAATACATGGTAGAACAAATTCTCCAGCACCAGCCAAGCCCCTTGACCCACTCTAAAGCCCAACCCTGAGTGCTGAAAAATGCCTAGAAATGTCTCACTCTTTGTGTTAGGTAAACACAAAACAAAAAAATACATGGGACACTTTTAGGCACTTTACAGTGTAGCAAGAATGCCTAGAAATGTCCCAAATGTTTTGTTAGGGATAAACACAATACATGGTAGAAAAAATTCTCCAGCACCAGCCAAGCCCGGGGAACCAAACTCTAAAGCCCCACCCTGAGTGCTGAAAAATGACTAGAAATGTCTCACTCTTTGTGTTATGTAAAAAAATTACATGGGACATTTGTAGGCACTTTACATTATAGCGAGAATGTCTAGAAATGACCCAAATGTTTTGTTAGGGAAAAATACAATAAATGGTAGAAAAAATTCTCCAGCACCAGCCAAGCCTGTGGAGCCACTCTAAAGCCCATCCCTTAGTGCTGAAAAATGCCTAGAAATGTCTCACTCTTTGTGTTATGTAAAAAAAATGACATGGGACAGTTGTAGGCACTTTACATCATAGCAAGAATGCCTAGAAATGTCCCAAAAGTTGTGTTAGGGATAAACACAATACATGGTAGAAAAAATTCTCCAGCACCAGCCAAGCCCGGGGACCCACTCTAAAGCCCAACCCAGAGTGCTGAAAAATGCCTAGAAATGTCTCACTCTTTATGTTAGGTTAAAAAAAATAAAAATACATGGGACACTTGTAGGCGCTTTACAGTGTAGCAAAAATGCCTCGAAATGTTCTACATGTTTTGTTCGGGAAAAATACAATACATTGGAGAAAAAATTCCCCAGCACCGGCAAAGCCCGGCAACCCACTCTGAAGGACCACCCTGAGTGATGAAAAATGCCTAGAAATGTCTCACTCTTTGTGTTAGGTAAAAACAAAACAAAAAACACATGGGACACTTGTAGGGACTTTACATTATATCAAGAAAGCCTAGAAATGTCCCAAATGTCTTGTTAGGGAAAAATACAATACATTGGACAAAAAATTCCCCAGCACCAGCAAAGCCCGGCAAGCCACTCTGAAGGACCACCCTGAGTGATGAAAAATGCCTAGAAATGTCTCACTCTTTGTGTTATGTAAAAAAATACATGGGAAACTTGTAGGCACTTTATATTTTAGCAAGAATGCATAGAAATGTCCCAAATGTTTTGTTAGGGATTAACTAAATACATGGTAGAAAAAATTCTCCAGCACCAGCCAAGCCCGGGGACCCACTGTAAAGTCCCACCCTGAGTGCTGAAAAATGCCTAGAAATATCTCACTCTTTGTGTTATGTAAAACAATTACATGGGACACTTGTAGGCACTTTATATTATAGCAAGAATGCCTAGAAATGTCCCAAATGTTTTGTTAGGGATAAATACCATTCATGGTAGAAAAAAATCTCCAGCACCAGCCATGCCCGGGGACCCACTCTAAAGCCCAACCCTGATAGCTGAAAAATGCCTAGAAATGTCTCACCCTTTGTGTTAAGTTAAAAAAAATAAAAATACATGGGACACTTGTAGGCACTTTACAGTGTAGCAAAAATGCCTCAAAATGTCCCACATGATTTGGTAGGGAAAAATACAATATATTGGAGAAAGAATTCCCCAGCACAAGCCAAGCCCGGGAACCCACTCTGAAGGCCCACCCTGATTGATGAAAAATGCCTAGAAATGTCTCACTCTTTGTGTCAGGTAAAAACCAAACAAAAAATACATGGGACACTTGTAGGCACTTTACATCATAGCAAGAATGCCTAGAAATGTCCCAAATGTTTTGTTAGGGATAAACACAATAAATGGTAGAAAAAATTCTCCAGCACCAGCCAAGCCCGGGGACCCACTCTAAAGCCCAACCCTGAGTACTGAAAAATGCCTAGAAATGTCTCACTCTTTGTGTTAGGTTAAAAAAAATAAAAATACATGGGACACTTGTAGGCACTTTACATTATAGTAAGAATGCCTAGAAATGTCTCACTCTTTGTGTTATGTAAAAAAATACATGGGACACTTGCAGGCACTTTATATTATAGCAAGAATGCCTAGAAATGTCCCAAATGTTTTATTAGGGATAAATACCATTCATGGTAGAAAAAAATCTCCAGCACCAGCCATGCCCGGGGACCCACTCTAAAGCCCAACCCTGAGTACTGAAAAATGCCTAGAAATGTCTGACCCTTTGTGTTAAGTTAAAAAAAATAAAAATACATGGGACACTTCTAGGCACTTTACAGTGTTGCAAAAATGCCTCGAAATGTCCCACACGTTTTACAATGGAAAAATACAATACATTGGAGAAACATTTCTCCAGCACCAGCCAAGCCCGGGAACCCACTCTGAATGCCCACCCTGAGTGATGAAAAATGCCTAGAAATGTCTCACTTTTTGTGTTAGGTAAACACAAAGCAAAAAAATTACATGGGACACTTTTAGGCACTTTACAGTGTAGCAAAAATGCCTCGAAATGTCCCACACATTTTGTTAGGCAAAAATACAATACATGGGAGAAAAAATTCTCCAGCAGCAGCCAAGCCTGGGAAGCCACTTTAAAGCCCCACGCTGACTGGTGAAGAATGCCTAGAAATGTCTCACTCTTTGTGTTATGTAAAAAACTTACATGGGACACATGTAGGCACTTTACATTATAGGAAGGATGCCTAGAAATGTCCCAAATGTTTTGTTAGGGATAAATACAATAAATTGTAGAAAAAAATCTCCAGCACCAGCCAAGCCCGGGGACCCACTCTAAAGCCCAACCCTGAGTGCTGAAAAATGCCTAGAAATGTCTCACTGTTTGTGTTATGTAAAACAATTACATGGGACACTTGTAGGCACTTTACATTATAGCAAGAATGCCTAGAAATGTCCCAAATGTTTTGTTAGGGATAAATAACATTCATGGTAGAAAAAAATCTCCAGCACCAGCCAAGACCGGGGACCCACTCTAAAGCCCAACCCTGAGTGCTGAAAAATGCCTAGAAATGTCTGACCCTTTGTGTTAAGTTAAAAAAAATAAAAATACATGGGGCACTTGTAGGCACTTTACAGTGTTGCAAAAATGCCTCGAAATGTCCCACACGTTTTACAGAGGAAAAATACAATACATTGGAGAAACATTTCTCCAGCACCAGCCAAGCCCGGGAACCCATTCTGAAGGCCCACCCTGAGTGATGAAAAAAATGCCTAGAAATGTCTCACTCTTTGTGTTAGGTAAAAACAAAAAATACATGGGACACTTGTAGGCACTTTACAGTATAGCAAGAATGCCTAGAAATGTCCCAAATGTTTTCTTAGGGAAAAATGAAATACATGGGAGAAAAAATTCACCAGCAGCAGCCAAGCCTGGGAAGCCACTCTAAAGCCCAACCCAGAGTGCTGAAAAATGCCTAGAAATGTCTCACTCTTTATGTTAGGTTAAAAAAAATAAAAATACATGGGACACTTGTAGGCACTTTACAGTGTAGCAAAAATGCCTCAAAATGTCCCACACATTTTGTTAGGCAAAAATACAATACATTGGAGAAAAAATTCCCCAGCACCAGCCAAGCCAGGGAACCCACTCTGAATGCCCACCCTGAGTTCTGAAAAATGCCTAGAAATGTCTCACTCTTTGTGTTAGGTTAAAAAAATAAAAATACATGGGACACTTGTAGGCACTTTACAGTGTAGCAAAATTGCCTCGAAATGTCCCACACGTTTTGTTAGGGAAAAATACAATACATGGGAGAACAAATTCTCCAGCACCAGCCAAGCCCGGGAACCTACTCTGAAGGCCCACCCTGAGTGATGAAAAATGCCTAGAAATGTCTCACTTTTTGTGTTAGGTAAAAACAAAACAAAAATGCATGGGACACTTGTAGGCACTTTATATTATAGCAAGAATGCCTAGAAATGTCCCAAATGTTTTGTTGGGGATAAATAACATTCATGGTAGAAAAAAATCTCCAGCACCAGCCATGCCCGGGGACCCACTCTAAAGCCCAACCCTGAGTGCTGAAAAATGCCTAGAAATGTCTCACTCTTTGTGTTAGGTAAAAACAAAACAAAAAATGCAAGGGACACTTGTAGGCACTTTATATTATAGCAAGAATGCCTAGAAATGTCCCAAATGTTTTGTTAGGGATAAATAACATTCATGGTAGAAAAAAATCTCCAGCACCAGCAAAGCCCGGGGACCCACTCTAAAGCCCAACCCTGAGTGCTGAAAAATGCCTAGAAATGTCTCACTCTTTGTGTTAGGTTAAAAAAAATTAAAATACATGGGACACTTGTAGGCACTTTACATTATATCAAGAATGCCTAGAAATGTCCCAAATGTTTTGTTAGGGAAAAATACAATAAATGGTAGAAAAAATTCTCCAGCACCAGCCAAGCCTGTGGTGCCACTCTAAAGCCCATCCCTTAGTGCTGAAAAATGCCTAGAAATGTCTCACTCTTTGTGTTATGTAAAAAAATTACATGGGACACTTGAAGGCACTTTACAGTATAGCAAGAATGCCTAGAAATGTCCCAAATGTTTTCTTAGGGAAAAATGAAATACATGGGAGAAAAAATTCACCAGCAGCAGCCAAACCTGGTAAGCCACTCTAAAGCCCCACCCTGAGTGCTGAAAAATGCCTAGAAATGTGTTACTCTTTGTGTTATGTAAAAAAATACATGGGATACTTGTAGGTACTTTACATTATAGCAAGAATGCCTAGACATGTCCCAAATGTTTTGTTAGGGAAAAATAGAATACATGGGAGAAAAATTTCTCCAGCAGCAGCCAAGCCTGGGAAGCCACTCTAAAGCCACAACTTGACTGGTGAAAAATGGCTAGAAATGACTCACTCTTTGAGTTATGTTTAAAAAAATTACATGGGACACTTGTAGGCACTTTACATTATAGCAAGAATGCCTAGAAATGTCCCAAATGTTTTGTTAGGGAAAAATACAATACATGCGAGAAAAATTTCTCCAGCAGCAGCCAAGCCCGGGGACCCACTCTAAAGCCTAACCCTGAGTGCTGAAAAATGCCTAGAAATGTCTCACTCTTTGTGTTAGGTTAAAAAAAATTAAAATACATGGGACACTTGTAGGCACTTTACATTATATCAAGAATGCCTAGAAATGTCCCAAACGTTTTGTTAGGGATAAACACAATACATGGTAGAAAAAAATGTCCAGCACCAGCCAAGCCCGGGGACCCACTCTAAAGCCCCAACCTGAGTGCTGAAAAATGCCTAGAAATTGCTCACTCTTTGTGTTAGGTAAACAAATACATGGGACACTTGTAGGCACTTTACATTATAGCAAGAATGCCTAGAAATGTCCCAAATGTTTTGTTAGGGATAAATAACATTCATGGTAGAAAAAAATCTCCAGCACCAGCCAAGCCTGGGGACCCACTCTAAAGCCCAACCCTGAGTGCTGAAAAATGCCTCGAAATGTTCTACATGTTTTGTTAGGGAAAAATACAATACATGGGAGAAAAAATTCTCCAGCAGCAGCCAAGCCTGGGAAGCCACTCTAAGGCCCCACCCTGAGTGGTGAAAAATGCCTAGAAATGTCTCACTCTTTGTGTTATGTAAAAAAATTACATGGGACACTTGAAGGCACTTTACAGTATAGCAAGAATGCCTAGAAATGTCCCAAATGTTTTGTTAGGGAAAAATACAATACATGCGAGAAAAATTTCTCCAGCAGCAGCCAAGCCCGGGGACCCACTCTAAAGCCTAACCCTGAGTGCTGAAAAATGCCTAGAAATGTCTCACTCTTTGTGTTAGGTTAAAAAAAATTAAAATACATGGGACACTTGTAGGCACTTTACATTATATCAAGAATGCCTAGAAATGTCCCAAATGTTTTGTTAGGGAAAAATACAATAAATGGTAGAAAAAATTCTCCAGCACCAGCCAAGCCTGTGGTGCCACTCTAAAGCCCATCCCTTAGTGCTGAAAAATGCCTAGAAATGTCTCACTCTTTGTGTTATGTAAAAAAATTACATGGGACACTTGAAGGCACTTTACAGTATAGCAAGAATGCCTAGAAATGTCCCAAATGTTTTCTTAGGGAAAAATGAAATACATGGGAGAAAAAATTCACCAGCAGCAGCCAAACCTGGTAAGCCACTCTAAAGCCCCACCCTGAGTGCTGAAAAATGCCTAGAAATGTGTTACTCTTTGTGTTATGTAAAAAAATACATGGGACACTTGTAGGCACTTTATATTATAGCAAGAATGCCTAGAAATGTCCCAAATGTTTTGTTAGGGATAAACACAATACATGGTAGAAAAAATTCTCCAGCACCAGCAAAGCCCGGGGAACCAAATTCTAAAGCCCCACCCTGAGTGCTGAAAAATGCCTAGAAATGTCTCACTCTTTGTGTTATGTAAAAAAATTACATGGGACACTTGTAGGCACTTTACAGTGTAGCAAAAATGCCTCGAAATGTCCCACACGTTTTGTTAGGGAAAAATACAATACATTGGAGAAAGAATTCCCCAGCACCAGCCAAGCCCGGGAACCCACTCTGAAGGCCAACCCTGAGTGCTGAAAAATGCCTAGAAATGTCACACTCTTTGTGTTAAGTAAACACAAAACAAAAAATACATGGGACACTTGTAGGCACTTTATATTATAGCAAGAATGCCTAGAAATGTCCCAAACGTTTTGTTAGGGATAAACACAATACATGGTAGAAAAAAATGTCCAGCACCAGCCAAGCCCGGGGACCCACTCTAAAGCCCCAACCTGAGTGCTGAAAAATGCCTAGAAATTGCTCACTCTTTGTGTTAGGTAAACAAATACATGGGACACTTGTAGGCACTTTACATTATAGCAAGAATGCCTAGAAATGTCCCAAATGTTTTGTTAGGAAAAAATACAGTACATGGGAGAAAAATTTCTCCAGCAGCAGCCAAGCCTGGGAAGCCACTCTAAAGCCACACCTTGACTGGTGAAAAATGGCTAGAAATGAGTCACTCTTTGAGTTATGTTTAAAAAAATTACATGGGACACATGTAGGCACTTTACATTATAGGTCGGATGCCTAGAAATGTCCCAAATGTTTTGTTAGGGATAAATACAATAAATTGTAGAAAAAAATCTCCAGCACCAGCCAAGCCCGGGGACCCACTCTAAAGCCCAACCCTGACTGCTGAAAAATTGCTAGAAATGTCTCACTCTTTGTGTTATGTAAAACAATACATGGGACACTTGTAGGCACTTTACATTATAGCAAAAAATGCCTAGAAATGTCTCACTCTTTGTGTTAGGTAAAAACAAAAAATACATGGGACACTTGTAGGCACTTTACATTATACCGAGAATGTCTAGAAATGACCCAAATGTTTTGTTAGGGAAAAATACAATAAATGGTAGAAAAAATTCTCCAGCACCAGCCAAGCCTGTGGAGCCACTCTAAAACCCCTCCCTTAGTGCTGAAAAATGCCTAGAAATGTCTCACTCTTTGTGTTATGTAAACAAATTACATGGGACACTTGTAGGCACTTTACAGTATAGCAAGAATGCCTAGAAATGTCCCAAATGTTTTCTTAGGGAAAAATGAAATACATGGGAGAAAAAATTCACCAGCAGCAGCCAAGCCTGGGAAGCCACTCTAAAGCCCAACCCAGAGTGCTGAAAAATGCCTAGAAATGTCTCACTCTTTATGTTAGGTTAAAAAAAATAAAAATACATGGGACACTTGTAGGCGCTTTACAGTGTAGCAAAAATGCCTCGAAATGTTCTACATGTTTTGTTAGGGAAAAATACAATACATGAGAGAAAAAATTCTCCAGCAGCAGCCAAGCCTGGGAAGCCACTCTAAGGCCCCACCCTGAGTGGTGAAAAATGCCTAGAAATGTCTCACTCTTTGTGTTATGTAAAAAAATTACATGGGACACTTGTAGGCACTTTACATTATAGCAAGAATGCCTAGAAATGTCCCAAACGTTTTGTTAGGGATAAACACAATACATGGTAGAAAAAAATGTCCAGCACCAGCCAAGCCCGGGGACCCACTCTAAAGCCCCAACCTGAGTGCTGAAAAATGCCTAGAAATTGCTCACTCTTTGTGTTAGGTAAACAAATACATGGGACACTTGTAGGCACTTTACATTATAGCAAGAATGCCTAGAAATGTCCCAAATGTTTTGTTAGGGATAAATAACATTCATGGTAGAAAAATATCTCCAGCACCAGCCAAGCCTGGGGACCCACTCTAAAGCCCAACCCTGAGTGCTGAAAAATGCCTCGAAATGTTCTACATGTTTTGTTAGGGAAAAATACAATACATGGGAGAAAAAATTCTCCAGCAGCAGCCAAGCCTGGGAAGCCACTCTAAGGCCCCACCCTGAGTGGTGAAAAATGCCTAGAAATGTCTCACTCTTTGTGTTATGTAAAAAAATTACATGGGACACTTGAAGGCACTTTACAGTATAGCAAGAATGCCTAGAAATGTCCCAAATGTTTTGTTAGGGAAAAATACAATACATGCGAGAAAAATTTCTCCAGCAGCAGCCAAGCCCGGGGACCCACTCTAAAGCCTAACCCTGAGTGCTGAAAAATGCCTAGAAATGTCTCACTCTTTGTGTTAGGTTAAAAAAAATTAAAATACATGGGACACTTGTAGGCACTTTACATTATATCAAGAATGCCTAGAAATGTCCCAAATGTTTTGTTAGGGAAAAATACAATAAATGGTAGAAAAAATTCTCCAGCACCAGCCAAGCCTGTGGTGCCACTCTAAAGCCCATCCCTTAGTGCTGAAAAATGCCTAGAAATGTCTCACTCTTTGTGTTATGTAAAAAAATTACATGGGACACTTGAAGGCACTTTACAGTATAGCAAGAATGCCTAGAAATGTCCCAAATGTTTTCTTAGGGAAAAATGAAATACATGGGAGAAAAAATTCACCAGCAGCAGCCAAACCTGGTAAGCCACTCTAAAGCCCCACCCTGAGTGCTGAAAAATGCCTAGAAATGTGTTACTCTTTGTGTTATGTAAAAAAATAAAACATGGGATACTTGTAGGTACTTTACATTATAGCAAGAATGCCTAGACATGTCCCAAATGTTTTGTTAGGGAAAAATAGAATACATGGGAGAAAAATTTCTCCAGCAGCAGCCAAGCCTGGGAAGCCACTCTAAAGCCACAACTTGACTGGTGAAAAATGGCTAGAAATGACTCACTCTTTGAGTTATGTTTAAAAAAATTACATGGGACACTTGTAGGCACTTTACATTATAGCAAGAATGCCTAGAAATGTCCCAAATGTTTTGTTAGGGAAAAATACAATACATGCGAGAAAAATTTCTCCAGCAGCAGCCAAGCCCGGGGACCCACTCTAAAGCCTAACCCTGAGTGCTGAAAAATGCCTAGAAATGTCTCACTCTTTGTGTTAGGTTAAAAAAAATTAAAATACATGGGACACTTGTAGGCACTTTACATTATATCAAGAATGCCTAGAAATGTCCCAAACGTTTTGTTAGGGATAAACACAATACATGGTAGAAAAAAATGTCCAGCACCAGCCAAGCCCGGGGACCCACTCTAAAGCCCCAACCTGAGTGCTGAAAAATGCCTAGAAATTGCTCACTCTTTGTGTTAGGTAAACAAATACATGGGACACTTGTAGGCACTTTACATTATAGCAAGAATGCCTAGAAATGTCCCAAATGTTTTGTTAGGGATAAATAACATTCATGGTAGAAAAAAATCTCCAGCACCAGCCAAGCCTGGGGACCCACTCTAAAGCCCAACCCTGAGTGCTGAAAAATGCCTCGAAATGTTCTACATGTTTTGTTAGGGAAAAATACAATACATGGGAGAAAAAATTCTCCAGCAGCAGCCAAGCCTGGGAAGCCACTCTAAGGCCCCACCCTGAGTGGTGAAAAATGCCTAGAAATGTCTCACTCTTTGTGTTATGTAAAAAAATTACATGGGACACTTGAAGGCACTTTACAGTATAGCAAGAATGCCTAGAAATGTCCCAAATGTTTTGTTAGGGAAAAATACAATACATGCGAGAAAAATTTCTACAGCAGCAGCCAAGCCCGGGGACCCACTCTAAAGCCTAACCCTGAGTGCTGAAAAATGCCTAGAAATGTCTCACTCTTTGTGTTAGGTTAAAAAAAATTAAAATACATGGGACACTTGTAGGCACTTTACATTATATCAAGAATGCCTAGAAATGTCCCAAATGTTTTGTTAGGGAAAAATACAATAAATGGTAGAAAAAATTCTCCAGCACCAGCCAAGCCTGTGGTGCCACTCTAAAGCCCATCCCTTAGTGCTGAAAAATGCCTAGAAATGTCTCACTCTTTGTGTTATGTAAAAAAATTACATGGGACACTTGAAGGCACTTTACAGTATAGCAAGAATACCTAGAAATGTCCCAAATGTTTTCTTAGGGAAAAATGAAATACATGGGAGAAAAAATTCACCAGCAGCAGCCAAACCTGGTAAGCCACTCTAAAGCCCCACCCTGAGTGCTGAAAAATGCCTAGAAATGTGTTACTCTTTGTGTTATGTAAAAAAATACATGGGACACTTGTAGGCACTTTATATTATAACAAGAATGCCTAGAAATGTCCCAAATGTTTTGTTAGGGATAAACACAATACATGGTAGAAAAAATTCTCCAGCACCAGCAAAGCCCGGGGAACCAAATTCTAAAGCCCCACCCTGAGTGCTGAAAAATGCCTAGAAATGTCTCACTCTTTGTGTTATGTAAAAAAATTACATGGGACACTTGTAGGCACTTTACAGTGTAGCAAAAATGCCTCGAAATGTCCCACACGTTTTGTTAGGGAAAAGTACAATACATTGGAGAAAGAATTCCCCAGCACCAGCCAAGCCCGGGAACCCACTCTGAAGGCCAACCCTGAGTGCTGAAAAATGCCTAGAAATGTCACACTCTTTGTGTTAAGTAAACACAAAACAAAAAATACATGGGACACTTGTAGGCACTTTATATTATAGCAAGAATGCCTAGAAATGTCCCAAACGTTTTGTTAGGGATAAACACAATACATGGTAGAAAAAAATGTCCAGCACCAGCCAAGCCCGGGGACCCACTCTAAAGCCCCAACCTGAGTGCTGAAAAATGCCTAGAAATTGCTCACTCTTTGTGTTAGGTAAACAAATACATGGGACACTTGTAGGCACTTTACATTATAGCAAGAATGCCTAGAAATGTCCCAAATGTTTTGTTAGGAAAAAATACAGTACATGGGAGAAAAATTTCTCCAGCAGCAGCCAAGCCTGGGAAGCCACTCTAAAGCCACACCTTGACTGGTGAAAAATGGCTAGAAATGAGTCACTCTTTGAGTTATGTTTAAAAAAATTACATGGGACACATGTAGGCACTTTACATTATAGGTCGGATGCCTAGAAATGTCCCAAATGTTTTGTTAGGGATAAATACAATAAATTGTAGAAAAAAATCTCCAGCACCAGCCAAGCCCGGGGACCCACTCTAAAGCCCAACCCTGACTGCTGAAAAATTGCTAGAAATGTCTCACTCTTTGTGTTATGTAAAACAATACATGGGACACTTGTAGGCACTTTACATTATAGCAAAAAATGCCTAGAAATGTCTCACTCTTTGTGTTAGGTAAAAACAAAAAATACATGGGACACTTGTAGGCACTTTACATTATAGCGAGAATGTCTAGAAATGACCCAAATGTTTTGTTAGGGAAAAATACAATAAATGGTAGAAAAAATTCTCCAGCACCAGCCAAGCCTGTGGAGCCACTCTAAAACCCCTCCCTTAGTGCTGAAAAATGCCTAGAAATGTCTCACTCTTTGTGTTATGTAAACAAATTACATGGGACACTTGTAGGCACTTTACAGTATAGCAAGAATGCCTAGAAATGTCCCAAATGTTTTCTTAGGGAAAAATGAAATACATGGGAGAAAAAATTCACCAGCAGCAGCCAAGCCTGGGAAGCCACTCTAAAGCCAAACCCAGAGTGCTGAAAAATGCCTAGAAATGTCTCACTCTTTATGTTAGGTTAAAAAAAATAAAAATACATGGGACACTTGTAGGCGCTTTACAGTGTAGCAAAAATGCCTCGAAATGTTCTACATGTTTTGTTAGGGAAAAATACAATACATGAGAGAAAAAATTCTCCAGCACCAGCCAAGCCCGGGGACCCACTCTAAAGCCCCAACCTGAGTGCTGAAAAATGCCTAGAAATTGCTCACTCTTTGTGTTAGGTAAACAAATACATGGGACACTTGTAGGCACTTTACATTATAGCAAGAATGCCTAGAAATGTCCCAAATGTTTTGTTAGGGATAAATAACATTCATGGTAGAAAAAAATCTCCAGCACCAGCCAAGCCTGGGGACCCACTCTAAAGCCCAACCCTGAGTGCTGAAAAATGCCTCGAAATGTTCTACATGTTTTGTTAGGGAAAAATACAATACATGGGAGAAAAAATTCTCCAGCAGCAGCCAAGCCTGGGAAGCCACTCTAAGGCCCCACCCTGAGTGGTGAAAAATGCCTAGAAATGTCTCACTCTTTGTGTTATGTAAAAAAATTACATGGGACACTTGAAGGCACTTTACAGTATAGCAAGAATGCCTAGAAATGTCCCAAATGTTTTGTTAGGGAAAAATACAATACATGCGAGAAAAATTTCTCCAGCAGCAGCCAAGCCCGGGGACCCACTCTAAAGCCTAACCCTGAGTGCTGAAAAATGCCTAGAAATGTCTCTGCCTTTGTGTTAGGTTAAAAAAAATTAAAATACATGGGACACTTGTAGGCACTTTACAGTGTAGCAAAAATGCCTCGAAATGTCCCACATGTTTTTTTAGGGAAAAATACAATACATTGGAGAAAAAATTCCCCAGCACAAGCCAAGCCCGGGAACCCACTCTGAAGGCCCACCCTGAGTGATGAAAAATGCCTAGAAATGTCTCACTCTTTGTGTTAGGTAAAAGCAAAACAAAAAATACATGGGACACTTGTAGGCACTTTATATTATAGCAAGAATGCCTAGAAATGTCCCAAATGTTTTGTTAGGGAAAAATACAATACATGGGAGAAAAAATTCTCCAGCAGCAGCCAAGCCTGGCAAGCCACTTTAAATCCCCACCCTGAGTGCTGAAACATGCCTAGAAATGTGTTACTCTTTGTGTTATGTAAAAAAAAATGACATGGGACACTTGTAGGCACTTTACATTAGAGCAAGAATGCCTAATATGTCCCAAATGTTTTGTTAGGGAAAAATACAATACATGGTAGAACAAATTCTCCAGCACCAGCCAAGCCCCTTGACCCACTCTAAAGCCCAACCTTGAGTGCTGAAAAATGCCTAGAAATGTCTCACTCTTTGTGTTAGGTAAACACAAAACAAAAAAATACATGGGACACTTTTAGGCACTTTACAGTGTAGCAAGAATGCCTAGAAATGTCCCAAATGTTTTGTTAGGGATAAACACAATACATGGTAGAAAAAATTCTCCAGCACCAGCCAAGCCTGTGGAGCCACTCTAAAGCCCATCCCTTAGTGCTGAAGAATGCCTAGAAATGTCGCACTCTTTGTGTTATGTAAAAAAACACATGGGACACTTGTAGGCACTTTATATTATAGCAAGAATGCCTAGAAATGTCCCAAATGTTTTGTTAGGGATAAATACCATTCATTGTAGAAAAAAATCTCCAGCACCAGCCAAGCCCGGGATCCCACTCTAGAGCCCAACCCTGAGTTCTGAAAAATGCCTAGAAATGTCTCACTCTTTGTGTTAGGTTAAAAAAATAAAAATACATGGGACACTTGTAGGCACTTTACAGTGTAGCAAAATTGCCTCGAAATGTCCCACACGTTTTGTTAGGGAAAAATACAATACAAGGGAGAACAAATTCTCCAGCACCAGCCAAGCCCGGGAACCTACTCTGAAGGCCCACCCTGAGTGATGAAAAATGCCTAGAAATGTCTCACTTTTTGTGTTAGGTAAAAACAAAACAAAAATGCATGGGACACTTGTAGGCACTTTATATTATAGCAAGAATGCCTAGAAATGTCCCAAATGTTTTGTTGGGGATAAATAACATTCATGGTAGAAAAAAATCACCAGCACCAGCCATGCCCGGGGACCCACTCTAAAGCCCAACCCTGAGTGCTGAAAAATGCCTAGAAATGTCTCACTCTTTGTGTTAGGTAAAAACAAAACAAAAAATGCAAGGGACACTTGTAGGCACTTTATATTATAGCAAGAATGCCTAGAAATGTCCCAAATGTTTTGTTAGGGATAAATAACATTCATGGTAGAAAAAAATGTCCAGCACCAGCAAAGCCCGGGGACCCACTCTAAAGCCCAACCCTGAGTGCTGAAAAATGCCTAGAAATGTCTCACTCTTTGTGTTAGGTTAAAAAAAATAAAAATACATGGGACACTTGTAGGCACTTTACATCATAGCAAGAATGCCTAGAAATGTCCCAAATGTTTTGTTAGGGAAAAATACAATACATGGGAAAAAAATTCTCCAGCACCAGCCAAGCCTGGGAAGCCACTCTAAAGCCCCACCATGAGTGGTGAAAAATGCCTAGAAATGTCTCACTCTTTGTGTTATGTAAAAAAATACATGGGATACTTGTAGGTACTTTACATTATAGCAAGAATGCCTAGAAATGTCCCAAATGTTTTGTTAGGGAAAAATAGAATACATGGGAGAAAAATTTCTCCAGCAGCAGCCAAGCCTGGGAAGCCACTCTAAAGCCACAACTTGACTGGTGAAAAATGGCTAGAAATGACTCACTCTTTGAGTTATGTTTTAAAAAATTACATGGGACACTTGTAGGCACTTTACATTATAGCAAGAATGCCTAGAAATGTCCCAAATGTTTTGTTAGGGAAAAATACAATACATGCGAGAAAAATTTCTCCAGCAGCAGCCAAGCCCGGGGACCCACTCTAAAGCCTAACCCTGAGTGCTGAAAAATGCCTAGAAATGTCTCACTCTTTGTGTTAGGTTAAAAAAAATTAAAATACATGGGACACTTGTAGGCACTTTACAGTGTAGCAAATATGCCTCGAAATGTCCCCGACGTTTTGTTAGGGAAAAATACAATACATTGGAGAAAAAATTCCCCAGCACCAGCCAAGCCTGTGGTGCCACTCTAAAGCCCATCCCTTAGTGCTGAAAAATGCCTAGAAATGTCTCACTCTTTGTGTTATGTAAAAAAATTACATGGGACACTTGAAGGCACTTTACAATATAGCAAGAATGCCTAGAAATGTCCCAAATGTTTTCTTAGGGAAAAATGAAATACATGGGAGAAAAAATTCACCAGCAGCAGCCAAACCTGGTAAGCCACTCTAAAGCCCCACCCTGAGTGATGAAAAATGCCTAGAAATGTGTTACTCTTTGTGTTATGTAAAAAAATACATGGGACACTTGTAGGCACTTTATATTATAGCAAGAATGCCTAGAAATGTCCCAAATGTTTTGTTAGGGATAAACACAATACATGGTAGAAAAAATTCTCCAGCACCAGCAAAGCCCGGGGAACCAAATTCTAAAGCCCCACCCTGAGTGCTGAAAAATGCCTAGAAATGTCTCACTCTTTGTGTTATGTAAAAAAATTACATGGGACACTTGTAGGCACTTTACAGTGTAGCAAAAATGCCTCGAAATGTCACACACGTTCTGTTAGGGAAAAATACAATACATTGGAGAAAGAATTCCCCAGCACCAGCCAAGCCCGGGAACCCACTCTGAAGGCCAACCCTGAGTGCTGAAAAATGCCTAGAAATGTCACACTCTTTGTGTTAGGTAAACACAAAACAAAAAATACATGGGACACTTGTAGGCACTTTACATTATAACAAGAATGCCTAGAAATGTCCCACACGTTTTGTTAGGGAAAAATACAATACATTGGAGAAAGAATTCCCCAGCACCAGCCAAGCCTGGGAAGCCACTCTAAAGCCCCAACCTGAGTGCTGAAACATGTCTAGAAATGTGTTACTCTTTGTGTTATGTAAAACAATTACATGGGACACTTGTAGGCACTTTATATTATAGCAAAAATGCCTAGAAATGTCCCAAATGTTTTGTTAGGGATAAACACAATACATGGTAGAAAAAAATGTCCAGCACCAGCCAAGCCCGGGGACCCACTCTAAAGCCCCAACCTGAGTGCTGAAAAATGCCTAGAAATTGCTCACTCTTTGTGTTAGGTAAACAAATACATGGGACACTTGTAGGCACTTTACATTATAGCAAGAATGCCTAGAAATGTCCCAAATGTTTTGTTAGGAAAAAATACAGTACATGGGAGAAAAATTTCTCCAGCAGCAGCCAAGCCTGGGAAGCCACTCTAAAGCCACACCTTGACTGGTGAAAAATGGCTAGAAATGAGTCACTCTTTGAGTTATGTTTAAAAAAATTACATGGGACACATGTAGGCACTTTATATTATAGCAAGAATGCCTAGAAATGTCCCAAATGTTTTGTTAGGGATAAATACAATAAATTGTAGAAAAAAATCTCCAGCACCAGCCAAGCCCGGGGACCCACTCTAAAGCCCAACCCTGACTGCTGAAAAATTGCTAGAAATGTCTCACTCTTTGTGTTATGTAAAACAATACATGGGACACTTGTAGGCACTTTACATTATAGCAAAAAATGCCTAGAAATGTCTCACTCTTTGTGTTATGTAAACAAATTACATGGGACACTTGTAGGCACTTTACAGTATAGCAAGAATGCCTAGAAATGTCCCAAATGTTTTCTTAGGGAAAAATGAAATACATGGGAGAAAAAATTCACCAGCAGCAGCCAAGCCTGGGAAGCCACTCTAAAGCCCAACCCAGAGTGCTGAAAAATGCCTAGAAATGTCTCACTCTTTATGTTAGGTTAAAAAAAATAAAAATACATGGGACACTTGTAGGCGCTTTACAGTGTAGCAAAAATGCCTCGAAATGTTCTACATGTTTTGTTAGGGAAAAATACAATACATGGGAGAAAAAATTCTCCAGCAGCAGCCAAGCCTGGGAAGCCACTCTAAGGCCCCACCCTGAGTGGTGAAAAATGCCTAGAAATGTCTCACTCTTTGTGTTATGTAAAAAAATTACATGGGACACTTGTAGGCACTTTACATTATAGCAAGAATGCCTAGAAATGTCCCAAATGTTTTGTTAGGGATAAATAACATTCATGGTAGAAAAAAATCTCCAGCACCAGCCAAGCCCGGGGACCCACTCTAAAGCCCAACCCTGAGTGCTGAAAAATGCCTCGAAATGTTCTACATGTTTTGTTAGGGAAAAATACAATACATGGGAGAAAAAATTATCCAGCAGCAGCCAAGCCTGGGAAGCCACTCTAAGGCCCCACCCTGAGTGGTGAAAAATGCCTAGAAATGTCTCACTCTTTGTGTTATGTAAAAAAATTACATGGGACACTTGAAGGCACTTTACAGTATAGCAAGAATGCCTAAAAATGTCCCAAATGTTTTCTTAGGGAAAAATGAAATACATGGGAGAAAAAATTCACCAGCAGCAGCCAAACCTGGTTAGCCACTCTAAAGCCCCACCCTGACTGCTGAAAAATGCCTAGAAATGTGTTACTCTTTGTGTTATGTAAAAAAATGACATGGGACAGTTGTAGGCACTTTACAGTATAGCAAGAATGCCTAGAAATGTGCCAAATGTTTTCTTAGGGAAAAATGAAATACATGGGAGAAAAAATTCACCAGCACCAGCCAAGCCTGGGGAGCCGCTCTAAAGCCCCCACCTGAGTGCTGAAAAAATGCCTAGAAATGTCTCACTCTTTGTTTAAGGTAAACAAAATGTAAATACATGGGACACTTGTAGGCACTTTACAGTGTAGCAAAAATGCCTCGAAATGTCCCACACGTTTTACAAGGGAAAAATACAATACATTGGAGAAAAAATTCTCCAGCACCAGCCAAGCCCGGGAACCCACTCTGAAGGCCCACCCTGAGTGATTAAAAAATGCCTAGAAATGTCTATTTCTTTGTGTTAGGTAAAAACAAAAAATACATGGGACACTTGTTGGCACTTTACATTATAGCGAGAATGTATAGAAATGTCCCAAATGTTTTGTTAGGGAAAAATACAATAAATGGTAGAAAAAATTCTCCAGCACCAGCCAAGCCTGTGGAGCCCACTCTAAAGCCAATCCCTTAGTGCTGAAAAATGCCTAGAAATGTCTCACTCTTTGTGTTATGTAAAAAAATTACATGGGACACTTGCGGGCACTTTACAGTATAGCAAGAATGCCTAGAAATGTCCCAAATGTTTTCTTAGGGAAAAATGAAATACATGGGAGAAAAAATTCACCAGCAGCAGCCAAGCCTGGGAAGCCACTCTAAAGCCCCACCATGACTGGTGAAGAATGCCTAGAAATGTCTCACTCTTTGTGTTATGTAAAAAAATACATGGGACACTTGTAGGCACTTTATATTATAGCAAGAATGCCTAGAAATGTCCCAAATGTTTTGTTAGGGATAAACACAATACATGGTAGTAAAAATTCTCCAGCACCAGCCAAGCCCGGGGACCCACTCTAAAGCCCAACCCAGAGTGCTGAAAAATGCCTAGAAATGTCTCTGCCTTTGTGTTAGGTTAAAAAAAATTAAAATACATGGGACACTTGTAGGCACTTTACAGTGTAGCAAAAATGCCTCGAAATGTCCCACATGTTTTTTTAGGGAAAAATACAATACATGGTAGAACAAATTCTCCAGCACCAGCCAAGCCCCTTGACCCACTCTAAAGCCCAACCCTGAGTGCTGAAAAATGCCTAGAAATGTCTCACTCTTTGTGTTAGGTAAACACAAAACAAAAAAATACATGGGACACTTTTAGGCACTTTACAGTGTAGCAAGAATGCCTAGAAATGTCCCAAATGTTTTGTTAGGGATAAACACAATACATGGGAGAAAAAATTCTCCAGCAGCAGCCAAGCCTGGGAAGCCACTCTAAAGCCCCACCCTGAGTGGTGAAAAATGCCTAGAAATGTCGCACTCTTTGTGTTATGTAAAAAAACACATGGGACACTTGTAGGCACTTTATATTATAGCAAGAATGCCTAGAAATGTCCCAAATGTTTTGTTAGGGATAAATACCATTCATTGTAGAAAAAAATCTCCAGCACCAGCCAAGCCCGGGGACCCACTCTAGAGCCCAACCCTGAGTTCTGAAAAATGCCTAGAAATGTCTCACTCTTTGTGTTAGGTTAAAAAAATAAAAATACATGGGACACTTGTAGGCACTTTACAGTGTAGCAAAATTGCCTCGAAATGTCCCACACGTTTTGTTAGGGAAAAATACAATACATGGGAGAACAAATTCTCCAGCACCAGCCAAGCCCGGGAACCTACTCTGAAGGCCCACCCTGAGTGATGAAAAATGCCTAGAAATGTCTCACTTTTTGTGTTAGGTAAAAACAAAACAAAAATGCATGGGACACTTGTAGGCACTTTATATTATAGCAAGAATGCCTAGAAATGTCCCAAATGTTTTGTTGGGGATAAATAACATTCATGGTAGAAAAAAATCTCCAGCACCAGCCATGCCCGGGGACCCACTCTAAAGCCCAACCCTGAGTGCTGAAAAATGCCTAGAAATGTCTCACTCTTTGTGTTAGGTAAAAACAAAACAAAAAATGCAACGGACACTTGTAGGCACTTTATATTATAGCAAGAATGCCTAGAAATGTCCCAAATGTTTTGTTAGGGATAAATAACATTC
This sequence comes from Pleuronectes platessa, assembly GCF_947347685.1. Lineage (NCBI taxonomy): Eukaryota > Metazoa > Chordata > Actinopteri > Pleuronectiformes > Pleuronectidae > Pleuronectes > Pleuronectes platessa. The sequence continues at coordinate 940,540 of NC_070641.1, forward strand.
ATGGTAGAAAAAAATCTCCAGCACCAGCAAAGCCCGGGGACCCACTCTAAAGCCCAACCCTGAGTGCTGAAAAATGCCTAGAAATGTCTCACTCTTTGTGTTATGTAAAAAAATACATGGGATACTTGTAGGTACTTTACATTATATCAAGAATGCCTAGAAATGTCCCAAATGTTTTGTTAGGGAAAAATAGAATACATGGGAGAAAAATTTCTCCAGCAGCAGCCAAGCCTGGGAAGCCACTCTAAAGCCACAACTTGACTGGTGAAAAATGGCTAGAAATGACTCACTCTTTGAGTTATGTTTTAAAAAATTACATGGGACACTTGTAGGCACTTTACATTATAGCAAGAATGCCTAGAAATGTCCCAAATGTTTTGTTAGGGAAAAATACAATACATGCGAGAAAAATTTCTCCAGCAGCAGCCAAGCCCGGGGACCCACTCTAAAGCCTAACCCTGAGTGCTGAAAAATGCCTAGAAATGTCTCACTCTTTGTGTTAGGTTAAAAAAAATTTAAATACATGGGACACTTGTAGGCACTTTACAGTGTAGCAAAAATGCCTCGAAATGTCCCACACGTTTTGTTAGGGAAAAATAAAATACATTGGAGAAAAAATTCCCCAGCACCAGCCAAGCCCGGGAACCCACTCTGAAGGACCACCCTGAGTGATGAAAAATGCCTAGAAATGTCTCACTCTTTGTGTTAGGTAAAAACAAAACTAAAAATACAATGGACACTTGTAGGCACTTTACATTATATAAAGAATGCCTAGAAATGTCCCAAATGTTTTGTTAGGGAAAAATACAATAAATGGTAGAAAAAATTCTCCAGCACCAGCCAAGCCTGTGGTGCCACTCTAAAGCCCATCCCTTAGTGCTGAAAAATGCCTAGAAATGTCTCACTCTTTGTGTTATGTAAAAAAATTACATGGGACACTTGAAGGCACTTTACAGTATAGCAAGAATGCCTAGAAATGTCCCAAATGTTTTCTTAGGGAAAAATGAAATACATGGGAGAAAAAATTCACCAGCAGCAGCCAAACCTGGTAAGCCACTCTAAAGCCCCAACCTGAGTGCTGAAACATGTCTAGAAATGTGTTACTCTTTGTGTTATGTAAAACAATTACATGGGACACTTGTAGGCACTTTATATTATAGCAAGAATGCCTAGAAATGTCCCAAATGTTTTGTTAGGGATAAACACAATACATGGTAGAAAAAAATGTCCAGCACCAGCCAAGCCCGGGGACCCACTCTAAAGCCCCAACCTGAGTGCTGAAAAATGCCTAGAAATTGCTCACTCTTTGTGCTAGGTAAACAAATACATGGGACACTTGTAGGCACTTTACATTATAGCAAGAATGCCTAGAAATGTCCCAAATGTTTTGTTAGGAAAAAATACAGTACATGGGAGAAAAATTTCTCCAGCAGCAGCCAAGCCTGGGAAGCCACTCTAAAGCCACACCTTGACTGGTGAAAAATGGCTAGAAATGAGTCACTCTTTGAGTTATGTTTAAAAAAATTACATGGGACACATGTAGGCACTTTACATTATAGGTCGGATGCCTAGAAATGTCCCAAATGTTTTGTTAGGGATAAATACAATAAATTGTAGAAAAAAATCTCCAGCACCAGCCAAGCCCGGGGACCCACTCTAAAGCCCAACCCTGACTGCTGAAAAATTGCTAGAAATGTCTCACTCTTTGTGTTATGTAAAACAATACATGGGACACTTGTAGGCACTTTACATTATAGCAAAAAATGCCTAGAAATGTCTCACTCTTTGTGTTAGGTAAAAACAAAAAATACATGGGACACTTGTAGGCACTTTACATTATAGCGAGAATGTCTAGAAATGACCCAAATGTTTTGTTAGGGAAAAATACAATAAATGGTAGAAAAAATTCTCCAGCACCAGCCAAGCCTGTGGAGCCACTCTAAAACCCCTCCCTTAGTATTGAAAAATGCCTAGAAATGTCTCACTCTTTGTGTTATGTAAACAAATTACATGGGACACTTGTAGGCACTTTACAGTATAGCAAGAATGCCTAGAAATGTCCCAAATGTTTTCTTAGGGAAAAATGAAATACATGGGAGAAAAAATTCACCAGCAGCAGCCAAGCCTGGGAAGCCACTCTAAAGCTCAACCCAGAGTGCTGAAAAATGCCTAGAAATGTCTCACTCTTTATGTTAGGTTAAAAAAAATAAAAATACATGGGACACTTGTAGGCGCTTTACAGTGTAGCAAAAATGCCTCGAAATGTTCTACATGTTTTGTTAGGGAAAAATACAATACATGGGAGAAAAAATTCTCCAGCAGCAGCCAAGCCTGGGAAGCCACTCTAAGGCCCCACCCTGAGTGGTGAAAAATGCCTAGAAATGTCTCACTCTTTGTGTTATGTAAAAAAATTACATGGGACACTTGTAGGCACTTTACATTATAGCAAGAATGCCTAGAAATGTCCCAAATGTTTTGTTAGGGATAAATAACATTCATGGTAGAAAAAAATCTCCAGCACCAGCCAAGCCCAGGGACCCACTCTAAAGCCCAACCCTGAGTGCTGAAAAATGCCTCGAAATGTTCTACATGTTTTGTTAGGGAAAAATACAATACATGGGAGAAAAAACTCTCCAGCAGCAGCCAAGCCTGGGAAGCCACTCTAAGGCCCCACCCTGAGTGGTGAAAAATGCCTAGAAATGTCTCACTCTTTGTGTTATGTAAAAAAATTACATGGGACACTTGAAGGCACTTTACAGTATAGCAAGAATGCCTAGAAATGTCCCAAATGTTTTCTTAGGGAAAAATGAAATACATGGGAGAAAAAATTCACCAGCAGCAGCCAAACCTGGTTAGCCACTCTAAAGCCCCACCCTGACTGCTGAAAAATGCCTAGAAATGTGTTACTCTTTGTGTTATGTAAAAAAAATGACATGGGACAGTTGTAGGCACTTTACAGTATAGCAATAATGCCTAGAAATGTGCCAAATGTTTTCTTAGGGAAAAATGAAATACATGGGAGAAAAAATTCACCAGCACCAGCCAAGCCTGGGGAGCCGCTCTAAAGCCCCCACCTGAGTGCTGAAAAAATGGCTAGAAATGTCTCACTCTTTGTTTAAGGTAAACAAAATGTAAATACATGGGACACTTGTAGGCACTTTACAGTGTAGCAAAAATGCCTCGAAATGTCCCACACGTTTTACAAGGGAAAAATACAATACATTGGAGAAAAAATTCTCCAGCACCAGCCAAGCCCGGGAACCCACTCTGAAGGCCCACCCTGAGTGATTAAAAAATGCCTAGAAATGTCTATTTCTTTGTGTTAGGTAAAAACAAAAAATACATGGGACACTTGTTGGCACTTTACATTATAGCGAGAATGTATAGAAATGTCCCAAATGTTTTGTTAGGGAAAAATACAATAAATGGTAGAAAAAATTCTCCAGCACCAGCCAAGCCTGTGGAGCCACTCTAAAGCCCATCCCTTAGTGCTGAAAAATGCCTAGAAATGTCTCACTCTTTGTGTTATGTAAAAAAATTACATGGGACACTTGTAGGCACTTTACATTATAGCAAGAATGCCTAGAAATGTCCCAAATGTTTTCTTAGGGAAAAATGAAATACATGGGAGAAAAAATTCACCAGCAGCAGCCAAGCCTGGGAAGCCACTCTAAAGCCCCACCATGACTGGTGAAGAATGCCTAGAAATGTCTCACTCTTTGTGTTATGTAAAAAAATACATGGTACACTTGTAGGCACTTTATATTATAGCAAGAATGCCTAGAAATGTCCCAAATGTTTTGTTAGGGATAAACACAATACATGGTAGTAAAAATTCTCCAGCACCAGCCAAGCCCGGGGACCAACTCTAAAGCCCAACCCTGACTGCTGAAAAATTGCTAGAAATGTCTCACTCTTTGTGTTATGTAAAACAATACATGGGACACTTGTAGGCACTTTACATGTTAGCAAAAAATGCCTAGAAATGTCTCACTCTTTGTGTTAGGTAAAAACAAAAAATACATGGGACACTTGTAGGCACTTTACATTATAGCGAGAATGTCTAGAAATGACCCAAATGTTTTGTTAGGGAAAAATACAATAAATGGTAGAAAAAATTCTCCAGCACCAGCCAAGCCTGTGGAGCCACTCTAAAACCCCTCCCTTAGTGCTGAAAAATGCCTAGAAATGTCTCACTCTTTGTGTTATGTAAACAAATTACATGGGACACTTGTAGGCACTTTACAGTATAGCAAGAATGCCTAGAAATGTCCCAAATGTTTTCTTAGGGAAAAATGAAATACATGGGAGAAAAAATTCACCAGCAGCAGCCAAGCCTGGGGAGCCGCTCTAAGGCCCCCACCTGAGTGCTGAAAAAATGCCTAGAAATGTCTCACTCTTTGTGTTAGGTAAAAACAAAACAAAAAATGCATGGGACACTTGTAGTTACTTTACATTGTAGCAAGAATGCCTAGAAATGTCCCAAATGTCTTGTTAGGGAAAAATACAATACATTGGACAAAAAATTCCCCAGCACCAGCAAAGCCCGGCAAGCCACTCTGAAGGACCACCCTGAGTGATGAAAAATGCCTAGAAATGTCTCACTCTTTGTGTTATGTAAAAAAATACATGGGAAACTTGTAGGCACTTTATATTTTAGCAAGAATGCATAGAAATGTCCCAAATGTTTTGTTAGGGATTAACTAAATACATGGTAGAAAAAATTCTCCAGCACCAGCCAAGCCCGGGGACCCACTGTAAAGTCCCACCCTGAGTGCTGAAAAATGCCTAGAAATATCTCACTCTTTGTGTTATGTAAAACAATTACATGGGACACTTGTAGGCACTTTATATTATAGCAAGAATGCCTAGAAATGTCCCAAATGTTTTGTTAGGGATAAATACCATTCATGGTAGAAAAAAATCTCCAGCACCAGCCATGCCCGGGGACCCACTCTAAAGCCCAACCCTGAGTGCTGAAAAATGCCTAGAAATGTCTCACCCTTTGTGTTAAGTTAAAAAAAATAAAAATACATGGGACACTTGTAGGCACTTTACAGTGTAGCAAAAATGCCTCAAAATGTCCCACACGATTTGGTAGGGAAAAATACAATATATTGGAGAAAGAATTCCCCAGCACAAGCCAAGCCCGGGAACCCACTCTGAAGGCCCACCCTGATTGATGAAAAATGCCTAGAAATGTCTCACTCTTTGTGTCAGGTAAAAACCAAACAAAAAATACATGGGACACTTGTAGGCACTTTACATCATAGCAAGAATGCCTAGAAATGTCCCAAATGTTTTGTTAGGGAAAAATACAATACATGGGAGAAAAAATTCTCCAGCAGCAGCCAAGCCTGGGAAGCCACTCTAAGGCCCCACCCTGAGTGGTGAAAAATGCCTAGAAATGTCTCACTCTTTGTGTTATGTAAAAAAAATTACATGGGACACTTGAAGGCACTTTACAGTATAGCAAGAATGCCTAGAAATGTCCCAAATGTTTTCTTAGGGAAAAATGAAATACATGGGAGAAAAAATTCACCAGCAGCAGCCAAACCTGGTTAGCCACTCTAAAGCCCCACCCTGACTGCTGAAAAATGCCTAGAAATGTGTTACTCTTTGTGTTATGTAGAAAAAATGACATGGGACAGTTGTAGGCACTTTACAGTATAGCAAGAATGCCTAGAAATGTGCCAAATGTTTTCTTAGGGAAAAATGAAATACATGGGAGAAAAAATTCACCAGCACCAGCCAAGCCTGGGGAGCCGCTCTAAAGCCCCCACCTGAGTGCTGAAAAAATGCCTAGAAATGTCTCACTCTTTGTTTAAGGTAAACAAAATGTAAATACATGGGACACTTGTAGGCACTTTACAGTGTAGCAAAAATGCCTCGAAATGTCCCACATGTTTTACAAGGGAAAAATACAATACATTGGAGAAAAAATTCTCCAGCACCAGCCAAGCCCGGGAACCCACTCTGAAGGCCCACCCTGAGTGATTAAAAAATGCCTAGAAATGTCTATTTCTTTGTGTTAGGTAAAAACAAAAAATACATGGGACACTTGTTGGCACTTTACATTATAGCGAGAATGTATAGAAATGTCCCAAATGTTTTGTTAGGGAAAAATACAATAAATGGTAGAAAAAATTCTCCAGCACCAGCCAAGCCTGTGGAGCCACTCTAAAGCCCATCCCTTAGTGCTGAAAAATGCCTAGAAATGTCTCACTCTTTGTGTTATGTAAAAAAATTACATGGGACACTTGTAGGCACTTTACAGTATAGCAAGAATGCCTAGAAATGTCCCAAATGTTTTCTTAGGGAAAAATGAAATACATGGGAGAAAAAATTCACCAGCAGCAGCCAAGCCTGGGAAGCCACTCTAAAGCCCCACCATGACTGGTGAAGAATGCCTAGAAATGTCTCACTCTTTGTGTTATGTAAAAAAATACATGGGACACTTGTAGGCACTTTATATTATAGCAAGAATGCCTCGAAATGTCCCACATGTTTTTTTAGGGAAAAATACAATACATTGGAGAAAAAATTCCCCAGCACAAGCCAAGCCCGGGAACCCACTCTGAAGGCCCAACCTGAGTGATGAAAAATGCCTAGAAATGTCTCACTCTTTGTGTCAGGTAAAAACAAAACAAAAAACACATGGGACAGTTGTAGGCACTTTACATTATAGCAAGAATGACTAGAAATGTCCCAAATGTTTTGTTAGGGAAAAATACAATACATGGGAGAAAAAATTCTCCAGCAGCAGCCAAGCCTGGGAAGCCACTCTAAAGCCAAACCCTGAGTGCTGAAACATGCCTAGAAATGTGTTTCTCTTTGTGTTATGTAAAAAAAATGGCATGGGACACTTGTAGGCATTTTACATTATAGCAAGAATGCCTAATATGTCCCAAATGTTTTGTTAGGGAAAAATACAATACATGGTAGAACAAATTCTCCAGCACCAGCCAAGCCCCTGGACCCACTCTAAAGCCCAACCCTGAGTGCTGAAAAATGCCTAGAAATGTCTCACTCTTTGTGTTAGGTAAACACAAAACAAAAAAATACATGGGACACTTTTAGGCACTTTACAGTGTAGCAAAAATGCCTCGAAATGTCCCACACATTTTGTTAGGAAAAAAATACAATACATGGGAGAAAAAATTCTCCAGCAGCAGCCAAGCCTGGGAAGCCACTTTAAAGCCCCACCATGACTGGTGAAGAATACCTAGAAATGTCTCACTCTTTGTGCTATGTAAAAAAATACATGGGACACTTGTAGGCACTTTATATTATAGCAAGAATGCCTAGAAATGTCCCAAATGTTTTGTTAGGGATAAACACAATACATGGTAGAAAAAATTCTCCAGCACCAGCCAAGCCCGGGGAACCAAACTCTAAAGCCCCACCCTGAGTGCTGAAAAATGCCTAGAAATGTCTCACTCTTTGTGTTATGTAAAAAAATACATGGGACACTTGTAGGCACTTTATATTATAGCAAGAATGCCTAGAAATGTCCCAAATGTTTTGTTAGGGATAAACACAATACATGGTAGAAAAAATTCTCCAGCACCAGCCAAGCCTGTGGAGCCACTCTAAAGCCCATCCCTTAGTGCTGAAAAATGCCTAGAAATGTCTCACTCTTTGTGTTATGTAAACAAATTACATGGGACACTTGTAGGCACTTTACAGTATAGCAAGAATGCCTAGAAATGTCCCAAATGTTTTCTTAGGGAAAAATTAAATACATGGGAGAAAAAATTCACCAGCAGCAGCCAAGCCTGGGAAGCCACTCTAAAGCCCCACCCTGAGTGCTGAAAAATGCCTAGAAATGTGTTACTCTTTGTGTTATGTAAAAAAAATGACATGGGACAGTTGTAGGCACTTTACATCATAGCAAGAATGCCTAGAAATGTCCCAAAAGTTGTGTTAGGGATAAACACAATACATGGTAGAAAAAATTCTCCAGCACCAGCCAAGCCCGGGGACCCACTCTAAAGCCCAACCCAGAGTGCTGAAAAATGCCTAGAAATGTCTCACTCTTTATGTTAGGTTAAAAAAAATAAAAATACATGGGACACTTGTAGGCGCTTTACAGTGTAGCAAAAATGCCTCGAAATTTTCTACATGTTTTGTTCGGGAAAAATACAATACATTGGAGAAAAAATTCCCCAGCACCGGCAAAGCCCGGCAACCCACTCTGAAGGACCACCCTGAGTGATGAAAAATGCCTAGAAATGTCTCACTCTTTGTGTTAGGTAAAAACAAAACAAAAAACACATGGGACACTTGTAGGGACTTTACATTATATCAAGAAAGCCTAGAAATGTCCCAAATGTTTTGTTTGGGAAAAATACAATACATGGGAGAAAAAATTCTCCAGCAGCAGCCAAGCCTGGGAAGCCACTCTAAGGCCCCACCCTGAGTGGTGAAAAATGCCTAGAAATGTCTCACTCTTTGTGTTATGTAATAAAATACATGGGACACTTGTAGGCACTTTATATTATAACAAGAATGCCTAGAAATGTCCCAAATGTTTTGTTAGGGATAAACACAATACATGGTAGAAAAAATTCTCCAGCACCAGCCAAGCCCGGGGACCCACTCTAAAGCCTCACCCTGAGTGCTGAAAAATGCCTAGAAATGTCTCACTCTTTGTGTTAGGTAAAAACAAAACAAAAAATGCATGGGACACTTGTAGTTACTTTACATTGTAGCAAGAATGCCTAGAAATGTCCCAAATGTCTTGTTAGGGAAAAATACAATACATTGGACAAAAAATTCCCCAGCACCAGGAAAGCCCGGCAAGCCACTCCTAAGGACCACCCTGAGTGATGAAAAATGCCTAGAAATGTCTCACTCTTTGTGTTATGTAAAAAAATACATGGGAAACTTGTAGGCACTTTATATTATAGCAAGAATGCCTAGAAATGTCCCAAATGTTTTGTTAGGGATTAACTAAATACATGGTAGAAAAAATTCTCCAGCACCAGCCAAGCCCGGGGACCCACTGTAAAGTCCCACCCTGAGTGCTGAAAAATGCCTAGAAATATCTCACTCTTTGTGTTATGTAAAACAATTACATGGGACACTTGTAGGCACTTTATATTATAGCAAGAATGCCTAGAAATGTCCCAAATGTTTTGTTAGGGATAAATACCATTCATGGTAGAAAAAAATCTCCAGCACCAGCCATGCCCGGGGACCCACTCTAAAGCCCAACCCTGAGTGCTGAAAAATGCCTAGAAATGTCTCACCCTTTGTGTTAAGTTAAAAAAAATTAAAATACATGGGACATTTGTAGGCACTTTACAGTGTAGCAAAAATGCCTCAAAATGTCCCACACGATTTGGTAGGGAAAAATACAATATATTGGAGAAAGAATTCCCCAGCACAAGCCAAGCCCGGGAACCCACTCTGAAGGCCCACCCTGATTGATGAAAAATGCCTAGAAATGTCTCACTCTTTGTGTCAGGTAAAAACCAAACAAAAAATACATGGGACACTTGTAGGCACTTTACATCATAGCAAGAATGCCTAGAAATGTCCCAAATGTTTTGTTAGGGAAAAATACAATACATGGGAGAAAAAATTCTCCAGCAGCAGCCAAGCCTGGGAAGCCACTCTAAGGCCCCACCCTGAGTGGTGAAAAATGCCTAGAAATGTCTCACTCTTTGTGTTATGTAAAAAAATTACATGGGACACTTGAAGGCACTTTACAGTATAGCAAGAATGCCTAGAAATGTCCCAAATGTTTTCTTAGGGAAAAATGAAATACATGGGAGAAAAAATTCACCAGCAGCAGCCAAACCTGGTTAGCCACTCTAAAGCCCCACCCTGACTGCTGAAAAATGCCTAGAAATGTGTTACTCTTTGTGTTATGTAAAAAAAATGACATGGGACAGTTGTAGGCACTTTACAGTATAGCAAGAATGCCTAGAAATGTGCCAAATGTTTTCTTAGGGAAAAATGAAATACATGGGAGAAAAAATTCACCAGCACCAGCCAAGCCTGGGGAGCCGCTCTAAAGCCCCCACCTGAGTGTTGAAAAAATGCCTAGAAATGTCTCACTCTTTGTTTAAGGTAAACAAAATGTAAATACATGGGACACTTGTAGGCACTTTACAGTGTAGCAAAAATGCCTCGAAATGTCCCACACGTTTTACAAGGGAAAAATACAATACATTGGAGAAAAAATTCTCCAGCACCAGCCAAGCCCGGGAACCCACTCTGAAGGCCCACCCTGAGTGATTAAAAAATGCCTAGAAATGTCTATTTCTTTGTGTTAGGTAAAAACAAAAAATACATGGGACACTTGTTGGCACTTTACATTATAGCGAGAATGTATAGAAATGTCCCAAATGTTTTGTTAGGGAAAAATACAATAAATGGTAGAAAAAATTCTCCAGCACCAGCCAAGCCTGTGGAGCCACTCTAAAGCCCATCCCTTAGTGCTGAAAAATGCCTAGAAATGTCTCACTCTTTGTGTTATGTAAAAAAATTACATGGGACACTTGTAGGCACTTTACAGTATAGCAAGAATGCCTAGAAATGTCCCAAATGTTTTCTTAGGGAAAAATGAAATACATGGGAGAAAAAATGCACCAGCAGCAGCCAAGCCTGGGAAGCCACTCTAAAGCCCCACCATGACTGGTGAAGAATGCCTAGAAATGTCTCACTCTTTGTGTTATGTAAAAAAATACATGGGACACTTGTAGGCACTTTATATTATAGCAAGAATGCCTAGAAATGTCCCAAATGTTTTGTTAGGGATAAACACAATACATGGTAGTAAAAATTCTCCAGCACCAGCCAAGCCCGGGGACCCACTCTAAAGCCCAACCCAGAGTGCTGAAAAATGCCTAGAAATGTCTCTGCCTTTGTGTTAGGTTAAAAAAAATTAAAATACATGGGACACTTGTAGGCACTTTACAGTGTAGCAAAAATGCCTCGAAATGTCCCACATGTTTTTTTAAGGGAAAAATACAATACAGTGCCTTGCATAAGTATTCACCCCCTTTGGACTTTTCTACATTTTGTCATGGTATAACCACAGATTAAAATTTATTTCATCGTGAGTTTATGTAATGGACCAACACAAAATAGTGCATCATTTGGAAGTGGGGGGAAATATTACATGGATTTCACAATTATTTACAAATAAAAATCTGAAAAGTGTTGAGTGCATATGTATTCACCCCCTTTACTGTGAAACCCCTAACAAAGATCTGGTGCGACCAATTGCATTCACAAGTCACATTTGCAAGTCACATAATTAGTAAATAGGGTCCACCTGTCTGCAATTTAATCTCAGTATAAATACACCTGTTCTGTGACGGACTCAGAGTTTGTTGGAGATCATTACTGAACAAACAGCATCATGAAGACCAAGGAGCTCACCAAACAGGTCAGGGATAAAGTTGTGGAGAAATATGAAGCAGGGTTAGGTTATAAAAAAATATCCAGAGCTTTGAACATCTCTCTGAGCACCATAAAATCCATCATAAGAAAATGGAAAGAATATGGCACAACCGCAAACCTACCAAGAGGAGGCCGTCCACCCAAACTGAAGAGTCGGACAAGGAGAAAATTAATCAGAGAAGCAACCAGGAGGCCCATGGTTACTCTGGAGGAGTTGCAGAGATCCACAGCTGAGGTGGGAGAATCTGTCCACAGGACAACTATTAGTCGTCTACTCCACAAATCTGGCCTTTATGGAAGAGTGGCAAGAAGAAAGCCATTGTTGAAAGGGATCCATAAAAAATCCCGTTTGGAGTTTGCCAGAAGCCATGTGGGAGACACAGCAAACATGTGGAAGAAGGTGCTCTGGTCAGATGAGACCAAAATTGAACTTTTTGGCCTCAATGCAAAACGCTATGTGTGGCGAAAACCCAACACTGCCCATCATCACCCTGAGCACACCATCCCAACAGTTGAACATGGTGGTGGTAGCATCATGCTGTGGGGATGCTTCTCTTCAGCAGGTACAGGGAAACTGGTCAGAATAGAGGGAAAGATGGATGGAGCCAAATACAGGGAAATCCTTGAAGAAAATCTGATGCAGTCTGCAAAAGACTTGAGACTGGGGCGGAGGTTCATCTTCCAGCAGGACAATGACCCTAAACATACAGCCAGAGCTACAAAGGAATGGTTTGGATTAAAGAATGTTAATGTCTTAAAATGGCCCAGTCAAAGCCCAGACCTCAATCCAATAGAGAATCTATGGCAAGACTTGAAGATTGCGGTTCACGTACGGTCTCCATCCAATCTGACTGAGCTTCATCTTTTTTGCCAAGAAGAATGGACAAACCTTTCCATCTCTAGATGTGCAAAGCTGGTAGAGACATACCCCAAAAGACGTGCAGCTGTAATTGCAGCGAAAGGGGGTTCTACCAAGTATTGACACAGGGGGGTGAATACTTATGCACCCAACAGATGTCAACTTTTTTGTTCTCATTATTGTTTGTGTCACAATAAAATTTATTTTGCACCTCCAAAGTACTATGCATGTTTTGTTGATCAAACGGGAAAGAGTTTATTTAAGTCTATTTGAATTCCAGTTAGTAACAGTACATAATGGGAAAAAGTCCAAGGGGGGTGAATACTTATGCAAGGCACTGTACATTGGAGAAAAAATTCCCCAGCACAGGCCAAGCCCGGGAACCCACTCTGAAGGCCCAACCTGAGTGATGAAAAATGCCTAGAAATGTCTCACTCTTTGTGTCAGGTAAAAACAAAACAAAAAACACATGGGACAGTTGTAGGCACTTTACATTATAGCAAGAATGACTAGAAATGTCCCAAATGTTTTGTTAGGGAAAAATACAATACATGGGAGAAAAAATTCTCCAGCAGCAGCCAAGCCTGGGAAGCCACTCTAAAGCCCAACCCTGAGTGCTGAAACATGCCTAGAAATGTGTTTCTCTTTGTGTTATGTAAAAAAAATGACATGGGACACTTGTAGGCACTTTACATTATAGCAAGAATGCCTAATATGTCCCAAATGTTTTGTTAGGGAAAAATACAATACATGGTAGAACAAATTCTCCAGCACCAGCCAAGCCCCTGGAACCAATCTAAAGCCCAACCCTGAGTGCTGAAAAATGCCTAGAAATGTCTCACTCTTTGTGTTAGGTAAACACAAAACAAAAAAATACATGGGACACTTTTAGGCACTTTACAGTGTAGCAAAAATGCCTCGAAATGTCCCACACATTTTGTTAGGAAAAAAATACAATACATGGGAGAAAAAATTCTCCAGCAGCAGCCAAGCCTGGGAAGCCACTTTAAAGCCCCACCATGACTGGTGAAGAATACCTAGAAATGTCTCACTCTTTGTGTTATGTAAAAAAATACATGGGACACTTGTAGGCACTTTATATTATAGCAAGAATGCCTAGAAATGTCCCAAATGTTTTGTTAGGGATAAACACAATACATGGTAGAACAAATTCTCCAGCACCAGCCAAGCCCGGGGAACCAAACTCTAAAGCCCCACCCTGAGTGCTGAAAAATGCCTAGAAATGTCTCACTCTTTGTGTTATGTAAAAAAATTACATGGGACACTTGTAGGCACTTTGCAGTGTAGCAAAAATGCCTCGAAATGTCCCACACGTTTTGGTAGGGAAAAATACAATACATTGGAGAAAGAATTCCCCAGCACAAGCCAAGTCTGGGAACCCACTCTGAAGGCCCACCCTGAGTGATTAAAAAATGCCTAGAAATGTCTATTTCTTTGTGTTAGGTAAAAACAAAAAATACATGGGATACTTGTAGGCACTTTACATTATAGCGAGAATGCCTCGAAATGTCCCACACGTTTTACAAGGGAAAAATACAATACATTGGAGAAAAAATTCTCCAGCACCAGCCAAGCCCGGGAACCCACTCTGAAGGCCCACCCTGAGTGATTAAAAAATGCCTAGAAATGTCTATTTCTTTGTGTTAGGTAAAAACAAAAAATACATGGGACACTTGTTGGCAATTTACATTATAGCGAGAATGTATAGAAATGTCCCAAATGTTTTGTTAGGGAAAAATACAATAAATGGTAGAAAAAATTCTCCAGCACCAGCCAAGCCTGTGGAGCCACTCTAAAGCCCATCCCTTAGTGCTGAAAAATGCCTAGAAATGTCTCACTCTTTGTGTTATGTAAAAAAATTACATGGGACACTTGTAGGCACTTTACAGTATAGCAAGAATGCCTAGAAATGTCCCAAATGTTTTCTTAGGGAAAAATGAAATACATGGGAGAAAAAATTCACCAGCAGCAGCCAAGCCTGGGAAGCCACTCTAAAGCCCCACCATGACTGGTGAAAAATGCCTAGAAATGTCTCACTCTTTGTGTTATGTAAAAAAATACATGGGACACTTGTAGGCACTTTATATTATAGCAAGAATGCCTAGAAATGTCCCAAATGTTTTGTTAGGGATAAACACAATACATGGTAGTAAAAATTCTCCAGCACCAGCCAAGCCCGGGGACCCACTCTAAAGCCCAACCCAGAGTGCTGAAAAATGCCTAGAAATGTCTCTGCCTTTGTGTTAGGTTAAAAAAAATTAAAATACATGGGACACTTGTAGGCACTTTACAGTGTAGCAAAAATGCCTCGAAATGTCCCACATGTTTTTTTAGGGAAAAATACAATACATTGGAGAAAAAATTCCCCAGCACAAGCCAAGCCCGGGAACCCACTCTAAAGGCCCACCCTGAGTGATGAAAAATGCCTAGAAATGTCTCACTCTTTGTGTTAGGTAAAAGTAAAACAAAAAATACATGGGACACTTGTAGGCACTTTATATGATAGCAAGAATGCCTAGAAATGTCCCAAATGTTTTGTTAGGGAAAAATACAATACATGGGAGAAAAAATTCTCCAGCAGCAGCCAAGCCTGGGAAGCCACTCTAAAGCCAAACCCTGAGTGCTGAAACATGCCTAGAAATGTGTTTCTCTTTGTGTTATGTAAAAAAAATGACATGGGACACTTGTAGGCATTTTACATTATAGCAAGAATGCCTAATATGTCCCAAATGTTTTGTTAGGGAAAAATACAATACATGGTAGAACAAATTCTCCAGCACCAGCCAAGCCCCTGGACCCACTCTAAAGCCCAACCCTGAGTGCTGAAAAATGCCTAGAAATGTCTCACTCTTTGTGTTAGGTAAACACAAAACAAAAAAATACATGGGACACTTTTAGGCACTTTACAGTGTAGCAAAAATGCCTCGAAATGTCCCACACATTTTGTTAGGAAAAAAATACAATACATGGGAGAAAAAATTCTCCAGCAGCAGCCAAGCCTGGGAAGCCACTTTAAAGCCCCACCATGACTGGTGAAGAATACCTAGAAATGTCTCACTCTTTGTGTTATGTAAAAAAATACATGGGACACTTGTAGGCACTTTATATTATAGCAAGAATGCCTAGAAATGTCCCAAATGTTTTGTTAGGGATAAACACAATACATGGTAGAACAAATTCTCCAGCACCAGCCAAGCCCGGGGAACCAAACTCTAAAGCCCCACCCTGAGTGCTGAAAAATGCCTAGAAATGTCTCACTCTTTGTGTTATGTAAAAAAATTACATGGGACACTTGTAGGCACTTTGCAGTGTAGCAAAAATGCCTCGAAATGTCCCACACGTTTTGGTAGGGAAAAATACAATACATTGGAGAAAGAATTCCCCAGCACAAGCCAAGTCTGGGAACCCACTCTGAAGGCCCACCCTGAGTGATTAAAAAATGCCTAGAAATGTCTATTTCTTTGTGTTAGGTAAAAACAAAAAATACATGGGATACTTGTAGGCACTTTACATTATAGCGAGAATGCCTCGAAATGTCCCACACGTTTTACAAGGGAAAAATACAATACATTGGAGAAAAAATTCTCCAGCACCAGCCAAGCCCGGGAACCCACTCTGAAGGCCCACCCTGAGTGATTAAAAAATGCCTAGAAATGTCTATTTCTTTGTGTTAGGTAAAAACAAAAAATACATGGGACACTTGTTGGCAATTTACATTATAGCGAGAATGTATAGAAATGTCCCAAATGTTTTGTTAGGGAAAAATACAATAAATGGTAGAAAAAATTCTCCAGCACCAGCCAAGCCTGTGGAGCCACTCTAAAGCCCATCCCTTAGTGCTGAAAAATGCCTAGAAATGTCTCACTCTTTGTGTTATGTAAAAAAATTACATGGGACACTTGTAGGCACTTTACAGTATAGCAAGAATGCCTAGAAATGTCCCAAATGTTTTCTTAGGGAAAAATGAAATACATGGGAGAAAAAATTCACCAGCAGCAGCCAAGCCTGGGAAGCCACTCTAAAGCCCCACCATGACTGGTGAAAAATGCCTAGAAATGTCTCACTCTTTGTGTTATGTAAAAAAATACATGGGACACTTGTAGGCACTTTATATTATAGCAAGAATGCCTAGAAATGTCCCAAATGTTTTGTTAGGGATAAACACAATACATGGTAGTAAAAATTCTCCAGCACCAGCCAAGCCCGGGGACCCACTCTAAAGCCCAACCCAGAGTGCTGAAAAATGCCTAGAAATGTCTCTGCCTTTGTGTTAGGTTAAAAAAAATTAAAATACATGGGACACTTGTAGGCACTTTACAGTGTAGCAAAAATGCCTCGAAATGTCCCACATGTTTTTTTAGGGAAAAATACAATACATTGGAGAAAAAATTCCCCAGCACAAGCCAAGCCCGGGAACCCACTCTAAAGGCCCACCCTGAGTGATGAAAAATGCCTAGAAATGTCTCACTCTTTGTGTTAGGTAAAAGTAAAACAAAAAATACATGGGACACTTGTAGGCACTTTATATGATAGCAAGAATGCCTAGAAATGTCCCAAATGTTTTGTTAGGGAAAAATACAATACATGGGAGAAAAAATTCTCCAGCAGCAGCCAAGCCTGGGAAGCCACTCTAAAGCCAAACCCTGAGTGCTGAAACATGCCTAGAAATGTGTTTCTCTTTGTGTTATGTAAAAAAAATGACATGGGACACTTGTAGGCATTTTACATTATAGCAAGAATGCCTAATATGTCCCAAATGTTTTGTTAGGGAAAAATACAATACATGGTAGAACAAATTCTCCAGCACCAGCCAAGCCCCTGGACCCACTCTAAAGCCCAACCCTGAGTGCTGAAAAATGCCTAGAAATGTCTCACTCTTTGTGTTAGGTAAACACAAAACAAAAAAATACATGGGACACTTTTAGGCACTTTACAGTGTAGCAAAAATGCCTCGAAATGTCCCACACATTTTGTTAGGAAAAAAATACAATACATGGGAGAAAAAATTCTCCAGCAGCAGCCAAGCCTGGGAAGCCACTTTAAAGCCCCACCATGACTGGTGAAGAATACCTAGAAATGTCTCACTCTTTGTGCTATGTAAAAAAATACATGGGACACTTGTAGGCACTTTATATTATAGCAAGAATGCCTAGAAATGTCCCAAATGTTTTGTTAGGGATAAACACAATACATGGTAAAAAAAATTCTCCAGCACCAGCCAAGCCCGGGGAACCAAACTCTAAAGCCCCACCCTGAGTGCTGAAAAATGCCTAGAAATGTGTTACTCTTTGTGTTATGTAAAAAAAATGACATGGGACAGTTGTAGGCACTTTACATCATAGCAAGAATGCCTAGAAATGTCCCAAAAGTTGTGTTAGGGATAAACACAATACATGGTAGAAAAAATTCTCCAGCACCAGCCAAGCCCGGGGACCCACTCTAAAGCCCAACCCAGAGTGCTGAAAAATGCCTAGAAATGTCTCACTCTTTATGTTAGGTTAAAAAAAATAAAAATACATGGGACACTTGTAGGCGCTTTACAGTGTAGCAAAAATGCCTCGAAATGTTCTACATGTTTTGTTCGGGAAAAATACAATACATTGGAGAAAAAATTCCCCAGCACCGGCAAAGCCCGGCAACCCACTCTGAAGGACCACCCTGAGTGATGAAAAATGCCTAGAAATGTCTCACTCTTTGTGTTAGGTAAAAACAAAACAAAAAACACATGGGACACTTGTAGGGACTTTACATTATATCAAGAAAGCCTAGAAATGTCCCAAATGTTTTGTTTGGGAAAAATACAATACATGGGAGAAAAAATTCTCCAGCAGCAGCCAAGCCTGGGAAGCCACTCTAAGGCCCCACCCTGAGTGGTGAAAAATGCCTAGAAATGTCTCACTCTTTGTGTTATGTAATAAAATACATGGGACACTTGTAGGCACTTTATATTATAACAAGAATGCCTAGAAATGTCCCAAATGTTTTGTTAGGGATAAACACAATACATGGTAGAAAAAATTCTCCAGCACCAGCCAAGCCCGGGGACCCACTCTAAAGCCCCACCCTGAGTGCTGAAAAATGACTAGAAATGTCTCACTCTTTGTGTTAGGTAAAAACAAAACAAAAAATGCATGGGACACTTGTAGTTACTTTACATTGTAGCAAGAATGCCTAGAAATGTCCCAAATGTCTTGTTAGGGAAAAATACAATACATTGGACAAAAAATTCCCCAGCACCAGCAAAGCCCGGCAAGCCACTCTGAAGGACCACCCTGAGTGATGAAAAATGCCTAGAAATGTCTCACTCTTTGTGTTATGTAAAAAAATACATGGGAAACTTGTAGGCACTTTATATTTTAGCAAGAATGCATAGAAATGTCGCAAATGTTTTGTTAGGGATTAACTAAATACATGGTAGAAAAAATTCTCCAGCACCAGCCAAGCCCGGGGACCCACTGTAAAGTCCCACCCTGAGTGCTGAAAAATGCCTAGAAATATCTCACTCTTTGTGTTATTTAAAACAATTACATGGGACACTTGTAGGCACTTTATATTATAGCAAGAATGCCTAGAAATGTCCCAAATGTTTTGTTAGGGATAAATACCATTCATGGTAGAAAAAAATCTCCAGCACCAGCCATGCCCGGGGACCCACTCTAAAGCCCAACCCTGAGTGCTGAAAAATGCCTAGAAATGTCTCACCCTTTGTGTTAAGTTAAAAAAAATAAAAATACATGGGACACTTGTAGGCACTTTACAGTGTAGCAAAAATGCCTCAAAATGTCCCACACGATTTGGTAGGGAAAAATACAATATATTGGAGAAAGAATTCCCCAGCACAAGCCAAGCCCGGGAACCCACTCTGAAGGCCCACCCTGATTGATGAAAAATGCCTAGAAATGTCTCACTCTTTGTGTCAGGTAAAAACCAAACAAAAAATACATGGGACACTTGTAGGCACTTTACATCATAGCAAGAATGCCTAGAAATGTCCCAAATGTTTTGTTAGGGAAAAATGCAATACATGGGAGAAAAAATTCTCCAGCAGCAGCCAAGCCTGGGAAGCCACTCTAAATCCCCACCATGAGTGGTGAAAAATGCCTAGAAATGTCTCACTCTTTGTGTTATGTAAAAAAATACAAGGGATACTTGAAGGTACTTTACATTATAGCAAGAATGCCTAGAAATGTCCCAAATGTTTTGTTAGGGATAAACACAATAAATGGTAGAAAAAATTCTCCAGCACCAGCCAAGCCTGTGGAGCCACTCTAAAGCCCATCCCTTAGTGCTGAAAAATGCCTAGAAATGTCTCACTCTTTGTGTTATGTAAACAAATTACATGGGACACTTGTAGGCACTTTACAGTATAGCAAGAATGCCTAGAAATGTCCCAAATGTTTTCTTAGGGAAAAATTAAATACATGGGAGAAAAAATTCACCAGCAGCAGCCAAGCCTGGGAAGCCACTCTAAAGCCCCACCCTGAGTGCTGAAAAATGCCTAGAAATGTGTTACTCTTTGTGTTATGTAAAAAAAATGACATGGGACAGTTGTAGGCACTTTACATCATAGCAAGAATGCCTAGAAATGTCCCAAAAGTTGTGTTAGGGATAAACACAATACATGGTAGAAAAAATTCTCCAGCACCAGCCAAGCCCGGGGACCCACTCTAAAGCCCAACCCAGAGTGCTGAAAAATGCCTAGAAATGTCTCACTCTTTATGTTAGGTTAAAAAAAATAAAAATACATGGGACACTTGTAGGCGCTTTACAGTGTAGCAAAAATGCCTCGAAATGTTCTACATGTTTTGTTCGGGAAAAATACAATACATTGGAGAAAAAATTCCCCAGCACCGGCAAAGCCCGGCAACCCACTCTGAAGGACCACCCTGAGTGATGAAAAATGCCTAGAAATGTCTCACTCTTTGTGTTAGGTAAAAACAAAACAAAAAACACATGGGACACTTGTAGGGACTTTACATTATATCAAGAAAGCCTAGAAATGTCCCAAATGTTTTGTTTGGGAAAAATACAATACATGGGAGAAAAAATTCTCCAGCAGCAGCCAAGCCTGGGAAGCCACTCTAAGGCCCCACCCTGAGTGGTGAAAAATGCCTAGAAATGTCTCACTCTTTGTGTTATGTAATAAAATACATGGGACACTTGTAGGCACTTTATATTATAACAAGAATGCCTAGAAATGTCCCAAATGTTTTGTTAGGGATAAACACAATACATGGTAGAAAAAATTCTCCAGCACCAGCCAAGCCCGGGGACCCACTCTAAAGCCTCACCCTGAGTGCTGAAAAATGCCTAGAAATGTCTCACTCTTTGTGTTAGGTAAAAACAAAACAAAAAATGCATGGGACACTTGTAGTTACTTTACATTGTAGCAAGAATGCCTAGAAATGTCCCAAATGTCTTGTTAGGGAAAAATACAATACATTGGACAAAAAATTCCCCAGCACCAGGAAAGCCCGGCAAGCCACTCTGAAGGACCACCCTGAGTGATGAAAAATGCCTAGAAATGTCTCACTCTTTGTGTTATGTAAAAAAATACATGGGAAACTTGTAGGCACTTTATATTATAGCAAGAATGCCTAGAAATGTCCCAAATGTTTTGTTAGGGATTAACTAAATACATGGTAGAAAAAATTCTCCAGCACCAGCCAAGCCCGGGGACCCACTGTAAAGTCCCACCCTGAGTGCTGAAAAATGCCTAGAAATATCTCACTCTTTGTGTTATGTAAAACAATTACATGGGACACTTGTAGGCACTTTATATTATAGCAAGAATGCCTAGAAATGTCCCAAATGTTTTGTTAGGGATAAATACCATTCATGGTAGAAAAAAATCTCCAGCACCAGCCATGCCCGGGGACCCACTCTAAAGCCCAACCCTGAGTGCTGAAAAATGCCTAGAAATGTCTCACCCTTTGTGTTAAGTTAAAAAAAATTAAAATACATGGGACACTTGTAGGCACTTTACAGTGTAGCAAAAATGCCTCAAAATGTCCCACACGATTTGGTAGGGAAAAATACAATATATTGGAGAAAGAATTCCCCAGCACAAGCCAAGCCCGGGAACCCACTCTGAAGGCCCACCCTGATTGATGAAAAATGCCTAGAAATGTCTCACTCTTTGTGTCAGGTAAAAACCGAACAAAAAATACATGGGACACTTGTAGGCACTTTACATCATAGCAAGAATGCCTAGAAATGTCCCAAATGTTTTGTTAGGGAAAAATACAATACATGGGAGAAAAAATTCTCCAGCAGCAGCCAAGCCTGGGAAGCCACTCTAAGGCCCCACCCTGAGTGGTGAAAAATGCCTAGAAATGTCTCACTCTTTGTGTTATGTAAAAAAATTACATGGGACACTTGAAGGCACTTTACAGTATAGCAAGAATGCCTAGAAATGTCCCAAATGTTTTCTTAGGGAAAAATGAAATACATGGGAGAAAAAATTCACCAGCAGCAGCCAAACCTGGTTAGCCACTCTAAAGCCCCACCCTGACTGCTGAAAAATGCCTAGAAATGTGTTACTCTTTGTGTTATGTAAAAAAAATGACATGGGACAGTTGTAGGCACTTTACAGTATAGCAAGAATGCCTAGAAATGTGCCAAATGTTTTCTTAGGGAAAAATGAAATACATGGGAGAAAAAATTCACCAGCACCAGCCAAGCCTGGGGAGCCGCTCTAAAGCCCCCACCTGAGTGTTGAAAAAATGCCTAGAAATGTCTCACTCTTTGTTTAAGGTAAACAAAATGTAAATACATGGGACACTTGTAGGCACTTTACAGTGTAGCAAAAATGCCTCGAAATGTCCCACACGTTTTACAAGGGAAAAATACAATACATTGGAGAAAAAATTCTCCAGCACCAGCCAAGCCCGGGAACCCACTCTGAAGGCCCACCCTGAGTGATTAAAAAATGCCTAGAAATGTCTATTTCTTTGTGTTAGGTAAAAACAAAAAATACATGGGACACTTGTTGGCACTTTACATTATAGCGAGAATGTATAGAAATGTCCCAAATGTTTTGTTAGGGAAAAATACAATAAATGGTAGAAAAAATTCTCCAGCACCAGCCAAGCCTGTGGAGCCACTCTAAAGCCCATCCCTTAGTGCTGAAAAATGCCTAGAAATGTCTCACTCTTTGTGTTATGTAAAAAAATTACATGGGACACTTGTAGGCACTTTACAGTATAGCAAGAATGCCTAGAAATGTCCCAAATGTTTTCTTAGGGAAAAATGAAATACATGGGAGAAAAAATGCACCAGCAGCAGCCAAGCCTGGGAAGCCACTCTAAAGCCCCACCATGACTGGTGAAGAATGCCTAGAAATGTCTCACTCTTTGTGTTATGTAAAAAAATACATGGGACACTTGTAGGCACTTTATATTATAGCAAGAATGCCTAGAAATGTCCCAAATGTTTTGTTAGGGATAAACACAATACATGGTAGTAAAAATTCTCCAGCACCAGCCAAGCCCGGGGACCCACTCTAAAGCCCAACCCAGAGTGCTGAAAAATGCCTAGAAATGTCTCTGCCTTTGTGTTAGGTTAAAAAAAATTAAAATACATGGGACACTTGTAGGCACTTTACAGTGTAGCAAAAATGCCTCGAAATGTCCCACATGTTTTTTTAGGGAAAAATACAATACATTGGAGAAAAAATTCCCCAGCACAGGCCAAGCCCGGGAACCCACTCTGAAGGCCCAACCTGAGTGATGAAAAATGCCTAGAAATGTCTCACTCTTTGTGTCAGGTAAAAACAAAACAAAAAACACATGGGACAGTTGTAGGCACTTTACATTATAGCAAGAATGACTAGAAATGTCCCAAATGTTTTGTTAGGGAAAAATACAATACATGGGAGAAAAAATTCTCCAGCAGCAGCCAAGCCTGGGAAGCCACTCTAAAGCCCAACCCTGAGTGCTGAAACATGCCTAGAAATGTGTTTCTCTTTGTGTTATGTAAAAAAAATGACATGGGACACTTGTAGGCACTTTACATTATAGCAAGAATGCCTAATATGTCCCAAATGTTTTGTTAGGGAAAAATACAATACATGGTAGAACAAATTCTCCAGCACCAGCCAAGCCCCTGGAACCAATCTAAAGCCCAACCCTGAGTGCTGAAAAATGCCTAGAAATGTCTCACTCTTTGTGTTAGGTAAACACAAAACAAAAAAATACATGGGACACTTTTAGGCACTTTACAGTGTAGCAAAAATGCCTCGAAATGTCCCACACATTTTGTTAGGAAAAAAATACAATACATGGGAGAAAAAATTCTCCAGCAGCAGCCAAGCCTGGGAAGCCACTTTAAAGCCCCACCATGACTGGTGAAGAATACCTAGAAATGTCTCACTCTTTGTGTTATGTAAAAAAATACATGGGACACTTGTAGGCACTTTATATTATAGCAAGAATGCCTAGAAATGTCCCAAATGTTTTGTTAGGGATAAACACAATACATGGTAGAACAAATTCTCCAGCACCAGCCAAGCCCGGGGAACCAAACTCTAAAGCCCCACCCTGAGTGCTGAAAAATGCCTAGAAATGTCTCACTCTTTGTGTTATGTAAAAAAATTACATGGGACACTTGTAGGCACTTTGCAGTGTAGCAAAAATGCCTCGAAATGTCCCACACGTTTTGGTAGGGAAAAATACAATACATTGGAGAAAGAATTCCCCAGCACAAGCCAAGTCTGGGAACCCACTCTGAAGGCCCACCCTGAGTGATTAAAAAATGCCTAGAAATGTCTATTTCTTTGTGTTAGGTAAAAACAAAAAATACATGGGATACTTGTAGGCACTTTACATTATAGCGAGAATGCCTCGAAATGTCCCACACGTTTTACAAGGGAAAAATACAATACATTGGAGAAAA
The DNA here is from genome assembly GCF_947347685.1 of Pleuronectes platessa. NCBI lineage: Eukaryota > Metazoa > Chordata > Actinopteri > Pleuronectiformes > Pleuronectidae > Pleuronectes > Pleuronectes platessa. Next base: position 964,733 of record NC_070641.1, read on the forward strand.
AATTCTCCAGCACCAGCCAAGCCCGGGAACCCACTCTGAAGGCCCACCCTGAGTGATTAAAAAATGCCTAGAAATGTCTATTTCTTTGTGTTAGGTAAAAACAAAAAATACATGGGACACTTGTTGGCAATTTACATTATAGCGAGAATGTATAGAAATGTCCCAAATGTTTTGTTAGGGAAAAATACAATAAATGGTAGAAAAAATTCTCCAGCACCAGCCAAGCCTGTGGAGCCACTCTAAAGCCCATCCCTTAGTGCTGAAAAATGCCTAGAAATGTCTCACTCTTTGTGTTATGTAAAAAAATTACATGGGACACTTGTAGGCACTTTACAGTATAGCAAGAATGCCTAGAAATGTCCCAAATGTTTTCTTAGGGAAAAATGAAATACATGGGAGAAAAAATTCACCAGCAGCAGCCAAGCCTGGGAACCCACTCTAAAGCCCCACCATGACTGGTGAAGAATGCCTAGAAATGTCTCACTCTTTGTGTTATGTAAAAAAATACATGGGACACTTGTAGGCACTTTATATTATAGCAAGAATGCCTAGAAATGTCCCAAATGTTTTGTTAGGGATAAACACAATACATGGTAGTAAAAATTCTCCAGCACCAGCCAAGCCCGGGGACCCACTCTAAAGCCCAACCCAGAGTGCTGAAAAATGCCTAGAAATGTCTCTGCCTTTGTGTTAGGTTAAAAAAAATTAAAATACATGGGACACTTTTAGGCACTTTACAGTGTAGCAAAAATGCCTCGAAATGTCCCACATGTTTTTTTAGGGAAAAATACAATACATTGGAGAAAAAATTCCCCAGCACAAGCCAAGCCCGGGAATCCACTCTAAAGGCCCACCCTGAGTGATGAAAAATGCCTAGAAATGTCTCACTCTTTGTGTTAGGTAAAAGTAAAACAAAAAATACATGGGACACTTGTAGGCACTTTATATGATAGCAAGAATGCCTAGAAATGTCCCAAATGTTTTGTTAGGGAAAAATACAATACATGGGAGAAAAAATTCTCCAGCAGCAGCCAAGCCTGGCAAGCCACTTTAAATCCCCACCCTGAGTGCTGAAACATGCCTAGAAATGTGTTACTCTTTGTGTTATGTAAAAAAAAATGACATGGGACACTTGTAGGCACTTTACATTATAGCAAGAATGCCTAGAAATGTCCCAAATGTTTTGTTAGGGATAAACACAATACATGGTAGAAAAAATTCACCAGCACCAGCAAAGCCCGGCAACCCACTCTGAAGGACCACCCTGAGTGCTGAAAAATGCCTAGAAATGTCTCACTCTTTGTGTCAGGTAAAAACAAAACAAAAAACACATGGGACAGTTGTAGGCACTTTAAATTATAGCAAGAATGACTAGAAATGTCCCAAATGTTTTGTTAGGGAAAAATACAATACATGGGAGAAAAAATTCTCCAGCAGCAGCCAAGCCCGGGAAGCCACTCTAAAGCCCAACCCTGAGTGCTGAAACATGCCTAGAAATGTGTTTCTCTTTGTGTTGTTTAAAAAAAATGACATGGGACACTTGTCGGCACTTTACATTAGAGCAAGAATGCCTAATATGTCCCAAATGTTTTGTTAGGGAAAAATACAATACATGGTAGAACAAATTCTCCAGCACCAGCCAAGCCCCTTGACCCACTCTAAAGCCCAACCCTGAGTGCTGAAAAATGCCTAGAAATGTCTCACTCTTTGTGTTAGGTAAACACAAAACGAAAAAATACATGGGACACTTTTAGGCACTTTACAGTGTAGCAAGAATGCCTAGAAATGTCCCAAATGTTTTGTTAGGGATAAACACAATACATGGTAAAAAAAATTCTCCAGCACCAGCCAAGCCCGGGGAACCAAACTCTAAAGCCCCACCCTGAGTGCTGAAAAATGCCTAGAAATGTCTCACTCTTTATGTTAGGTTAAAAAAAATAAAAATACATGGGACACTTGTAGGCGCTTTACAGTGTAGCAAAAATGCCTCGAAATGTTCTACATGTTTTGTTCGGGAAAAATACAATACATTGGAGAAAAAATTCCCCAGCACCGGCAAAACCCGGCAACCCACTCTGAAGGACCACCCTGAGTGATGAAAAATGCCTAGAAATGTCTCACTCTTTGTGTTAGGTAAAAACAAAACAAAAAACACATGGGACACTTGTAGGGACTTTACATTATATCAAGAAAGCCTAGAAATGTCCCAAATGTTTTGTTTGGGAAAAATACAATACATGGGAGAAAAAATTCTCCAGCAGCAGCCAAGCCTGGGAAGCCACTCTAAGTTCCCACCCTGAGTGGTGAAAAATGCCTAGAAATGTCTCACTCTTTGTGTTATGTAATAAAATACATGGGACACTTGTAGGCACTTTATATTATAACAAGAATGCCTAGAAATGTCCCAAATGTTTTGTTAGGGATAAACACAATACATGGTAGAAAAAATTCTCCAGCACCAGCCAAGCCCGGGGACCCACTCTAAAGCCCCACCCTGAGTGCTGAAAAATGACTAGAAATGTCTCACTCTTTGTGTTAGGTAAAAACAAAACAAAAAATGCATGGGACACTTGTAGTTACTTTACATTGCAGCAAGAATGCCTAGAAATGTCCCAAATGTCTTGTTAGGGAAAAATACAATACATTGGACAAAAAATTCCCCAGCACCAGCAAAGCCCGGCAAGCCACTCTGAAGGACCACCCTGAGTGATGAAAAATGCCTAGAAATGTCTCACTCTTTGTGTTATGTAAAAAAATACATGGGAAACTTGTAGGCACTTTATATTTTAGCAAGAATGCATAGAAATGTCGCAAATGTTTTGTTAGGGATTAACTAAATACATGGTAGAAAAAATTCTCCAGCACCAGCCAAGCCCGGGGACCCACTGTAAAGTCCCACCCTGAGTGCTGAAAAATGCCTAGAAATATCTCACTCTTTGTGTTATGTAAAACAATTACATGGGACACTTGTAGGCACTTTATATTATAGCAAGAATGCCTAGAAATGTCCCAAATATTTTGTTAGGGATAAATACCATTCATGGTAGAAAAAAATCTCCAGCAGCAGCCAAGCCTGGGAAGCCACTCTAAAGCCCAACCCTGAGTGCTGAAAAATGCCTAGAAATGTCTCACCCTTTGTGTTAAGTTAAAAAAAATAAAAATACATGGGACACTTGTAGGCACTTTACAGTGTAGCAAAAATGCCTCAAAATGTCCCACACGATTTGGTAGGGAAAAATACAATATATTGGAGAAAGAATTCCCCAGCACAAGCCAAGCCCGGGAACCCACTCTGAAGGCCCACCCTGATTGATGAAAAATGCCTAGAAATGTCTCACTCTTTGTGTCAGGTAAAAACCAAAGAAAAAATACATGGGACACTTGTAGGCACTTTACATCATAGCAAGAATGCCTAGAAATGTCCCAAATGTTTTGTTAGGGAAAAATGCAATACATGGGAGAAAAAATTCTCCAGCAGCAGCCAAGCCTGGGAAGCCACTCTAAATCCCCACCATGAGTGCTGAAAAATGCCTAGAAATGTCTCACTCTTTGTGTTATGTAAACAAATTACATGGGACACTTGTAGGCACTTTACAGTATAGCAAGAATGCCTAGAAATGTCCCAAATGTTTTCTTAGGGAAAAATGAAATACATGGGAGAAAAAATTCACCAGCAGCAGCCAATCCTGGGAAGCCACTCTAAAGCCCAACCCAGAGTGCTGAAAAATGCCTAGAAATGTCTCACTCTTTATGTTAGGTTAAAAAAAATAAAAATACATGGGACACTTGTAGGCGCTTTACAGTGTAGCAAAAATGCCTCGAAATGTTCTACATGTTTTGTTAGGGAAAAATACAATACATGGGAGAAAAAATTCTCCAGCAGCAGCCAAGCCTGGGAAGCCACTCTAAGGCCCCACCCTGAGTGGTGAAAAATGCCTAGAAATGTCTCACTCTTTGTGTTATGTAAAAAAATTACATGGGACACTTGTAGGCACTTTACATTATAGCAAGAATGCCTAGAAATGTCCCAAATATTTTGTTAGGGATAAATAACATTCATGGTAGAAAAAAATCTCCAGCACCAGCCAAGCCCGGGGACCCACTCTAAAGCCCAACCCTGAGTGCTGAAAAATGCCTCGAAATGTTCTACATGTTTTGTTAGGGAAAAATACAATACATGGGAGAAAAAATTCTCCAGCAGCAGCCAAGCCTGGGAAGCCACTCTAAGGCCCCACCCTGAGTGGTGAAAAATGCCTAGAAATGTCTCACTCTTTGTGTTATGTAAAAAAATTACATGGGACACTTGAAGGCACTTTACAGTATAGCAAGAATGCCTAGAAATGTCCCAAATGTTTTCTTAGGGAAAAATGAAATACATGGGAGAAAAAATTCACCAGCAGCAGCCAAACCTGGTTAGCCACTCTAAAGCCCCACCCTGACTGCTGAAAAATGCCTAGAAATGTGTTACTCTTTGTGTTATGTAAAAAAAATGACATGGGACAGTTGTAGGCACTTTACAGTATAGCAAGAATGCCTAGAAATGTGCCAAATGTTTTCTTAGGGAAAAATGAAATACATGGGAGAAAAAATTCACCAGCACCAGCCAAGCCTGGGGAGCCGCTCTAAAGCCCCCACCTGAGTGCTGAAAAAATGCCTAGAAATGTCTCACTCTTTGTTTAAGGTAAACAAAATGTAAATACATGGGACACTTGTAGGCACTTTACAGTGTAGCAAAAATGCCTCGAAATGTCCCACACGTTTTACAAGGGAAAAATACAATACATTGGAGAAAAAATTCTCCAGCACCAGCCAAGCCCGGGAACCCACTCTGAAGGCCCACCCTGAGTGATTAAAAAATGCCTAGAAATGTCTATTTCTTTGTGTTAGGTAAAAACAAAAAATACATGGGACACTTGTTGGCACTTTACATTATAGCGAGAATGTATAGAAATGTCCCAAATGTTTTGTTAGGGAAAAATACAATAAATGGTAGAAAAAATTCTCCAGCACCAGCCAAGCCTGTGGAGCCACTCTAAAGCCCATCCCTTAGTGCTGAAAAATGCCTATAAATGTCTCACTCTTTGTGTTATGTAAAAAAATTACATGGGACACTTGTAGGCACTTTACAGTATAGCAAGAATGCCTAGAAATGTCCCAAATGTTTTCTTAGGGAAAAATGAAATACATGGGAGAAAAAATTCACCAGCAGCAGCCAAGCCTGGGAAGCCACTCTAAAGCCCCACCATGACTGGTGAAGAATGCCTAGAAATGTCTCACTCTTTGTGTTATGTAAAAAAATACATGGGACACTTGTAGGCACTTTATATTATAGCAAGAATGCCTAGAAATGTCCCAAATGTTTTGTTAGGGATAAACACAATACATGGTAGTAAAAATTCTCCAGCACCAGCCAAGCCCGGGGACCCACTCTAAAGCCCAACCCAGAGTGCTGAAAAATGCCTAGAAATGTCTCTGCCTTTGTGTTAGGTTAAAAAAAATTAAAATACATGGGACACTTGTAGGCACTTTACAGTGTAGCAAAAATGCCTCGAAATGTCCCACATGTTTTTTTAGGGAAAAATACAATACATTGGAGAAAAAATTCCCCAGCACAAGCCAAGCCCGGGAACCCACTCTGAAGGCCCAACCTGAGTGATGAAAAATGCCTAGAAATGTCTCACTCTTTGTGTCAGGTAAAAACAAAACAAAAAACACATAGGACAGTTGTAGGCACTTTACATTATAGCAAGAATGACTAGAAATGTCCCAAATGTTTTGTTAGGGAAAAATACAATACATGGGAGAAAAAATTCTCCAGCAGCAGCCAAGCCTGGGAAGCCACTCTAAAGCCCAACCCTGAGTGCTGAAACATGCCTAGAAATGTGTTTCTCTTTGTGTTATGTAAAAAAAATGACATGGGACACTTGTAGGCACTTTACATTATAGCAAGAATGCCTAATATGTCCCAAATGTTTTGTTAGGGAAAAATACAATACATGGTAGAACAAATTCTCCAGCACCAGCCAAGCCCCTGGACCCACTCTAAAGCCCAACCCTGAGTGCTGAAAAATGCCTAGAAATGTCTCACTCTTTGTGTTAGGTAAACACAAAACAAAAAAATACATGGGACACTTTTAGGCACTTTACAGTGTAGCAAAAATGCCTCGAAATGTCCCACACATTTTGTTAGGAAAAAAATACAATACATGGGAGAAAAAATTCTCCAGCAGCAGCCAAGCCTGGGAAGCCACTTTAAATCCCCACCCTGAGTGCTGAAACATGCCTAGAAATGTGTTACTCTTTGTGCTATGTAAAAAAATACATGGGACACTTGTAGGCACTTTATATTATAGCAAGAATGCCTAGAAATGTCCCAAATGTTTTGTTAGGGATAAACACAATACATGGTAGAAAAAATTCTCCAGCACCAGCCAAGCCCGGGGAACCAAACTCTAAAGCCCCACCCTGAGTGCTGAAAAATGCCTAGAAATGTCTCACTCTTTGTGTTATGTAAAAAAATACATGGGACACTTGTAGGCACTTTATATTATAGCAAGAATGCCTAGAAATGTCCCAAATGTTTTGTTAGGGATAAACACAATACATGGTAGAAAAAATTCTCCAGCACCAGCCAAGCCTGTGGAGCCACTCTAAAGCCCATCCCTTAGTGCTGAAAAATGCCTAGAAATGTCTCACTCTTTGTGTTATGTAAACAAATTACATGGGACACTTGTAGGCACTTTACAGTATAGCAAGAATGCCTAGAAATGTCCCAAATGTTTTCTTAGGGAAAAATTAAATACATGGGAGAAAAAATTCACCAGCAGCAGCCAAGCCTGGGAAGCCACTCTAAAGCCCCACCCTGAGTGCTGAAAAATGCCTAGAAATTTGTTACTCTTTGTGTTATGTAAAAAAAATGACATGGGACAGTTGTAGGCACTTTACATCATAGCAAGAATGCCTAGAAATGTCCCAAAAGTTGTGTTAGGGATAAACACAATACATGGTAGAAAAAATTCTCCAGCACCAGCCAAGCCCGGGGACCCACTCTAAAGCCCAACCCAGAGTGCTGAAAAATGCCTAGAAATGTCTCACTCTTTATGTTAGGTTAAAAAAAATAAAAATACATGGGACACTTGTAGGCGCTTTACAGTGTAGCAAAAATGCCTCGAAATGTTCTACATGTTTTGTTCGGGAAAAATACAATACATTGGAGAAAAAATTCCCCAGCACCGGCAAAGCCCGGCAACCCACTCTGAAGGACCACCCTGAGTGATGAAAAATGCCTAGAAATGTTTCACTCTTTGTATTAGGTAAAAACAAAACAAAAAACACATGGGACACTTATAGGGACTTTACATTATATCAAGAAAGCCTAGAAATGTCCCAAATGTTTTGTTTGGGAAAAATACAATACATGGGAGAAAAAATTCTCCAGCAGCAGCCAAGCCTGGGAAGCCACTCTAAGGCCCCACCCTGAGTGGTGAAAAATGCCTAGAAATGTCTCACTCTTTGTGTTATGTAATAAAATACATGGGACACTTGTAGGCACTTTATATTATAACAAGAATGCCTAGAAATGTCCCAAATGTTTTGTTAGGGATAAACACAATACATGGTAGAAAACATTCTCCAGCACCAGCCAAGCCCGGGGACCCACTCTAAAGCCTCACCCTGAGTGCTGAAAAATGCCTAGAAATGTCTCACTCTTTGTGTTAGGTAAAAACAAAACAAAAAATGCATGGGACACTTGTAGTTACTTTACATTGTAGCAAGAATGCCTAGAAATGTCCCAAATGTCTTGTTAGGGAAAAATACAATACATTGGACAAAAAATTCCCCAGCACCAGCAAAGCCCGGCAAGCCACTCTGAAGGACCACCCTGAGTGATGAAAAATGCCTAGAAATGTCTCACTCTTTGTGTTATGTAAAAAAATACATGGGAAACTTGTAGGCACTTTATATTTTAGCAAGAATGCATAGAAATGTCCCAAATGTTTTGTTAGGGATTAACTAAATACATGGTAGAAAAAATTCTCCAGCACCAGCCAAGCCCGGGGACCCACTGTAAAGTCCCACCCTGAGTGCTGAAAAATGCCTAGAAATATCTCACTCTTTGTGTTATGTAAAACAATTACATGGGACACTTGTAGGCACTTTATATTATAGCAAGAATGCCTAGAAATGTCCCAAATGTTTTGTTAGGGATAAATACCATTCATGGTAGAAAAAAATCTCCAGCACCAGCCATGCCCGGGGACCCACTCTAAAGTCCAACCCTGAGTGCTGAAAAATGCCTAGAAATGTCTCACCCTTTGTGTTAAGTTAAAAAAAATAAAAATACATGGGACACTTGTAGGCACTTTACAGTGTAGCAAAAATGCCTCAAAATGTCCCGCACGATTTGGTAGGGAAAAATACAATATATTGGAGAAAGAATACCCCAGCACAAGCCAAGCCCGGGAACCCACTCTGAAGGCCCACCCTGATTGATGAAAAATGCCTAGAAATGTCTCACTCTTTGTGTCAGGTAAAAACCAAACAAAAAATACATGGGACACTTGTAGGCACTTTACATCATAGCAAGAATGCCTAGAAATGTCCCAAATGTTTTGTTAGGGATTAACTAAATACATGGTAGAAAAAATTCTCCAGCACCAGCCAAGCCCGGGGACCCACTGTAAAGTCCCACCCTGAGTGCTGAAAAATGCCTAGAAATATCTCACTCTTTGTGTTATGTAAAACAATTACATGGGACACTTGTAGGCACTTTATATTATAGCAAGAATGCCTAGAAATGTCCCAAATGTTTTGTTAGGGATAAATACCATTCATGGTAGAAAAAAATCTCCAGCACCAGCCATGCCCGGGGACCCACTCTAAAGTCCAACCCTGAGTGCTGAAAAATGCCTAGAAATGTCTCACCCTTTGTGTTAAGTTAAAAAAAATAAAAATACATGGGACACTTGTAGGCACTTTACAGTGTAGCAAAAATGCCTCAAAATGTCCCGCACGATTTGGTAGGGAAAAATACAATATATTGGAGAAAGAATACCCCAGCACAAGCCAAGCCCGGGAACCCACTCTGAAGGCCCACCCTGATTGATGAAAAATGCCTAGAAATGTCTCACTCTTTGTGTCAGGTAAAAACCAAACAAAAAATACATGGGACACTTGTAGGCACTTTACATCATAGCAAGAATGCCTAGAAATGTCCCAAATATTTTGTTAGGGAAAAATACAATACATGGGAGAAAAAATTCTCCAGCAGCAGCCAAGCCTGGGAAGCCACTCTAAGGCCCCACCCTGAGTGGTGAAAAATGCCTAGAAATGTCTCACTCTTTGTGTTATGTAAAAAAATTACATGGGACACTTGAAGGCACATTACAGTATAGCAAGAATGCCTAGAAATGTCCCAAATGTTTTCTTAGGGAAAAATGAAATACATGGGAGAAAAAATTCACCAGCAGCAGCCAAACCTGGTTAGCCACTCTAAAGCCCCACCCTGACTGCTGAAAAATGCCTAGAAATGTGTTACTCTTTGTGTTATGTAAAAAAAATGACATGGGACAGTTGTAGGCACTTTACAGTATAGCAAGAATGTCTAGAAATGTGCCAAATGTTTTCTTAGGGAAAAATGAAATACATGGGAGAAAAAATTCACCAGCACCAGCCAAGCCTGGGGAGCCGCTCTAAAGCCCCCACCTGAGTGCTGAAAAAATGCCTAGAAATGTCTCACTCTTTGTTTAAGGTAAACAAAATGTAAATACATGGGACACTTGTAGGCACTTTACAGTGTAGCAAAAATGCCTCGAAATGTCCCACACGTTTTACAAGGGAAAAATACAATACATTGGAGAAAAAATTCTCCAGCACCAGCCAAGCCCGGGAACCCACTCTGAAGGCCCACCCTGAGTGATTAAAAAATGCCTAGAAATGTCTATTTCTTTGTGTTAGGTAAAAACAAAAAATACATGGGACACTTGTTGGCACTTTACATTATAGCGAGAATGTATAGAAATGTCCCAAATGTTTTGTTAGGGAAAAATACAATAAATGGTAGAAAAAATTCTCCAGAACCAGCCAAGCCTGTGGAGCCACTCTAAAGCCCATCCCTTAGTGCTGAAAAATGCCTAGAAATGTCTCACTCTTTGTGTTATGTAAAAAAATTACATGGGACACTTGTAGGCACTTTACAGTATAGCAAGAATGCCTAGAAATGTCCCAAATGTTTTCTTAGGGAAAAATGAAATACATGGGAGAAAAAATTCACCAGCAGCAGCCAAGCCTGGGAAGCCACTCTAAAGCCCCACCATAACTGGTGAAGAATGCCTAGAAATGTCTCACTCTTTATGTTAGGTTAAAAAAAATAAAAATACATGGGACACTTGTAGGCGCTTTACAGTGTAGCAAAAATGCCTCGAAATGTTCTACATGTTTTGTTCGGGAAAAATACAATACATTGGAGAAAAAATTCCCCAGCACCAGCAAAGCCCGGCAACCCACTCTGAAGGACCACCCTGAGTGATGAAAAATGCCTAGAAATGTCTCACTCTTTGTGTTAGGTAAAAACAAAACAAAAAACACATGGGACACTTGTAGGGACTTTACATTATATCAAGAATGCCTAGAAATGTCCCAAATGTTTTGTTAGGGAAAAATACAATACATGGGAGAAAAAATTCTCCAGCAGCAGCCAAGCCTGGGAAGCCACTCTAAGGCCCCACCCTGAGTGGTGAAAAATGCCTAGAAATGTCTCACACTTTGTGTTATGTAATAAAATACATGGGACACTTGTAGGCACTTTATATTATAACAAGAATGCCTAGAAATGTCCCAAATGTTTTGTTAGGGATAAACACAATACATGGTAGAAAAAATTCTCCAGCACCAGCCAAGCCCGGGGACCCACTCTAAAGCCCCACCCTGAGTGATGAAAAATGCCTAAAAATGTCTCACTGTTTGTGTTAGGTAAAAAAAAATAAAATACATGGGATACTTGTAGGCACTTTACAGTGTAGCAAAAATGCCTCGAAATGTCCCACACGTTTTACAGGGGAAAAATACAATACATTGGTGAAACATTTCTCCAAAACCAGCCAAGCCCGGGAACCCAGTCTGAAGGCCCACCCTGAGTGATGAAAAATGCCTAGAAATGTCTCACTCTTTGTGTTAGGTAAAAACAAAACAAAAAAAAAACATGGGACACTTGTAGGTACTTTACATTATAGTAAGAATGCCTAGAAATGTCCCAAATGTTTTCTTAGGGAAAAATGAAATACATGGGAGAAAAAATTCACCAGCAGCAGCCAAGCCTGGGAAGCCACTCTAAAGCCCCACCATGACTGGTGAAGAATGCCTAGAAATGTCTCACTCTTTGTGTTAGGTAAAAACAAAACTAAAAATACATGGGACACTTGTAGGCACTTTACAGTGTAGCAAAAATGCCTCAAAATGTCCCACACATTTTGTTAGGCAAAAATACAATACATTGGAGAAAAAATTCCCCAGCACCAGCCAAGCCAGGGAACCCACTCTGAATGCCCACCCTGAGTGATGAAAAATGCCTAGAAATGTCTCACTCTTTGTGTTAGGTAAACACAAAACAAAAAAATTACATGGGACACTTTTAGGCACTTTACAGTGTAGCAAAAATGCCTCGAAATGTCCCACACATTTTGTTAGGCAAAAATACAATACATGGGAGAAAAAATTCTCCAGCAGCAGCCAAGCCTGGGAATCCACTTTAAAGCCCCACGCTGACAGGTGAAGAATGCCTAGAAATGTCTCACTCTTTGTGTTATGTAAAAAACTTACATGGGACACATGTAGGCACTTTACATTATAGGAAGGATGCCTAGAAATGTCCCAAATGTTTTGTTAGGGATAAATACAATAAATTGTAGAAAAAAATCTCCAGCACCAGCCAAGCCCGGTGACCCACTCTAAAGCCCAACCCTGACTGCTGAAAAATTGCTAGAAATGTCTCACTCTTTGTGTTATGTAAAACAATACATGGGACACTTGTAGGCACTTTACATTATAGCAAAAAATGCCTAGAAATGTCTCACTCTTTGTGTTATGTAAACAAATTACATGGGACACTTGTAGGCACTTTACAGTACAGCAAGAATGCCTAGAAATGTCCCAAATGTTTTCTTAGGGAAAAATGAAATACATGGGAGAAAAAATTCACCAGCAGCAGCCAAGCCTGGGAAGCCACTCTAAAGCCCCACCATGAGTGCTGAAAAATGCCTAGAAATGTCTCACTGTTTGTGTTATGTAAAACAATTACATGGGACACTTGTAGGCACTTTACATTATAGCAAGAATGACTAGAAATGTCCCAAATGTTTTGTTAGGGATAAATACCATTCATGGTAGAAAAAAATCTCCAGCACCAGCCAAGCCCTGGGACCCACTCTAAAGCCCAACCCTGAGTGCTGAAAAATGCCTAGAAATGTCTCACTCTTTGTGTTAGGTTTAAAAAAATTAAAATACATGGGACACTTGTAGGCGCTTTACAGTGTAGCAAAAACGCCTCGAAATGTTCTACATGTTTTGTTAGGGAAAAATACAATACATGGGAGAAAAAATTCTCCAGCAGCAGCCAAGCCCGGGAACCCACTCTGAAGGCCCACCCTGAGTGATGAAAAATGCCTAGAAATGTCTCACTCTTTGTGTCAGGTAAAAACAAAACAAAAAATACATGGGACACTTGTAGGCACTTTACATTATAGCAAGAATGCCTAGAAATGTCCCAAATGTTTTGTTAGGGATAAACACAATACATGGTAGAAAAAATTCTCCAGCACCAGCCAAGCCCGGGGACCCACTCTAAAGCCCAACCCAGAGTGCTGAAAAATGCCTAGAAATGTCTCACTCTTTATGTTAGGTTAAAAAAAATAAAAATACATGGGACACTTGTAGGCGCTTTACAGTGTAGCAAAAACGCCTCGAAATGTTCTACATGTTTTGTTAGGGAAAAATACAATACATGGGAGAAAAAATTCTCCAGCAGCAGCCAAGCCTGGGAAGCCACTCTAAGGCCCCACCCTGAGTGGTGAAAAATGCCTAGAAATGTCTCACTCTTTGTGTTATGTAATAAAATACATGGGACACTTGTAGGCACTTTACATTATAGCAAGAATGTCTAGAAATGTCCCAAATGTTTTGTTAGGGATAAACACAATACATGGTAGAAAACATTCTCCAGCACCAGCCAAGCCCGGGGACCCACTCTAAAGCCTCACCCTGAGTGCTGAAAAATGCCTAGAAATGTCTCACTCTTTGTGTTAGGTAAAAACAAAACAAAAAATGCATGGGACACTTGTAGTTACTTTACATTGTAGCAAGAATGCCTAGAAATGTCCCAAATGTCTTGTTAGGGAAAAATACAATACATTGGACAAAAAATTCCCCAGCACCAGCAAAGCCCGGCAAGCCACTCTGAAGGACCACCCTGAGTGATGAAAAATGCCTAGAAATGTCTCACTCTTTGTGTTATGTAAAAAAATACATGGGAAACTTGTAGGCACTTTATATTTTAGCAAGAATGCATAGAAATGTCCCAAATGTTTTGTTAGGGATTAACTAAATACATGGTAGAAAAAATTCTCCAGCACCAGCCAAGCCCGGGGACCCACTGTAAAGTCCCACCCTGAGTGCTGAAAAATGCCTAGAAATATCTCACTCTTTGTGTTATGTAAAACAATTACATGGGACACTTGTAGGCACTTTATATTATAGCAAGAATGCCTAGAAATGTCCCAAATGTTTTGTTAGGGATAAATACCATTCATGGTAGAAAAAAATCTCCAGCACCAGCCATGCCCGGGGACCCACTCTAAAGTCCAACCCTGAGTGCTGAAAAATGCCTAGAAATGTCTCACCCTTTGTGTTAAGTTAAAAAAAATAAAAATACATGGGACACTTGTAGGCACTTTACAGTGTAGCAAAAATGCCTCAAAATGTCCCGCACGATTTGGTAGGGAAAAATACAATATATTGGAGAAAGAATACCCCAGCACAAGCCAAGCCCGGGAACCCACTCTGAAGGCCCACCCTGATTGATGAAAAATGCCTAGAAATGTCTCACTCTTTGTGTCAGGTAAAAACCAAACAAAAAATACATGGGACACTTGTAGGCACTTTACATCATAGCAAGAATGCCTAGAAATGTCCCAAATATTTTGTTAGGGAAAAATACAATACATGGGAGAAAAAATTCTCCAGCAGCAGCCAAGCCTGGGAAGCCACTCTAAGGCCCCACCCTGAGTGGTGAAAAATGCCTAGAAATGTCTCACTCTTTGTGTTATGTAAAAAAATTACATGGGACACTTGAAGGCACATTACAGTATAGCAAGAATGCCTAGAAATGTCCCAAATGTTTTCTTAGGGAAAAATGAAATACATGGGAGAAAAAATTCACCAGCAGCAGCCAAACCTGGTTAGCCACTCTAAAGCCCCACCCTGACTGCTGAAAAATGCCTAGAAATGTGTTACTCTTTGTGTTATGTAAAAAAAATGACATGGGACAGTTGTAGGCACTTTACAGTATAGCAAGAATGTCTAGAAATGTGCCAAATGTTTTCTTAGGGAAAAATGAAATACATGGGAGAAAAAATTCACCAGCACCAGCCAAGCCTGGGGAGCCGCTCTAAAGCCCCCACCTGAGTGCTGAAAAAATGCCTAGAAATGTCTCACTCTTTGTTTAAGGTAAACAAAATGTAAATACATGGGACACTTGTAGGCACTTTACAGTGTAGCAAAAATGCCTCGAAATGTCCCACACGTTTTACAAGGGAAAAATACAATACATTGGAGAAAAAATTCTCCAGCACCAGCCAAGCCCGGGAACCCACTCTGAAGGCCCACCCTGAGTGATTAAAAAATGCCTAGAAATGTCTATTTCTTTGTGTTAGGTAAAAACAAAAAATACATGGGACACTTGTTGGCACTTTACATTATAGCGAGAATGTATAGAAATGTCCCAAATGTTTTGTTAGGGAAAAATACAATAAATGGTAGAAAAAATTCTCCAGAACCAGCCAAGCCTGTGGAGCCACTCTAAAGCCCATCCCTTAGTGCTGAAAAATGCCTAGAAATGTCTCACGCTTTGTGTTATGTAAAAAAATTACATGGGACACTTGTAGGCACTTTACAGTATAGCAAGAATGCCTAGAAATGTCCCAAATGTTTTCTTAGGGAAAAATGAAATACATGGGAGAAAAAATTCACCAGCAGCAGCCAAGCCTGGGAAGCCACTCTAAAGCCCCACCATAACTGGTGAAGAATGCCTAGAAATGTCTCACTCTTTATGTTAGGTTAAAAAAAATAAAAATACATGGGACACTTGTAGGCGCTTTACAGTGTAGCAAAAATGCCTCGAAATGTTCTACATGTTTTGTTCGGGAAAAATACAATACATTGGAGAAAAAATTCCCCAGCACCAGCAAAGCCCGGCAACCCACTCTGAAGGAACACCCTGAGTGATGAAAAATGCCTAGAAATGTCTCACTCTTTGTGTTAGGTAAAAACAAAACAAAAAACACATGGGACACTTGTAGGGACTTTACATTATATCAAGAATGCCTAGAAATGTCCCAAATGTTTTGTTAGGGAAAAATACAATACATGGGAGAAAAAATTCTCCAGCAGCAGCCAAGCCTGGGAAGCCACTCTAAGGCCCCACCCTGAGTGGTGAAAAATGCCTAGAAATGTCTCACACTTTGTGTTATGTAATAAAATACATGGGACACTTGTAGGCACTTTATATTATAACAAGAATGCCTAGAAATGTCCCAAATGTTTTGTTAGGGATAAACACAATACATGGTAGAAAAAATTCTCCAGCACCAGCCAAGCCCGGGGACCCACTCTAAAGCCCCACCCTGAGTGATGAAAAATGCCTAGAAATGTCTCACTGTTTGTGTTAGGTAAAAAAAATTAAAATACATGGGATACTTGTAGGCACTTTACAGTGTAGCAAAAATGCCTCGAAATGTCCCACACGTTTTACAGGGGAAAAATACAATACATTGGTGAAACATTTCTCCAAAACCAGCCAAGCCCGGGAACCCAGTCTGAAGGCCCACCCTGAGTGATGAAAAATGCCTAGAAATGTCTCACTCTTTGTGTTAGGTAAAAACAAAACAAAAAAAAAACATGGGACACTTGTAGGCACTTTACATTATAGTAAGAATGCCTAGAAATGTCCCAAATGTTTTCTTAGGGAAAAATGAAATACATGGGAGAAAAAATTCACCAGCAGCAGCCAAGCCTGGGAAGCCACTCTAAAGCCCCACCATGACTGGTGAAGAATGCCTAGAAATGTCTCACTCTTTGTGTTAGGTAAAAACAAAACTAAAAATACATGGGACACTTGTAGGCACTTTACAGTGTAGCAAAAATGCCTCAAAATGTCCCACACATTTTGTTAGGCAAAAATACAATACATTGGAGAAAAAATTCCCCAGCACCAGCCAAGCCAGGGAACCCACTCTGAATGCCCACCCTGAGTGATGAAAAATGCCTAGAAATGTCTCACTCTTTGTGTTAGGTAAACACAAAACAAAAAAATTACATGGGACACTTTTAGGCACTTTACAGTGTAGCAAAAATGCCTCGAAATGTCCCACACATTTTGTTAGGCAAAAATACAATACATGGGAGAAAAAATTCTCCAGCAGCAGCCAAGCCTGGGAATCCACTTTAAAGCCCCACGCTGACAGGTGAAGAATGCCTAGAAATGTCTCACTCTTTGTGTTATGTAAAAAACTTACATGGGACACATGTAGGCACTTTACATTATAGGAAGGATGCCTAGAAATGTCCCAAATGTTTTGTTAGGGATAAATACAATAAATTGTAGAAAAAAATCTCCAGCACCAGCCAAGCCCGGTGACCCACTCTAAAGCCCAACCCTGACTGCTGAAAAATTGCTAGAAATGTCTCACTCTTTGTGTTATGTAAAACAATACATGGGACACTTGTAGGCACTTTACATTATAGCAAAAAATGCCTAGAAATGTCTCACTCTTTGTGTTATGTAAACAAATTACATGGGACACTTGTAGGCACTTTACAGTACAGCAAGAATGCCTAGAAATGTCCCAAATGTTTTCTTAGGGAAAAATGAAATACATGGGAGAAAAAATTCACCAGCAGCAGCCAAGCCTGGGAAGCCACTCTAAAGCCCCACCCTGAGTGCTGAAAAATGCCTAGAAATGTCTCACTGTTTGTGTTATGTAAAACAATTACATGGGACACTTGTAGGCACTTTACATTATAGCAAGAATGACTAGAAATGTCCCAAATGTTTTGTTAGGGATAAATACCATTCATGGTAGAAAAAAATCTCCAGCACCAGCCAAGCCCTGGGACCCACTCTAAAGCCCAACCCTGAGTGCTGAAAAATGCCTAGAAATGTCTCACTCTTTGTGTTAGGTTTAAAAAAATTAAAATACATGGGACACTTGTAGGCGCTTTACAGTGTAGCAAAAACGCCTCGAAATGTTCTACATGTTTTGTTAGGGAAAAATACAATACATGGGAGAAAAAATTCTCCAGCAGCAGCCAAGCCCGGGAACCCACTCTGAAGGCCCACCCTGAGTGATGAAAAATGCCTAGAAATGTCTCACTCTTTGTGTCAGGTAAAAACAAAACAAAAAATACATGGGACACTTGTAGGCACTTTACATTATAGCAAGAATGCCTAGAAATGTCCCAAATGTTTTGTTAGGGATAAACACAATACATGGTAGAAAAAATTCTCCAGCACCAGCCAAGCCCGGGGACCCACTCTAAAGCCCAACCCAGAGTGCTGAAAAATGCCTAGAAATGTCTCACTCTTTATGTTAGGTTAAAAAAAATAAAAATACATGGGACACTTGTAGGCGCTTTACAGTGTAGCAAAAACGCCTCGAAATGTTCTACATGTTTTGTTAGGGAAAAATACAATACATGGGAGAAAAAATTCTCCAGCAGCAGCCAAGCCTGGGAAGCCACTCTAAGGCCCCACCCTGAGTGGTGAAAAATGCCTAGAAATGTCTCACTCTTTGTGTTATGTAATAAAATACATGGGACACTTGTAGGCACTTTACAGTGTAGCAAAAATGCCTCAAAATGTCCCACACATTTTGTTAGGCAAAAATACAATACATTGGAGAAAAAATTCCCCAGCACCAGCCAAGCCAGGGAACCCACTCTGAATGCCCACCCTGAGTGATGAAAAATGCCTAGAAATGTCTCACTCTTTGTGTTAGGTAAACACAAAACAAAAAAATTACATGGGACACTTTTAGGCACTTTACAGTGTAGCAAAAATGCCTCGAAATGTCCCACACATTTTGTTAGGCAAAAATACAATACATGGGAGAAAAAATTCTCCAGCAGCAGCCAAGCCTGGGAATCCACTTTAAAGCCCCACGCTGACAGGTGAAGAATGCCTAGAAATGTCTCACTCTTTGTGTTATGTAAAAAACTTACATGGGACACATGTAGGCACTTTACATTTTAGGAAGGATGCCTAGAAATGTCCCAAATGTTTTGTTAGGGATAAATACAATAAATTGTAGAAAAAAATCTCCAGCACCAGCCAAGCCCGGTGACCCACTCTAAAGCCCAACCCTGACTGCTGAAAAATTGCTAGAAATGTCTCACTCTTTGTGTTATGTAAAACAATACATGGGACACTTGTAGGCACTTTACATTATAGCAAAAAATGCCTAGAAATGTCTCACTCTTTGTGTTATGTAAACAAATTACATGGGACACTTGTAGGCACTTTACAGTACAGCAAGAATGCCTAGAAATGTCCCAAATGTTTTCTTAGGGAAAAATGAAATACATGGGAGAAAAAATTCACCAGCAGCAGCCAAGCCTGGGAAGCCACTCTAAAGCCCCACCCTGAGTGCTGAAAAATGCCTAGAAATGTCTCACTGTTTGTGTTATGTAAAACAATTACATGGGACACTTGTAGGCACTTTACATTATAGCAAGAATGACTAGAAATGTCCCAAATGTTTTGTTAGGGATAAATACCATTCATGGTAGAAAAAAATCTCCAGCACCAGCCAAGCCCTGGGACCCACTCTAAAGCCCAACCCTGAGTGCTGAAAAATGCCTAGAAATGTCTCACTCTTTGTGTTAGGTTTAAAAAAATTAAAATACATGGGACACTTGTAGGCGCTTTACAGTGTAGCAAAAACGCCTCGAAATGTTCTACATGTTTTGTTAGGGAAAAATACAATACATGGGAGAAAAAATTCTCCAGCAGCAGCCAAGCCCGGGAACCCACTCTGAAGGCCCACCCTGAGTGATGAAAAATGCCTAGAAATGTCTCACTCTTTGTGTCAGGTAAAAACAAAACAAAAAATACATGGGACACTTGTAGGCACTTTACATTATAGCAAGAATGCCTAGAAATGTCCCAAATGTTTTGTTAGGGATAAACACAATACATGGTAGAAAAAATTCTCCAGCACCAGCCAAGCCCGGGGACCCACTCTAAAGCCCAACCCAGAGTGCTGAAAAATGCCTAGAAATGTCTCACTCTTTATGTTAGGTTAAAAAAAATAAAAATACATGGGACACTTGTAGGCGCTTTACAGTGTAGCAAAAACGCCTCGAAATGTTCTACATGTT
Source organism: Pleuronectes platessa (assembly GCF_947347685.1). Lineage (NCBI taxonomy): Eukaryota > Metazoa > Chordata > Actinopteri > Pleuronectiformes > Pleuronectidae > Pleuronectes > Pleuronectes platessa. The sequence goes on from NC_070641.1 coordinate 984,380, forward strand.
TTGTTAGGGAAAAATACAATACATGGGAGAAAAAATTCTCCAGCAGCAGCCAAGCCTGGGAAGCCACTCTAAGGCCCCACCCTGAGTGGTGAAAAATGCCTAGAAATGTCTCACTCTTTGTGTTATGTAATAAAATACATGGGACACTTGTAGGCACTTTACATTATAGCAAGAATGTCTAGAAATGTCCCAAATGTTTTGTTAGGGAAAAATAAAATACATGGTAGAAAACATTCTCCAGCACCAGCCAAGCCCAGGGACCCATTCTAAAGCCCCACCCTGAGTGCTGAAAAATGCCTAGAAATGTGTCAATCTTTGTGTTAGGTAAAACAAAACAAAAATACATGGGACACTTGTAGGCACTTTACATTTCAGCAAAAATGCCCAGAAATGTCCCACTTGTTTTGTAAGGGAAAAATACAATACATGGGAGAAAAAATCTCCAGCACTAGCCGAGCCTGGGGACCCACTCAAAAGCCCCATCCTGAGTGATGAAAAATGCCTAGAAATGTCTCAATCCTTGTGTAAGGTAAAAAATATAAAAATACATGGGACACTTGCAGGCACTTTTCATTATAGCAAAAATGCCTAGAAATGTCCCACACGTTTTGTTAGGGAAAAATACAATACATGGGAGGAAAAAATCTCCAACACCAGCCAAGCCCGGGTACCCACTCTAAAGCCCCACCCTGAGTGCTGAAAAATGCCTAGAAATGTCTCAATCTTTATGTTAGGTAAAAAATATAAAAATACATGGGACACTTGAAGACACTTTACATTATAGCAAAAATGCCTAGAAATGTCCCAAATGTTTTGTTACGGAAAAATACAATACTTGGTAGAAAAATTTCTCCAGCACCAGCCAAGCCCGCGGATCCACTCTAAAGCCCCACCCTGAGTGCTGAAAAATGCCTTTAATGTGTCAATCTTTGTGTTAGGTAAAACAAAAAAATAATACATGGGACACTTTTAGGCTCTTTACATTTTAGCAAAAATGCCCAGAAATGTCCCACTTGTTTTGTAAGGGAAAAATACAAAACATGGGAGAAAAAATTCTTCAGCACCAGCCAAGCCCGGAGACCCACTCTAAAGCCCAACCCTGAGTGCTGAAAAATTCCTAGGAATGTCTCACTCTTTGTGTTATGTAAAAAAAATACATGGGACACTTGTAGGCACTTTAAATTATAGCAAATATGCCTTGACATGTCCCAAATGTTTTGTCAGTGAAAAATACAATACATGGGAGAAAAACTCTCCAGCACCATCCACTATTTTTTTCAAAAGAGTAAAACGTGTGCCAACACATTTCTTCTTCTTTCTTCTTCTTCTTCTTCTTCTTCTTCTTCTTCTTATTGTTATTATTTGTATTATCACTGAGCAAGAACAGGCTCCAGTCATCAACACTGGCAGCCGAGAATGCTCGTGGCGCGTGCCCACGGGTCACGGAGACCCCGGCCAACGTGCGACAGGCCCTATGTTTTTGCGTGTGTATAGTGCAGCTATAAAAAAATAAAATAAAAATGAATTTCTTTTTTTTAATTATTATCACAGCGCAAGAGTCTTCTTCTGCGTCTTCTTTTTCTTCTTCTTCTTCTTCTTATTCTTCTTCTTCTTCTTCTTCTTCTTCTTCTTCTTCTTCTGCTTCGCATCACTGAGCAGGAACAGGTTCAGGCACACAATGGAGTGAGACGGGTCGGTCCGACGTTGCGAGTCTCAGGGTCACGGGGACCCCGAACGACAAGAGACGTCTTTGCGTGTGTTGTGTGCTGCTATAAAAATTTCTTTTTTTTATTTTTATTACTGCGCAAGAGTCTTCTTCTTCTTCTGCTGCTGCTTCTTCTTCTTCTTCGCAAAACAGGCTCGATTACGCAACGCGGGCGGCCGGGCGGGCCCGACGTCGCGAGTCTCAGGGTCACAGGGACCCCGAACGACAAGAGACGGGGGCCATACGTCTTCGCGTGTGTCGTGTGCAGCTATACAAAAATAAAATAAAAAAGAATACATTTTTCTTTATTATTATTACTGAGCAAGAGTCGTCGTCTTCTTCTTCTTCTTCTTCTTCTTCTTCTTCTTCTTCTTCTTCTTCTTCTTCTTCTTCTTCTTCTTGTTTGTCTTGTTTTTTCTGTTCTTCTTCTTCGCATCACCAAGCAAGAACAGGCTCGAGTACGCAACGTGGGCGGCCGGGCGGGCCCGATGTCGCAACTCTCAGGGTCACGGATACCCCGACCGACAAGCGACAGGCCTCGAGTCACGCTGGCCCTACGTCTTTGCGTGTGTCGTGCAGCTATAAGAGAAATAATAAAAAAAAAAGAATATTATTATTATTACTGCGCACGTTTTCTTTTTCTTCTCCTTCTCCTTCTTCTTCTTCTTCCTCTTCTTCTTCGTTGGTGGAGGTGTAGTTGTGAAGAGAGGGGATGAAGGAAAGCGCGTTCAAACTTTTTCAGGTTTCTATATGTTTATTGTATGATCATTGTTTTGTAGTGTTTGTGTACGTGTAGTGTTGTTTTTTCTGTGTGTTGTGCGTGTCTCGTGGCGGGGATGGCGTCCGCAGGGACGCCGCCGATGTCCCTGAGACATGGCGTCAGGCTGGTGCCACAGCTCAGCTCCACAGTGGAGCAGGTGCTGCTGGCCGTGGGGGAGCAGGTAGGGCACGGGAACATCACCTACGCTTCCAGGATGAACAAAGCGCTGGTAATCTTGTTCAAAGATCCAGCATCAGTCACTAAGCTCATTGAAAGTGGTGTTACAGTAGAGGAGGAGTTCATTCAAGTGTCTCCACTAGCGGTAGCTTCCACCCGTATCACCGTGTCCGGGGTCCCTCCGTTCATCCCCAATGAAGTGCTGGAGCGAGAGCTGCGGCGCTTCAGGAAGTTCGCGAGTTGGTTCCGCGCAGTGGGTCTGGGCTGCAAAGATCTGAAGCTGAAGCACGTCCAGTCTCTGCAGAGGCAAGCCTTCATGTTTTTAGAAAATGAGTCTCACACACTAGACATGTCTTTCCGGGTGCGATATGAGGAACAGTTCTATATGGTGTACGCGAGCTCGGGAAGCATGAAGTGTTTTCAGTGTGGAGAAGTGGGACACAAAAAAGTGACGTGTCCGCACGGGAGACGGGCGGCGGGGTCCGCTGGAGCGGAGGGAGGGGAGGGCAGCACCGGAGGGACTAAGCCTGCGTGGGGACGGTCGGCCGCTTCTGCTGCGTCCCCTGAGGCTGCTGGTTCTGCTGCGGCAGTGCCGGTGGCGGCGGAGCCCGGTTCGGCGGCGGCAGTGCTGGTGGCTGTGGCGCCCGGTTCAGCGTTGGAGCAGGTTGCTGCGGTGGTTCCGGTCGATGCCGGGCTGGCTGCGGTCGGTCCGGTGGGTGCCGGGCCGGCTGCGCCGGTTCCAGCTGCTGGGGATCCAGTTGCTGGGGATCCGGGGGCGGGGGGTCCAGCTGCTGTGAGGGGCGCAGAGGTTTCCTCTGCTGCGCCTGTTACTGAGTCCTTGGTGATGGTGAAGCAGGTAGTAATAGGAAAGGTGTCTGTTGCCAACATACAGCAGGAAATGCAGTGTGGTCCTCTACAGCAGACAGAACCGATACAGCCTGATATAGACAGCAGTCAGGTTAGTGAGATGGACGTGGAGGAAGACTATGAATCAGACAATGTGTCTCTAGCTGACAGCGTCTCACCAAGCACGGATTTATATTCATTAAAAGAGGTCAATGAATTTCTAGATGAATCCTTTGGCAAAGCTGTGGAGGTAGCAGAGTTATTCCCAGACATTGAAAAGTTCATCCAGACAGTCAGTACCCTCCAGAAAGAGGTAGGGACGGATGTCCTGGATGAGAAAAGAAGATATAGGCTCAGGAAGCATGTGACCGCAGCAAGAAAAGGTCTTCCATGTAAGATACTATCCAAGAGAAGGAAAAATTGTAAATAAAATTGACCATGACCATTCATCACTGGGTGTTTTCATTCTGCTGTGTTTACCTGTTTGTCTTTTTACGCTCTATTTTTTATCCTCTCATGGCATTAAAGGTAGCCTCATTAAACATGAACGGGGGTAGATGTGCTTATAAAAGGTTTTTAGTATCAGAACTTTTTTATGTAAAAAAGCTGGATGTCCTTTTTTTACAGGACACTCACAGTGATTGCCTGAATGAAACAGACTGGGGAGTATGGTGGGGGGGGGGGGGGGGCAGCACGTACTCAGCCATGGCTCTAACCTGAGCACTGGATTCGCTGTTTTATTTTCTCCCTCATTAAACATGACATTTCTATCCAACACAGAGATCGTGGCAGGCAGGGCTCTGAATTAAGAGTGGAAATATACAGTATTATTTTTAATTTAATCAACGTGTATGCACAAAACCACGGACCTGAACGGGTTACTCTTTTTGAATTATTAAAAAACAAGTTGGATAGTGTTGATCAAGGGGAATGTATAGTAATGGGGGGGGATTGGAACTACTGCACAGACGTCACTTTAGACCGATCAGGACAGGAGCTCCATCCTCAGTCCTCCTCGTTTCTGGGCCAGACGGTCAAAGAGGCGGATCTAGTGGACGTGTGGAGGAGGAAACATCCTTCAGCCAGGCAGTATACCTGGATCAAAATAACAGATGGCAGGGTTCGTGGTGCCCGGCTGGACAGATTTTACATATCAGCTCCTTTTATCACCCGTGTGACAAACTGTCAAATCCACCCGGTTGGTTTCACAGACCATCATTTGGTTTTAGTAGAGCTACTTTTATCTCCTGCTAGAAAGCCTGGATCCTTCTGGCATTTTAATGTTAAGCTTTTAAATGATTTCAATTTCTGTGAGAATTTTAAACTGTTCTGGGCCAACTGGTGTTCCAAGAAAGTCTTGTTTCCCTCCCTGGGTCAGTGGTGGGAGGTTGGCAAGGGTCAGATTAAGGTCTTCTGCCAGCAGTTCACTACATACTACTACAAGAAACATTAAAAGAGCGATGGAGCAGTTAGAGGCGGACATAAAGGAGCTGGAGAGCGTACTTACCAACACAGATCAATTAAAAGCTAAAAGAGAGCAACTGAACTCTTTTCTCCAGGAGAAGGCCAAAGGAGCTCTGGTTCGAGCTCGGTTCCAGAAATTAAAAGACATAGACGCACCTACCACTTTCTTTTTCAACCTGGACAGATCCGTGGCCCAGGGGAAGCAGATGGTGTGTCTCTGGCTGCCGGATGGGAATATTACATCAGAACCAGCAGAGATGAGGAGACACGCGGTGGAGTTTTATATCGACCTGTTTGGGGCAGAGGAGTGTGAGGGGGAAGCTGTGGCCGAGCTGCTGCAGGACCTCCCACAGCTGAGTCCAGGTAAGCGAGACACCCTGAGCGCAGACATCACGCTGGAGGAGCTGACCACTGCTGTATCACAGATGGCTGCAGGCAAGTCACCAGGTTTGGATGGATTACCAGCAGATTTTTTAAAACATTTCTGGAACATTATGGGACAGGATCTGCTGGATGTCCTGAAGGAGGCATTTGGCAGAGGTGTCAAAAGTATTCCCATTCATTACTCAAGTAGAAGTATAGATACTAGGATTTAAAAATACTTTTGTAGAAGTTGAAGTATCCACTCAAGCTTTTTACTTAAGTAAAAGTGTAAAAGTACTGGTTTCAAAACTACTTAAAGTATAAAAGTAAAAGTAATGTAAGGGGAATTTTTTTATGTAAATACATTATAGTACCATATGTGTACTACTGAGCATTAACATGCGTTTCATGGAGCAAAAGACATGATAACTAGCTGCCAATAACTATTGTAATAATGCAAATAGTCAAACTTTAGTGGAATGTTATCAATAATCTTTATTGAAAGAGACCTTGAGACCTTTGTGCTAAACCTGTATGTACAACAACACTACCGATAGGCTTTGTTCAGCCGCAAAAGCAGCAGGTTCTCAAAGTTATTTGAGCCTATGCATGCTCTACCTGGCCTGAAGATGAGCCCTGCAACACTAAACAGTCTTTCACAGACTGCTGAGGCCCTGCCCTTTGTACACACCGCCCGTCGCTACTACCGATTGGATGGTTTAGTGAGGTCCTCGGATCGGCCCCGCCGGAATCGGTAACGGCCCTGGCGGAGCGCCGAGAAGACAATCAAACTTGAATATTTAGAGGAAGTAAAAGTCGTAACAAGGTTTCCGTAGGTGAACCTGCGGAAGGATCATTACCGGTACAGCCGGATTCGACAGCATGGCACCCAAAACCCCCCAACAGGTGCTTAGGGTCTCGCGCTGCGCCCCAGGGCCAGCGTGTCTCCCGAGGCCGGGGTTGTGTTGGTGTGGCACGCGAGTGCTCTCCCACTCCTTCTATTTTTCTGTCTGAGCCCTGTCCACGACCGTGCGGTGCCTCCTTCTCCGCACTTCCACCCCCCTCCGTGCGCCTTTGCCGGCCTGCTCCGATGGTCGACGGACCTGACAGCGAGGTGCGTCAGCGGAGGTGGTAGGATGACGGATGCTGCGAGGAAGGTGCCCCACGCAGCTCTGGCTTTGCTCTCCTCCTTCTCGGAACCCCTCCGGTGGGGTTGTGTGGCGGCCTCGGCCTGGCCGTCATCCCACGTGTGCGGCGGGCACCTAACTCAAACTCTCCTCCTTTTTTGGGGTGTTATTGAACGATGACAAACCGGAATGAAAACAAGCCAAAATGAAATAGGAGTAACGAGGCTATTTAAAAAATGTAAGGAGTAGAAAGTACAGATATTTGCATGAAAATGTAAGGAGTAGAAGTAAAAAGTCGTCTGAAAAATAAATACTCCAGTAAAGTATAGATACCCAAAATTTCTACTTAAGTAAGGAAACGAAGTATTTGTACTTCGTTACTTGACACCTCTGGCATTTGGGAAAGGGCTTCTTCCAACCTCCTGCAGACGGGCTGTAATATTACTTCTACCGAAGAAAGGAGATCTAACCCTGCTAAAGAACTGGAGACCCGTCTCTCTTTTATGCAGTGACTATAATGTTTTATCTAAGGTTTTAGCAAATAGACTCAAGGTTTTTATGGAAGTATTTATTAATGCTGACCAATCATATTGTGTACCAGGTAGGTCAATCCAGGACAATTTGTTTTTAATGAGAGACATTTTTGATTTGTGTGCAACATATAACATTAATATTGGCATTATTTCCATCGACCAAGAAAAAGCCTTTGATCGTGTCAATCGTGCATTCCTGTTTGCCACACTGCAGGCTTTTGGTGTCGGGGAGCACTTTCTGTCCTGGGTAAAATTATTATATAATGATACGTGTTGTGTGGTGAAGGTGGGGGGAGGGCTGAGCGGACCGGTACCAGTCAAAAGAGGGATCCGGCAGGGCTGTCCAATCTCAGGCCAGCTCTACAGCGTGGCCATCGAACCTCTCCTGTGTCGGCTCAGAACTCGGCTGAAAGGCCTGCGTCTGCCTGAGCTGCCTCAAAGTCCCCCGATAATAATATCAGCTTATGCTGATGACGTAAATATCATTATCCAGGATCAGGGGGACGTACAAGAATTGGAGGGCAGTCAGGCATTGTATGCTAAGGCTACGACCGCTAAGGTTAACTGGGAAAAAAGTGAGGCATGTGTGATTGGTCAGTGGGACGCAGGGAGAATACCCTGTCTCCCTGGGAACCTGACATGGGGAAGAAAAGGGTTGAAAGTTCTCGGAGTGTTTCTAGGCAGTGAAGAGATAGAGAGGCAGAACTGGGAGGGAGTGCTGGGGAAGGTGCAGCTCAAGTTGTCTAAATGGAAATGGTTGATACCCCAGCTGTCCTACAGGGGAAGAACTCTTGTGGTCAATAACCTGGTTGCAGCATCCCTGTGGCACAGACTCCAGGTGCTTACTCCTCCACCGGGACATGGAACATCTGCAGAGGCTGCTGGTGGACTTATTCTGGTCGGGTCATCACTGGATGCGGGCGTCCGTTCTGTACCTCCCTGTGGCAGAGAGGGGCCTTGGACTAACAGACATCATCTCCAGGACTGCTGCTTTCAGACTGCAGGCAGCCCAGAGGCTGCTGTACGGCTCCACACGGTGCTGGACGGCTGTGGCCCGCCTGCTGCTCTGGAGAGCCGGACCAGGCCCGGCTTCGCGAGTCTCAGGGTCACAGGGACCCCCTATCGGAGAGCCGGCCCTCGACGCGAGCGGCAGCGCAAGCCTTTGGGTCGCCGAGACCCACGCCGAAGAGACTCCCTAATGCGGGCTTCCCAGGGGTCCTACGTCACACCGGCGCGCAACTTGGAGCGTGGTGTGCGGAGATTAAAAGAGAAAGTCAAACGCTTAGCCACTGTATCGTAGTTTTTTGCTTTTCAACGATCACTGAGCAACAACAGGCTCGAGTACACGACACTGGCAGCCGGGAAGGCCCCGCATCGCGAGTCTGTGGGTCACAGGGACCCCGACCGACAAGCGACAGGGCCCACGATACACCGACCTTACGTCTTTGCATTTGTCGTTTGGCTATAAGAGAAATAATAAAAAATTTTTTTTTTTTTATTATTATTATTACAGCGCAAGAGTCTTCTTTTTCTTCTCCTTCTCCTTCTTCTTCTCCTTCTTCTTTTTCCTCTTCTTCTTCTTCTTCTTCTCATCACCGAGCACGAACAGGCTCGGGTATACGACACTGGCGAGTCTAAGGGTCACAGGGACCCCGACCGCGACAGGCCTTGCGTCACACCGGCCCTACGTCGTTGCATGTGTAGTGCGGCTATAAGAGTAATAATAAAAATTTGTTTCACCGGCCCGGCGTCGCGAGTCTCAGGGTCCCGAAGATCCCCTATCGGATAGACAGCCCTCAACGCGAGCGGCAGCGCGAGCCACGCGGGCATCCCAGGGGTCCTACGTCACATTGGCGCGTAACTTGGAGCGTGGCTTGTGGAGATTACAAAAAAGTAAAACACTTTGCCACTGTATCGTAATTTTTTTTTATTTTCAACGACCACTGAGCAACAGCAGGCTCGAGTACACCAAGCAGGGAGCCGGACCGGCCCGGCTTCGTGAGTCTCAGGGTCACGGGGACCCCCGATCGGATAGACGGCCCTCGACCCAGGCCTAAGAGACTCCCCAACGCGAGTATCCCAGGGGTCCTACGTCACACAGGCTTTGAACTGTTGTTCACAGTCGGACGGAGATCCCGACCTGTGAGATGGCCGTTACTAACGATGCATCTGGGGTACAAGTCGGTACAACACCGTGCCGTTCTCCCTGACGGTGAGGCTGCCGCTCCTCTACAACCCGTGGCCCGAAGTGACTGTGGACGAGCAACTGGTTCCGTTCAGGTTATTCTTTTTGTTATTCTCTTCTTTATAATTCTTTTTTTTCTTTTTATTATGTTATGTTGTGTATTTTTTGTCATTGCGTTATGTTATGTGGCCTCGTCGGTTGTCTGCCGGTATGCACTTGGCGACTCTGAGCTTTCTTCTTCTTCTTCTTCTTCTGCTTCTCCTTCTTCTTCTGCTTCTTCTTCTGCTTATTCTTCTTCTGCTTCTTCTTCTTCCCTGAAGATATTGTCGATATTCCCGTTTCGTCTCTTCTCCTTTCCACGCACACGCACACACACACACCCGCACGCACACACACACACTCACACACGCCAGGCCGGTGTCCTTTCCGACATAACATGCCCAGCAAGCCGGCGAAATACGTTATCAAGTCGTGGGTGGCGTGCGACGCCGTCTCCGGCTACACTTGGAAGATGCAAGTCTACACCGGAAAGCCGAGCGGCGGGCGCCCGGAGAGGAACCTGGGGCTGCGGGTCATGCTCGACGTCACCGAGGGACTTAACGGGCGCAACATCACGTGCGACAAATACTTCACCTCCTACAAACTTGCGCAGCAGCTCCTGGAGAGGAACGTCACCGTGGTCGGCACGGCTCGGAAGAACAAGCCCGAGCTCCCGCCCCAGCTGCTTGCGGTCAAGGGATGGGCGGCGTTCTCCTCCTTGTTCGCCTTCACGCCCGCCGCCAATCTGGTGTCTTACATCCCGAAGAAGAAAAACAGGAACGTGGTGCTCCTGAGCATGCAGCACTCGGAGGCCGACGTCAGCGACTGCGCGGACGGCAAACCGGTCGTCGTCCTGGATTACAACCGCAACAAAGGAGGCGTGGACAACCTGGACAAGGTGATCGGAAAGTACAGCTGCAGGAGGATAACCGTGCGCTGGCCCCTGGTCGTCTTCCACAACATCCTCTACGTCTCTTCCTACAACTCATTCTTGATATGGCAAGAGGTCAACCCCGACTGGATGTCGAGCAAGCGGAACAAGCGGAGGGTGTTCCTCGAGCAGCTGGGAAAGGCTCTCATGGCTCTATACATCGCGCGGAGGGAGCGCGTCTGCCGCGGTCGTGAAAGCGGCCGCAATCGCAGCCGCCGCCGAGCTGAGAGACGTTGACAGCTGACCGCTCGGGCCGAGCGTCCGGCCCTAACCCTGCAGCAACAACAACAACAACAACAACCCCAGGGTCCGGCCTCCTGTTTAGCCCCGGTTGCGGCGAGTAAGAGGAAGAGGTGTCAGATATGCCCCAGGAACAAGGACTGTAAAACTCACACCAAGTGACAAATACATCTGCAAGGGCTGTTCGCTTTTCTATTGCCCATCTTGCGCGTGCTGATGTGTGGTGGGCTGTGTGTTTCAAGCAGAGGGGGGACGTGTGTGTGTGCGTGTGTGTGTGAGTGTGGTTAGTTCAATCAGTACCCAAAAGCTCACAGCCAACAGCATGGGGAAGCAGGGACAACACAAGGGTTAAATCAAATTAATTAAAAAACTGGGCGCGCACATCCTGCAGCGCACATCCTGCAGCGCACATCCTGCGGCACACATCCTGCGGTGCACATAAATAAAGAGATCGAATCCTAAAATGGTATTCGTGCCCTGGGACAAGGGAGCATGTTCCCTTTTGTGTACATGGAAGGGAAGCATATACCCACATTTGGAAGTGAATTGATTCATATAAAGTCGACAGAAGAACAAGAATATGATTACATGTACAAAATTAAAGAGACAAATTGACAAATGACCTGGTGAGAGAGCTCTCCCCGACCTATATGATACTCCACTCAAAGTCTATTAGGTTGATTGAGACAGATTTCTTCTGAATGTCTCTTCCTGTCCTCTTGGAGACGAGTCCCACCAACAGCTCTTGTTCCTCTTGATTCAGAAGAAGCAGCAGAACACAGGAATCTGAGATTAGAGGTTGTTAAGAAATAAAGTCTCTGATATATGTGTTTATGAAGTTAGGGTTGAAAATACATGGGAGAAAATGTACTCAGTACTTGTGTTAACTCCTTATGCAATCGCGTCCCGTATTCGGGACGCAAGGTGTGTTTTTTTATCGATCAGCGTCAAACATTTGTATTTAAAGAACTGTGTCGTACAGCTGGGTACTAATGCCACATATCTGTAGAAAGCTAAGATTCTTCTGATTCCACTGATGTAAACCATTTAAAGATCTGATCACCACAGCCGATACAATCAACGTAACAGTCAGACAACTTACCAAAAAAAATTATTAAGACAGTCGACGTCACTCACCTAAGAAGCATGATATTAATCCACAGATCGATAACATTCCCACAAAAACGGTGTTGGTACATTGATAAAGGTCCAGACGATCGAATCCAGTAACATAATCACTCCATAGCACACTCTTTCATCAAAGAATAGCCACAGCCAGCTGATGCGTAATCTCAGAGTAGCCAGCAGCTAAGTGCCAACTTTGACTTTTTTTCCATTCTAACTTCTGTTCGCATGTAAACAAAGCAGCTCTCTGGATATCAAAATGGTGGCTGCACTCTGAACTTTAGATTGACAGCTCATTCGACCCAATTGAAGAAGGCAGGGGTTGTCCACAGCCAGCAAAAGCCAACGAGAGCCCTCGTTGACAGAGAGTGCGCGTCCTTCTTGTGACGTGTACAGGCTCAGCCAATTCCAATCGATTGTTGTTATGACTGGCGTATTGATAAGCCAATTACATTTCCAGCACCTATGTGTCCTGCTCGACGCGATAGATAAATAACAACACACAGCAAGTCACTGCACAACAGCGAACACCTGTTTCCTGAGCATCTCGCCTCCGTGCGTAAAAGTGAGTGAGCGGTGCTTTTGAGATCCGTGCGTAAAAGTCCGAGAGCGTTGCTGTGAGATCCGTGCGCAGAATTCAGTCTTGCTTTGGAGCGTTTTGGAGCTACAGTATGGTGAAACGTTTAGAGAAACGGAACTTCACGACCGAAGAAGCCAGGGATCTGTGTTATCGGCGTGCCAGCGACGAGTCTGATGACGACGTATCAGAGGAAGACAGCGACATGTCGTTTGACTCCGAGGCAGAGGTTATGTTCCTGGAAGGACGAGACATTACTCTTGACAAGTACGTATTTTATTATAATATATATATAACTTATAAATTACTGTGTGTGTTCGTGTATGTGTTTTTTTAGGATTTACTGTTGATTTGTAAAAGGTGTGGATTCAGTTGTGGGAGAGATGAGTTTTGCCTATGTGTGACGATTGGAATGTAAATAGGTGTAAATATACATGGGGCGGGGAGATGTGTCCTGCCTTTGTGTGACGATTCGAATGTGAACAGGTGTAAATATACATGGGGCGGGGAGATGTGTGCTGCCTTTGTGGGAATATTGGAATGTAAATAGGTGTAAATATATATGGGGCGGGGAGAGGTGTGCTGCCTTTGTGTGACGATTGGAATGTGAACAGGTGTGCACATACATATGGGGGGAGATGTGTGTTTGTGTAAAACTCATACAAGTTTTATCTAGAGTAGTAAATAACCGTTTTTTCTTTATTTTCAAAAATAGGCAATCAGCTGATTCAGATACGGCTTGGGAGCCGGTTACATCGTGTCCAGCCAGCAAGCGGCCACGTAGAGTGGAGCAGCCGGACAGTTCCTCAGGAGAGGAGTCCAATCCCCCAACTCCTCAGAGAGGTTCTGCCAGCAGGAGAAGACCACGAGGCAGAGGAGGCAGAGGAGGGAGAGGTAGGGCGAGAGGGAGAAGCGGCAGCAGCCGAAGTCAAGCCGGTGTGTCAGCCATCCCATCTGGAGAGAGATGGAATGATGTTGATGATGCAGATGTGACACCACCACAGCCCACCTTCAGACCCACACGTACACCAGGACCCCAGCTCATCTCTACAGCGATGTTGGGCAAGAGTCCCTGCTGAACTGGCCATGTGGTGGGATCCACACAATGAGTCGTAAAAGTAAGGCCTGTGAGCAAAGATGAAACCAACTCTAAAGTTTCCAGCTAAGATCAAGCATGGAGATAGCATCTCCTCTGGGGGGTAACTTCCTCCCTGGGGTTTTCCCAGAAACCCCTGCTCTGCTCCTGGCCGTTCCCACTCTGATCTGACCTCTGACACTCAATTGGCTTAAAGCCAGCATCATCCCATGACCACACCTCAAAGAGGCTGGGCCTCCACAGGTTAATAAGAGGGGCTACTCATCAATAATCGCTGCCCATTCCCGATTCCCTGAAGATAGAGCTGACCTTTCCAGTTAGTTGATCCGGAGGTAATTTTAGGGAGCATTTACAGACGTTTGTTTTAATTCCATTTTCTTTTATTTCTTTAATTCAGTCGACGTTTTATTTTGATAGGACTTTTTGTTATTTTAACTTGAAGGAGATCACCAAAGGAAGTCCACTCGCCGGCCGAGATCACAGACTTTATTTTTCACGATCCCCACAACAGCGCCACAGCTGATCATCCCTGCAGAAGAGACGAGGCCGAATTCCGTTCCAAGAGCAAGAGAAGTTCGCTCTATTCGGCCCAGCGCTGACCTCCGTTGCAACCACGAGACCCAGCGGAGCCCCGCTTAAGAGGCCAGGACTTCACTCACCTAATTCCGAGGATTCGCTGACCGCATGTACCCCGAGGAACACAACACGAGATTCACTGGACTTCCCGAAAATCCGCGCGACACGCGCAAGCAACACCGCGAAGGTCACAGTAAGAGGCTTTATTGTCTGGGCAGAGACTAGTTTAAATACTTAGCGTGTCATGTTTATTTGAGTGTTTGTTTGTAGATCGCTGATCTGTTTTTAGCCGTGTAACGCGTGGCGAACTGGAGACGTCACATCCGGTTCCTTTGTTTACTATGTTCTGAGAAGCGCGCGTAATAAGCCGGCACTTCCCTTTTTAAAGTGTTACCGTCAGAGATATTGTGCGGAGATTTACATCTGTTAAAAGATAAATCTCACGTAACTGGACTGCCCGCTTCGCCGGAAGTTTGTCTCTGACGATGTTTTGAGAGCTTTCCTAATCTCTCTATCTCTCCCTCTCTCTCTCTTTTCTCCTAAACCTGTTTTTACACACGTCCCGACCTACACTTACATATTTCATGTGGCATAGCAAATTCTAGATTTGAGGAGCCTTGATACATCTCGACGCCATTCGGCGCCAGAACCAGGAGATAAGAACTCTCTTTGTCTAAAGATCCCCTTTGTTAAGTTCAGTGACCGGTAGCCATTTTGCTTTTCGCAACGTGGCTTCATTCATAAACCTCCATCTTGAAAGTACGTGAACGTAACATCCTGATCCTGGCCAGACTTCGTCACCACGTGATCTCGTCATTACGCCATAGCCACTCCCCTTTTTTCTTTAGACACACACCCACACACACACATAGAGACACAGACAGGCAGACACACACGACCACACACACACACACACCAGTAGATACCCAGTATTACCTGTGTGACCATTGTGATAAGTGCTGCTGCTGTTGCCATCTTTGAAATATTGGTTTTGTTAAATGAAGAATCATTGAAATAACATTAACTTTATTTCCCCTTTTTAATAAATACTTTTGTAATTAAAGTATTTGTATTTCTGTGAATATTTGTACATGTGTATGTGAATACAGCTGGATTACTATAGCCTGTGCTCAAACTTAAAACCCTTCATTGTTTATTATATAATCATTAATATTAACTATTGAGATTATTAATTTAACTTTTATCACTTGAGACTGATAACTATAGTTTGACTCGTTGGTCCCTGTAACCAGGGTGGTGCCCCGCTACGATAAGCATTAATTACAGATTGTTTCATTCTTAATTGATAATTTTATTGTTTTCATTAATTATTTAACCATTATTAATTGATAACCGTATCATTTCTAATTAATTATTTTCCTATTCTTAATTACTAGCTTTATAATTTTTAATTATTTTTAACAAATAATTTCTACTTTAATAATCATTTCTCATGATTATTAATAATTAGTCAACGTCAAATCTACTACTACTATTGCACAACAGCGACGTACACAGTCCTGCAGCTTTTTCAACTGTATTTTACCAACACGATTTTAATGACAGTCCTTGATAACACAAATGACTTTGGCTCGAAGAACTACTCCACACCCACCAAACCATGGATTGCTTTGACAATACACGACATGTATTCATTCATGTCCATGGTTATTTACATGGGTATTGTAAAATGCTGTGGACTTAACGACTATTGGCGACAGAGCCAACTGTACAATTTGCCACTCCCGAGACATGTAATGAGTGGTAGGAAGTTCCTCAGAATCTCCCGGGCACTTCACCTCAGTAGCTTGCTGGCGGATGCTGCTAACGAGAAGAACAGAGGCACAGCAGACTTCGGCCGACTCTGCAAAATCAAACCGATCTACGAGGACATAAGAAACGCCTGCAAAAGGAATTATCACCCGAGCCAAGATATTTCCATCGATGAGCGCATGGTTGCCTCCAAAGCCCGCATTGGACTGAAACAGTACATGAGGAACAAACCTGTTCGCTGGGGTTACAAACTCTTCGTTCTGGCGGACTCCAGGAACGGTTATACATGGGACTTTTTTGTCTATCAGGGGAAGTTACAGGGAGTTACTGGCAAGGGGCTGAGTTACGATTCTGTTATGAAGCTCATTGACACACCATTGCTGGGATCGGGCTACAAGCTCTTTATGGACAATTTTTATACAAGTCCCATCCTTTTCCGCGACCTCCTTCAGAAGAGGATTTGGGCGTGTGGAACCATCCGCACAAACAGAATTGGTTTCCCAAAAAGCAAAGTCAACGCTCTGGTCTCGAAGTCTCCCCGTGGCAGTATCCGTTGGATCATTAAGGACTCCCTCCTCTTTGTCCAGTGGCGAGACACGAGGGACGTCTCCATGTGCTCAACACTCCACACGGCACATGCAGAGGAGACAATGCAGAGGAGAGTCAAAGGTGCAGATGGGCAGTGGTCATTGAAGAACATCCCGGTTCCACCAGCAGTGAAGGAATACAACAGGTACATATTATATATTTACCGATGTTTTATGCCCTTTGAAATGTAATAATTTGTGTGCTTCATAGTTTTAGTATATTTTTCTCAATCTTGTGTTTTTCTGTCCAACCAGGTTTATGGGTGGAGTGGACCTCTTTGACGCCCTGATAGGGTATTACAAAGTCCTCCACAAGACGATGAGGTGGTACAAGACGTTCTTCTATCACTTCATGGACATCGGGATAGTGAATGCCTTTCTCCTCCAAAAAGACCTTGCACGAGGTAGAGGAAAGTTACCTATGGCCCAGAAGACTTTCAGAGAGACCCTCATCATGGAGCTGGCAGAGGCGGGATCTCCCACCACAGCCAGAACCGTACCACCTCCTGCTCCAGTCACAACACACCACAGGATGGTTTATATCTCTGGGCACAGCACCAATGGTCGGCTGAAGTGCAGGCTGTGCCATGCAAAGACACCAACGAAGTGCCCCGCCTGCGATGTGTCTCTGTGTTTTTTACCCAGTCGCGACTGCTACAATGCCTGGCATGTTGCCAAAAACCTGTGAAATGTAAGTATTATTTATGTTTATTATCATAAATAGATATTTATTGCATCTGTACGGCTTTTCTAATTGCTTCGACTTATTTTTCTTTTCCCATATAGGTCCATCGAGGTGCATGGGTGACTGCTACAATGGCTGTTATGTTGCCAAAAACATGTGAAAGCTAAGTATTATTTATGTTAATTATCATGGATAGATATGTACCGCATCTGTAAGGCTTTTCTAATTCCTCAGACTTATTTTTCTTTTCCCATATAGGTCCATCGAGGTGCATGGGTGACTGCTACAATGGCTCTCATGTTGCCAAAACATGTGAAAGCTAAGTATTATTTATGTTAATTATCATGAATAGATATGTACCGCATCTGTAAGGCTTTTCTAATTCCTCAGACTTATTTTTCTTTTCCCATATAGATCCATCGATGTGCATGGGTGGTGACATCCTGATAGGGCACTACAAAGACCTCCACAAGCCTCCTCCTGCGGTGTGCCTTTGTGTTTCGTCCCCGGTCGTGACTGCTACAATGGCTGGCATGTATCCAAAAATACGAAAGATGTATATTTGAATAAATTTTTAACCATATGACCAGTTTTGTCTCCTTTATATAAAAGTATGATTTTTAGTGTAAAAGTAGCCTTTTTAGCCTATTTGGTTACCATGGGTACCAAGGGTCCTTTGGAGCCTCCAAATGGCCTTTTTGGAAAACGCCCAGACATGCCCTTAGTAAAACATCTGTAAAATATTCATTTTCTTTGGTATTGTGTTCAAATTTGAACTTGAGCTAGTCAAGGCTTCATGCTAGGGTCCCATTGGGTTTTTTCCAGCTCATAAGTCCCAGCTATAGTCAGCAGCAGGCATCTGTTTACCAAAAATATTCAGGCGAAAATAAAAACCTTCTACCTCACTGTGTGCCAACTGCTATTACTCAATGCAAGTAGCACTTATAGTTATTCTGATTGGGTAGGGAAGATCAGAATGTTACCTTTAAAAAGAGACCAAGATCATGCATGTACTCCAAATGGTTCAAGAACAGCTTTCAATTTAATTTGGGTGTCCTCAAACAGGCGTTTTAGGCGATTTTCACCCGTTTCTTAAGAGGTTAAACAAATAAACGGTTCAATCACATAAACTGTGGCTTCAACATTTTAATATCAGAGGTTAAGCAGACACTTCATCACGTATATCTAATTCATACTTTTAAAGGGTTAATAGCAGTGAACATTTGTTATAGAAGTCGTTTAGTCGTTTCATTTCATCATCGACGCGTCAGATACAGAGGAAGACGGAGCGGGTCTTACAGCCGCGTGTTGGTGTCTGCTCCTTCTGCTTCAGAGGAGAGGAGCGGAGAGAGGATTGATATCAACAGACAGTTCATCTCGTACATGGTGACACGTGCTGAAATACTGACACGGGGAGCACAGAGAAAAGACACAGAGACTATAATGATTGAATTTGAAACAAAGGTGTCTCCACAGGAGGTAGACTTTGGATTCAGGAAATATAGAATTAGGGAGTTTGTACCAAACCGGGCTGGTACATCAACAACAGATGTTACAACACGTTACATGGATCAGTTCTGACCTTCAGTCTGACTGGCAGCAGTGCGCGCTCCGTCGGGTTCACGCCCGTCCCCATGTGACTCAGGGGCGCTGTTCACTATGGCTGTGATCGCCCTCTGCACCGATACCTGCGTCAGGTATTTTTCTTCTGCTCGTAGCGATCGCCGGGTTGTCGCCAGATGTGGAAGCGCCGTAGCCTGGCTGTTTACACCGAACGCGCATCTCTCGGCGCCGGTCATCCCGTGATTCTGCTCTCTCCACTGGTTGTATATGCTCCGTTCAATGTAGGGGTTCGGGTTAAATGGTGAATGGTCTTCATAGCACCCCCCTCTCTTTCTCTGTCTGACTGCTTGTGTGCTTGTAGTGGGGGGCAGATGGGTGCATTTAATCAAGTGAGAGGAAACACTTGGGAAAATTTAAACTCCAGGAGAACAGCAGGGAACTCTAAAGTACAGGACACATATTTGATAATTTATTTATAATATGTCATTAATATCGTTCAAAATAATTTTACAGTGTCTTTCCCCGAGCGATGCGCCGAAACCATCGGTGCAGAGCGCGAGGCGCAGCCCTGAGAAAACCTATGCGTGTCCTTTCCGCTCCCATGTTACTCAGATGAGATATTCACATCGTCGCGATGCACCATGTATCGCAGAGGGTTCCAATGCAGTTGAACAGTTTACTTTCAATATTGGTCGGTCCACCGCTGAATGGTGTGAGTCACCGGTCGGTCCCGTTTGTCTGCCTAAAGGAAGGTAGAGAAAACTGAAGTGATCTGATTTTCCGAATGTGAGTCGAGGGAGCGCCATATACAAATCCTGGTGAGTGTAAATCCCGAACATTACGAGGATAGAAGGCTGCACTCTGCAGTTTTATCTGCACAGGACACCAGCTCCAGATCAGTGAGAATCTTAGAGAGAGAACAGGACCTGCAGCCGGCTCTTCAGATCCCTGGATGGGTTCGGTACAATCTGTGCTGCGGACTAAACTCTGGAAAATGGACAAGACTCTGTTCACTTTACTGCTCATTGTCCCACTTGTCCTGATAGGCATCAGCTCTGTGTGATGTGTTAACAGGACTAAATGTTTTCTGTGTTTTCTCAGGTGGATCTCATCCAGCATGTTCGAGTCTGTCATTAATGGTGGAAGAAAGTGAAGAAGTGAGTCTTTGGTGTGGACTTGTTCCCTCGGTCAACCTGATGAATTATACTTTGGAAGATACAAGAACAGACCTCAGCCAGTTCGTCCTCCTGTATCGGGACAGAAGAGTCCTCCTCGATGTCCATATGGAGCAGTACAGACACAGAACCACACTGGACCTCAGAGGCCTGATCAGGGGAAACATCACAGTGCAGATCTTGGTGCTCTCCGGTGGGTGGACTTCATCAGACTGAGAAGTGGAAGAAACAGTAAGTGACCATTTCTGCTCTGTAGCATTTTACTTTCAGTGCAGTTACTCCAGTTTGGTTGAAGCTTTTAACAAGTGTCTCAAAACCACTTTCAGGTCTCACAGGGAATTGTGTGACGAGATGCAGAGGACAAAAGCATCAAGATCCCTTCACTGGTTACCGTGCTGCGACCGGATCGGGTCCAGTCTACATCCATGACATGGTCCAACTGGATGAAATGAGAGGGACAGGCCCTTATTTGCTGCAAGCAGAGACTTCCCCTCACTTGGAACATTAAAGAGAGATTATCTAACTAAATGAAGTTGATGATGAAATGAAACGACTTCTATAACAAATATTCACTGCTGTTAACACTTTAAAAGTATGTATTAGATATATAAGTGATGAAGTGTCTGCTTAACCTCTGATATTAAAATGTTGAAGCCACAGTTTTTTGATTAACCGTTTATTTGTTTAACACAAGTACTGATTACATTGTACAAGGACATTTTCCTTATAAATCAAACAGGACACTTTGGTGAATTAAGGTTTTCAGTCATCAAATGTTGTCTTAAGACACATAATCAAAGTGTTAACTCATATCTTATCTATCAATGATTGATTGGATTCAAACCAAAATGTAAAAGGCCTTTGATTAATTTCACATTCCATCAAAACATTCATCAAAGTGTTCTTGTGTGATTACAATACTGTGCGTGTTGCAGCTAGGACTTTCTATATCATATCTGCCAGTCGTGCACATTACAACAGAATATGTAATAATTCTCTATGTGGGATGGGGGGGGGACTAATGAGACCTACTGCTGGAGAAAACATCAAAATTCTGACAGTTACATTCTGTTTCAATTAAAACTGCACTGTGCTGTACAAAACAATGCATTCTGGGAAATATTTATAAACATTGCAATATACTGCAAACAGCATTGCATTCTGGGGGTGATGTCAGATTCAACGGCAGAGAGGTCCTGGAAAAAGGAACGCTGCTATATTTGTAGAAGACAAATTGGGAACCCAATGTGGTGAAGCCAACTCTGGACCTTCTCTAGAGCAGTGATTTTCAACCTTTTTTGAGCCGCGGCACATTTTTTACATTTACAAAATCCTGGGGCACACCACCAACCAAAATAACACAAAATGACACTCTATGGCCTAACATAGTACATATAATACATATAGTTAGTAATATAGTAGTTAATACCTGTATTTACACTCACTCAGTGTGAAACCTGGGCCTATTTAGATGAACACAAAACAGATATTCTGGCCGGAATGGAAGACAGACACACACGAAGCTCTTCCTCAACAGCTCTCAGTCTCTCTCTGTTTTTAGTTTTTATCGAAGTCAAGCTTGAAAAGCTCAGCTCACACAGATATGTTGTGGAAAATTGGAGCAATGTCCAAATAGCTTTGTTGGCCAGATTGGGGAACTCCTTGGCAGCAGATAACCAAAAACTGTCCAAAGGAAGATCAGCAAACTTTAGCTTTAAACCACGATCTTGTTTCAAGTCAATGAGTTCCTCTTGCTCCTGTAAAGCCATGTCCTTTCCAGCAACTGATGCTGAGCTGTATGGGTCCCTAACCCAGTCAAGGCATTCTGTGAACGCTTAAGAGAAATAAAATGACAACTTCTCCTCAAGAGTTTTCAAATGTGTGCCTACCACCTCGCACATTGCAGCAGTGTTGACATCATGCCTTTTCTCAGTCAGTGGGAACATCTCAACGTTGCCACGCTGCACATGTTGTTGCCAGAGCTGCAGCTTTAAACGGAATCCATTTATTTTATCAGTGCTTGTAAGCAGGTTTTCATTTCGGCCTTGCATCCGTGTGTTCAGTTCATTCAGGTGATGAAATATATCAGCCAGGTAGGCCAGCTTTGCACACCACTCATCAGTTGCAAGCAGCTTTGAGTAATCGGACCTCTCATTTGTCAGAAATACTTTAAGTTCCTCTCGCAGCTCATACACACGGGCCAGCACCTTGCCGCGCGACAACCACCGGACCTCCGTGTGGAGCAATAAGACTTTATGCTCCGCTCCCATTTCCTCACACAAAGACGCAAATATGCGACATTTCAATGGTCGCGTCTTCACAAAGTTCACTATGCGCACAACATCATCCAACACAGGAGCTAGAGCTGCTGGTAAGGTCTTTGCAACGAGGGCCTCACGGTGCAAAAAACAGTGCTTAACAATAACATCTGGGTTTCTTTCTTTGACCCTACTTACGAAGCCTTTGATGCGCCCGACCATGGCTGCAGCTCCATCAGTGCAGACACCTGTGCCGTTTTCCCACATAAGTCCTCTTTTGTCCAGATATTCCGACGTGACCCGAAAGATTTCCTCTCCAGTTGATTTTTCTGGCAGTGCCTTGCAAAAGAGGAAGTTTTCTCTTATGGCTTCTCCATCCACAAATCGCACGTTGGCCAGGAGTTGACAATGTCCACTGATATCCGTTGACTCATCAAGTTGCAATGCAAATTTCTTACTGATGTGCATCTTTTCCAAAACAACAATTTCGATGTCCGCAGACATGTCATCAATACGTCTGGCAATTGTGTTATCGGAGAGAGGCACTTTAGCTATTTCCTTGACCGCGTCAGGACCGAGCATCTCATTGACGATGGCTTTACAAGCTGGCAGTATTAATGTTTCTGCCACAGTGTGGGACTTTTTTGTTTTAGCTACGAGTTCAGCAACAAGGTAGCTAGCTTTGAGGGCTCTCTCGTTTACCTTCATGGTTTTTCTCAAACAAGTTGCCTGTTTCTCATTGTTTTTACGTAGGCGTAAAAAATAGTCCATCGGCTTGTTTTGAACGGACGGGTGTTTCGTTTGGAGATGGCGTTTAAGCTTGCTCGGCACCATGGCGCTATTAGATAGCTTTTCACCACACACCAAGCACAGCGGAGTCGGTGCTGTCGCATCTCCGGTGAAAGTAAATCCGAATGAAAGATAGCTTTCGCTGTATTGCCTCGAGTTCACCGTCTTGTCTTTCTTCTTTTGTCTACCACTTATACTTGGGCCTTCATCTGGGTCAGTATTTTGTCCAGGGCCCTGTTCGGCGGTAGCATTTTCCCTTCTCAAAAACTTCTCCATCACTGTCACTGTCACTGCTATCTGTCCCGTGCAGCACTAACTCTATGGTCTTTTTACAGGCAATTAGCGGTGTGCTGCCACCCACTGGAATAAAAGAGTATTACATATCTGCCACTCTTTATTACAGCACGGACACTCGACAATGGTTAATTAGGTGATATTAGATAATTTCCCACGGCACACTTGACGATGTCTGTGCCGCGGCACACTGGTTGAAAATCACTGCTCTAGAGGATGATCCATCTGAGTCCTGCACTTTATCAGCAGGTCTTCAGGAGGTGGAAATAAAGTTGATCTGCCTTCCTTTGTCTCAATTAGAAAGATGAGGAATTTCCATTAAACCTTCTTTGTATATGCAGCAGGTATTTAAACTGATATTGCATTCCACCAAAAATTCCTCAGCTTTTGTTAATTATTGTTGTTTATTGTATTGGGTGTTATAGGTGTACATGGGTCTGGCGCCCTCTACTGGTAGACGTGCAGACATTGTGTTTATTTTCCCTGCTCTCGTCAGAATGACCAGTGCTGTTTCTCTTCTGCAGAAACACTGAAAAGAAAAGCCACATTCAGTAGCGATACAAGTCCTGTCCCGGTCTTCTACTTCACAAACTGACACAAAACGCAGGTAGAACACAAAGCATAGACCGGTTACACATAGAGCCAAAACCTAATACACATAATCCCAAGGCTTTTTACTTAAAAGGTCAAGACTTAAACAAATTACAGAGAAACACATAGAAAACAAATCAGGGTCAGTGGTGACGTCTGCCTGCAGATGGCGCAAGAACTGTACATGAACATGAAAACAAGTAGAATAGAATAAAGAAAAAACGTGAGACAGAAGATCTCTGTTGTACAGATTTTATAATAAGACCAGTGATCCTGGTGTAATGAGATAAAAACATGTACATCAGTGTCTGTATCTTTACAGATGCAATATTCAGCAGGTTTTTGTGTTCTGACACTATCAGGGACTATATATACATATAGATATAAAGATCTATATGCATATACTGTGTATATATACATATATACATATATACAGCTTTTGTGTATATATACACAAAAGCCACTAAATATGATTCTATTAAAAATTGATATGTTAAAGGGGTGGATACCTCCTCTTACTCCTAAAGGGGACGCAAATATATATTTACATGTATTCAAAGATAAATAACTTAAGGGTTGTTTCAGTATCATTGAAGAACATTTTGAACAAGCTGCAGAGTCTTTAACGACTTACTGCTGGAGTCTGATAGTAATGAATTACAATAGTCCAGTGTCGATGTAACAAAAGGCGTGGACCAGTTTTTCTGCATCTTTTTGCGAAAGGACATGTCTGATTTTTGAGATATTACGCAAGTGGAAAAAGGCCATCCTAGAAATTTGCTTTAAGTGAGAATTAAAGGACAAATCAGGATCAAAGATCACTCCCAAGTTCCTGACTATTTCATTGGAAGCAAGGGCAATGTCGTCTAGCGCAGCTATATCTTGAGATAATGTATCTCTAAAGGTGTTTAGGGCCAAGTATTATAACCTTGGTTTTATCTGACTAATAAGAGAAAATTGCGGGTCATCCAGGTTTTTATGTCCTTGAGACATGCTTGAAGTTTAGTTAATTGATTACTTTGTTCAGGTTTTAATGACAAGTATAACTGGGTGTCATCCGTGTAGCAGTGGAAATTTACAGAGTGTGTCCTGATAATGTTTCCTAGTGGAAGCATATATAATGAGAATAAAATTGGGCCGAGCACAGAGCCCTGTGGAACACAATGGTTAACTTTTGTGCGCACAGATGACTCATCATTAATTTGCACGAATTGGGAGCGATCAGAAAAATAAGATTTAAACCAGTTAAGGGTGGTTCCTTTAATGTTAATTAACTGTTTAAGTCTTTGTAATAAAATTTGATGGTCAATTGTGTCGAATGCTGCACTGAGATCTAACAGAACGAGGACAGACACAAGTCCCTGATCTGAAGCTATCAGAAGGTCATTAGTGACTTTTGCTAAGGCTGTCTCTGTGCTGTGATTGGCTCTGAAACCAGACTGAAAGTCTTCATATATATTATTTTCTTGGAAAAACTTACACAGCTGATTGGCTAGCACGTTTTCTAAGATTATAGACATGAAGGGGAGATTAGATATTGGTCTGTAATTGGCTAAAACCTCTGGGTCTAGGGTGGGTTTTTTGAGAAGGGGTTTGATTACTGCTATTTTAAAAGACTGTGGTACATAACCTGATGATAATGACAGATTGATTGTATTTAGTAACGAACTATCAATTAGGGGCAGAATTTCTTTAAGTAATTTTGTAGGAAGGGGATCTAAGATACAGGTTGTTTGTTTAGAACCTGAGATTATTTTGGTAAACTGATCACGGGTGATCAGAGAGAAACTTTCTAAATAATGGGAAGGATTATCAGCCGTTACCGAGATTTCTGTTGTTGGTAGGGTATTGGTGCCAATTGAGGGCAGGAGATGGTTGATTTTATTTCTAATAGTTCGAATTTTATCATTGAAAAAGGTCATAAAGATATTGCTATTTAGAGATCGAGGAATACTGGGTTCGGTGGAGTTGTGACTCTCTGTCAGCCTGGCTACAGCGCTGAAGAGAAACCTGGGGTTGTTTTTATTCTCTTCTATTAGTTTTGAATAGTAGGCAGCTCTTGCTTTGTGGAGAGCCTTTTTATATTCTTTAACACTATTCTTCCAGTCTGAGATTTTCAACACGGTTGCTGGAGCGCCACTGCAGAGCTATCGAGGAGGTGGTCAATCTCAATGTAGCTCGGGTTTTTAAAGAATTTGTTGTTTATATCGACGGATAATACGGGTTTAAATGTAATTGGAATTATTTCCTTAAATTTAGCTACAGCACTATCAGGTAGACATCAAGAAAATGAGTTTTTTATTAGTGGCATATATTCAGTTATTGAAAAATCGAAGGTTATTAAATTATGGTCTGATAGAACTGGATTGCGCAGAAGTACTGTTAAATGTTCAATTCCGACACCGTACGATAATACAAGGTCAAGTTCGTGGTTACAACAATGAGTAGGTTGGTGTACACACTGACTGAAACCAATTGAGTCTAGTATCGAAATAAATGCTACGCTAAGGCTCTCTTTATTATTGTCAACAGGAATATTAAAGTCACCAACAATAAAAATGTTATTGGTCTTTAGGACTAGGTTTGATAAAAACTCAGGGAATTCCGTTAAAAATACCATATAAGCCCCCGGAGCACGGTAAACTACAGCAAATATGATTGGCTGTTGGTGTTTCCTGGATTGGCGTGGAAGATTAAGAACAAGACATTCAAATGATTTGTAGCTGAGTTTAGGTTTAGGATTAATTGATAGACTGGAGTTACAAATAGCAGCAACTTCACCTCCTCGCCCAAATTCTCTGGGAACGTGTGAATTTATATGACTGGGGGGAATAGATTAATTTAGACTAGATAAGAGAGCTGTTCCATCCCAAGTGGGATGAACGCCGTCTCTCCTAACAAGACCAGGTTTTGTCCAAAATGTTTGCCAATTATCTACAAAGACCACACCATTTACAGGACACCACCTCGACAGCCAGCGGTTAAAAGACAACATGTGGCTAAACATGTCATCACCTGTTGTATTAGGGAGCGGGCCAGAGAAAACGACTGTGTCCGACATAGTTTTTGCGAAAGCACACACCGACTCAACATTAACTTTAGTGACCTCCGACATGCGAAGCCGGGAGTCATTGCTGGCGACGTGAATACCGATTTTATTGTATCTACGTTTAGTTTTAGCCAGCTACTTCAGTTTAGATTCGATATCACCGGCTCTGGCCCCTGGGATACAGTTAACTATGGTCGCTGGTGTCGCTAACCTGACGTTTCTCAGAACCGAGTCGCCAATAATCAGAGTTTTTTTCTCTGCGGGTACGTTGCTGAGTGAATCTACGTTTGACACGTGAGCTGGTGGCTCTTTAATCTTGGGCTTTTTAAGACTAGCACTACAGTGCCTTGCATAAGTATTCACCCCCTTTGGACTTTTCTACATTTTGTCATGGTATAACCACAGATTAAAATTTATTTCATCGTGAGTTTATGTAATGGACCAACACAAAATAGTGCATAATTTGGAAGTGGGGGGAAATATTACATGGATTTCACAATTATTTACAAATAAAAATCTGAAAAGTGTTGAGTGCATATGTATTCACCCCCTTTACTTCGAAACCCCTAACAAAGATCTGGTGCGACCAATTGCATTCACAAGTCACATTTGCAGGTCACATAATTAGTAAATAGGGTCCACCTGTCTGCAATTTAATCTCAGTATAAATACACCTGTTCTGT
This sequence comes from Pleuronectes platessa, assembly GCF_947347685.1. Lineage (NCBI taxonomy): Eukaryota > Metazoa > Chordata > Actinopteri > Pleuronectiformes > Pleuronectidae > Pleuronectes > Pleuronectes platessa. The sequence continues at coordinate 1,011,571 of NC_070641.1, forward strand.
GACGGACTCAGAGTTTGTTGGAGATCATTACTGAACAAACAGCATCATGAAGACCAAGGAGCTCACCAAACAGGTCAGGGATAAAGTTGTGGAGAAATATGAAGCAGGGTTAGGTTATAAAAAAATATCCAGAGCTTTGAACATCTCTCTGAGCACCATAAAATCCATCATAAGAAAATGGAAAGAATATGGCACAACCGCAAACCTACCAAGAGGAGGCCGTCCACCCAAACTGAAGAGTCGGACAAGGAGAAAATTAATCAGAGAAGCAACCAGGAGGCCCATGGTTACTCTGGAGGAGTTGCAGAGATCCACAGCTGAGGTGGGAGAATCTGTCCACAGGACAACTATTAGTCGTCTACTCCACAAATCTGGCCTTTATGGAAGAGTGGCAAGAAGAAAGCCATTGTTGAAACGGATCCATAAAAAATCCCGTTTGGAGTTTGCCAGAAGCCATGTGGGAGACACAGCAAACATGTGGAAGAAGGTGCTCTGGTCAGATGAGACCAAAATTGAACTTTTTGGCCTCAATGCAAAACGCTATGTGTGGCGAAAACCCAACACTGCCCATCATCACCCTGAGCACACCATCCCAACAGTGAAACATGGTGGTGGTAGCATCCTGCTGTGGGGATGCTTCTCTTCAGCAGGTACAGGGAAACTGGTCAGAATAGAGGGAAAGATGGATGGAGCCAAATAATCAGGGAAATCCTTGAAGAAAATCTGATGCAGTCTGCAAAAGACTTGAGACTGGGGCGGAGGTTCATCTTCCAGCAGGACAATGACCCTAAACATACAGCCAGAGCTACAAAGGAATGGTTTGGATTAAAGAATGTTAATGTCTTAAAATGGCCCAGTCAAAGCCCAGACCTCAATCCAATAGAGAATCTATGGCAAGACTTGAAGATTGCGGTTCACAGATGGTCTCCATCCAATCTGACTGAGCTTCATCTTTTTTGCCAAGAAGAATGGACAAACCTTTCCATCTCTAGATGTGCAAAGCTGGTAGAGACATACCCCAAAAGACTTGCAGCTGTAATTGCAGCGAAAGGGGGTTCTACCAAGTATTGACACAGGGGGGTGAATACTTATGCACCCAACAGATGTCAACTTTTTTGTTCTCATTATTGTTTGTGTCACAATAAAATGTATTTTGCACCTCCAAAGTACTATGCATGTTTTGTTGATCAAACGGGAAAAAGTTTATTTAAGTCTATTTGAATTCCAGTTAGTAACAGTACATAATGGGAAAAAGTCCAAGGGGGGTGAATACTTATGCAAGGCACTGTATGCCCCCTCCGGACCGTCACTCAGCCGCTCTGGGCTCCCTGCTGCAGGGGAAAAGTCGAGGGACTGCTAGTTAAGGCTAAGCTACGTGCTAAGCTAGGTGGCTCCGCGATGGCTAGCGGGTGCTGGCTAACTAGAACTAACGGAGGTTCTAAGCTGCAGAGCCGCGCTTCTAAGTTGCTAAGCCTCGCCTCCATCGCTACCAACTTACTACATTTATTACAAGTACCACCTCTGTTAAGGGATGCTGAGGAGTAAGTAAACATTCGGAGACACTCGGAGCAAAGAGAGCAGTGGAGCAAGAGGGAGCTCAAACAGAACACAGAATCACTTAAGCACCAGAGAGTAGGGGTTGGGATGTGTGGGGGTTTAACTACAGACCGGTGATTTTAGCCGTAGTAATATAAAGCTGTGGTTAGCAGAGGAGCTAAGTCAGTGAGCGACCACCACCAGTGGCAAAAGAACAGGAAATGACGCAGCACACTTACCGTAATGACGTACAATGGAACATCTCACATACAGTTGGCCACTAGTACTTTGTCAATATAATTTACTCAGCAGCAGCAGCCTGCAACAGTGAGTGTGCATTCTTGTACAGACATCTTTCTGAGAACCATTTAGCTACAACCTACAGAGTGAGGCCATTTTGGGAAAGTGAGCACATTTTGGCCGGTACTCACCTTCTGACCCACTTTTGGTCAGAGCTATTCAAGGGTTAAGAGTTGGTTTTAGAGTCAGGGTCAAATTTAGGGAAGGGGTAGGCATTTATTTTGGTCAGGATGAGGAGCTAGGAGAAGCTAGCCTGACGTTGTCAGACTCACAATTCTAGTCAGAATGTGAGTCTGAGACCGCTCCATTGGGCTGTGATTATGGGGCGTGTTTCAACTGACCAGGAAGTAAAATTCCTCTTCGCTCAATTGAATAGACCTACAACCAATCAGAGCAACGTAGTATGTGACGTATGCTAAGCAACGCATTGTGAGTTATTTACTAACGCCGGGTTCACACCGGACACTTCAGCGCAGCGCCAAGCCTTAAATAACAGCTGGCTCCCATCCACTCCCATGTTAAAACTTTGTGCCGGTCACACCGGAGGCTGAAGCAACGCGAGGCAGCCTTGGCGCAGCGCGGTGCTTCAGCCTGCAGTGTGACTGGCACAAAGCCGTGCAGCGATCTACTGGATCAACGGGTGATATTATTAGCGCTGCCCGGCGGTTCAGCGTCGCTTCAGTGTCCGTTGTAAACAGCCAAGCGCCGGGGCGATAGGGATTAGCGCGGCGCTTTGGCCTCGCCTCCGCGTTCTCTGTTCCTCTTTCAAAATGAATACGCTGTCGATGTCTTCTAAAACAGACTCAATGGCAGCATCTACACATCTCAGCTCGCCAGCGGCAGGCAAGTTTGTTGAAAACGAATTCAACCCAAGGGCACTTTGATGACGTGGTTGATTACGTTACCGTTGATCATCTGTCAATCATCGTATAAAGCCCGCCCTGACAATCTGATTGGCCCGGTCGGGCATAATTTTTTCCCAACGGAGCGACTCCAGACCGAACTGCCCGACCAAAAATGTTGTGGGCGGGGCTAAGTTCGTCTGGCATCCAGGCTAAGGAGAAGCATTATGCCAATGCAAATTCACAGTTGAAAGCGTTAACACTTTACTCACATTTAAGAATCACGACAAGGTGGTTTATAACGACATGTACAGTGGTTTAAAATGTTGGCATGCACTCTCTACTGGCCATAGCGGATGTTACAAGCTTTCGTGTGCACAACTACAACCATAAGTCTGAATGTAGTTTTTAACATCAAAGAAATAATGAGATACAAATATAACTACCCTTGAAAATATGAGATACAGTAAACCTACATTATAATTTGGCACAGAATGAAACAATATGTTGGATAGACAAAGTGATCCAAAGTTACAAACAAATCTACTTTGGAATGAAGAGAAATATGCAGTAGAAAGGCCGAACAGGGTTTTATAACCATATTATTAGTGTATAACAGACAACCACAACACACAGCCGGTCCACGGCAATGTACACCTGTTAAGGCATATGCATAGATAAATAGGTCGGTCTTTTAAAGGTTCAGTGTGTATAATTTAGTGACATAGTGGTGAAGGTGCATGTTGCAGTTAATCACCTCTCACCTCACCTTCCCCTTCCAAAAATGAACCTTCAGTTATTGGAATATTGGTGTCCATTTAAACATGTTTCTTTGAGATAAATGAACATGCAGAACACAATTAAAGAGATTTATGCTTGATGGTCAGGAGCAAAAAATTAAACTCACACACACACGCATTCCATATTTGGGTTACAGTTTACACATGACAGAACTGGATTGTTCTATGCTCACACACAATTCAATTACTGCTTAATAGAGCACACAAAGTTGAAGCTACCAAATCATTTTCTGATCCAACAGAAAAATCTTCCTGCTGCACAGTTAAAGGGCCAGTTAGAAAGACTTCTACTGCCCCACAGCACAAAATGTCAATATTGTACAGTATCTGCACTGGGCTGAATTATTGATCCACTTTTGCTCCAACCATCACTGGATGACTGGTTTTGACCCAGCATGGCTGTCCGTGTCCGCCGCCGATTTGATTGGGGGTTGCTCCCCCCCACCCCTGTAACCCGCTGTCTGCAGTGAGTGGTGTTCCTTGAACCCGAAACAGGACTGGGGGATATGCCTCCAGTTGAGCGGGAGATGGCAGCCTTAAAATGTCTGGGTCCACGAAATATATTTTTCGAGACTTGTTTGAATTCCCTCACGATGTCTGCATCCCTCAGGTGATGAGGATGGTGTGCGGGAATACCCCCTCGGGTGGCGAACACATCAATGTTCTGGAGTGGAGCGGTTCACCTTGCTCTGAAGGCTCTCCTTTCCCCCAATCCAGGGCAGGCAAGTCTTGATAAGAACAGACAGTTATTCGACTGAGTATCATATAAGTCCTCAGAGAGGCACAAAGTCCCTACGTTGCCTCCAGGTGGCACAGAAACTTCTATTTTGGGCCTTTCAGCATCTGGTTACACTCAAGGCAATCTTTATCCCAGGGATTGTAAATCGAGCAGCAGACCTCCTTTCCAGAACTGGTACTCCCCCAGGAGAGTGGAGGCTTCATCCAGGCTCACACTCAGTTATATGTCTGATTTGGTGACAAAAAAGTCGGCCACCCAGTGTCTTAGGTTTCTATTATTGTTAATCGATCCAACTTTAAATTTTATCGATTCATCTACCATTTTTGTATTACTTCTCTCTTTTATAGTCCCAGATCTCTCAAAAATAATTAGTTCATGACGGTTCTTTGTACGCACGCCAATTCTCCAAACCCTACCCACCTGGCTTTGGTGTTCATTTTGCCAATGCTCGTGAATGCAGCCTATGTCCATCTCACTTTTTGCACTGTTCAAGAGAAAATGGCACACAAGCAACCAAGTAAATACCAAACAATTAATGATGTGGAATTCAAAGCCGCCAGACAAAAGCTTTAGATTGCCAGTGTAAGTTTTCAGAGCGCTTGTTTTGTTAATATTCATGCTCAAGTAATGTTAGAGAAACTATATGGTCAATACTTGACAAGTACATATGCAGTCATCACGAAACATATTGATTTAAAACACTAGGTGTCTAGGTGAAATACCAACCACTAATGCATCTCATTCCAGCTAGTATGCATGTTTAGATCCGGCAGTCACCCGGTAAGACCTCTATATCATCATCAATGAGGCACATAGCTCCTGCAAACGACTAATGGTGAAGATGATTCATATGAAAAGGGCTGCCGCCCAAATAGCAGAATCTCAGAATCAGCAACTCCACCAAGCACAGCGCAAGCTGCAGGATACCCTACAACAAATAGAGGTGCTACAGTCTTGTGCAGCATTTTCTAATGACGGTAAGTTTGATATGTTTGAAAAACCAGATTTACATTGCATCCTCTATTACCTATACAGACTAGATTTGGTGTACGTACCTAATTTACCATCCCCATCAATCACCAATTCCCATCAGAGCTGAGGAGTCCATCACCAAAACCGTTGCACAACTGTGTCTGTTGCGTTGTATATATGTACATATGTGATTCGTTGCAAAGGGTTAAACAAACCAGAATGTTTTATATTTTAGATTCTTCAAAGTAGCCACCTTTTGCTTCGATGACACTTTTGCACACTCTTAGACTCCTTTCAATCAGCTTCATGGGGTAGTCACCTGGAATGGTTTCCCAACAGTGGAAGTGTTCCCGGAGATGCTTAGCACTTGTTGGCTGCTTTGCCTTCACTCTGTGGTCAAACTCATCCCAGGCCCCAGGTTTCTGAGTCTAGTAACTCTAATGAATTTATCCTCAGCAGCAGAGGTAATCCTCGGTCATCCTGTCCTGGGGCGGTCCTCATGAGACAGTTTCATCTAAGCGTTTGATTGTTTTCGCGACTGAACTTGAGAATACATTCAAAGATCTTGAAATTTTCAGATTTACTGACCTTTCTTTGTTAAAGTAATGATGAACTTTAGTTTTTCTTCACTTAGTTGAGTGGTTCATAATGTGGATTAGAACTGTAGTCCAATAGGCCTATTCACTGTATAGAACTGTGCACCAACCCTGCCTCTGCACAACACAACTGATGATCTCAATCACATTAAGAAGGCAAGAAATTCCACAAATTAACTCTTGACAAGGCAAACCTGTTAATTGAAAACCATTCCAGGTGACTACTACGGTGGCCCTGAGAGCTCAACGAACAGCAAGTTAAGAAAACACATGCAAGCTGACAAAACACAAGCAAAGTAAGAAAACATCTTTATCAAGTACACAACACATTACAGAAACGCGCAGCGAATAGACAAACGCGCTGCAGATAGACAAACGTGCTGCAAATAGTGAAACGCGCTGCAAATAGAGAAATGCCCTGCAAATAGAGGAAGTGTTTCCAGAGGACAGCTAAAAGTGATGGACATTGCTGCCACAGCAGACACAAAAACGCCCAATACACCATACAAATTCGGTTCCACACAGGGTCTGCCACCCACGGCTCTGGAGCCGATGCGGATCTTCAGCCCCTCTGCAGTGGCTGCACAGTGTTGTGCATATTTTTCGTGAACGGTGAACTTAACGAATCAGTTTTCATATTATTAACGTGAACGTAACGATGAACGTAAGTGAATGTCATGTTAATTTTTTAAATCATCATCATCGTATCAGGCCATCATGAAATACCAGGAGCGGGCGAGTGTGTGTGTGTCAGTGTTAATTTCGTTGACGAAAACTATGACGAAAAATATTCGTTAACGATCTTTTTTCCATGACGAAGACGTAACGAAAACGGATCTTTGAAAATAAAAACTATGCCTAAATCTATTTTAACTTTCGTTGACGGGACGAAAATGTTGGTGGTTGACTAAGTCACAAGCATTTATGACATCATCGTATCAGGCCGTCATAAAGTATCAGGAGCGGGCGAGTGAGTGTGTGTGTCTGTGTGTGTGCCCCAGATAGCGAACCGGTCCCGAGGCTCCGCCCCCCACCCCGCTCAGAGACACAGTGAGATCAGAGCTCTTTCACGTGAAGCAGCTGCTGACTGACTGCTTCTTAACTATGGAAACAGTGAAAACACAGAGTTTCTCCGGTCTCAGCTGCTCAGAGATCAGCGCAGCAGCTTCTTGATCAGAGCAGAAGCTGCAGGTGGTTTGTACCGAGCTTCAGTATCTGTGTTCGCCTCCAGTCTAACCTGCTCTCACTTTTTGTTTTCACATTTAAAACTAAATATATATTTTTAAGCTATTAGGCTGCAGCTATATGTTTTTATTTATTTCAAAATAGCGTACGTCTTATTTCATACACTTCCCACAAATACGGGGAGGACTCAAATAGCCCTACAAAGGTCTGTGTTTAATTTGTTTCAAAGTAGGCCTACACTTGCCTGTGTATTTTCTTCTCTTCATAAGCGTTCTGTCTTTTCCTTTGTTGTAACAGGTACAAATAGCAATAAAATGTCAAGAGTTTTCTTTATTATTGTTCTATAATTTTGTAAATGCAACAAACTATAGTTTAGTATAACTTTATATTAAACTTTATTAGCTTTGTTATCAAATATGTTTTGCGGCTCGAGACAAATTTTATTTGGGGGAAGAGGGGGCAAAATTACTCTTTTGAAAGTAAAGGTTGCCGACCCCTGCTATAGACCTATGCTGGTAGGGATATCTAATGGACAACCTAAGTACTGCAAGCTAGACTATTATGCAGTTTTAGACACGTCACAGGGTCCCTGGGCCTGAGAAGGGAAGAAAAGGAGTTTAATGTGGCTATTAAATGTGACTAAAACTAGACTAAAATGTAATCCGTTTTCGTCGACTAAAACTAAGAAGGATAAAAATGACTAAATGTGACAAACTAATATGCATTTTCGTCAAAAGACTAAGACTAAATCAAAAATAGCTGCCAAAATTAACACTGGTGTGTGTGTGTGTGCTAGTGTGCGTTTGTCCCGGCGCTCCGACCCCCCTCACTCGCTCGGAGAGACCCACAGTGAGCTCTGAGCACGGAAGATGGTCCGATCTAGAGACATGCCGTCTTCTTCTGTTAAACTGAATAAACAGCGCTAACAAGCAAGCTCCTGTTTGAGGCAATGTATTGTCCATAGTGTGCAGGGGTAGGAAACCTTTACTATCAAAAGAGACATTTTGTCCCTTCTTCTGAGCGAGTGGGAGGGGTCGGACCCAGGGGCCGGTACACACACACACACACGCACACGCACACACTTGTATGGTGTATTGGACGTTTTTGTGTCTGATGTGGCACCAGTGTCCATCACTTTTAGCTGTGCTCTGGAAACACTTCCGTTGTCGTTTCTTCTCTATTTGCAGCGCGTGTGTCTATTTGCTGCGCGTTTCTGTAATGTGTTGTGTTGTGAACTTGATGAAGATGTTTTGTTACTTTGAAAGAAGGCCAAGAGTGTGCAAAGCTGTCATCAAAGCAAAAGGTGGCTACTTTGAAGAATCTAAAGTATCCAACATATTCTGGTTTGTTTAACCCTTTTTTTTAACCACATAATTCCATGTGTGTTCCTTCATAATTTGTATGTCTTCAATATTATTCTGCAATGTAGAAAGAAAGAAAAAGAAAAAACATTGAATGAGAAGGTTTGTCCAACTTTTGACTGGTACTGTATGTGAGGGTTGAAGTGATGCCGGGTTCACACCGGACGCGAAAGCGACGCCAAGGCGTGGCGTAAGCGCAGCGCCAAGCCTCCGGCTCCCATCCACTCCCATGTTAAAACTTTGTGCCGGTCACACCGGACGCTGAAGCGTCGAGCCACGCCGCGGCTGCCTAGCGCCGTGAAGCGATCGTTTCGGCGTCGAGTCTATTTTTTGCGCTTGACGCGAGCGTATCGCGACAGGAAACACACTGAAAAATGATTTTAAACGATATTTTATATGATATAAATTATCAAATATGCATCCCACACATTGTATTCACCTTCTGTTGTCTTGGAGATTAAATTTTACCACTTTTACCAACCACATTATTAAATGTCCCCCTCTGCCCATCCACTACAGCCACACAAGCAGTGACAAAGATAAAAAGAGAGACGGGGGGGCTATGTATTCTCCACATAGGCTTGAGTGGAGAATACGTAATTTACCCTCGACACCCGACATTTAACGGAGCAAACAGCGGAGAAGTTCATCAACATGGATGACATTAAATTAATAATTGAGGTGGAGAAGTACAGTGAGTTGTATGATCCTCGGAACATGTTGTATAAAGATAACACCAAAAAAGACACATGTTGGGACGCTGTTGCTTAATGTTGGAGCAACAATTAAGTATATGCTTTTATATTACTGGATCAACGGGTGATATTATTAGCACTGCCCGGCGCTTCAGCGTGGCTTCCGCGTCCGGTGTGAACAGCCAGGCGCCGGTGCTTGACACGGTATAGGCTTATCTCACCTTTTCCAGCGCTTTTGTGCACCTTGGGCAGATCTATGATGAAAAAGTTAAGATTTTAACCATTGGTGCAAAGGTATCTTTGTATGTGCTTTAGAAAACTGCTGTCTTGATGCCCAGGTGCACCAACCCCTCCCCCCCTCTTCCTTTGGCAGGTATAGAACACACTGTATCCAGTGTAAGTCGTCTCAGAATCATTTTTAAACATAATGGAATGCACTTTCTGTAGCAGTCCAGCAGGTAGTTCTATACATTTTAATTTGTGCCAGAGGGTGGATGCTACCAGGCTGTCGATAATAAGAACTCTTCCTCTGTATGACATTTAAGGTTAAGCCAACCTCCCCTTCACCCTCTCAAACCACTCCCTCCCAGCTCTTCTATACCGTGTCATCTTCCCCTAAATGAACCCCAAGCTGCTTTAGGCCTCCCCTCCTCCAGCTTAACCTGGCAGCTGAGGGAGACCTGCAGACCAATTGCTAGGACCTTGACTTTTTCCCAGTTCACCTGAGCAGGTGAACTTTAAAGGTTTCAACAATTTCCCCTAACCGGTTTGCATCTTATTTTCTATTTTTTTAATAAAGAAAAAACATAATATCTCCATAAGCAGACAATTTTAAATGTGTTTAAACCTGGTAAAAAAACTGCCGTCATTAAAAGAGCGAATATGGTGTAATATTGGTTCGATTGAAAGGGCATAGAGCATACCGTACATCGAGTAGCCCTTTATATACCATGAGTCACTTTAAAAGGTTAACACAAACCACCATTCATTTTCAGTATACTCTTAATTGCTACTTACATTACTTTAATCTTGGAAATAAGTTCGGGGCTGAGGCCGAACCTTTGTAATACTTTCCAACGGTAATGGTGCCCAACCGGGTCGAATGCCTTTTCCTGGTTCAAAGAAACCAGACCAGCATCGAAGCCCAATGAAGAGATCAGTGACGAATTGTCAAAAATGGACCCGCAGGGCACAGTAGGTTTGGGACCGCTGAATGATCTTGTCCATTACATTTTCAGCCTGTTAGCCAGGACCTTTGAAAGCAGTTTGTAAACTGCCAGTTATGTATGTCTTTGAGGTCCCCCTTTTTGGGCAACAGGGTCTGAACTACTCTCCTGCACCTCAGTGAAAACCTCTAAAACATCCTCTCCCATTTCAGGCCATAAGGCTTTGAAAAATTATTGTGGAAGTCTATCAGTTTCAGGAGTCTTTCCCCCCGTTATGCTCTGCAGTGTCATGTACACCTCCTCTGAAGTCAGAGGACCCTGCAGTTCTTTGATGGTGTCCTCTGAGACTCTGTATAATCCGTTACAGAAGGAGAAGAAGACCCCCTTCTCCTCCTGGTCTGCCAGTGCGGCTTTTGGGGTTTGAGGTCTTTAATGCAGCCTCGATTTCCTGTTGACTCTGCAGAACACTCCAGTTCCACTATTCCCATCTCTAGATACCTCATAGATTTGTTGATAAAACAAGAAACATTAGGATTGTACTGTCATGGCAATTTCTACAATCCCACTCTACCAGCGAGAAACGAGGAACGAGACACAAATTCTCTTACACTATTGTCGCACTCTAATGCTCAGAGCACGATGGATACAACAAAGGTTAGTTTGTTGTATGCACACTGATGGTAAACAGTTCTTTGTCTTTATACATTAGGCTCAGCCAATCTGGTTGGGGTTGTTACAAAGTCAAAGGTTGGGATCTTCTGATGACACTTACAGCAATCAGGCCATGATTCATTCAGTAGTACAGGATACAGCATGATCAAGGTTACATTGTATGAGATCATCGACATCATTATATGGTGGAATCCAGTCTGGGATTTGGTAGAGGTCAATTTACATAGCAGTAACAATGGCCTTAGTGCATTGACTGTGTATCAGACCAATGATTTGTGTATCAGAAATAGCAATCAAAAACATGACAATGCTTACAATTAGTGTGTGAAAGAAGGATGTACCCATGGATGACAGGGGGCCAAACACCTTCGTAAAATGGTCCCACCCATGCACATCATGCAGATTTTGTATCCCTTGTTCAATATTCTGTCTTAGCTTAGTTATCTCTGCGTCATTATTAGAAATATAGGAACAACATTCAGTATGAATAACTTGACATACACCACCCTGAGAGGCCAGCAAAAGGTCCAAGGCCAATCTGTTTTTCTGTTGCAACACGTGCTACGTTGTCTAAGCGCTTTGATGTAGCTGTTATGGTGGCTGTAGAAAGATTCATGTGATGTTCTAACACTGTGGATAGTGACTGAATCTCTTCTATGGACGTAAATGCCCCATATGAGGGTATTAGGAGTCCCAGTAAACGTTTGTTGGTTGTTATTGTGCCTGTGACCCTGCGGTGGAGTGATGATAGGTCTGCTACAGATACTTCCCTGATTAGGGGAACTAAAAATATTAGATAACAACGACTGTGGGATTCTCTTGGAAAGCAGCTGTAAGCCTGGTCCCCACAGACTAAATACACCTTCTCTAGCAATGCAGACTGTCTTTTACAAGAAACAGTCTTTGTTTGATTACAATAAGTAATATATGCTGCAATTATGTGGCTAGGATCCCGTACAAAGAAAGAAACATTTGACATACGAAGCACTCGCAGAGGAGGCCAGGCGACTGAACAGTTGCGGGCTGAGGATTTAGCTTTGAACAATTAGGTACATTAAATCCTAAGAACATTATTTGGGTTTGAGTTTTACACGGGGCTATCCACACTCCTGCTATGATGCCATCAGTATATTCTGGATTACTTACTGGCCAGCATTCTGTCTCATTGCAGCTAGCAGGCAGAGCTAAAAATTCTACCCGACGTTGGATCATTGCATGCACAATGGTCTCAAACATGGATATTTTCCACAGTACTGCAGTGTTGTGCAATAATGCTTAAAAAGTGATACCATAGAATGTTGTGCTTTTAGGCATTCAATAAATTTGGGTCTCAAAATAAAATATAAAACATTAATATTTAAAATGTTAATATTAAATCATAACTCTAGTTGGTTAAAGTTATCTCGGGGCACCACCCTTCAAAGGAAGGGAAAAGATAGCCAATTTATTGATTAGATCAGTCTCATTCAGATCTAGTTCAATTAGAAATCTCAATATGTACTATTAAAGGACCTATCGTATGACCATTTTACCACAGTTGATATGGTTCCTTGGGGTCTTAAAGAAATGTCTGTAACATACTTTTGTCAAAATACCCCAAGGATCATTTAAAATAGCACCTTTTTACCCGGTCTAAAACAGCCCTCCTCAGATGGACCTGTTTTGAGTGCCCCCCCCCTCTCTCACACACAAGGGGGGACACGCTGGTAAACAACGGAGCAGGGAGGATCAAAAACCATTGTGCCAAGATGATGTGAAGCCGCCTGTGTGATATCAAACCCAGCGGATGAGCTACTCGTGTCATTCGCCTCTTCGTTCCAGCTCAGCCTGCTAGATGTGGAGGTTTCACTGAACACACACGGAGCCTTGCATCAAAAGCAGCCGACGCCTCACTCATCTGCCCCCAGAGCAGACGTAGCTGTAGCTAACACACCAAGCACGTTCATTGTGAAGACACGTCAATAATAACAACAGTAACGCCAGGTAAAAAAAAAAAAAAAAAAGTGATTCATTGTGCTTCAGAGATTGAGGCGGGTTGAATTGTGAGTGAAAACACGGGGTCTCTTACCAGCGGAAGCGCGTCTAGTTGTGCGCGGCGCTGCCTCCCATCGCCTCTATGAGATGACCGTGGAGCTGTGGGGCCGTGGAGCTGCTGCAGTGGCGCTGGTGTCCCCGCGCTGGCTGACTATGCTGGTGACCGCCGGTGTCCGCTTCCCCGGTGTAGCCGAGGCAGCGACGGATCTGCTGATGCGAGGAAAAGGCAGCTGGGATCAGCAAACGTCGCCGCCTCGGACAGCCCGGATCGCACCGTGTCACCGCCGCCACTAGTTGCTTACCTTGAGCTCCGGGCTCGCGAGCTAACGCTAGCGAGCTAATGCCTCAGACTTAGCTGTCTGAGGGGTAGCAGCAGAGAGCTAACCCTAGCTTGCAGCGTTAGCTCGCTGCTGCTACCCCTCAGACAGCTAAGTAGCTGCATATAACTTGCCGATCGGTAGATGGGAAGAGAAGGGTTGAGCTGGAGAAATCAGGTTTCTCCCTCTGCGATGCAGGAAGAAAGGCCGGTAGTTTCACTCCTTGGAAGAGTTTTGGAAAGAGAGAGAAGTGGGGCAGACCTGTGCTTATATTGGCCTGGTGACCTCACAGGTCATTCGGCCAGAGTGACCAGTAGGAGTTGACCCTTGTGGTCTTTTCACACCTCTGTGTGAAGTTGTCTGGACCAAAATGACCTCCTGCATCCTGGGAGACTGAGTTCCTTGCATTTCTCAAGAACAAAGAGAACATGTTGCATCCTGGGAGACTGAGTTTGGGAGGCTTGCTCCAGAACCAAAAGAACATGCGGCATCAGGCTTTTTCTACATGTAGGCGGAAAAGGAGGCCTGTGGTTTCACAGAAACACTTTCCCAACAGAAGTTTTATACCCCCTTGGTCTGTGCGCTCTGTTAAATTCTAATAAGATAAAATAAATGATGTCCATTTCACTGTCGGTTGGCCCTGGCCTTCCTTTTCTTTCTTTTTTTTCTTTTATTTTTTTAGTTCCTCTGTCTCTTTTTGCTATTTCTTCCTTGGTCTGCAACATATGTTGGTTGTTGCTATGTTTTTTACACCTCAGCAGTGGCGTTTCTACATTAGGGGCACGTGGGCCACTGCTTCACCAGATCCAGACGGCGCTGTTGTGCAGAAAGCTCAATACATCTGTACTTTGTGGCAAAATATATTATATTTTATTTTATATGCAAAGTAGCATGAATGTGTGTGTGAATAAACTTGACTCACAAGCATTATAGTCTTGTTTTGGAGTAATTTGATTCGTGTGTGTTTCTGTCTGTGTGCTTGCTCTGTGAAATGCTTCTGTCTTGCCATCCGTCTCTGCTCTGGGGGAAACGGCCCAAGCTTAAGACCGTTGCCATGGAAACACCAATGAGCGTGAACCACACAGGCCGAAGTTAACATTGGGAGATGGGCGGAGGGCACTTTCAGATGTAAAATGCATTAGCCAAATCAACAATTAAAAGAAACAAAAACCACATGCTTTCTGGTGGATCTAGAGTAACTGCTACTGCTTCTGGTTTGAGTGGATCTTTTGCTTGACATAAACGATATGTGCTCTTTGGTGTCACATTTCAAGGTTCAGTTTTAACTAGTGCTGTCAAACGATTCAAATATTTAATCGCGATTAATCGCATTTATGTCATAGTTAACTCAGAAATAATCGCGATTAATCGCACATTTTTATCTATTCTAAGTGTCCCTTCATTAATTTTTTTTCCCAAATTTTTTTTTCCGTTTTAATGCTCTCATCAACATGGAAAAGTGGTTTGGCTTGCTTTATGCAAATGTTTTATTTTATTGAAAAACAACATTGCCAAACAGAGCGGTACAAAATAAAATTATAAAGTGCACATTTCAGGTAAACAAGGACTCAGCCTTTAGTGCAGTTAAACAATGGCATAATATTTTCTTTTTTTCAAGTTTGCTGTGAACATAGCAGTCAGGCCTCTTATTTCAGAAACAATGAACGGTAACAGTTAAGGCCAATGTATGCTTCCCCGTTTTGACGGACACGGACAGATAGGACCGCCTTCTCCAACGTGGAACGCCCTCTCCGGGCCTCTCCGCGGCTCCTCGGAGAGCTTTTCGTGCAGCTCTCATTTTCCTAACTACACGTCGAAATGGCGGACAGCCCACGGATAGCACTTGGCTGTGATTGGTCCACTAAAAACATAATTTCCGCCCAACGTCATTTCCGGACCTCTAACTTCCTGTTTCATTCCCTAAATCACAATAAACCGAAATCACAACTACGACTCTATGATTAATGTGACAAGTGTGTTAAGCCAGCGGCGTTGTCCAGCTGACGGTGGCTGGTTAGAGCACTTACAGCATTTGTGTACGGTCACATACGGTTATAACGAACTTTGATAACGGGGATAGCGGGCTAGCCACCATGCTAACTGCGGTGGGAACAGCGCAAAAACCCGCTGAATTTAATCCCACGGCTCTCATGACACTGTTTCTCAAACACCGTCAGGTTAGAAGCAAACACTTGGTAGTAGCTAGTATCGGGTGTCCGTGCTGACTGTGTGTGGAAGCTGGGGGGGAAGACAGCTGCCTCCGTGTAGCTTCAAGCTGTTGCAGCTATTGAATTAGCAACGCAGTTTGGAAACAAGACCGGGGAACCGCTGCGTTAAGACACGATAGCATTAGCATTTTGACCCGCTGGGTGTCACTTTATTTCAGCAAAACGGTCGCGTCATCAACAGCCTTTTTCCGTTGTCATCGTTCACTGTGTGTGAGGAGCCGGTGGGATGTATATAAACCAGCGTGGACTTCTTCTATATACATCATGAGGTAGGCTTCTCTAAGCTCGACTTCCGTTGCGCCAACTACTGTTCTGGCGGTGAATTGTTTTCGGAACAAAAAGGATTGTAGAACTATAAATCAAAAAGTGTCCGTCCGCTCCGTCTGTCCGTACTTCCGCAATGGACTCGGAGAAGCATACAGAGGCCTTTAGGTTACCAATAAAAGGTAAGCCTACTAATTCTTTGCTTTCAGCCAGCTACTCAAACAGACAAGCAACAAAATAACAAACAGACAAAATACACAGGCAAGTGTTTGAAATAAATTAATAAATATATATATTATATATATATTTTATTTATAAATTAATAAGAAGTATTATTATTTTGAAATAAATAAAAACATATAGCTGCAGCCTAATAGCTTAAAAATATATATTTTAGTTGGCGAAATATTAAAACAAAAAGCGTGAGCAGGTCATACTGGAGGCGAACAAAGATACTGAAGCTCGGTAAAAAACAACTGCAGCTTCTGCTCTGATCAAGAAGCTCAGGCGCTGATCTCTAAGCAGCTGAGACCAGAGAAACTCTGTGTTTTCACCGTTTCCATAGTTAAGAAGCAGTCAGTCAGTCACTGAGCGGCTGCTTCACGTGAAAAAGAACTCTGATCTCACTGTGTCTTTCTGAGCGAGTGAGCGGGGGCAGGGGGCGGAGCCCCCGGACCGGTGCGCTATCTGGGAGCACACACACACACACAGACACACAGACTCGCCCGCTCCTGGTACTTCATGACGGCCTGATACGATGATCTTTACTAATGTTTTGAAGCGTATGCGGGCAGCCACTGGTAGCCAGTGAAGGGAGTGGAGGAGCGGAGTAGTATAGTAGTAGTGTTATAATGCAAAACCAAGCCGTTTTAGGCTTGCTAACAAATTTGCAAGTCAACATTGACTTTTTTAATATCCCCATCTGTTTTGGTAACAGACAGTGGTGTGGTATATGATTATTTAATTTTGGTGCCTGATGCCCCAACAGTGAAAATATATATACCACCCAATTCTGGAAGATCATTTTTGTTTTATGGCCCAAGAATAAACCAGAAATGTGATATTTTGCCTGCTACCTGTAGAATTATTTCAGGTAAAACTTCAGATTCACTTGCTTTTTGTCATGTTAAACAATTCTTTGTAATGTTTGTAAATGTATGTGGTGTTGGGGGTGCGTTCACCTGAATCTGGAGTCTCCTCCGCCTCTGCCGCAAGCAATGCCTCATCCTCGTGCAGTCTATGGGAGAAGTGAAAAAGAAGTCCAGTGAATCCCCTTTTCAGCCTTGTTCTGTTACTCTCTTGCACAGTGGTCTGGGTCTCGTGGTGGCAACATTCAGCTGTTTTCTCTGAAGACTTTCATCAATCTCACCACCTCTTCACCAGACAGTTTTTTACAGTTTTGTATTGCTCCCGATCTCATGGTGGCTAGGAAACTTATGTTTTAATCTTTTCATAGTCTCTCCACATGTCTGCGATACACTGCATCTGTTCTCCAGTCATAGCGCATGTCTGTCTCTGGCCAGTGTCTTTATACTCTGCCCCATTTCAGTTTCATGCTGTGGAGCAAGAGACTTCTTGTTTCTCTCAAATTCTGCCTTTACTGTTGTACAATTTGGGCCAGTACCTAAACAACTGCAGCCCCTCCTTGTGTTGCTATGTCTTGCAGTTCACTGGAAATTCAGCGCTTCTCCTCTTGTGTTCAGGCTCTCTAGACATAAATCACTGCATCAGTGTCTGCTCTTGGATTAAGCAATTCAATTTGGAGATTGTGGACATTTCATGCTCTTGTTCTTGTGGATATGGGAATGAGGCTGTCAGACCTGATACTGTCTTGTGCCGAGATTGGTTGCAGCGGCCTCACCCTGATTCTGGTGATATTGGGGTGGAGCAGAGGCCGTGCCTGATGTGGTGCGTCCTGTTGTGGCCGACTGTCCTTGGATGTCTCGGTATGAGATAGCAGGCTGTTGGTTCAGCTGACTTTGATGTGCGGCTGAGGCAGGGAGGAGATCCAGTTATTTCTGTGAATATGAGAGCTGAGGACATTGACTAGTTTCCCTCCCCTCCCTTTGCCCTCCTGCTCACGACTTTGTTACCCGTTTCTTTTTTCAGATTCAATCCTCCACATTATAAATGCTATCCAATTTATTTAGGTTTTACCCTTCATTTTCTCATATTTTACCAATTTATCTTGTAGCGCCTGTATTCCATTTATACTAAAACTACCATTCTCAGGAAATCAAAATGTATCTACCCTAACCAGAAGCTGTTTACAGGAATCATCACCATGTACCTCACACATAATTTTTGCACATCCCATTAGATCAGACACTTCAGTAAAAGGTTTGTTATTAAGTTTCCCCATTTTGATATTAATTCGCAGTCACTCATTTACCAGCAAACAGAGATCTCTTGACATGCATGACATTCATTGACATTATTCATTATTTCGTTTATCAAGGGGTTGCCACCCCTAAGAATGTAACTGTACCTCAACGTCACCCAGTGGTCCTCAATACTGTATCCTTGAAAAAATATATATATTTCTAAAACGTTTCATTTCAATTCATTATAACAAATGTTCTTCTTCAATATCACTACGTAGAGCTGGGTTTACAGCAGACGCCGAGGATCAGCTCCGCGCAGCATATTCTCAAGCCTGCAGGCATCTGGCTGTTCACACGGGACGCGCATTTCTCAGCGCAGGTCAGGCCACGATTCTGCTTTCTCCGCTTGTTGTACGTAACCCGTTCAATGAACTGGTTAGGGGTTAAATGATGAGGGTCTTCAAAGCCCCCCTCCCCCCCACTCTTATCTCTTTTGTCTTATCTGCTTGTGTGCTTGTAGTGGATGGGCATAGGATGAGATGTGATTGGCAATATTGTGGAAATTAAAACTCCAGGACATCAGATGGGGAATACGAAGTAATGGATGCATATTTGATCATTTATATCATATTAAATATGTCATTAATATCGTTTAAAATCTTTTCTAAGTGTGTTTCCTGGCGCGATATGCCCGCGGCGAGCAGAAAAAATTTACTCAATGCCGAAACCATCAGTGCAGGGCACGAGGCTCCCTTGGCGGGGCGCGGCGCATCGCAGCCATGTGAACCGCACAAAGGTTTAACAGGGGGGTGAATAGGAGGCGCCTGGCTTTCCTTGGCACTGCGCGGTGATTCGGAAAATTAAATGAAATGCTCAATTTGATATTTTGGGAGAAAAATTCATCGTTTAGATTAATAGACTAATCGGTGAAATAGTCGACAGATTAATCGATAGAAAAATAGTCATAAGCGACTGCCCATTATTTATATTTACATGAATCAGACCAATTACCGATTGATTATTGCACTTGACAATAATGACGTCACTGAAAAGATGGCAGAGGGCAGTGAGTTACTGCGCCGGTCTTCCCAATCTTTACTGTGATTTCAAAAAAATTTCAGCAAAGCCTTTCAGCATGATCAGGATTATTCATCTCAGTATTTCAGCAAACCCCAACCTATTTTGAGCAGGTAAATGTGGTGGGTAACAAATTACATTTTACAGTAGACTATAAACTATATATAAAATACCAATATTTTAAGCATTATCACATCACAAATTCCTCCCAATATTATTGAAGAAACAATTGCAGAATCACAGACTGAAGGAGCAGAAATTATATATTGCTACCGCTTGTAAGATATTCATTATAACCTCAACATTCAAACTGAATGTTGATAAACTGACATTTTTAATCCATTTGGCTCAGGAATTATTATTCAAACCATATTATATTTCTTTGAGTACATTATCCAGTGGCCTGGCCGCAATCAACAAAGTTGTGCATTAATACTTTGCATGTGCCCTGACCATGCACTGATCACAAAATGCTGTTCAACAACATTGTGAGGAATGTTGGATGTCACTTCAGATGAGTAATATCTCAACAAAGACAAATAAGAACTCAAAAACCAAACTTTCTGAAGGTCTCGAGGACAAAAGCAAAATTTGATAAATGTCTCTTTTTTTAATTTAACTTTGACTGATATATTGTTATAATTAATGCTGTTTTCCTACAGTTGCATTCATGACAACAGCAACATCTGTGTCTCCAATTTGGGGGCTCTGCGTCTTGAGTCAAGTTTGACTGGGCTTTGAATTACCTTTGCATAGGCTTTGTGCAGCAGCAGTGGTGTGGCTCAGAGATCTGCAGACCGAGTCCTTCAGGCAGCCTTCATATGCCGCAACTAGATTACTGCAGGCCACTTTTACAGTTTCAGAAAGAAAGCTAGATACAGTTTTACCACAGGCCAACTACACAGCCCATTCAAACAGGCATGTTTAGAATGGCCAATGCTTTAGTTACTTGTAATATTGTACATGATGAAGGTGATGGGTTTCCCACTGAAGGAAAATTAGTCTCTTTGTGTAAGTGATACTTTAGTCTGATATGCCTATATTACATCTTCTTTTGTTAAGCCCATTATGACAACAGCAAACTGGTTTTCCATAAAATACTTTATTTTTGTTATTACTACACAAACAACTGTTTTATGCACAATAAGAGCTTTATATTTTTAGCATGTTTTCAGAAATATAATTTCCAGAGAGACTTATCCCACCATTGACCTCTTTCTCCCTCTCAGCCGGACCTCATCAAGTTTTTTAATGACTGCTGATGACTTCTTAGAAGATGCTGTGTAGCTCTTTAACAGCACCTTGAACAGAGCCTCTGTGTTGGGGTGGGTACTGAGGAATGCCTTTTCCAACACATACAAGTCCACCCCCTTATCCTCTGGCAGAGAAGAGATGTAGCTCAAACCGAAGTCAATAAGGACCAGGTCTGACTCTTTGTCTTCCTGGCCGCGCCTCAGAAGCATGTTGGATGTTGTCAAGTCTCCATGGATGACGTCCTCGTCATGCATTTTTGCCAGGATCTGACCCACTCGCTGAGCCAGCTGCTCAAGTTCACGGTCCTCACAGGAATCAGACTGCTGAGTGAATGCAATGTGGTCACGCACAGTCAAGGAACCCAGGATTTCCTCCAAGAAAATACAGTGGAAGGTGTGGTCCACAAAGTAGACTACAGGGGCAGATATACCTGAGGGGAGGAGAAGGAAAGTGTTTATTCAAAAAGTATAGCTTGAAAGCTACAAAAGTTAATAAACTGTAAACTTTGTTTTCAGTTTTTTTCCCCCTTTTTCTTTTCACAGGATATAGCTGGGATCATCCTTTGTGGTGCAACTGTTGATAAATCAGATGAAGTCATATACTGTTATTATCTAACAAATGACACAGGCACATAGGGTTCATCTGTCTCAAATCATCACACTTGTTGCACCGAACTTGCCTGGAGTGAGGCTGCTCAAAACAGATTTATGACTAGCAAAGTATTTAGGGGGAATTTGGGGGCAGAAACTCATTAACCTAATTTACCCTGCCTCCACATTTCTTAGAGAGGGGCCATGTCACACTGAGACGACACCCTGCAGCGTTTGTGCGATTGCTCTTGTTTCCTCTATAATTCAGATATTCATTGCTTTATAAACAGTCTTTTTAAAGACTCACTCCTTCCTTAGTAATACCTTCCTGCACTTGCAGCAGGCCTAATCGTAGCCTAATCTAAGGAGTAATTTGCTCCACAGTCTTTTTTAGAAAGCTCATAGCCCCAAGAGCTAGCCTTCTAGCTAGCTAACTTATTCCAACTCCAGCTAGCCCTTTTCTCCTTAACACCGACCTTTTGGTCTCAAGAACCAAAACGGAAGGATTATTATGTCATAAAGATGTAAGTGTGAACCTGTATGAGACACTTAATATAGAACTATGTGGCCTACCATGCCACTGGCCAATGTAAGAGAGAAGTAAGTAGGCTACCATGCCACTGGTCAAGGTACAGTAAAAGATAAGTAAGTAGGCTACTCACTTGTTAAGTTACTTGTTCACTTTTGTATTGATTTACTATTTACCTTTTATTTGTATTCATTTTTCTGTGCAAAACTTGATTAGACTAGAGTAATTTATTAAGGCTCTTTACCTGTGTATAACTGGTTTTAATTCTATATTTAGCTTTTATAGTATACAGAGGCCTAATGTGTGATGCTATTCTTATGTGATGAATATTTTCTTCTTGATAAAAAGCCAAAGTTTATGTGCTGTTAAGTCCCATTAATAAAAATATTTTGCAGCAAATTAATGCCAATTTAAGACAATTTGTGACATTGATTTGTTGATTTTAATGTAATACTTTTTAAAGAGCCGCGAGAACCCTGAGGAGGTTCTTATGAAAGGTTTATAGGACATTTGCTAACAGAAATTACATTAAATGGAGGATAAAACTTATACTCAACAATAATACTACAAAAAACCAAGGGAGTATGCAAAGACATCGTCACAGAGACGGAAACGCTATCCCACAGACAGGTAAATACAGTGCATCAATTAGCAGAGCATATTTCAATTAGGGGCTATTCAGGGTTCAGTATCTTGACCAAGGACACTTTGGCATGCAGATGGAAAAGACTCAGATCATACCGCTGACCTTCTGGTTAGAGAATGATGACATAAAACGATGATGGCATTATCTCCAGGCTGAAAATCTCTGCAGAGAGACAGTTTCAGACTGACGCTGAAGTCTCCAGTTCTGCGCTAAACAGGTAACTTTACCAGATAAATATAAATTTCTGGCTTGTTGTTGATTGCTGGTTTATACACATATATATTTTTACAGATATATCCATATTGTCAACTATTCATGCCCAAGATTGTGGTTGTGATTGTTGAGACATCCTCAATTTATTTATTTTAAATATATGGATTGAACTCTGGATGTTGAGACTTTCTATTTTTTGGTTATTTTTGTTTGCGTTATTTTATGTGAAGTCAAGTCCAACGTGTTCTTTAGTGTTCTTCTCTTAACTGCTCCTAATTTTTTTTAACCTAACAACAATAACAGGTTTACATGTCAAAATATCCATGTAACTTACTATCCCAGTATTCATATAGGTAAATGTTGATGGTGTCTCTGGCATCTTACAGTCAGTGACTGACGTGCGCTGTAGAGCTAACAATACAGTAACGTTACTAAGTCAGTAAACACATGGCTGCACAATGAACATCAATTGTGCGTTGTACTTGTCGTGTTGCTTTTATGCACAACATATAGAATATAGTTAAAAAAATAGTTTTATAAAACAAAAACCTGCAAGGCCACCGTAGCGATCTTCTCGCACGGAAGTGGAGGGGCTGAGGCGAGGTTCCACACTTTACCTTTAAGTAAGAACCTATACCGTAAAACCTCGAATGACAAGCATTACATTTCAACAGCCGACATTTGACCGCACTCCGGTGAATGCACGGCCCGCATTTCCAAACTAAGGACAGTCGTGTTCATGTTATGTAAAAAGTTGGACAAAATATTGAGGATGCTTTCAAACGTACCTCCCCTCCGGCAACGCAGTATGGAGCGGACCTCCTGCACCGTCCTGCGGTGAGTCAACTTATTGTCCAGTCCTGGGTGTCTGTAGCGTTTTGCAAACCTTTCTTTCACTATCACAGACCTTCCAAGGAATTGTGCCCGGTACACTCGGGCCTCCGCTCCTTGTTTTAATAACTCTGCTTTTCTGAGTAACTCATGAATCACCCCACTTCTCTCCTTCGCCATGTCGACGTCGTCGTCATTCTCTTCTCCTGGTGTTTATTGGCGGTTGGCAAACCATGTTATAGCTGCATTAGCGCCACCCTCTGGGTTGGAGTGAGGAGCAAAATGAAATGATTTTTCTATTAAAACTTGTTTCTCTTGAGTAGTTCATTAGAATATTATGTATAGTCCTTTGTGTTTTCTGATGTAATATTTGGCTTTTTATCCTGATATTAATTCCCTTCTTTGTTCATTGTATTTTGTATCAATTCATAAGTGACACTGTGTGTGTTCATGATTTTTTTTTTTTTTTCAGTGTTTGCAGAGTCGAATTGGGTGCTTGTTTATTTTATGACATATATCATTTGATCCTGTATGATCAATTCTCAGACGGGTAATGACTTTGTCTCCTCTGTTCCACTCACCAGTGTCAACATGTTTTTTAAATTATGTGCAAATGTCTTTCTGTGTCATTTAAATCCCAGTATTCTTGCCATATTTTGTGACTGTATGCGTAAATATTTTTTTTATTTCTGCTTTGCTTAATGGTACCTGTATGTCGATTGACGATTGCTTTAATGAAAAAATGTCCAATATATCTGCCTTCTTATTGCTTTCCACTCACTTCCACATGAGCAGCAACCAAATTAAGGATATATTCAACCCTCTCTGATGTAATCCAGGGAGCACAAGATAAATTTCATTAACAATATCTTGTCTGCATGAGGATTTGATTAACTTAATACTGGCAATTGCTGACATGTTATTGGATGCGATGACAATCTCAAGGGCATTGTTGTGCATGAACAAACGCAAAAGAACGCGTTCATTGAACACGTTGACTTTTGTGAGAACGATGAACTGAACGCACCTCAATGACAAATAATGTATTTGAACGGTGAACACGTTCATATTTCAGCGTCCTCGCTTATAGACGACAGGAAACTTCTCTCTTTATGTGTAACTTTATTAAAGTCCAGCGAACACGACACACTTCTTGTTCGTAACTCCGACACTCCTGTCATCCACTACTGTGTTCTTCACTCCCCTTCCTCATTCACCCTTAACATGCTAACTCATCAGCCAATGAGAGCCTGTCATGCAAGGTAACTCTCCAGCCATTGGTCTAGAACTGTCACTTGCCCCACCCCGACTGGTTCACTGACCCTCTGAAAATCCCAATACTTATTGACATGGTGTAGTTAGCTGAACATACTGTAAGTCATAACAAACACATAGCAGTCAAACAGAACATAAACCTAACTACCAGTCCTTTACAATATTATCTGAGGTCTAGCTAAAACGTTACGGAATGTTTTCCTTCTCCTGAGGAGAGACGCTGTCTAAATCGAATGCTTGCATCATATCGTTGCTCAGTGCCCGTGAAATGTCCGCGATGTAGCCTAACCTGAACCGAGTAACTCGACTTTGCACTACGTTACCCATGATTCATCGCACACACACATGCACACCAAACAAGCAACGTATTCCAAGTGTTTTCTTCTCTGGCCAGTGTCTCGGCTCCGAGCCGTAGTCTGGAGCTCGGCTCACGGGTTATCTTGGCTCGCTGTCCAGACCGCTCCGTGAAGAAGGAGGAGGAGATGTTTCTTTACTTGGAATGCGGCCACTTTATATACAGCAGGAGCAACACTCGCATCACCTCTAGGTGGTCTGTCACTTCTCGTTATTCACACACTTTTAGCGTCTTTTCCCACAATACCCAGGTGCACTACGTCACACAATACAAATTTTCCTTAAAGGGCCAGGCCATACCTGCAACACAACAGCTCTCGGTCTCATATACAGATGGCAAGAGAAAGCAGAGAGGGATTTTTACACACTGTGTGATAAAGATTCCGACAGTAAAGGCACGGGCTAGTGATGGATAAGGTTTTCTTCATTCTCACTTTCCACCTTAAAACTATGAAATGAACTGAACTATGAACTCGTTCAGAATTTAAATGGTGAACTATGAATGTGAACTATTCATGTTTACTTGTATGAACTGAATTTTGAACTAGTTCATGAGAGGTGTGAACTTGCACAGCACTGCTCAAGGGCATGGTCACTTTCCTCTTCTTGAGCTCTAGCATTCCCTTTCCACCCGAAATAAAAAAAAATCTGGATTTATAATGCTCCAAGCACTCCTTTAATACAGCTTTTGTATGATGTGAATTATTCACCCAATATGCACTTGACTGTCTTGATCCTTATAGTCAACTCACCCATCTCAATTCGCATTGCTGCAACTGGTGATGTTTTAAATGCTCAACTACATATCCGAAGAGCCTGAGCTTGTTCCACATCTAGGTTTATTAAGATGGCAGACATGTAAACTATACACCAATTATCTAGAGCTGCTCTCATAAGAGCTGTGGTTTTTATATTGACATTTTAAAACCCCATTTCTTTGACCATTCCTTCACTTTATTAATTAACATTTTTAAGTACTCTAAGTTTCGGCCCTGACCCAGAGTGCTCCATCATATGAATAAAGGGATTTTTCTGTGTTGCTCAAACTGATACAAAATATTATTAGTCATTATATTAATGAATATTGGACCAAACACACTACCCTTTGGGTTTACATTTTTTGTTGAATATTTGTTAGAATATTCTGTGCCCATTCTAACTTTTGTTTTCCCAAATAAGGAATTTAACACCCTGTATCCCAGGTTTTTAAGTTTAAAAAAGAGTCCCTATTTCCGTAGCACAGCACAACAATAACCACTTCTTTATTGGTTTGGGCTTTTTTTTCCTTCTTATTCTAGACATAGAACAGAGGCCATCGTCCAATGCCCTTTTCTCAATCCACTTTCATATCCAGAGACTATGTTATTACTCTATAGATGATTTTTTTCAACCTCTCCATAACCATCTGTTCCATGGTGTTCCCAACCTGTGACATTAGTGTCATCGTTCTAAAACTTGATAAGGCATTGGAACTATAACTGATCGCTTACAACCTGTATGAATTATGACTGTATCCCATATCTTATTAAATAATCTTAACACTACTTTAAGTGAGCTATCATTCATATTATCTAACATCCTGCAACATACTGTATTTCATCTTTACCTGGACAAGTTTAATGTGCATTAAGAATGGCTCTCTTCTATTCAAATATACTGAATTGGTAGATCCAAGTCGTCCCCTGTTACTACCTTTTTATATGTAACTCCTAGTTTTTGTGCTAGACCAGGGGTTCTTAAACTTTTGCAAGCTGGGCCCCCCCAAAGCTGGTTAGGGGTAGTTTGGGCTCCTACAGATTCCCCTGTCCCTACACCTAGGCTGGGGCCGACACCTGCAGCCCCTGTTCCTGGGTCCGTGGAGAGACCGATGCCGGCAGCCCCTGTTCCCGGGTCCATGGAGAGACCGACGCCTGCAGCCAGTTCCCGGGCCCGTGGAGAGGCCGACGCCTGCAGCCCCTGTTCCCGCGTCCGTGGAGAGGCAGACACCTGCAGCCCTTGTTTGCGGGTCCGTGGAGGGGCCGACCTCTGCAGCCCCCGCAGCCAAATAGCTCTTGCCATATTTGCGAAGCTTTGGCTTCTTCGCAACTGGCGCATCGGTTGCCTGACTTTTACGAATCAGAAACTTGTCCATAGTGGTGTTTGTTTGCTGATACAGTGTGTGTGTGAAGTTAATAAAGTTGTAATTCCTCCGTCGTGGTCTTGTGAGTGTGTTTGTATGTGTGGCTGTGAGCGACTTGCACACAAATAATGAATAAGGCTGTGTTAGAGAATAGTCCAGGCAAAGTAACTCATTTTGGAACCAAAAATCGAATTAATTGTAAAAGATTTTTTTTCGGCATAGATCATTTCTATGAGGTGTCCAGAACAACATACTAAAACTCCTAAGAAATCCCAGTTGAGGAAATATGGTAAACTGTAGTGCTAAGCGCTTTGAGTGGTCATCAAGACTACACATTTACCCTTTACCCTCAAACACTGTTGTTGAAAAATAAAATCAATACAATTAAGTGATAGTATTTTCTTGTGTACTTGAAAGGCACCTTATAGCTGTTAGAAAATAGCCTTTAAAAGGGATGTTGTTTCAGAAAAAGATGAAAAAGAGTCTCTGAATATTTCTGTGCTGTAACAAGCAAGAAAACAGGAATCTGTCTGCGTTTTTTCCTACGAATACATTTTGTACCTGCCTGACACAGAGAGAATTATGTTGCTTGAAATTCAAAAGATATCTTTATCTTCATTGGCTGAAAAACCAACAACGGTCTCCAATAAGTGAAATGACTAGGTCAGGGGACGGCAACCTGCGGCTCCAGAGCCGCATGCGGCTCTTCAGCCCCTCTGCAGTGGCTCCCTGTAGGCTACAGTGTTGTATTTTTCGCGATCGGTGAACTTAACGAATCAGTTTTCATATGATGAACGTGAGTGAACGTCACGTTCACATTCATTTCGTAAATAATCATCGTATCAGGCCTTCATGGACTAGCAGGAGCGGGTGAATGTGTGTGTGTGTTTGTGTCTGCGCACTCCCAGATAGCGGACACACACAGGCCCCGGGGCTCTGCCCCCCGCCCCGCTCACTCGCTCAGAGAGACACAGTGAGATCAGAGCTCATTAACGTGTGAAAACAGTGAAAACACAGAGTTTCTCTGGTCACAGCTGCTCAGAGATCAGATGCCCCACCAGATCCTCTGCCTCCCTTAACAGTAGAGGTACTTGTAATAAGTGTAGTGTGTTGGTAGCGATAGAGGCGAGGCTTAGCGACTTAGAAGCTCGGCTCAGCAGCTTAGAAACTCCGTTAGCTGTAGTTAGCCGGCTACCGCTAGCCGCGGAGCCACCTAGCTTAGCACGTAGCCTAGCCTTAACTAGCAGCCCCCTGACTAGTCCCGTGCAGCAGGGAGCCCAGGGCAGCTGGGTGACGGTCCGGAGGGGGCATAGTGCTAGTCTTAAAAAGCCCACGATTAAAGAGCCACCAGCTCACGTTTCAAATAGATTCTCTACACTCAGCGAGGCACCCGCTGATAAACAAACTCTGATTATTGGCGACTCGGTTCTGAGAAACGTTAGGTTAGCGACACCAGCGACCATAGTTAATTGTATCCCAGGGGCAAGAGCCGGTGACATCGCATCTAAACTAAAGCTGCTGGCTAAAACTAAAAGTAAATACATCAAAATCGGTATTCACGTCGGCAGCAATGACTCCCGGCTTCGCATGTCGGAGGTCACTAAAGTGAATGTTGAGTCGTTGTGTGCCTTCGCAAAAATGATGTCAGACACAGTAGTTTTCTCTGGCCCGCTCCCTAATACAACAGGTGATGACATGTTTAGCTGCATGTTGTCTTTTAACCACTGGCTGTGGAGGTGGTGTCCTGTAAACGGCGTGGGCTTTGTTGATAATTGGCTAACTTTTTTGAGAAAACCTGGTCTTGTTATGAGAGACGGCGTTCATCCCACTTGGGATGGAGCAGCTCTCTTATCTAGGAATATTACTAAGTCTATAACATGACAACCCATAGTTGGGACCAGGAAGCAGAGCTGCAGTGCTAAACACTTCTCTGCGCTCCCTCTGGATCAGTCACAAAACCCCATAGAGATTGTATCTGTCCACCGTCCAATTAAATTATTGAAATTAAACAATAACAGAGCGAGAACTCCACACAATAATCTAATACAAATTAAAACAACCTCTGAAACAACACAGGGAACTAAAACTTTTAAATGGGGTCTTTTAAACATTAGATCACTGTCATCAAAAGCTATTTTAGTTAATGAAATAGTCTCAGATTACAACATAGATTTATTATCCCTCACTGAGACATGGCTGCATCCTGATGTATATGTCAGTCTTAATGATCTACTCCCCCCAGTCATATAAATTCACACGTTCCCAGAGAATTTGGACGAGGAGGTGGAGTTGCTGCTATTTTTAACTCCAGTCTATCAATTAATCCTAAACCTAAACTTAGCTACAAATCATTTGAATGTCTTGTTCTTAGTCTTCCACGCCAATCCAGGAAACACCAACAGCCAATCATATTTGCTGTAGTTTACCGTGCTCCCAGGGCTTATACTGAATTTTTAACGGAAGCTGAGTTTCTATCAAACCTAGTCCTAAAGACCGATAAAATTATTATTGTTGGTGACTTTAATATACATGTTGACAATAAGAAAGATTGCCGTAGCGTAGCATTTAGTTCAATACTAGACTCAATTGGTTTCAGTCAGTCTGTACACCAACCTACTCATTGTTGTAACCACACACTTGACCTTATATTATCGTATGGTGTCGGAATTGAACATTTAACAGTACTTCCGCCCAATCCAGCTCTATCAGACCATAATTTTATAACCTTCGATTTTTCAATAACTGAATATATGCCACTAATAAAAAACTCATTTTCTAGATGTCTACCTGATAGTGCTGTAGCTAAATTTAAGGAAATAATTCCAATTACATTTAAACCCGTATTATCCGTAGATATAAAGAACAAATTCTTTAAAAACCCGAGCTCCATTGAGATCGACCACCTCGTCGATAGCTCTGCAGACTCATTACGATTAAAATTAGATTCAATAGCCCCTCTAAAAAAGAAAAATGTCAAACATAGTAAATTAGCTCCATGGTATAATTCCCAGACAAATGAGTTAAAACAATTATCAAGAAAACTAGAAAGGAAGTGGCGCTCCAGCAACCATGTTGAAAACCTTAGACTGGAAGAATAGTGTTAAAGAATATAAAAAGGCTTTCCACAAAGCAAGAGCCGCCTACTATTCAAAACTAATAGAAGAGAATAAAAACAACCCCAGGTTTCTCTTCAGCATTGTAGCCAGGCTGACAGAGAGTCACACCTCCAATGAACCCAGTATTCCTCGATCCCTAAATAGCAATATCTTTATGACCCTTTTTAATGATAAAATTCTAACTATTAGAAATAAAATCAACCATCTCCTATAAGGTACTAAGGCTCCTGCCTTAGTACCTTATAAACCCACTAGAGCACTCCGCCCCCAGAATTTAGGCCTACTTGTCGTCCCTAAAGTCTCCAAAAGAAGAGTAGGAGCCAGAGCTTTTAGCCATCAAGCTCCTCTGCTGTGGAATTAACTACCACTTTCTGTTCGGGAGGCAGACACCATCTGTTCGTTTAAGAGTAGGCTCAAAACCTTCCTTTTTGATAAAGCTTATAGTTATAGCTAATTAGTGCGGCAGAACATTACTTTTTCTATTTTATGACACATGACACACAGAGCTTCTTTTTCCAGCTTCTCCTTCCTCTTCTCCATCCCTGTCCCCCTTCCCCGGAATCCCTTTGCTTTATCATCCGCAGATCCAGGGCCTTTGTGGCCGCACCATGGATTGCGGTTTGTTGATCGCGCACCGGGGGTCGTGGTGGTGGACCCAGTGTGGCGGATTCTGTGTCGTGTGGGCTGATCGTGGTGGTGGTGGCGGACCCTGTGTCGCATTGGCATCGGGTACGGGCATTGGACCAGGACCGCGGCGGCAGCTCGTGGTGGGTGACGGTGGACGGTGACTGAGGACTGGAGTGGCGTTCTGGTCTGGATGGTGGATCGTGGTCCTGCTGGTTGCTGACCATGGACTGTGATTGCAGCGGGACTGCTTGGCATGTCATGTTGGGGTTGTCCTTTGGGATGTTTACCCTCATCAAATGCTGCTAGAGACTTTAATCTTTAATCTTGAAGACTTTAATCTTGATGATGTTTTCCTGCACGTGGCATCTATTGCACTTCTGTCCGTCCTGGGAGAGGGATCCCTCACATGTGGCTCTCTCTGAGGTTTCTACGTATTTTTACCCTGTTAAATGGGGTTTTAGTAGTTTTTCCTTACTCTTGCTGAGGGTTAAGGACAGAGGATGTCACATCCTGTTAAAGCCCTATGAGACGAATTGTAATTTGTGAATATGGGCTATACAAATAAAATTTGAATGATTGATTGATATGCTAGGTAGCGTGAATGTGTGTGTGAATAAACTTGGCTCACAAGCATTATAGTCTTGTTTTGGAGTCATTTGATTCGTGTGGGTTTCTGTCTGTGTGCTTGCTCTGTGAAAAGCTTCTCTCTTGCCGTCCGTCTCTGCTCTGGGGGCAACGCCCCAAGCTTAAGACTGTTGCCCTGGAAACACCAATGAGCATGAACCACAAAGGCCGAAGTTAACATTGGGAGATGGGCGAAGTTGAGGCACATCTGAAAGTGCCCCAACTCCGCCCACGAAATCTGCCTAACAACTCGACTCAAATAATGCGAAACGCGACTCCATAGTTGTGTATCATGACCAAGTGCACAAAAAAGCCGCAAGAAGCATTATGAAAAACGCAACAGGAAGCTCGCCATTTTAGATTTAGTGGCCATTTTGGCCATATTCCACATTTTTACTTTGATGTACTTGTCGTAGAGCTTCCATCAGGTCAACTTGAAATTTAAAGGAGTGTCATCACAACAAGATGGAGATCTAAAGTTATTGAAAGATTGATTTTTCGTCACACCGTGTAACCGTGGCGGAGCGTCAAAGTTTGATTACACGCCATCAAAACACAGGCTTCTGTATCTTGGACATATTTGGTCCAATCGAGTCCAAACTAGACACATAAGACAAGAGTCGCGACCAGCGCCCCCTGGTGGGGGGATAAAAAGGAGGCAACCCACTTAATTCTTAAAATTTAGTGGGTTGCCTCCTTTTTATCAAGGCGTTTTTATGGGGCCTTTTTAACAAAAAAAGTGCCCAAAAGTAGACTCTCTGTACTGGTTGTTGAGAGTACCACTTGTAAATGGAGCCAGACTGGACGTCAGCGAAGCATCAACACCCGGCCTAATGGCTGCGCTGACCCGGTCTGGGACAGTGACTTTACAGCAGCTGGTGGATGCAGTGGGGCCGGCCCTCACCAACTCCCAGGCCCTGTGCTCCCTGCTGGGGCTGCAGTCTACCCGAATGGCCCAGAGGATCCTGGAGCTCTGGACCCAGAGGCTCTCCAAACAGGAAAAGGACCTCCTGAGGGCCTACCAGAGGGGGGAAACTGCACCAGAGGCTGCAGACCCCTACCCGGAAGTTATCCTGAGTCCAGGCCTGGGAGAAAAGACCGGCCCCCTACTAACTGAAATAAACAAACACAAACTAACATTACACAGGTCGGACAAAGAGACACTTTACAGAAACTGTGTAAAAAAGCATCCGCCAGGCCGGACTGAACAACAGACCCCCCACTGTGTGGTCACAGAGGTGGGGAGAACATGGACCCAGCCCACAGTGGAGGATTTTATACAAACCTCGCCTTAAGAAAAGAACAGGCGACCTCCAGTCAGTGTTGTGCAAGTTCACACCTCTCATGAACTAGTTCAAAGTTCAGTTCATACAAGTAAATATGAATAGTTCACGTTCATAGTTCACCATTTAAGTTCTGAACTAGTTCATAGTTCAGTTCATTTCATAGTTTAAGGTGGAAAGTGAGAATGAAAGACTTAACTTGTTATTTATAGGAAACTTTATCCATCACTACCCATTGCCTTAAACTGTACTTCATATGTATCAATTCCTAAAATAAATGTTTTTTTTTATTACTGCTAATTTTTGCCTGTTTATTTATTCATATCCTGCAAACAAAAGGCACAACAAATCATAGTGCTATGCCTAGCTATGAAACCAATTAGACCTTAAATTCTATCATTTAAATTTATAAAATAAATGTGTGGACAGAAGACAAAAAGTTTTTGGGGGGGGTTGTTTTATTTGTCTGCTGCATCTTTACAAAATGGCTTCAGTTAAATAATGTAGGCTATGTAATATTGTAAAAAAAACATGAAATGAAAATGAAATGAAACATGAAAATCAAGATGGCTATTTTTATCAAACAGCTTAAGAGAGGTAGGTTTTTAACTTTTCAGACAAAGTCCTGAAATATTACTTGGACAACTTAACAAGTACTGATGACATACATTTGGACATCAAAACTCCTTTTTAACTCTTTATACTGTAAACTGCACCCCTGTAGAACTCAGGTGCCCCTCTGTTATGGGACTTAAAGACAAAACTTTGAGAAAACAATGTAAACAATGTTCTTATCAAAGAATCACACAAGCTTGCTTAGTTAACAGTCTAGACTGCTGCTTTTTGTTAGCATTTAAAAGCTATTGCTTTTCAAAGTTGGCATCTCCCAACCTGTTTCTCCTGGGCCTAAATATCTGGCCACCAATGCTGAATAGCCTCTCTACTGCAGCGCTCGAAGGGAGTGCTGTGTTGTATTTAGATGATAAGGTGCGTCGGATGAAGTGGCTGAGGTTGCATCTCTCCTTTCACTTGCCATTTTTGTAAGACGCCAGAGCTGTTGTGTTGCAGGTATGGCCTGCCCCTTTAAGTAAAGTTTGTAGTGTGTGACGTAGTGCACCTGGGTATCGTAGGAAAACTGTGTTTATAACGAGAAGTGACGGACCACCTAGAGGTGATGCGAGTGTTGCTTCTGCTGTATATCCGAGAAATAAAGTGGCCGCATTCCAAGTAAAGAAACATCTCCTCCTCCTTCTTCACGGAGCGGTCCGGACGGCTGGTTACCGGCCAGACAGCGAGCCAAGAAAACCCGTGAGCCGAGCTCCAGACTACGGCTCGGAGCCGAGACACTGGCCAGAGAAGAAAACACTTGGAATACGTTGCTTGTTTGGTGTGCATGTGTGTGTGCGATGAATCATGGGTAACGTAGTGCGAAGTCGAGTTACTTGGTTCAGGTTAGGCTACATCGCGGGAATTTCACGGGCACTGAGCAACGACATGGTGCAAGCATTCGATTTAGACAGCGTCTCTCCTCAGGAGAAGGAAAATATTCCGTAACGTTTTAGCTAGACCTCAGATAATATTGTAACGGACTGGTAGTTAGGTTTATGTTCTGTTTGACTGCTATGTGTTTGTTATGACTTATGTTCAGCTAACTACACCATGTCAGTAAGTATTGGGATTTCCAGAGGGTCAGTGAACCAGTCGGGGTGGGGCAAGTGACAGTTCTAGACTAATGGCTGGAGAGTTACCTGGCATGACAGGCTCTCATTGGCTGATGAGTTGGCACGTCAAGGGTGAATGAGGAAGGGGAGTGAAGAACACAGTGGTGGATGATAGGAGTGTCGGAGTTACAACAAGAAGTGTGTCATGTTCGCTGGACTTTAATAAAGTTACACATAAAGAGAGAAGTTTCCTGTCGTCTATAAGCGAGGACGCTGAAATATGAACGTGTTCACCGTTCAAATTCATTATTTGTCATTGAGTTGCGTTCAGTTCACCGTTCTCACAAAAGTGAACGTGTTCAATGAACGCGTTCTTTTGCGTTCGTTCATGCACAACACTGCCTCCAGTGGATAATTTTACACGGCACCGTCGCTTCCAACGCTTTTATTTCTATTCTTAATCCAACCGTTTTTGGCAAGTGTCCATTTTGCGACCTACGTGAGACTATTTATCAGGTTTTTACTGAGTGCAAGAGACTGACAAGTTTCTTCGCTCTTTTAACTGCGGTTTTTAGTGATTTTAACATCACTTTTACTTAGAAGGTTTTTATCATGGGAGCTGCCTACAACAAAGCAAATAAAGATAAGTGGCAGCTCCTGAACCACCTCTCAGGCGAGGCCAAGATGGCCATTTACATCAGTCAAAAAAAAACAGGGTAGAGAACAGAGACGGGCAGGAAGCGGGGGCGGTGTGGATGATAAACCTCCGGGCCAGACTCCGACTCGAGTTCAGTTTTACACAATGGTATCCGATCTCGATTCTTTTTATAGAATTTGGTGTTTTAATGACATCCTCTGCAGCGTCACGAACAATGAGCTGTCCTTTCCACACTTTTTAACAGACTGAGTATTTTTACATGAGCACTTTTGTGTATTTATTGAATAATGTTGTAAGCAAGTGTTTTGTAAAAATGAAGAATATGTAAATAAAGTGTGACAAATCAAAATCTCTCCTGTACTCATATCTTTGTGAGGACCATTTTAAGTATAAGTATACTGAGGACATTTTGGCCGGTCCTCACTTTTTACATTACATATCATTTTTGCTGATCTACAATTAGGGCATTGAACATCTATGAGGGGCCATTCAGGGGTTCATTGTATATCAGTTTAGATGGGTGAGAATGCAAACATGGAATCTGTACATGTGTCTCTCTTCAGGCACGTGCACAGACATTTTGGGGGGCAGGTGCTCAAACCCCAAAAAAGGGCACCCATCGGCAAAATTATGAAATTAAAAATAATTATAAATTAAAAAAAAATGTATGACATTTTCAACTTAACAAACTAAATTAAATTATCAAATTGAATAAATAAATGACTAACAGGCAAAAACAGACTTACACTAATAATATACCACAATATCATTGACTGTCATGTAGCTCAACTTAAGACCTACCTTTCATTTTAATAATTACGATTTTAAATGAAACAAAACTAGTGAACTTGTCTAATTTGTAGAACAGTAAAACTGCCTTTAAATTCTCTGCCTGCCTTTCTGCCTGTATCTGTCTCCCTCTCTTGATTAAATATGAAAAACGTCAGTAAACAGCTGGACAAGGCCTCGAAATCACGGATTTCGTGAGTTTTTTGTTTGTTTATTTTTTAGGAAACGTCGGACAAATTGCGACGTAATGTTTTCAGCGGCGCTAATGCTGTGGTTAATTTATCACCAAACAAAGTCGGAGGCAGGCACGTGCACAGACATTTTGGGCAGGTGTTCAAACCAAAAAAAAGGGCACCCATCGCCAAAATTATTTATGAAATTAAAAATAATAATAATGAATAAATAAATGATGGCTCCCCTGGACCAGGTAGGGTTACTGATTCTCCCTCATCTGTTTTACAAGTTGATGGCCTGATCCAAGATAAAGGAGAGCTGCTACCCTGAGCTGCTTGCTGCATTTCCCTGTCCTTCTGCATTTGGAGTCTCTCTTTTCTTGGCATTATGCTGCAAATTTTGTAAATGAGATAAATCAATGTCGTGCATAATAATCAAGAGTGACTGAAATAATCTCTATAAAGCTGACAACACAGTACACACACATTTTTTATGTTTTCTGACAGATTTGAAGCATAAGCAGCATTACACTAATAATATACCACAATATACCTCACCAAACTGTCATGTAGCTCAACTTAAGACCTACCTTTCATATCAATAATTACGATTTTTAATGAAACAAAACTAGTGAACTTGTCTAATTTCTAGAACAGTAAAAGTGCCTTTAAATTTTCTGTCTGCCTGTCTGTCTGTCTGTCTGTCTGCCTGTCTTTCTGTCTGTCTGTCTGTCTGTCTGTATCTCTCTCCCTCTCTCTATTCACGGATTTCGTGAGTTTTTTGTTTGTTTATCTTTAAGGAAACGTCGGACCAGTTGAGACATAATGTTTTCAGCGGCGCTAATGTTGTGGTTCATTTATCACCAAACAACGTCGGAGGATTGCACAAACACCGTCATTACCTGTTTGTCTGATGCTGCGGGTCAGAGAAGAAGTGGCTGCAGCCATTTGACGCTCAGCTGCATGAGGAGGAGTAGGGGCGCGGGGGGCATGTGAGCGCCGCGGAGCATGTCAGGGCAAAATTCTCACAAGAACTCAAATAAATGCCTAGCCTGATGTTGTCATACTCACAATTCTTGTCAGAATGTGAGTCTGATACCGCTCCATTGGGCTGTGATTATGGGGCGTGTTTCAACCGAACCAGGAAATAAAATTCCTCTTCGCTCAATTGGATAGACCTACAACCAATCAGAGCAACGTAGTATGTGACGTATGTAAAGCGACGCATAGTTGTTGTCATCAGAACTCAACTGCACGCACGCTGGAAGACGTAGAAGAAGATAAGTAGAAACGATTTTTGCCGGGGTTGTAAAAATAATTTAAGGATACACGGAGAGCTTACCAACACGATCAGCATTTTTGAGAGAAACAGTAAATGTAACAGCCCCCCCCCCCCCCCCCCGCTTCCTCAAACAAGACGCAGAGTTTCTCTACTGATGGCACACGGCTCTTTATTGTTCACTTCATCGTAGCCGTAAATACACGTATACGATATTTTAATCCATAAAACCAAACACAAACGTTAAAATACAATAAACAGACAAGTCACCACGAGACAAGTCTGATGCGTTAACCTGACATAGCCACTCCCGTTCCGCGCTACCTGCAGCAAGGTTAATGGGACCATCTTCCTTACCTTGTTCCGCTGGCGAGGGGTGTTAAACTATAGTTTTTGAGAAATGCCGCACAGCCGGCGTCCTGTCATTGTTCCTGCTCCTATCCTTGTGCCACTTCAGTAAAGACTGCAGTAAAGTGAGCCCTCATGTGGAAAGCCAGCCGCCGGCGCTGTACGGCAGGTGTCTTATTGCACTGGTCCGCAAGCGAGGGATCTGGTGCATCTATTAACATGGTCCGCTCCTTAAACTGCAGGTATTTTTGCGAGGGGAGTCGCTACGTGTAAAACAAAATAAGCCCAACACAAAATAACAGAATAAAACAGTATGCATAAAGTGGCAGGTGTAGCAGTCAGTTACAGTAAAGATGAATGCACGTAAGAACAAGTTCTCCGTTTAGGATTACAGCTCCACAACACATCAAACAAATCGTATCGCATTTGTCGGCGGGCATGTTTGTTGATGGTTGTTGAAAACAAATTCAACCCAAGCGCACTTTGATGACGTGGTTGATTACGTTAC
Source organism: Pleuronectes platessa (assembly GCF_947347685.1). Lineage (NCBI taxonomy): Eukaryota > Metazoa > Chordata > Actinopteri > Pleuronectiformes > Pleuronectidae > Pleuronectes > Pleuronectes platessa. The sequence goes on from NC_070641.1 coordinate 1,049,556, forward strand.
ATTTACCTGACAATCTGATTGGTCCGGTCGATTTCGAACCGGGCATAATTTCTCCCCAACGGAGCGACTCCAGACCGAACTTCCCGACCTCAAATGTTGTGGGTGGGGCTAAGTTCGTCTGGCATCCAGGCTAATAAATGCCCGTCAGATATCAAAACACATTTGGGGGGAATTGATGACAGAGAGAGTAATTTTTATTCTTAAATATTGTTGAATGAAGCACCACTAGGGGTCTATCTGTGCACGTGTCTGTCTCTCTTGTGAGCTCACCTTTAGAGATCTGCTGCTTTTCCAGTTACACTCGTTAGTCAAGATATAAGCTGGTGTGAAGGACAGTCCACATTCTTCATCATGGCAGTGAACATCCCAGGAGTGATATTGATGGTGCTTTTCTACCTGCTGGTCCTTGGGACCGGCATCTGGGCTTCGTTCAAGTCCAAGAGGGAACAGAAGAAAAGTGGAGCCAATGAGATGGAGATGACGTTACTGGGAAACCGGAGCATCAACTGGGTGGTGGGGATCTTCACCATGACAGGTGAGGACAGCTCAGCTGAAGACAACTGGGTGGAAACTGACTGTCGCGGGATGGAGGCAGAAAGATCTGGCAAATTATAAAACATTACTTTTAAAAGAAAACATCATGAATTGTTGTTTAATATGAATAATAAACAGCCAAATCAGATTTGACTAACAACAGTCTTGGTTGGGTGAAGTCCTACTGGTCCTATTGATCAATAATACTGAATTATGATCTCACCTTTAGTCTTTGTCCAAATGTCTGCTGTGTGTTGATCCATCCTGCAGCTACATGGGTTGGAGGAGGCTTCATTGTGGGCACAGCTGAGATGGTGTACACTCCGTCAATGGGACTAACCTGGGCAGCCACGATGTTAACTGCATACAGCTTATCTTTTATTCTATGTAAGTTGAAGTTAGCAATTTAACTTCATCAGTTCACCTTGAGTTGAATCATTATTATTGTGATTTCTTGATTTTATCATTAGTTTCTGTTTTTCCCCTCATTAGTGTGTCACCATGATGGACCCTTTCCACATCAACTATGGACAAGTTGTGACAGCTGGACTGAGCCTGGCCTCAATTTCTATTGATATACTATGTCTAGGATCAACACTGATTGGTTTAAGTAAGTAATAATATACAGAATCACTTTAACCTCTCTTCATATACACTCCTGATCAAAATCTTAAGACCAGTTAAAAAATTGCATGAATTTGCATTTTGCACTGTTGGATATTAGGAAGGTTCTAAGTAGAGCTTCAAAATGCAAAAAGAAGAAATGGGAACAAGAGACCAAAAGTTGTGAGCAGGCAATTTATTGAAAACAACAATTTAACTCAAATAGACTGTTCATCACCTGATCAAAAGTTTAAGACCACAGCCTTTAAAAGCCAAAATCTGTGCAAAAATTTGGATTCCATGTCATTTCCTGTCAAGAAATCACACTGTGAAGATCTCTTGATGGCAAAGGCAAAAAAGCTCACCGTCTTTGAACGTGGTAGGATTGTTGAACTGCATAAACAAGGCCTCTCACAATGTGCCATCGCTGCTGAGGTTGGACGCAGTAAGAGAGTCATTTTGCATTTCTTAAAAGATCCTCAGGGTTATGGAACAAAAAAATCAAGTGGTAGACCCAAAAAATCTCACCGACGCTGAGCCGGAGGATCCGAATGGCTGTCCGTCAAGACACGGGACGATCCTCGTCCCAAATTAAGGCCATTACTGGTGCTGACTGCAGCCCAATTACCATCAGACGGCATCTGCGAAGGAAGGGCTTCAAAAACAAGAAACTTCTTCAAAGGCCACGTCTCCTTCAACGCCACAAAATTGCCCGTTTAAACTTTGCAAGGGAGCATCAAACATGGGACATTCAAAGGTGGAAGAAAGTTTTATTCTCTGACGAGAAAAAATGTAACCTTGATGGTCCTGATGGCTTCCAACGTTACTGGCATGACAAGGAGATGCCACCTGAGATGTTTTCTACGCGGCACAGTGGAGGGGGCGCCATCATGATCTGGGGTGCTTTTTCCTTCAATGGAACAATGGAGCTCCAGGTTGTGCAGGGGCGTCAAACAGCAGCTGGCTATGTGGAGATGTTGCAGCGGGCATCCCTCATGACTGAGGGCCCTCGTCTGTGTGGTAACGACTGGGTTTTTCAGCAGGACAACGCTCCAATTCACAATGCTCGTCTGACCAAGACTTTTTTCCAGGAGAATAACATCACTCTTTTGGACCATCCTACGTGTTCCCCTGATCTTAATCCAATTGAGAACATTTGGGGATGGATGGCAAGGGAAGTTTACAAAAATGGACTTCAGTTCCAGACAGTGGATGCCCTTCGTAAAGCCATCTTCACCACTTGGCGCAACATTCGCACTAGCCTTTTGGAAATACTTGCATCAAGCATGCCAAAACAAATTTTTGAAGTGATCAACAATAATGGTGGAGCTACTCATTACTGAGTCAGTTTTTGACACTTTAATTTCTGTTTTAGGAGGGTTATTTTTTCTTTTAGCTGTGGTCTTAAACTTTTGATCAGCTGATGAACAGCCTACTTCAGTTAAATTGTTGTTTTCAATAAATTGCCTGCTCACAACTTTTGGGCTCTTGTTCCCATTTCTTCTTTTTGCATTTTGAAACTCTACTTAGAACCTTCCTAAGATTCAACAGTGCAAAATGCAAATTCATGCAATTTTTTAACTGGTCTTAAGATTTTGATCAGGAGTGTATGTGTGTTTTTAAATGTCAATTTAAAATAAATGTATGTGAAGGAATATGAGTGATACTTTCACAGTCTGTATATAAATAAAACCTCACTGATACAAGGTGTTTAACAGGAGGCACCATGAGTGTGGTCCTGAATTTGCCCTACACTTTGTGTATCTGGATCTCTGCTGCAGCTGTCATCATCTACACTCTGCTGGGAGGTCTCTACTCTGTGGCCTACACTGATATTATTCAGCTTGTTCTTATATTCATTAGCTTGGTGAGTTGCTGTTCTTTAAGGTTTTATAAAGTGCTGGAGTCCTTGTCCATTACTTACATTTGTATTTGTCTCTGCAGTGGCTGTGTGTTCCCTTCGTCTTGATGAACCCTAAATGCTTGGACATCAGCGAGACACTGATGAACAACACCTTACACGCTCCCTGGATTGGTGCACCAGGACTGGAGAAGACCGGGATCATAATGGATGAATTCTTGATGTTTGTAAGATGGAGCAAAACTGTGGCTTATGTCAAATGTACTTCACTAGTGTTGAGAGAAATCCTCAAGATAAAGACACATGACTCATATTTTAATTCTGTTTAATTTTCAAGGCACTGGGAAGTCTGGGATATCAGTGTTTACACCAGAGGACGTTGGCAGCTTCTTCATTAGCCACAGCTAAGCTCTTGTGCTTAGTCGCTGCTTTCCTCATGCTTGTATTTGGAACACCTCCAATACTGCTTGGGGCAGCTGCTGCATCTACAGGTACTGACAACTTCTACATACTAATGTAAACTGTGAAATCTAACATCCACTTATCTGTTGTATTTAATGTTACGGAAAGAACAAAACATGTTAAATCACTGGTTAAATCACAGGAAACCAAGGAGCAGCATCTGTGCATAACTTAGTGAGCAGGTACAGAGCAAAGTGACCTTTTGTTGATTTGTTTACTAAACAGTGGTTTTGAAACCAAGGTTGATCAATAACCATATAAAACAAAGTGCTGAGTCACAATCCTTAGTGCAGCTGAGTCAACTGTAAGAAAATAACTATTTTACCGTCCAAACATAAAAAGACCCCTGTTGTGCAATTTATACATTAACCGTGACACAATTAAATGGTGTACCTTTCGGCATTCAATAAATGTGGTTATAAGTAATAATATTTAATATTAATATTAAAAACATTAAAATTTAATTATAACTTTAATTGATTAAAGTTACCCGGGACACCACCCTTTAAAGAACGTAAAATATGTATTGTTAAAGTCTCATGAAAGTACTCACTATGAATTTGGAACTCTGATTAACAATTAAATAAATAACTATAACCAAAATGACCATATAGATAGTTAGTTTAGTTGAAGGATATAGAGTTCTTGACATTGTAGAGGTTGGCAAAATTCACTTAGGCAACATTAATGTAAACAACACTTGTGAAAGAAAAACATTGATTATGAAGATAATAAAGTGAAAAACTTTATTGAAGTGAAGTGTGTGTGTGTGTGTGTGTGTGTGTGTGTGTGTGTGTGTGTGTGTGTGTGTGTGTGTGTGTGTGTGTGCGCGTGTGTGTGTGTGTGTGTTGGTGCCAAATTCTAATTTGGAAAGTAGCATGTTGCATGCAAAGAAAGGCTGTGAAGAGCATAACTGACATTAACTTTCAAATCATTTAAAACCAAAATATGAGCACGAGAGCTGACGCTGGTACATGGGGCCAAAGAAGACAATGAGAAAGAGACACTGGATAACACATTTCCTCAGATTGAGGCCTCAGAGCCAATGATTAGCTCAGAGTGTGAGATTCCCTGAATATCTGTTGTTTGAATCCTAACACAGACCAGGAAGTTCTATCACATCCTACATCCTCATGGAGACTTCTGCATCCAAACACAGGGGCATTAAGACCAGTGGACATAGATGTAACTGTTGCCACTATATTAATGTAATATGTTATAAAGGTTTCTAATGTTTATTTTGTATTTGTATATATCATTGCTGTAATTAGAGATAAGACTTTTATTTTGAAGCCTCCACTGAGCTGCATGTTTGAGAAGAACCTTCTAGAAGAAACACGGAGAATAGTGATGGGAAGTTCGGATCTTTTTACCGTGTCGGTTCTTTGAATCTCGTTCAGTAAAATGAACGAACCTCTTTTTGAGTCATTCGTTCGTTTCAAGGGGGGGGGGGGTGCAAACGATCCAAAGACTCGTACCCGGCAGATGAACGAATCGTTCAACTCCCGACCGTGTGTTTGGATCAATGATCGGGTTCATCTGCCCACAGAGTCTTCGGCCGACGTGTCGGCCACACAGAGCGAGCGGCGCACGGGAAAATCGCCCGGCACCTCCATACCGCTGCACGTCCACCCGTGAACATGAACGGGAATCTATGGAGCTGCTGATTCGCACGCTGCCAGCACATCCAGCTGGCCCGCCGCATCCGCAGACACAGAGCTTAAACTGCTGCTGATCCACTGACTATAACAACGCCGCATTCAAATAAAAATGTGGGAAAGAATATTGTACAGTATCTAATATTGTGTTGGTCATATTTAAATCATTCATTATTTTTTTTGGGGGTGGGGGAAAGAGAGGATAAAATAAAAGAATCGCATATTAAATCTTAATCGTTCAGCCCTATTCACAAGTCATAATGACTGGTTTTGTTATTTTCACTTTACATTTACACTTACAGTTTAGTGCAGTGTAATTATTTCCCGTGATAATTAAATGCCAGTGTGACAATAAATGACAATTTAAAACCATACAAACTGTCATGTTTTACTGTATTTAATAGAGGAGGTTTTCTTAAAAAATATATGATCTGCCACACAAAAGCTGTCAGTCATGGCTGCTTTTTAACAGCGGTCACGCGAAAGGGAATGAGGTAACTGTTTCCTCTTCTGAGCCTATGGAGGTCACGTAGAAAATGATCCAAAGACTCGTACCCGGCAGATGAACGAATCGTTCACCACCGACCGTGTCTTCAGATCAGTGTTTCGTTCTTCTGCCAACAGAGTCTTCGGATCAGTGATTCGTTCATCTGCCGGATACGAGTCTTTGGATCCTTTCTTCACGTGACCTGCATCAGCCTATGCAACAGTCCCGATGCGCGCCCACGAGAAAATGAACGAATCTCTCTTTGAGAGGACTCGTTACTCCCAAGTCCTTGTAAGGATTCGTTCAAAACGAACGAATCGTTCACGACCGACACATCACTAACGGAGAAGTAACACGAAGAAGAGACACGGAGAAGCAGGCAGATGTAGTTACGTGCATGTCTAAGAGTTTAAGTAAGAAAAGATAAGAAGAATCCTTTTCAAGAGCATGCAGCCAACGAGGTATTTTGTTTGTTATTTATTTTAACTTTAACTGTAATAATTGATACTGTGTTTGCTAGTTAGCTAACGCTGTATGTTGTGTCTTTTGTTGCCGTGTGTGGCGCAGTTTTCACGGTTTGATGTGGAGAACAAGACTTCATTAAAGACCCTTGGAGGAAACCATTTGCTGTCTGACTGTGCTTGGGAGGGAGTCACAGTGAAAACTCGGACTGTTCGTCGACGCAAGTGGGCGGAGCAGCAAGAAGTGTCAAGACTAGAGCTATTCTCAACGTGGTGGCTACGGTGCTTGGAACGATCGTGCAGATGAGTCGAAATCACGCACTTTCACACAGTTGAAGACGCACACACACACGCTGTTTGAGCATTTGTTTGAAAGCAAATCCATAAGAAACTTGGACACTAATAAGAGTGGGCTAAGAAGAGGGCTTTGCTAAAGTTTGCTTAAAGGTTTATGTGTGGGTTGAAGTACTGTTGTGTGAGTGATGAATGAAACTTATTTGCTTAGCATGTACAACTGAATCTTGCCATTTACTGTATAGCCAGTTTTAAGAAGCTAAAGGCTTAAAGTTGTAGGCTACATACTTTTTCGTTTTGAATTTCTAATATATTGATTTAAAGTGCGTTTTGTTGTTATACTAAGTGAAGGCTATTTGCCATTTGATGTTTAAGTTCTCAAGAAGTTTTCCAAGGGAACCGAGATTTAATTTATACATTTTCTAAGTGCATTTACTGCTATTGATTATCATAGCTTATGATAATATTTTCAGTTTAAATATTAAAACACTGCAGATACACACATTTAATACAGATTTAAGTAAGCTTTAGCAATTCATCCAGACATTTATTATACTCTAGAGTTCTTTTATTGACATTTACATGTAAGTTAGGATAAGCTAGACCCTTTGATAATGGCAGAGCCTAGTCAGTCTTTAACTCAGGTAAGGGACAATGTTAGAGATAGTGAAAATGAGCTGGTTGAAGATCAAGCTAGAGACACTGAAGCCCAACCAGAAGAAGTGCCTCAGCCAAGACGCAGTGAACGGATCCGTAATCTTACAGAAAAAGGCAAAGAAATGCAGGACAAGAAAATTAAACCACTGCAACAAAGATTTAACTACATTTACCAAAAATGGAGAACACAAGTTAAATCAGCTAAGCAGGCATTATCACAATCATCAGAGCCATTAGCAGACGGTCTGCTTCATGATATCATTGGCGACACCAGAGGCCTTTGTGCAGACGTCCAGCGTGTTTATGAAGAGCTGCGCAGAGTCACAACACCAGACTGTGATATGCGTCGAAGAGTGGATCGGTGTGTAGAGATTTCCAACTTCATCGTGTCCAAAGCCACGAGTCGTCTGAGAGGAAAGACGCCAGAGGGAGAAGAACAAGATTGGCCAGATGCAAGCTCTCTTTGGAACTCAAGCACGAGTGAATCTGGAACTTCCTCCTCTATCTTAAAGGGTGCCTCAGAGCATTCAAACATGTCTTCTGTGAAACGTCAAGAAGCTGCCGCCGACGCTGCTGCAAGCCAAGCTGTTCTGGAAGTGTTGCAAGAACAAGGAAGAGAACAATTGGAAATACAGCGCCTGGAAGCAGAGGTTAAAAGGAAGAGTGCTGCTCAAGAGGCCGCCGCTCTAAAGCGTCGTTTAGAGCAAGAAGCAGAAAAGGTGAAGAGAAGAATAAGGAGAGAAGACGAGGACGCTAAAATAAAAGCTGAACTGGAAGAAGAGCACACAGCTATGCAAAGAACTCTTGAGGAAAGACGGAGAAGAATACAGCATTTGGAGGCCATGAAGGAGCTCAGTGCAGCACGAGCAAGAATGCAGGTGTACAACCAAGAACCAAAAGACATCCTAGGCCATGGGTTGGTTGCAGATAACCAGCTGCGGAGCCCCACAAGACACCTGCCCCTGCCTGTGTTTCCTGCCCCTCAAGCTGTCACAACCTCCTCAAGTGAAAGCACAACAGAGCTTGTCAAGATCCTTGCAGATGCTTTAAGTGCCAACAGAATCCCAGTTCCTGAACCTTCAGTATTCAGTGGCAATCCATTAAAATACAGTGACTGGAAGCTGTCTTTCCAAACTCTGATAGACCAGAAGAATATTCAAGAGAAGGAGAAGATATACTACCTCCGTAGATATGTAAGTGGACAAGCCAAGAGTGCACTGGATGGCTATTTCCTACTTGGGACTGAATCTGCCTATGTGTCTGCATGGGAGATTTTGGAGGAAAGATGTGGAAACCCATTTACAGTTGCAAAGGCATACAGAGACAAACTCCAAGCATGGCCCAGGATCGGCACTAAGGAGAGCTTTGAGCTCAGAGAGTTTGTTGATTTTCTCATAAGTTGCGAGGCCGCAATGGTCCACATCAAGGCATTGGAGATTCTAAACGACTGCAATGAAAACAGAAAAATACTGTTAAAGTTACCTGACTGGCTAACTGCAAGATGGAATCGGAACGTCATAGAAGCTGAAGAGAAAAGCAGCAAGTTCCCCTCCTTTAGTCAGTTTGTCAAATTTCTGATAAGAGAAGTGAAAATCGCTTGTAATCCAGTTACATCATTGCAGTCACTGAAACAAGGTGAAATTGAAAAGCCAAAACAACAAAGATATCAAAGTTTTAACGCAAAGACACTGACTACAAGCTCCAATGAAGACAGTGTGAAAACCTGCACTCCTGTAAGAAGACTGGCACACTTTGCTCAAATGCAGGAAGTTTGTGGAAAAAGCCGTCTCAGATAGAGTAAAGTTTGTCCAAGCTGAAAGGCTGTGCTTCGGTTGCCTTAGGCCCGGTCACCTCTCAAAGAGTTGCAACAAAAGGAGTGTTTGCGACACATGCAACAGGCGCCATCCTACTTGTCTGCATGAAGAGAGAAACACAGGCCTACAAAGAGCACCACAAGTCACACAAAGTCCAAGTCAAGACAGGTCAACCACAAGGCAGGAATGGAGTAGGGAAAGGCCCCAAGCAACACAACGTGAAACAATTGCAGTAGCTACTTCAAATAGAGTAATCCTTAAGGAAAATAATAAACAAACATCTGCAATAATTCCTGTCTGGCTGTCATCTGCAGCTCAACCATCACAAGAAGTACTTACATATGCTCTTTTGGATTCGCAAAGTGACACGACCTTTGTTCTCAGTGAAGTAGTTAATGCTTTGGAGGCCGACAAAGAGCAAGTCAAGTTAAAACTCTCTACTATGACTTCAAGAACAACACTAGTAAGTTCTCAGAGAGTAAACAACCTTCAAGTCCGTGGCTTTTACTCCAACAAGAAGGTCTATTTACCACCAACCTACACACGTGACTTTATTCCCGCCAACAGAACTCACATTCCAACAGCTAAAACTGCTAAAGCTTGGTCCCATCTAGAACACCTCCAAGATAATGTGGCACCTTTACAAGACTGTGAAGTAGGTCTGCTCATTGGGTACAACTGCTCGCAAGCCTTACTCCCACGAGAAGTTTTGTCTGGCGAAGAAAATGAACCCTATGCACAGCGCACAGACCTTGGGTGGAGCATTGTCGGCCCTGGGAATGCCTGTGTCGATTATGGAGATGCCATCGGAATCAGCCATCGCAAAGTAGTGAGACAAGTGTCACCAGGAGTTAACCCCTCAGTCAGTCTGAAAACTGAAGTACACTATGTGAATAGAACCAAAGTCAAAGAAATCAACCCCTCAGACATCCTTAAGGTCCTTGAGTCAGACTTCTCAGAAAGAGCTGGAGAAGAGGATCCTTTGTCTCAAGACGATCTCAAGTTCCTGTCAAAGATAAGAGAAAACATCAAACAAAAGGATGATGGGCACTATGAAATGCCATTACCGTTCAAACAGGAAAGACCAAAACTACAGAACAACAAGATATGTGCAACACATCGTCTCAATTGTCTTCAAAAGAGGCTAAAGAAGAATGAAGCATACTACAAGGATTACGTGAACTTCATGAACGACATAATTTCACGTGGCGATGCAGAGAAAGTTCCTGAAGAGGAAATTGACCACAGCCCGGCTTGGTATATTCCACACCATGGAGTTTATCATTCCCATAACCAGGGGAAATCCGTGTGGTATTTGACTGTTCTGCCAAATTTCAAGAAACATCTGTTAACGATCATCTACTCACCGGACCTGACCTGACAAACATGTTAGTGGGTGTCCTGTGTAGATTCCGAAAGGGCTCCATCGCAGTGATGTGTGACATTGAAAGGATGTTTCATCAGTTTCATGTGAAAAAAGAAGACCAGGATTACTTACGATTCCTATGGTGGGAGTATGGCAATCTGGAAAACACACCGTCAACCTACACAATGAAGTCCACCATCATTCTTCCCCCACCTGGACAGTTTATCATGGAAGATCTTTATCTTCAAAAGAGGTGGCGTCGAGTTCAATATCTAGCCAATGAGTTTTGGATTCGATGGAAAAAGGAATATCTTTTGAGTTTACAACCAAGACAAAAGTGGCAGAAGAACAGAAGAAACCTAAAAGTAAACGACATTGTGCTTTTAAAGGATGATCAAGCCCCACGTAATGAATGGAAGCTGGCCAGAATAACAGAAGTTTATCCAGGGTCAGATGATAGGGTGAGAAAGGTCAGATTGTTAGTTAGTGAAACCACATTTAATGAAAAGGGTAAATCCACTACTAAGACAGTTTTCTTGGAGAGACCTGTGCATAAGTTGGTTACTCTGCTTGAAGCAGACCCAGTTTAATATGTCTAATGTTTATCTTCATTCTATAGAAGAAGTTTAATGTTTATCTTTGCATTCCACACGTAATGGTTAATGACAGATGTGTAATGTTTTAAGGTCAAAGACTTTAACTGCAACAGTCAGTATGTATGAGGAAATCTCAGAAGTAAGGTTTTGTGATTTGGTGGGAGTGTAACTGTTGCAACTATATTAATGTAATATGTTATAAAGGTTTCTAATGTTTATTTTGTATTTGTATATATCATTGCTGTAATTAGAGATAAGACTTTTATTTTGAAGCCTCCACTGAGCTGCATGTTTGAGAAGAACCTTCTAGAAGAAACACGGAGAAGTAACACGAAGAAGAGACACGGAGAAGCAGGCAGATGTAGTTACGCGCATGTCTAAGAGTTTAAGTAAGAAAAGATAAGAAGATTCCTTTTCAAGAGCATGCAGCCAACGAGGTATTTTGTTTGTTATTTATTTTAACTTTAACTGTAATAATTGATACTGTGTTTGCTAGTTAGCTAACGCTGTATGTTGTGTCTTTTGTTGCCGTGTGTGGCGCAGTTTTCACGGTTTGATGTGGAGAACAAGACTTCATTAAAGACCCGTGGAGGAAACCATTTGCTGTCTGACTGTGCTTGGGAGGGAGTCACAATAGATGGCACCAGTTCACTGAGCACAGTTGTCTACAGTTCAACAAGATTGACTTTCTTTCATTAAAATAAGTTCTTATTGCAACTTAGGTCCTTTGTTGGGTTCTTTGTTTAAACTGCGACAAATGACAGCGAGATCTACTGAACTACAAAGATTGTGATCTCAACATGTTGTGTGTCTCTTATCATGTAAAGTGTGATGGTGAGATACAAAATCAGATATCGTAATGGTCGGAAATTACTCCTTCATATTGCTGGCATTTTAATCTGTGATGTTACAGGGCACTTAAAATCTTTTGTATATACACAATTTCATTTGAACCACTTCACCATAATATTTTAATAAAGTTGATTAAATGATCTCTGAATCATTGCAGCTGGTTTATTTAGAAAAGACAGGACAACAAATCTTGACTATAATGGCTTCAAATTCTAAACACAAACATAACAGTCAACCTTACAAAGAGAAACACAAAGACTCACGATGGGAACCAGGACAAAGACAGAAAGTAAAGTGAGAGAGATACACAAAGAACAAAGATTCAAAGTAAAACAGGTAACGAAGAATTCAAAGTACAACACAATAATCAAACACAGAGTGGTGGAAGACAGTGAGAAAGAGACACTGGATTATACATGTCCTCACCTTCAGCCACACTCTTGGGTGAGAGCTTGTGTGAGAGGTTGTGTGCAGTTTGTGTGCACTTTGTGTGGTGTTTCTGCTGTGTGAACGTGAATGTGGCTCCAGATGAGGATAACAGATGACATTCAGACTAAAAACAGAAGTTGAATATGAACGTCACGGCTTCCAGACACTTGGATGACAGCACAGGAGCAGTGTGGAGGCATGTTTGTTTTTACATCTGGAAAGTGAGGTCACTTTATCTTGCGTAATAGAAGAGATTTACAAAAGATTTGAAGTAACATTTTAAACATTTTTCAGAAGGGAGGAGACCAACTAAAACACAAACACTTGAATGAGTTGCCATGACAGATACAAGTTTAATCAAAGTTTTTCAGCCTCGTGTTCAGACCTGACCTCAGGTCGCCTTGTAGCCACGCCCATTCTCTGCACCGTGAGGCCAGACAGTCCTAACCTCCACAAACCACCGCAAATGTTATGGAAATCGAATGATAGTTGTAAAACAAAGCTTCCTTCCTGTTGCCAGTAGGTGGCGCCATCACTATACCTAAAGTTTCCCCCAGTTGTTGCTGTGATTTCAAGTCATGATTTCTCATCAGGCCGGGACTCTTGTCTTACATTTCTAGGTTGGACTTGATTGGACCAGATATGTCTGAGATTCAGAACATGGTGATTTGATGGCGTGTAATCAAACTTTGATGCCACGCCACGGTCACCAGTGTGACGAAAAATTGCAATTCAAGGTAGTTTATATCTCAATCTTGTTGAGATGACACTCGTCTTGATTTGAAGTTGATCCGATGAAAGCTCCACGACAAGTGCATCAAAGTAAAAATTTGGAATATGGCCAAAAGGGCCACTAAATAAAAAATGGCGGGCTTCATGTTGCTGTAGTTTTAACATCTGATTGCATGTTTCCCGTCAGATAATGTTGTTTCCTGTCATCAAAAAGTCAAAGACATCTTCGGCTCGAGGGCATAGAGACAGACAGCTGACGTCATTACGGTAAGCGTGCTGCGTCATTTCCTGTTTTCTTGCCACTGGTGGTGGTCGCTCTGCGAATTAGCTCCGCTGCTAAAACACAACTGTTTCTCTGTAGCACTATGGCTAAAATCACCGGTCTGTAGTTAAACACTCGCACATACCAACCCTTACTCTATCGTGCTTAGTGATTCTGTGTTCTGTTTGAGCTCACCCTCGCAGCTCTATAGCAGCAATGTCTTCTCTCTCTCCCTGTTGCTCCACTGCTCTCTCTTGCTCCGAGTGTCTTATGTTTACTTACTCCTCTGCCTCCCTTAACAGTAGTGGTACATGTAATAAATGTAGTGTGTTGATAGCGATGGAGGCTCGGCTTAGCGACTTAGAAGCTCGGCTCAGCAGTTTAGAAACTCCGTTAGCTGTAGTTAGCCGGCTCCCGCTAGCCACGGAGCCACCTAGCTTATCACGTGGCTTAGCCTTAACTAGCAGTCCCCAGACTAGTCCCGTGCAGCCGGGAGCCCAGGGCAGCTGGGTGACAACCCGGAGGGGGCATAGTGCTAGACTTAAAAAGCCCACGATTAAAGAGCCACCAGCTCACGTCTCAAATAGATTCGCTCCACTCAGCGAGGTACCCGCTGATAAACAGACTCTGATTATTGGCGACTCGGTTCTGAGAAACGTCAGGTTAGCGACACCAGCGACTATAGTTAATTGTATCCCAGGGGCCAGAGCCGGCGACATCGAATCTAAACTTAAGTTAATGGCTAAAACTAAAAAAGATAAATACAATAAAATCGTAATTCACGTCGGCAGCAACGACTCCCGGCTTCGCATGTCGGAGATCACTAAAGTTAATGTTGAGTCCGTGTGTGCTTTTGCTAAAACGATGTCGGACAAAGTAGTTTTCTCTGGCCCGCTCCCTAATACAACAGGTGATGACATGTTTAGCCGCATGTTGTCTTTTAACCGCTGGCTGTCGAGGTGGTGTCCTGTAAACGGTGTGGGCTTTATAGATAATTGGCTAACTTTTTCGACAAAACCTGGTCTTGTTAGGAGAGACGGCGTTCATCCCACTTGGGATGGAGCAGCTCTCTTATCTAGGAATATTACTCAGTCTATTACATGACAACCCATAGTTGGGACCAGGAAGCAGAGCTGCAGTGCTAAACACTTCTCTGCGCTCCCTCTGGATCAATCACAAAACCCCATAGAGATTGTGTCTGTTCACCGTCCGATTAAATTATTGAAATTAAACAATAACAGAGCGAGAACTCCACACAAAAATTTAATACAAATAAAAACAACCTCTGAAACAATACAGGAAACCCAGACTTTTAAATGTGGTCTTTTAAACATTAGATCACTGGGAAAAAAAGCTCTTTTAGTTAATGAAATAGTCTCCGATTACAACATAGATTTACTGTCCCTCACTGAGACGTGGCTGCATCCTGATGAATATGTCAGTCTAAATGAATCTACTCCCCCCAGTCATATCAATTCACAGGTTCCTAGAGAAATTGGGCGAGGAGGTGGAGTTGCGAGGAGGTGGAGTTGCTGCTATTTTTAACTCCAGTCTATCAATTAATCCTAAACCTAAACTCAGCTACAAATCATTTGAATGTCTGGTTCTTAGTCTTCCACGCCAATCCAGGAACCACCAACAGCCAATCATATTTGCCGTAGTTTACCGTGCTCCCAGGGCTTATACTGAATTTTTAAAGGAATTCCCTGAGTTTTTATCAAACTTAGTCCTAAAGACCGATAAAATTATTATTGTTGGTGACTTTAATATTCATGTTGATAATAATAAAGATTGCCTTAGCGTAGCATTTATTTCAATACTAGACTCTATTGGTTTCAGTCAGTGTGTGCACAAACCTACTCATTGTGGTAACCACACACTTGACCTTGTATTATCGTACGGTGTCGGAATTGAAAATTTAACAGTACTTCCGCGCAATCCAGTTCTATCAGACCATAATTTAATAACCTTTGATTTTTCAATAACTGAATATATGCCACTAATAAAAAATTCATTTTCTAGATGTCTACCTGATAGTGCTGTAGCTAAATTTAAGGAAATAATCCCAATTACATTTAAACCCGTATTAGCAGTAGATATAAACAACAAATTCTTTAAAACCCTGAGCTCCATTGAGATCGACCACCTCGTCGATAGCTCTGCAGACTCATTACGATTAACATTAGACTCAATAGCGCCTCTAAAAAAGAAAAATGTCAAACATAGTAAATTAGCTCCGTGGTATAATTCCCAGACAAATGAGTTAAAACAATTATCAAGAAAACTAGAAAGGAAGTGGCGCTCCAGCAACCATGTTGAAAACCTAATAGACTGGAAGAATAGTGTTAAAGAATATAAAAAGGCTCTCCACAAAGCAAGAGCCGCCTACTATTCAAAACTAATAGAAGAGAATAAAAACAACCCCAGGTTTCTCTTCAGCACTGTAGCCAGACTGACAGAGAGTCACACCTCCACCGAACCCAGTAAGATTAAGATGCATTTATTCGTCCCAAACACATGCACAGTCATGCAAAGGCACACTCATGCAGGTAGGGAAATTTAATCTCTGCTTTTGACCCATCTTGTGCAGTACACACAGAGCAGTGAGCAGCCGCGTACAGGCGCTCGGGGAGCAGATGTTGGGGGAGTAAGGTGCCTTGCTCAGGGGCACTAGACAGGGTAGGGAGACTCTTGGATTTTTGGACAGATCAATCCAGGTTCGTCTTTTGTTGTCTCTCCGTGGAGTCG
Organism: Pleuronectes platessa; assembly: GCF_947347685.1. Lineage (NCBI taxonomy): Eukaryota > Metazoa > Chordata > Actinopteri > Pleuronectiformes > Pleuronectidae > Pleuronectes > Pleuronectes platessa. The sequence goes on from NC_070641.1 coordinate 1,065,372, forward strand.
AACCAGAGACGAACCAGAGTCCTTCTCTGCCCATAGTCCAAGTTTCTGCCACTAGACCACCGCCTCTCCTAGTATTCCTCCATCCCTAAATAGCAATATCTTTATGACCTTTTTTAATGATAAAATTCAAACTATTAGAAATAAAATCAACCATCTCCTGCCCTCAATTGGCACTAATACCCTCCCAACAACAGAGATCTCAGAAACGGCTGAGAATCCTACCCATTACTTATACAGCTTCTCTCTGATCACCCGTGATCAGTTTACCAAATTAATCTCAGGTTCTAAACCAACAACCTGTATCTTAGATCCCATTCCTACCAAATTACTTAAAGAAATTCTGCCCCTAATTGATAGTTCGTTACTTAACATCATCAATCTGTCATTATCATCAGGTTATGTACCACAGTCTTTTAAAATAGCTGTCATCAAACCCCTACTCAAAAAACCCACCCTAGACCCAGAGGTTTTAGCCAATTACAGACCAATATCTAATCTCCCCTTCGTCTCTAAAATCTTAGAAAAAGTTGTTGCCAATCAGCTGTGTGAGTTTCTCCGGGAAAATAATATATATGAAGACTTTCAATCGGGGTTTAGAGCCAATCACAGTACAGAGACAGCCTTGGCAAAAGTCACTAATGACCTTTTAATAGCCTCAGATCAGGGACTTGTGTCTGTCCTCGTTCTGTTAGATCTCAGTGCAGCATTCGACACAATTGACCATCAAATTTTATTACAAAGACTCAAACAGTTAATTAACATTAATGGAACCGCCCTTAACTGGTTTAAATCGTATTTTTCTGATCGCTCCCAATTTGTGCAAATTAATGATGAGTCATCTGTGCGCACCAAAGTTAACCATGGTGTTCCACAGGGCTCTGTGCTCGGCCCAATTTTATTCTCATTATATATGCTTCCACTAGGAAACATTATCAGGACACACTCGGTAAATTTCCACTGCTATGCGGATGACACCCAGTTATATTTGTCAATAAAACCTGAACAAAGTAATCAATTAACTAAACTTCAAACATGTCTCAAGGACATAAAAACCTGGATGACCCGCAATTTTCTCTTATTAAACTCAGACAAAACAGAGGTTATAATACTTGGCCCCAAACACCTTAGAGATGCATTATCTAATGATATAGCTGCGCTAGACGACATTGCCCTTGCTTCCAATGAAACAGTCAGGAACTTGGGAGTGATCTTTGATCCTGATTTATCCTTTAATTCTCACTTAAAACAAATTTCTAGGACCGCTTTTTTCCACTTACGTAATATTTCCAAAATTAGACATGTCCTTTCCCAAAAAGATGCAGAAAAACTAGTCCACGCCTTTGTTACATCGAGACTGGACTATTGTAATTCATTATTATCTGGCTCCAGCAGTAAGTCGTTAAAGACTCTACAGCTTGTCCAAAATGCCGCAGCACGTGTCCTGACGAGAACAAAGAGAAGAGAGCACATTTCTCCAGTACTAGCGTCGCTACACTGGCTTCCAGTTAAATCTAGAATAGAATTTAAAATTCTCCTCCTCACCTTCAAGGCCCTTAATAATATGGCGCCTTTTTACCTTAAAGAGCTGTTAGTACCTTATAAACCCGCTAGAGCACTCCGCTCCCAGAATTCAAGCCTACTTGTCGTCCCTAAATTCTCTAAAAAAAGAGTAGGAGCCAGAGCTTTTAGCCATCAAGCCCCTCGGCTGTGGAATAATCTACCATTTTCAGTTCGGGAGGCAGATACCATCTTTTCATTTAAGAGTAGACTCAAAACCTTCCTTTTTGATAAAGCTTATAGTTAGAGCTAATTAGTGCGCCAGAACGTTACTTGTTCTATTTTATGACACATGACACACGGAGCTTCTCTTTCCAGCTTCTCCTTCCTCTTCTCCATCCCTATCCCCCTTCCCCGGAATCCCTTTGCTTTATCACCCGCAGATCCAGGGCCTCTGTGGCCGCACCATGGATTGCGGTTTGTGGATCGTACACCGGGGGTCGCGGTGGTGGATCCAGTGTGGCGGATTCTGGGCTGATCGTGGTGCTGGTGGCGGACCCTGTGTCGCGTTGGCATTGGCCACGGGCGGTGGACCAGGACCGCGGTGGTGGCTTGTGATGGGTCCTGGTGGGCGGCGGTGGACGGTGACTGAGGACTGGAGTGGCGTCTGGTCTGGATGGTGGATCGTGGTCTGGATGGTTGCTGACCATGGACTGTGCTTGCAGCGGGACTGCTTGGCATGTCATGTTGGGGTTGTCCTTCGGGATGTCTACCCTCATCAAATGCTGCTAGAGACTTTGATTATTGATGATGTTTTCCTGCACGTGGCATCTATTGCACTTCTGTCCGTCCTGGGAGAGGGATCCCTCACATGTGGCTCTCTCTGAGGTTTCTACATATTTTTACCCTGTTAAAAGGGTTTTTAGTAGTTTTTCCTTACTCTTGCTGAGGGTTAAGGACAGAGGATGCCACACCCTGTTAAAGCCCTATGAGATGAATTGTAATTTGTGAATATGGGCTATACAAATAAAATTTGATTGATTGATTGATATTTGATGCAGCCAACTAAATTCCATCCAAAAATACATTACTGCTGACCATTTACATTGAAATGTGCACATTTCACTATGCAATAAGTAAAGGACAACAGCAGTACTTTTGTAATTCATGCGTTTTATTTCTTTATAGAAATCTACATTTCAGTTGAATAATATTAAACTATACAATGATCTTTCATTCCAGTTTCCAATAACAGTTTAATTCTGACTAGTCATAAATACGAAACAATACAAAGTAGTTCAAACTTGGATTAAGACAAGTCAGAATTAAATTCTAGGTATCTGACGATGAAATTATAGTCATAAAATGTCTGTAATACGAGTAAAAACAGCATTGTACATGAATAACTGCTGGAAAGTTAAAAAGTAGCTTTCTGTCGATTTAAAAAAACATATTAATCGATTATTATTGATCACTGTAAATCATGAAATGTAAAAAGGGGCTTTTTTTTTTACCCCTTATCAGTGCTTCCAACACTATCATTCAACCATATGATCAAATTATTTACCCAATTTTATGTGGCGTTCACTCAGTCAGCTATTCATGTTTCCTTCCACACACACACACGCACGCACGCCGGAGTCTAGTTTCCGGTTTCATGCCCCAAAATACGCGGAAATCACGGAAGATTTAGAAGAACGAATATGGACCAAATAGAAGAGCACTTGGCAGAAGAGATCCGAAAGTATGACCACTTATATAACCCGTCACTGACTGGCCGATTTGTCCGCCAGAAATAGGCTATGAGGAGCCGGAGTGGCGATGTAAATAATCAGTCAACGAAGAAAAAGACGTCTCTTCTTTGTGTGTTTTGTCTTTGAAAAAAAACGTTACTCCGCCTAGGGTTCTGGCGGTGAATTGCGTTGCAACACGCGCAACACGTTGGTGAAGCATAAACCAAAACGAGTCCGTCGATGCAGCTGCGTGGCCTTCCGCGGTTGCAGTCGCAGGACTATAATTCGGCCTCAGCACACGCCTACGACGCGTTGTAGCTGCAGGAGTATCTTTACAAGCAAGGTCTATTAAAAACTTGCGCAAAACAATAAGTGCACATTTAAGGTGTTATCAGCCACTATTCTAAACACGTAAAGAAGACGCTGTTACATGCTTAGGGCGTCATGCTTCCAGCTCCACTAGGCCGCTACCGGTTTTCTCCGTCCAACCAACTCCATTGCGATTCTACTGAAGTCACCACCAGACCACAAACAGCTTAAATCCACAGCTATATTTTCTCAAAACTTGTATTTGCAAATAACGCCGTAATCCACATAAATAAATGAAAGCCAGCTAAAATCGATACAAGCAAGTAACACTCACTATAAGTGAAATACTGCCTCGTCACCATTACCTCTCCTCTAAGCACATAGTCTCAACACAATTATATTAAAGTAAATAGTATAAATCTCTTTCATTGTGCCAGGGCCAGGATTTATTAGTCATTTGTTAAAAGATAGTTATACATGCATGCATACTGTTCACGGCTAACGGCATTAGCATGCTAACAAGCTAGCCCTGCACAACACTGAATAAATATATAATAAACTCACCGTGTCCGAAAAAAGTCCTGGACGATGTATCTCGTGGTCTTTCTCGGTCAGTCTCTGTCAATCTCTCTTTTTCTCTCTTTCTCTCTCTCTTTCTCTGTCTCTCTCTTTCTCGCTCTCAATATACCTCAAACCTCACGGTGAACCATAAGGCAGAAGTGAGAAATTAGCTTCTCACTGCGTAGTTATACCATGCATCAGGTGCAGATTCAAATCAACCAATCAGAGCGCCGTTTCGGAATGGTGGGTGTTGAGATGATTCAAAGGACCGAAGGGTGAAAAGAACATTAACACATTACTTCAAGTATCGGAAAAATTATGTATTGCCATATTAATGATTTCGACTTTTTATATTTTCAGATATGAATTTATTCTGTGTTTCGTTTTAGTTTTTGACGGATAGACTATCCAATATCGCACACTAAATGGTCCAGTCCAACTGACATAGCGGCATATGTAGAATCAAGGTAAAACCAGTCTATGGGCCAGAAAAAGGAAGTTTTCAAAATAAGACCGATTATATTTTCAATTATAGATATAACCGGAAGTGACTATTCGGCGTCACTGTGCGGTGGTGGATGTGAACGCCTTACATTCATCTTTCAGAAAAGATGAATACTAACTAGTCACAATAATAATTGAACACTTTAGAATGTAATAATAAACATTTCATTTGATTAAATACTAACACCTAGTGGTATAAAAAAAGCATGACAGGTCTTACCATGACCAACTTCAACAAAATGGCATCTCACTTATAATCAACTTTTTGTGAATGGAAAAAATGACTGTAAAAGATTACTTAAAATACTTTAGGATAAGCCAATTTCATAAGAGAGACTGCATACATTTAAATGTTTTGGAATAAAACATTTTCATAAAAAGTATTTCTTTTAAATTGAGATCAACTGTTATAAAAACTCATTATCAATCCCTGCTCTATATAATGACATTGCATATGTATGGGGTTTACTCCTAAGACGTCTACATGCCCTAAGATGTTAATTTGAAGCAAATGGGGAAACTGTACTATTACAACATATCATGTACAAAAATGGTGATTTGTTTACCACATTCTGGTACAAAATACTAAATGAAAAAGAAATCCATATTATATGTGTAGTGGAGACCATCTCTCCCACCCTTGCATACAAAGATATTACAATATTAAAATGAGAAATTCACACATCTAAGCAAAATAACACTTAACAGAGTACTCAAACAAGAATCACACGAAACACATGAATATTTTTCAAATTTATTTAATGTGTGCCTCCTCCAACTTCTCCACCTTCTCCTCCTTCTCCGCCTTCTCCTCCTTCTCCTCCGTCTCTTCCATCACATCTGGACAAAGAAATAACCAGTTTACAGTAGTAACAAACTCAATGTAGGACATTTCTAAATCAAATTCATTATTATAAAAAATTATTCATTTTAAACGACTAACAACTAGTTGGAAATTCCAACCCACCAAAGTACCCGTTTAGTGTGTTGCATTTAAAAAAGACTGGAACCTGCTATACTGCAGTGAAACCAAAAAAACACACACACACACACACAATAAACATAATACACAACTCAAATTGTGAAACAAGACACTTACCATCATTGCTGAACACAGCACAGGCCTGCAGCACCTCCACCTGCTGCAAAGCCTCTTTTAGGCTGCCCTTCATAACAGCAAGCTGCGTCTTACAAGGCGCCGGAGCCGCACATTTTTGATCAGGCAACTCATTGCCTGATCACTTGCCTCAAGGTTAAGGGCATACAACTCCCTCCTGTCGACCCCATCGTCCCGACAGGTATACTACAAATAGAAAATACATATGTATATATGGATTTAAGAACACCATGATGAAGTCAGTTTTTTCTTAACCCTTATCAGTGCTTCCAACACTATCATTTAACCATATGATCAAATTATTCACCCAAATTTATTTAGCGTCCACTCAGTCAGCTCATCATGTTTCCACTCACTCACACACACACACACACAGCTGCACCACGCCTCACACAGCACACGCTAACCACGCGTGTGCTTAGGAGTATCTTTAAAAGCAAGGTCTATTAAAAAATCGCACAAAATAAACAGTGCACATTTAGGGTGTTATCAGCCACTATTCTAAACACGTAAAGTCAGTTTTTCACTGGAATGTGCCATTTAACGCAATCACATTTTAATAAACCTTTACTAAACCTATATCTATCCACAGTCACATCAGATAACGGTCTTATTTTCAGTATCATTACTTATTCAGTATTAATAACTTACAGCGGCGATCATGAGGGCTCGCCGCACTCCCTCCACCTCCGTGTCGTCTATAGACGGTAGTTTTGTCGGTGACGGTTTCTCCATTTTCTGTAAAACATAAAACAGTTCAAATTGTACCATGAACTTACTAATTCTTCATTAGTTAATTGTCAAAATACAACATCAAACAAGGGACAACCACAAAAGTAGAAAATAAAAATACTCCTGCTTACCTCCACTTGCTACCGCCTACCGACACTGAACAGAAGAGAATGAGATTAACGCGGTAAATTCCAGAAACAGCGCATGCGCACAAAGATCCACCTCCACCTGCAAGCGGCGTGATAACTTCGTGTTGTTCGCTGCGACCATAGGCTGTGACACAGTGCGGGGGGGGGGGCGGCAGGGGGGGGCGGTGCAGGAAGACCATCGTTTTTAGCAGGAAGCCAGGAATCGATTTCTCCCATTTTTTTTAGGTAAGATATCAAGGCATTGAAATGAGGACAAATACAACCAAAACAATGCACATTATGCACTAATAACATGAAATAAATTAGTAAAGATGACAAAAATAATTTACAAACAATGATTATAGTCAGTGTCGTTTCTACATTAGGGCCACGTTGGGCACTGCCCCACCAGATGGCGCTGTTGTGCAGAAACCTCAATACAGCTGTACTTTGTGGAAAAATATATTTTATTTTATTTTATATGCAGAGTAGGGTGAATGTGTTTGTGAATAAACTTGACTCACAAGCATTATAGTCTTGTTTTTAAGTCATTTGATTCGTTTGTGTTTCTGTCTGTGTGCTTGCTCTGTGAAAAGCTTCTCTCTTGCCGTCCGTCTCTGCTCTGGGGGCAGCGGCCCACACTTAAGACTGTTGCCATGGAAACACCAATGAGCGTGAACCACACAGTTAACATAGGGTGTTAACACTTGTCAACTCATTTGACTTGACTACGTTACACAGATTATTATTCTGCAGAAACTGATTTACTGTGATCAATTGAAACGTGAGCATTTAAAGTCACATCTGCATTTTAAGAGCAGCTGTTTTAAAGTTGCATTACGTCTCCTAAAGCTCTTTATTCAGAGTATTGATGTTGACGTTGATGTGAAGCTATGTGTCTGTCTAATCTTTTTACTTTGCTGCAATCATTTTACTTTAATGCTGTATTATAGTCAACATATTGAATAAATGGCGTGGCATCAAAGTTCATCAACTCGCCTCGCCGTTAAACACGAAATTGCTTTAACTTCAGTGTTCATGGTTCTATCTCACTCAAACTACATGTGTGCAACAATATCCCCCCCCTGAAGATTTTCATATGGTTTTAAGGAATGGGCGTGGCAAAATAACTGACTAGCGCCCCCTAACGGGCAGCCCCGGCACTACGATTGGCCGACATGTACAAAAATCGATTCGGGCATGTGTCTTTTCATAACAAACAAATAAGTCTCTTGGATAGATATGCCAGCTAGATTAAACAGGAAGCCCGCCATTTTGGATTTAGTGGCCATTTTAGCCATATTCCACATTTTTACTTTGATTTACTTGTCGTAGAGCTTTCATCAGATCAACTTCAAATTCAGATGAGTGTCATCACAACAAGATTGAGATAAAAAGTGATTTAGGGATTTTTTTCCCTTCACACCGTGTGACCGTGGCGTGGCGTTAAAGTTTGGTTACACGCCATCAAAACACGAGCATCTGTATCTCGAACATACATGGTCCAATCAAGTCAAAACTAGACATGTAAGACAAGAGTTCCGGCTTGATGACATCTACACAGAAATTATGACTTGAAATCTCAGCGCCCCCTGGTGGCAACATGAAGTGACATGTTTTATACTTTGATGAACTGCTCCTGGCTGCTTTACGATATACAGCTCAAATGAGCTCAGTCAAGTCATTGAAACAAGGTCAGAATTGTGACATTTCCTCAAACCATTTAAACATTGAGGTGCGGCGAAGGATCATCCTTCGCCAAAGGACACAATGTTTTCATAAGTCCACTGTGCATTGTCCTATCACTACCAAACTTCTGTCACATGATAAGAGTCCAAGCCTGAACAGCTCTATGTGTCAATATTTCCTCAGTGTCATAGCGCCACCTACTGATTCGCCAGGAAACAGGAAGTACTTTGTTAATCCACTCTGCATTATCCAACCGGCTCCAAACTACTGACCTCTGATCACAATACTAATCTGAACAGCTCCACATATAAATATTAGTTCAGGGTCATAGCACCACCTACTGATCAGTGTGAAAATTAAGTTGTGTTAACATTGTCCAATTGACACAAAATTGTTCACACTACATCAGAGCGCCTACATGAACAGATCTATATGTCTGTGCGTAATAATAGTGATGGCGCCACCTACTGGCAAACCTACTGCCGCAGAGCGCAAAACGCATGCAACGTGGAGAAAAACATGCACGATCGATGATGTGCGCTTGGTCATCGATCGCTCTCTCCACCGACCGCAACAGGCTTCAACGTGCGGGTGCTCGGGCCCGCAAGTGCTACAACGTAGCCCTAGTTTTCTTTGCTTTTGTGTCAACAGTACACTAATGTGCAGCAAAGTTTATTAAAATACTTTTTTTTGCATGAAGTATCGATATTAATTGTCTTTATTTTCAGTCATCACATGCGTCTAACAACCTCAAGCTAAATTTAAAAGCTGTTGGCTAAATAAGAGCAATTGAGAATTTATGTCATTCATAATCCGATTAGTTTCAATAATCGATGACTAATCGACTATTAGAATAGTCGTTAGTTGCAGCCCTACTACACACGTCCCCCCAGAATTCACCATACAAGAAAAAAACGTCAACGGAGGGGTGGTCGAATTAACAGGCCAGAACGGCTGTGTTTAACAGGGGGTCGAGGAGACACTGCAGTGGCAGGTACCCCGCCATGACACGGGTGTGGTGCATGGAGCGTGGAAGATTTGGAAGGAAGGGGAGCAGGGGGTGGATGCAGAGCTGGAGGACGCCTGCGTCGTGGGGGCTGGGCCAATTCAATGGGCCTAGCCACGTCCGAATGAGCTGGGTTTGAGGCGGTCAATGGAGAGTCGCTCCGGTTTACTGCCCATGTCCACCACAAAATGTTTGTCTCCCGTTTTCAAAACACGGAATGGGCCCTCGTAGGGCGGGCGTAGCGGTCCCTTGTGAGCGTCGTGGCGAATAAAGACATATTCAGCCGTCTGAAGCCCAGCGGGGATGTGCGACTGCGGGAGGCCGTGCTGGGAAGTAGGGACAGGTGCGAAAAACCTTGCATTGTCCAGTAGTGTGCAACGCTGGAGAGCCGCAGACCAAGGAACGGTTGAGGTAGGAACAAAATCCCCTGGAACCCGCAGTGGTTGGCGATAGACAAGCTCTGCGGATGAGGATTGAAGGTCCTCCTTTGGTGCAGTCCTGATGCCCAGTATAACCCACGGGAGCCTGTCGACCCAGTTGCAATCTTTGAGGCCAGCATGCAGAGAAGCCTTCATCGACGGGTGATAGGCAGTCTTGCGGTGGAGTTTCACTCCGAGGCTCTTGGCAACCGCGTTCCAAAGCTCAGACGTGAATTGCGTGCCCCGGTCAGAGGATATGTCCGAAGGGGTGCCGAAACGGGCAACCCAGGTGCCGATAAAGGCCCGTGTCATCTCGACGGACGCCAACGATGTCAGCGGCACAGCCTCAGGCCAACGGGTGGTCCTGTCAACCATGGTCAACAGGTAGGTGAAACCCTGAGATGAGGGCAGAGGGCCAACCAGATCCACGTTAACGTGGTCAAACCGCCGCTCTGGCACCGGGAACAACTCTAACAGGGCTTTGGTGTGGCGGTGTACTTTTGCCCGTTGACACTCAAGGCAAGTGGTAGCCCAGTCTCTAACATCCTTTTTGAGGCCGTGCCAAACAAACTTCGCCGCCACCAGCCTCTGTGACGCTTTCGAACCAGGGTGGGAGAGACCATGAATGGCATCAAAAACACGTCTTCTCCATCCCGTGGGAACGATCGGCCGAGGACTGCCTGTGGAGACGTCACACAGGAGCGTGGTGTCAGCCTCACCAAAAACCACGTCCTCTAGTTTCAAACCTGTAGTCGAGGTCTTCAGGATGTGTACGTCCGGGTCTGTGGTCTGGTCCGCTGCCATGCGGCTGTAATCCAGACCAAGATGGACGGCCCCTGCCACAGCCTGTGACAGACAGTCCGCCAACTGGTTGTCCTTACCGGCCACGTGCTGCAAATCCGTGGTGAACTCGGAGATGTATGACAGTTGACGCTGCTGGCGGGCGGACCATGGCTCGGTCACCTTGGCCATGGCGAAGATCAGCGGTTTGTGGTCGACGAAAGCGGTGAAGTGTCTGATGGCGAGGTAGAGACCCAAAAGTACTGTATTTACGCCCCGCCTACCCACTGCTCGTAGACGGCACCGACAGCATAATCCGAGGCGTCCGAGGTGATGGCGATGGAGGCTGTGGCAGAAGGATGTGCCAGCATGGTGGCGTGCGCAAGGGCTGCCTTAGTGTCAGCAAAAGCCTTGACCCTGCCCTCAGTCCAGTCTACAGTGTGCGTGGGTTTGCTTTTCAAGGCCTCGTGCAGGGGCTGCATGAGCTGAGCGGCTCGAGGGATGAAACGGTGGTAAAACTTCACCATGCCGAGGAACTCCTGCAGGGCTTTCACGGTCAGCGGACGTGGAAGCCGTGTGACCGCCTCCACCTTAGATGGGAGAGGGACCACGCCGTCCTTGGTGACTCTGTGTCCCAGGAAATCAATGGTGGATAGACCAAACTGGCACTTGGCAGGGTTGACAATCAGGCCATGTTGGTTGAGCCGCTCGAATAGTGTTCGGAGGTGCGACAGGTGCTCAGATTTGGATGTGCTTGCCACCAAAATGTCGTCCAAATACACAAAAAGAAAAGGCAGGTCACGTAATACAGAGTCCATGAGGCGTTGAAAAGATTGGGCTGAGTTTTTAAGTCCGAAAGGTGGTGGGGATCTTCAACATGACAGGTGAGGACAGCTCAGCTGAAGACAACAGGATGGAAACTGTCTGTCGCGGCATGGAGGCAGAAAGATCTGGCAAATTATAAAAGCATTACTTTTATAAGAAACATCAGGAATTGTTGTTTAATATGAATAATTAACAGCCGAATCAGATATGAATAACAACAGTCTTGGTTGGGTGAAGTCCTACTGGTCCTATTGATCAATAATACTGAATTATGATCTCACCTTTAGTCTTTGTCCAAATATCTGCTGTGTGTTGATCCATCCTGCAGCTACATGGGTTGGAGGAGGCTTCATTGTGGGCACAGCTGAGATGGTGTACATTCCGTCAATGGGACTAACCTGGGAAGCCACAATGTTAACTGCATACAGCTTATCTTTTATTCTATGTAAGTTGAAGTTGTCAATTTACTTCATCAATTCACCTGGAGTTGAATCATTTATTGTGATTTCTTGATATTATCATTAGTTTCTGTTTTTCCCCTCATTAAATCAAGGTGGCCTGGTGTTTGCTAAACCACTAAGACAAAATGAAGTGTGTCACCATGATGGACCCTTTCCACATCAAGTATGGAGAAGTTCTGACAGCTTGACTGAGCCTGGCCTCGGTTTCTATTGATATACTATGTCAAGCATAAACACTGATTTGTTTAGGTAAGTAGGAATATACAGAAGCACTCTAAACTCTCCTCATATATGTGTGTGTTTAAAAGTAAGTTTAAATAAATGTATGTGAAGGAATATGAGTCAGTGATACTTGTACAGTCTGTATATAAGTAGAACTCCACTGATACAAGGTGTTTAACAGGAGGCACCATGAGTGTGGTCCTGGATTTGCCCTACACTCTGTGTATCTGGATCTCTGCTGCAGTTGTCATCATCTACACTCTGCTGGGAGGTCTCTACTCTGTGGCCTACACTGATATTATTCAGCTTGTTCTTATATTCATTAGCTTGGTGAGTTGCTGTTCTTTAAGGTTTTATAAAGTGCTGGAGTCCTTGTCCATTATTTACATTTGTATTTGTCTCTGCAGTGGCTGTGTGTTCCCTTTGTCTTGATGAACCCTAACTGCTTGGACATCAGCAAGACACTGATGAACAACACCTTACACGCTCCCTGGATTGGTGCACCAGGACTGGAGAAGACCGGGATCATGATGGATGAATTCTTGATGTTTGTAAGATGGAGCAAAACTGTGGCTGATGTCAAATGTACTTCACTAGTGTTGAGAGAAATCCTCAAGATAAAGACATATGACTCATATTTTAATTCTGTTTCATTCTCAAGGCACTGGGAAGTCTGGGATTTCAGTGTTTACACCAGAGGACGTTGGCAGCTTCTTCATTAGCCACAGCTAAGCTCTTGTGCTTAGTCGCTGCTTTCTTCATACTTGTGTTTGGAACACCTGCTTGGGGCAGCTGCTGCATCTACAGGTACTGACAACTTCTACATAATAATATAAACTGTGAAATCTAACATCCACTTATCTGTTGTATTTAATGTTACGGAAAGAACAAAACATGTTAAATCACTGGTTAAATCACAGGAAACCAAGGAGCAGCATCTGTGCATAACTTAGTGAGCAGGTACAGAGCAAAGTGACCCTTTGTTGAATTGTTTACTAAACAATGGTTTTTAAACCAAGGTTAATCCATAACCATATCAAACTGAGTCACAATCCTTAGTGCAGCTGAGTCAACTATAAGAAAATAACTATTTTACCGTCCAAAAATAAAAAGACCCCTGTTGTGCAATTTAAACAATAACCGTGACACAATTAAATGGTGTACCTTTCGGCATTCAATAAATTTGGTTATCAGTAATAATATTAATATAAAAACATTAATATTAAATTATAACTTTAATTGATTAAAGTTACCCGGGACACCACCCTTTAAAGGTAGTAGATTTTATTTGGACATGGACATGACAATGTCATTGGACGAACCAGATGCATTGTTTACAGTGTATTAGCATAAATGCTAGTTTACAACACCTGTCCACAGGAGGCTAAAGGACGTAAAAGATGTATTGTTAAAGTCTCATGAAATTACTCACTATGAATTTGGAACTCTAGAATAACTTTAACCAAAATTACCATATAGATAGTTAGTTTAGTTGAAGGATATAGAGTTCTTGACCTTGTAGAGGTTGGCAAAATTCACTTATGCAACATTAATGTAAACAACACTTGTGAAAGAAAAACATTGAATATGAAGATAATAAAGTAAAAAACACAAATCACTAAAGGTGTACTTACTATATAAATGTATGTGTATGTATGTGTGTGTGTGTGTGTGTGTGTGTGTGTGTGTGTGTGTGTGTGTGTGTGTGTGTGTGTGTGTGTGTGTTGGCGCCAAATTAGAGAAAGTAGCATGTTGCATGCAAAAAAAGACTGTGAAGAGCATAACTAACATTAACTTTCAAATCATTTATAACCAAAATATCAGCACGAGAGCTGACACTGCTAAATGGGGCCAAAGAAGACAATGAGAAAGAGACACTGGATAACACATGTCCTCAGACTGAGGCCTCAGAGGCAATGATAAGCTTAGAGTGTGAGAGTCCCTGAATATCTGTTGTTTGAATCCTAACACAGACCAGGAAGTTCTTCACATCCTACATCCCCATGGAGACTTCTGCATCCAAACACAGGGGCATTAAGACCAGTGGACATAGATGGCACCAGTTCACTGAGCACATTTGTCTTCAGTTCAACAAGATTGACTTTCTTTCATTAAAATAAGTTCTTATTCCAACTTTGGTCCTTTATTGGGTTATTTGTTTAAACTGGGACAAATGACAGCGAGATCTACTGAACTACAAAGATTGTGATCTCAACATGTTGTGTGTCTCTGATCGTGTAAAGTGTGATAGTGAGATACAAAATCAGATATCGTAATGGTCGGAAATTACTCCTTCATATTGCTGGCATTTTAATCTGTGATGTTACAGGGCACTTAAAATCTTTTGTATTTACACACTTTCATTTGAACCACTTCACCATAATATTTTAATAAAGTTGATTAAATGATCTCTGAATCATTGCAGCTGGTTTATTTAGAAAAGACAGGACAACAAATCTTGACTATGATGGCTTCAAATTCTAAACACAAACATAACAGTCAACCTGACAAAGAGAAACACAAAGACTCACGATGGGAACCACGACAAAGACCGAAAGTAAAGTGAGAGAGATACACAAAGAACAAAGATTCAAAGTAAAACAGGTAACGAAGAATTCAAAGTACAACACAATAATCAAACACAGAGTGTTGGAAGACAGTGAGAAAGAGACACTGGATAACACATTAGTGATGTGTCGGTCGTGAACGATTTGTTCGTTTTGAACGAATCCTTACAAGGACTCGGGAGTAACGAGTCCTCTCAAGGAGAGATTCGTTCATTTTCTCGTGGCAGCGTATCGGGACTGTTGCATAGGCTGATGCAGGTCACGTGAAAAAGGATCCAAAGACTCGTATCCGGCAGATGAATGAATCACTGATCCGAAGACTCTGTTGGCAGAAGAACGAAACACTGATCTGAAGACACGGTCGGAGGTGAACGATTCGTTCATCTGCCGGGTACGAGTCTTTGGATCATTTTCTACGTGACCTCCATAGGCTCAGAAGATGAAACCCTCATTCCCTTTCACGTGACCGCTGTTAAAAAGTAGCCATGACTTTTTGTGGCAGATCATATATTTTTTAAGAAAACCTCCTCTATTAAATACAGTAAAACATGACAGTTTGTATTGTTTTAAATTGTCATTTATTGTCACACTGGCATTTAATTATCACGGGAAATAATTACACTGCACTAAACTGTAAGTATAAATGTAAAGTGAAAATAACAAAACCAGTCATTATGACTTGTGAATAGGGCTGAACGATTAAGATTTAATATACGAAAAAACGTAATGAATGATTTAAATATGACCAACACAATATTAGATACTGTACAATATTTCCCACATTTTTATTTGAATGCGGCGTTGTTATAGTCAGTGGAGCAGCTATAACATCCAGCTGGAAGGGCAGCGTACGGATCAGCAGCTCCGTAGATTCCCGTTCATGTCCGGGTGGTCGTGCAGCGGCATGGAGGTGCCGGTCCTCAACAGGAACACCCCCATGCTGAACATCTCCGTCCCGCAGATGTGCATGTAGGTGACCGGGGGGCTCTGGAGCCCCGCCGCCCCGGAACTCGGCTTGCTTTTCCGGGGAGCGATTTTCCCGTCACCGGCGAGATGAGCTCGCTCTGTGCGGCCAAAAACACGGTCGGGAGTTGAACGATTCGTTCATCTGCCGGGTACGAGTCTTTGGATCGTTTGCACCTCCCCCCCCTTGAAACGAACGAATGACTCAAAAAGAGATTAGTTCATTTTACTGAACGAGATTCAAAGAACCGACACGGTAAAAAGATCCGAACCTCCCATCACTATAACACATGTCCTCAGACTGAGGCCTCAGGTCCAATGATTAGCTCAGAGTGTTAGAGTCCCTGAATATAAGTAGCATAGCCTATAAGCTATGCTACCAGAACTATCGATGCTACCGAAAGCAGCGATGCAACTGGAACTAGCGATGCTGCGCCGCACTCTTGGGTGAGAGCTTGTGTGAGAGGTTGTGTGCAGTTTGTGTGCAAATTGTGTGCTGTTTCTGCTCTGTGAACGTGAATGGTGCTCCAGAGGAGGATAACAGAGGACATTCAGACTAAAAACAGGAGTTGAATATGAATGTCACGGCTTCCAGACACTTGGATGACAGCACAGGAGCAGTATGGAGGCAAGTTTGTTTTTACATCTGGACAGTGAGGCTACTTTATCTTGCGTAATAGAAGAGATTTACAAAAGATTTGAAGTAACATTTGAAACATTTTTCAGGAGGGAGGAGACCAACTAACACACAAAAACAATTGAATGAGTTGCCATGACAGATAAAAGCTTAATCCAAGTTTTTCAGCCTCGTGTTCAGACCTGACCTCAGGTCGCCTTGTAGCCACGCCCATTCTCTGCACCGTGAGGCCAGACAGTCCTAACCTCCACAAACCACCGCAAATGTTATGGAAATCGAATGATAGTTGTAAAACAAAGCTTACTTCCTGTTGCCAGTAGGTGGCGCCATCACTATACCTAAAGTTTCCCCCAGTTGGTGATGTGATTTCAAGTCATGATTTCTGTGTAGATGTCATCAGGCCGGGACTCTTGTCTTACATTTCTAGTTTGGACTTGATTGGACCAGATATGTCTGAGATTCAGAACCTGGTGTTTTGATGGCGTGTAATCAAACTTTGATGCCACGCCACGGTCACACGGTGTGAAAAATTGAAATTCAAGGTAGTTTATATCTCCATCTTGTTGAGATGACACTCACCTTGATTTGAAGTTGATCCGATGAAAGCTCCACAACAAGTGCGTCAAAGTAAAAATTTGGAATATGGCCAAAATGGCCACTAAATTCAAAATGCCCACTAAATTCAAAATGGCAGGCTTCCTGTTCCTGTAGTTTTAACATCTGATTGCATGTTTCCCGTCAGATAACGTTGTTTCCTGTCATCAGAAAGTTAAAGACATCTTCCACAACATGAAATTATCATAATCTACAAAGATATTTTAAACTGAAGACATATTTGAGGAAATACTACATTATCTTTTTTACTTTATTAATTTCCATTATTGCTATCCCCATTATTTCAGATATAATATACTTCTAAATGTCCAGTAACTATAAGAAACACAGTTCTGTCTCGTGCAGGGACGTGTGCTGATTTCTATCACGGTGGCTCCACAGCAACAGAAACGTATTAAAGTACAAGCAACCTCAGAGTGGGGGTGTGAGGGTCCTGTGAAGAAGGAAACTGACCAAGGAAACAGAAGTGCACGAACACCTCCCTCTCTCATGTTGATAAGAGATGTGTTCCACTGATTCTCCACCTGTCTTGAAGTGTGTTTGAGTGGCGCTGCTGGATGGGACCATGGGACACTCTTTGCTCCGTGTGCTGTCCTTATTCTGTGAGTATCAGTAATGTCGTGGCAATTTCTACAATCCCACTACCAACGAGGAAACGAGACACAAATTTCTCTTACAGTATTCTCACCTTTAATGCTCGAGCATGGTGCATACCACAGAGTTCAGTTTGTAATATGCACCCAGATAGAAAACAGTCGTTTGTTTTTATACATTTGGCTAATCCCTCCCACTCGGGAGGGGGGTGCTTAAATAGTCAATGGATGAGATCCTCTGATCACATGAATACAACAATGTCTAGTTAAAGCAATCAGGCCAATATGCATTCAGTAGTAAAGGACAGCATGATCACATTACAGTGTCTAGACTAATCAGGCTGAGATTCATTCATTAGTACAGGAAACAGTGTGATCAAGGTTACATTGTTAGAGATTCAATCATGATCAATCAAAGGGGAAATAAACATGATTATATTATGGTCACATGTTACATTTCCCTTACAGTAACTTTTATTCTATGAATGCAAAGTGTTTATTAGATGTTTGTCCAACCACAGGAACGGCCGCTGAAACTGAAATGTTTTTATCTATTTGCAGAGGTAACCAGATGCATGTATTCTGTTACATGCACTTCAATAACTTTTATTTGAGACTAAATTGTGATTGTTGGAGAACCGTTAGAAAGTGGAACTTATATTTTCTTTAACCCTCGTGTTGTCCCTGCTTCCCCATGCTGTTGGCTGTGAGCGTTTGGGTAGCAATTTGACTAACGCTTGTTGCGATACCCTGCTTCAAACACACAGACGCACGCACACACGTGCACACGCACAGCCCACCACACATCAGCACCCGCACGAAGGGCAATAGAAAAGCCCTTGCAGATGTATTTGTGACACCCGCTCCAAGTTGCGCACCGGTGTGACGTAGGACCCCTGGAATGCCCGCGTTTGGGAGTCTCTTCGGCCTGGGTCTCTGAAACCCGAAGGCTTGTGCCGAGGGGCTCATGCCGAGGGGCTCGTGCCGAGGGTTTCGCACAGCCGCTCGCGTTGAGGGCCGTCTCTCCGATCGGCGTCCCCCGTGACCCTGAGACTCGCGAAGCCCGGCCTGTCCGGCTCCCCGCGTCGTGTACTCGAGCCTGTTGTTGCTCGGTGAACGTTGAAAAAAGAAAATTACGATGCAGTGGCAAAGCGTTCTACTTTTTTTGTAATCTCCGCACGCCACGCTCCAAGTTGCGCGCCTGTGTGACGTAGGACCCCTGGGATGCCCGCATTGGGGAGTCTCTTCGGCCTGGGTCTCTGAAACCCGAAGGCTCGCGTTGAGGGCCGTCTCTCCGATCGGTGTCCCCCGTGACCCTGAGACTCGCGAAGCCGGGCCTGTCCGGCTCTTCGCGTTGTGTACTCAAGCCTGTTGTTGCTCAGTGATCGTTGAAAAAAGAAAATTACGATGCAGTGGCAAAGCATTTTACTTTTTTTGTAATCTCCGCACACCACGCTCCAAAATGCGCGCCGGTGTGACGTATGACCCCTGGGATGCCCGCGTTGGCGAGTCTCTGGTGTGTCGTGGGCAATGTCGCTTGTCGGCATGGCCCACTTAGACTTAGACTCGCCCGGCTGCCAGTGTTGTGTACTGTAGCCTGTTCCTGCTCAGTGATGAGAAGAACAAGAAGAACAAGAAGAACAAGAAGAACAAGAAGAACAAAAGAAAAAGACTCTTGCGCAGTAATAATAATAAAAAAGAAACTAATTTGTATTATTTTTCATAGCTGCACGACACACGCGAAGACGGGAGACAGCGTAACGTCTCTTGTCGTTCGGGGTCTCCCCGACCCTGAGAGTTGCGACGTTGGAGACGGCGTAACGTAGGGCCTGTCTCTTGTCGTTCGGGGGCTCCCCGACCCTGAGAGTCGTGACGTCGGGCCCGCCCGGCCGCCCGCGTCGTGTACTCGAGCCTGTTGTTGCTCAGTAATAATAATAAATAAAAATAAATTCATTTTAATTTTTTTATAGCTGCACACGACACACGCGAAGACATATGGCCTCGACTCCCATGCGAGTGCCTTTTAGTGGGAATGTTGGCTGGGACATAAGAGCCTCGGCGCAGTCGCAACACTTCTCGAAGGCAATATTAACAGTATTTGTGACATTGCAGAAGAGGAGTTATCATGTATATCTTGGGGTGCATATGTTCTTCTCTTAAGAGGAGAACAAAAAAAGGCTTGTTTAGTGTATAAATAAGTTAATTAACAAAACAACTAGGGCCAAAATAATGTTCACATTTTGGGATAACAACCCCCACACCCCAACCACACCCAAATGCTCTGGGCTCAGCCCCGGATGTTTTACTGTGAAGCTGATGCCCCTGGTTGCACTGCTCTCCTGATACAGCTGAAAACCCATCAAGCCAAGCCCACTGCTATGAGGACCAAGAGAACCTATATAAAGGCCAGCAGCAGATTTTTACTGGGTTTCTGTCAGTTTCTGTCTCGACCGGATCACCACAGTCCACCATCGGCCTGACATTGATTAATCATTCTGTTTTATTGTGAGGATAAAGTACAACAGTAGCAGCCATGTCTCATGTATGGGGATACGGTACAACTAATGGTGAGAATCCCACAGCATTCATCTGTTTTTGTTGTAGCCTTCTTGATGTTAGGGTGTCTGTGTAATATGTAGAAAAATTGGTTCCACACTCTGAACCCAGTTTCCCAGTTGAATATGTGTGTATTCTGCAGTCACTATTCTGGTATTAACTTCTACGATTTATTGTGAGATCTGTTTTACACATTAGATCAACAAATTATACATTTCTGTAATACTTTAGAAGTGTTCTAACCACTCCAGAAGAATGAATGTAGATTTCAGATTCAGAGGATACATTGCACAGCTTTTAGTGTTCTTCATGTCAAAAACAAAAATTCTGCCTGAGTTTGATAATCTGGGACATGTCATTTGCTAATCTGGGATACTTGTAGTAGGCTTTAAAAAATGCAGAATTCCAGTTATTATATGCATGCCAAGATCAATATCACCATTTTTGTTTAAGCATTATGAAAAATTAATAAGCAATTTTATATTATTCATGGAAATGTCATTAGTTAATAATAACATGTAAAAAAAATGCTGTTTCATAAAATAATAATAAGCACTTTCTCTATGAGGAGGAATTTCTGGGTTCATGTGGAATGGGAAATGGCATTGGCTGAAGTTCAGGTAGTGATAACCCTGTATATTTCACAAACACACTCACGTATAACAAATTTTTTGAATGTGGACTATGGTTCTATCCCACAAGATTAACAGTAAGTAGAACAGGGAAAATGGTTCATGTGGAAACTTTACTATGAATTGATTATCGATTCTTGTAATATGACTGATGTGTCATGAAAATTGGTCTGAGAATTGGTTGTTATAAAATAAGGTCCAAAGCAAAACTAAGGACTACCCACATCTGTGCCCAAAGCATAATAAGGACTCCAAAGTACTTTATTTGATTAACAATTTAAAAATACATTAGCCCATTAATACTTAATTTGTGTGAGTTTTCTTGCATTATGGTATTGTTTTTGAGCTGAATATATAAATATGAAACTCCTTTGCAAGAAAAATAAATCATTACTATTAAAGGATTATTATTTTCAATCTGTGGCATCACACGTTTTTGATTGGCAAATGTAGGGGATAGCGGGGTAATGTGAGACATCGGGTAATGTGAGACACCCCCTGTATTTAGGCAACGGTACACATTTGTGGTCATATGACCATCATGTTTTCAAGCCCCTCCCTTTCCCCCCTTGCCATGAAGGAGAAGTTCGTGCTGGTGCTGTGGTAATTATGTTTTTTCAGAAAAATGTGTGTTTTGCATGTAAAAGTAAATTTTCTTGCTTTGAACTTAATCAGCTGTTGTGTCAAAACAAATTGATTCAGGTAGAAAAACTTCAATCATACATGTTGATGAACCTCCAACATGTAAAACCATGTGATTGATGCTAGCTGAAGATTAGCCTGAATTGCTAAGAGATGTTGTTTTTTCTAAAATGTTGGCTGTGGGGTAAAGTGAGACAAATGCTTTGGGGTAAAGTGAGACATGAAGCTAAGTTTAGTCTTAAACATATTTTAGTGTAATATTACATTACATATGTTTTATTTTTAATGTCATGAACATTGTAAAAAAAGCCATCATGCCAAGAAACTACACCAGGAAGACAACCTGGGGCCAAACACCCCTCGCAGAGATGGAGAGTGCAGCCGCTGAGGTCACGCAAAGAAGTCCTTAAGAAAAGCTGGAAGGGATAGATATATTGACAAGACAACCCTCAAAAGATTCATAAAGAAAAAAGAGAAAGTTTAAGTCAAATCCTAGTAGCCTGGGGTGCAGTAGCTGAGGCAAAGAGAATATTCACAGATGAGATGGAGGAAGAGCTTGCCACACACTTGAAACAACTAGCTGACCAGTTCCATGGCCTTGCTCCAGTTAAGTGCCGTGAAATGGGATTTGAATACGCAGAAAAAAACAATATCTCTTTCCCTGCCAATTGGACAGCGAGATCACATGAATCATAATAATCATAAATGTGCCTAATTGACCAATCCCCATGATTCTGTTACTAGTCCGATATTAGTTTTGGAATGTGTGGTTGTCAATCTAGCCTTCAGGATTTTAACTATTACAACATGTGTTGTTATGGTAATGTTATGGTAAGTGGAAAAAGTAAGTGGATCACTTTACCCCCTTGATTTCTCTGGTCTGTCTCACTTTACCCTAGCCTGACGTTGTCATTCTAGTCAGAATATGAGTCTGATACCGCTCCATTGGGCTGTGATTAGGGGGCGTGTTTCAACCGAACCAGGAAAAAAAAAGTCTCTTCGCTCACTTGGATAGACCTACAACCAATCAGAGCACAAGTATGTGACGTATGTTAAGTGACACATAGTTGTTGTCAACAGAAC
This sequence comes from Pleuronectes platessa, assembly GCF_947347685.1. Classification (NCBI taxonomy): domain Eukaryota; kingdom Metazoa; phylum Chordata; class Actinopteri; order Pleuronectiformes; family Pleuronectidae; genus Pleuronectes; species Pleuronectes platessa. The sequence continues at coordinate 1,087,643 of NC_070641.1, forward strand.
TCAACTGCAGGCACGCTGGAAGAAGTAGAAGAAGAAGATCAGTAAAAACAATTTTTGCTGGTGTCGTAAAAATAATTTAAGGATACACGGAGAACTTACCAACACGATCAGCATTTTTGAGAGAAACAGAAGCTGTTCGGACAGAAGCTGTTCAGACCAATCAAATTGTAGTTAGTACATAGTTTCTCCCCAACGGAGCGATGCCAGACCGAACTTCCCAACCTCAAATGTTGTGGGCCGGGGTAAGTTCTTCTGGCATCCAGACTAACTTTACCCCTTATCTGGGTTAAAGTTATCATATTTTCACTGCCCTTTGTCCTGAAGAAATTCTGATCATTTCCATTGCTAGGAAAAACATCCGGAATTAATGGAAAATGTGTAAATTTTACTGATATATCATTTTAGCTTGCCTATAGGGGAGAAAATGTAAAAAAATTCTCACATAACCCCATTCTCCCCTACTTATATAGGACCTGACAAATGGGTAAAAGATTTTCCTGTGGCCAACGGGCCCAGACAGTCTCCTATCAACATTTCACCCAAACAGGCCCAATATGATTCCTCTTTGAGGGCTCTGGAACTCAACTATGATCCCTTCAACGCCAAGGGTATTCTCAACAACGGTCACTCCTTCCAGGTGGATTTTGTGGATGACTTAGACAGCTCGAGTAAGCAAAACTCAGAATATGTTTATGCATGTATTCATCCACTGTATTAATCTTAGTTTTCTTGTAGTTAAATAATTATATAGTTTAATATATATATATATATACATATCTCCATTTAACTATATCTAGCAGTCTTTTTTATGCTCAACGCTTGCTGTATGAACTGTAGCAGATAAGAGTGTCAGTTAGGATATCATGACTAATCACCTTTGTTTCATTATCTGGAGGTCACCAGGACATTTGCACTGCCTCACCCTGCTGTACTGAGACTGTTTATTTAACAATCATTCAGCAGCACAAGTCATGTAAATAAACTACATTCATTATTATTTACGAAAGAAAATGTACATTGTGCACTTTCACGTTGTTTTTGGTCCAAGCTTCAAATTAAACCTATAGAAACAGTGGTGTGCTCTAGTAATAAACAGAAGAAAATCCTGTTTTTGAATAACCATTATGGTAGGACATACAAAGAATGGACTTAAACATATGTTTAGTATTGCACTTAAATACATCATAAACAAATATAATCAGTAGTCATGACTTATTATTACTTCATTTTTTGATAATGTGCAGGTTAATATTGACTTACTTAGATATTTCTATAAAAATCTGTATATTATTGTGCGTCTCTAAAGAGGCTGTTGTTTCTTCCTGACCAGCCTTGAATGGAGGCCCCATTTCAGGAACATACCGTCTGAGACAGTTTCATTTTCACTGGGGAGCCAGTGATGACAGAGGCTCTGAACACACTGTCAATGGCATCAACTTTCCCTGTGAGGTACTGAAGCTACTGGAGCTTCTTGAGTGACCTGAACAAAAATGTAATGATGCTTACAACAACTTCATGCAGGGGTCAACGGAATGAGGTTAACGGTGGCACTGTTTTGTCATTGTCAAGAGGCTGTGGTAAAAAGAAAAAATAAGCAAATCTATTATTAAATCACAGCATCACAGGGATTGAAAGGTGACTGAGATGCAGGGAAACAGCTACCATTAAAGACATTAGACACTCAAGTAAATAATGGATGATTTTTCTGATAATTTGAGAGTTCACCTTTACACTGACAGATTGCATCAGGCAATTAATTAGTTGACAGTAGTATTTTCAGTTCCAATTTATTCAAATGTGACTTTAAGGCTAATGAGAAAATGATAAATGAGTCAGTATGCCCTCACTATAATTGAATTCCTTTCATTGTGAAAAGCCTTTTAACACTTAGTGCCATTGGACATAACATAGGTTAAAAAACAACCCCCTTACATATTAATCAAATATGCAGGTGCTTAAACTATAGTGATATTGTGTGTAAAGATATCTGCCTAAATATAAATGAGCTGTCTCTGTAGACCCTGTCTGAATATTTAAGTCTAACTTTGCTTCTTTTTCTAATAAGCTTCACCTGGTGCACTGGAACACAAAGTACCCAAGCTTTGGAGAGGCAGCCAGCCAGCCTGATGGACTTGCTGTAGTTGGAGTCTTTCTCAAGGTTATTCACCAATAAACCATCAGTCTGTCAAAAGAGTACTACTATAGTATTAATGAAGTGTGTGTGTGTGTGTGTGTGTGTGTGTGTGTGTGTGTGTGTGTGTGTGTGTGTGTGTGTGTGTGTGTGTATGTGTGTGTGTGTGTGTGTGTGTGTGTGTGTGTGTGTGTGTGTGTGTGTGTGTGTGTGTGTGTGTGTGTGTGTGTGTGTGTGTGTGTGTGTGTGGTCCTTTAGATTGGTGCTGCCAACCCCAGACTTCAAAAAGTTTTGGATGCTTTGGATGTCATTAAGACAAAGGTAAAAATCCCCCAATTCAATTAACATATTTGGTAAACTTAGATGTGTTTACAGGTGGTAAGAAGAGGATACACTTGATTATCTTGGTCATTCCTTTTTGTTCTCCTACTCATTCCCTCTCTTCTGCCCCTCTTCCACAACACTTGCAGGGAAAGCAGACTACTTTTGCTAACTTTGACACAAAGACTCTTCTACCAGTTTCACTGGATTATTGGACCTACGATGGCTCTCTGACCACACCCCCCCTGTTGGAGAGTGTCACCTGGATCGTCCTCAGGGAGCCAATCAGTGTCAGCTCTGCACAAGTAATTAATTAACTTGCTTCACATTCTCCCTTCACGCACATAAAAATCTAAATCAGAAAGAAAGAAAAAACATTGTCAAAGAAAGGTCCTGCACAGACAATTAAGACACTCGTATCCAGTACATAACTGAACTGAGAGTAGAGCAACGGTATCTTCCTGTGAGTTAGAGGACCGATAAATATGGCAGCGGCCAATATCAGAAATATTTTGTCACTGCTGATTACTGGTGATATTCATAACTGAGGTTGTACTTGGCTCTTCTTTAACATCAAACAGTTCATTTAAAGAGTTTCTATGGTGACAGTTAATAAAAGAAGAATGTTTAATCTTAAAAAAAACATTCAGGTACACAATATCCGGGTACGATGTGAACAGCCATTGTACGTGTATGATTATGCATGCTTAAAATCAATCAATACATTTTTTGGTTATAGCCCATATTCACAAATCACAATTTGTTTCCTAGGGCTTTAACAAGGTTTGACATTCTCTGCCCTTAACCCTAAACTAGAGTAAGGGAAAAAAACTAAAACTTTTAACAGGATAAAAACAACTTAGAAACCTCAGAGAGATCCACATGTGAGGAATCCCTCTCCCAGAAAAGACAGAAGTGCAATAGATGCCACGTGTAATGGAGAACATCAGAAAGATGAAAGAGTATTTACAGCATTGGTTAGAATGAGCAGTTTGTAACATAGTGGAAGATAAATGAGGTGAGAAAAAGTTTTAAAATGGGGACTATCACAAGTTTTAAACTGTAATCATCAGTAGTAGCAAATTGCATCAAACTGTATGGGATACATACATCGTTGAAATGCATTACACAATAATTGCAAAGAGAGTCATAACCTTATGAGCTATTCTGTCCATTCTGGCTTTTGCATTTTTTTTAAATGACAATCAATGCCTTAAATAGAGTGAAACCAAATGCTAGAAGAGGGAATTGTTTTGAGTAACGTGAAAAATAACATGCTGGACTGAAAAAAGATAAGGGATTACATGCAATATTAAAATTAAATATAGGTTTGAACATTCTGAAGGTCTAACATGCAACATCATGGTTTTGTCCTGGGTGGGTCTGATCCTTGAGTAGCTTGTGTTTCACTAAGATAACACCCTTTATCTCCAGGGGCAGATTTTATTTACATAATTACCAAGATCACACCCTAAATGGGTGGGTAATGAGATTTTACTTCAGTTTACCCTCCCAAAATAAAATGTCACTATATGCGACTGTCAAAGAGGAGTGACAGAGAATTGCCAGCACTACTAACTGAGCCTGCTGAGGGAATTCAAATCCAAGCTCACTAGATGGCTAAAGGCATAATGGCTCCCAGATGAGCTGTTATTTACACCACAATGTATTGTTTCCGGTAAGCTGTTTTAGTAGGCAGACACTTTACAGCTTAATTTACAGTTAAATTTTTCTATATAGAGTATGAGACCTGTGTTTTGTACCAACATGTGCAAATGAGAGATAGTCACTACAGCAGGAGGGTGTGACATTGCTGCCCTGCATAGCAGGGCAGCATGTTCTGAAGATAAAGTGGAGCTGAACTAGCTATTTTACATCATCCAAGTTGTCATGGCTTCTGTCAGTCCCAGAGACTTTGCAGCAGCAGTAGAGCGAAACCTGCTGTATTGTCGACCTGTTTTCCACTAAGAATAGAAGGGCTCATGGGAATGTTTCATCAACATACACTTTGTACCCCATTAACACTTGAGACCCTATTCTATAGCAATGAAAAAAAAGTCCATGTGTCAGACAGAAACTACTGTGTTTTAAACCTAATCAAAGTGGATACATTTAGGCCTTGCGGTCACACTATGACATTTTTAAGCCCCAACTTTTGGAAACATTATGGATCTGTTTAGTTTGAATCATCTGGGGTCGCAATTAGTTTGAATGGGCAAATTAATAAGTCTGGACGGGCAAAAGAAGACTTTTGGAAATTACTTCACATTGATACACATGTTGACTTCGGATTGGTTGTCCTCAGTCAAGTCTCACCTACCTGCAGTGAATGTAAATCCCTACCAACATTCACTATCAGTAAAACTTCCACCTCATTGTCTGTCCTTGCAAAGTAACAGTTGGTTTTACTTTGCGTCACTTCTATTCCTCATTCGTATATTCTCTGTAACTAAGTAGCTAACTACAAATATATCCATACACTGCTATGCGCATGCCCTGCCCATTCTATGTTTATAGGCTAAAACGTTAATTTTTTACACTAGCCAGTTTACCCTTTGTAAATCATACACAGTATATGCCACCCACTAATCCGCTTCAAGTCGAAATATATGCATAGCTGAAGACTATATAAAACTAAACTTACATTACCCTATTCGTTTTATCATTAGTTACATCGACAAACTACTATCTTTTTTCAATATACACATTAATGTATCTGTAAACTTTTTATGTGGAACTGAAGCAGATGAATTATGGAAGATCCAGACCATAATCTGCATATTAAGCTGGTTGATGCATCTGCACCTCCTCCCCTACCCAGAAATGAAGCCAAAATATCCCACATATGAATGCTGCAATGATGCATTCTCCTTTGAAGCCATAGTCTGCAGCCTGTCTGAGATTAGAGGAGGGAAGAAGTAGGGTTAGGCGGCTGTGTCTAAGGCAGGGGTCCGCAAACCGTGGCACTGGAGCCGCATGTGGCTTTTCAGCTCCTCTGCAGGGCTATGGAAGCCCATTTCCGCCACTGTGATGAAGAAAATAAAAATCCTGTAACTCATAATTATTACTTAGTTTCTCATTATTGTAAGATACTATTTCATAATTATGACTTGCAAGATTTTTATTGACTAACAGGATTTTTCTCATAATTATGACTTAGTATCTCATTATTGTTATATAATTCGGGGTTTGGAGCTTATCACAGCACGTAGACAGCCGTGGTAAAAGTCATTAATGACCGTCTAACAGCTTAAGATCAGAGATTTGTGTCTGTCCTTGTTCTGTTAGATCTTAGTGCAGCATTCGACACAATTGACCATCAAATTTTATAACAGAGACTAGAAAAGTTAATTAGCCTTAAAGGAACAGCCCTAAACTGGTTTAAATCATATTTTTCAGATCAATTCCAATTCGTGCAAAGTCAATGATGAGTCATCTGTGCACACCAAAGTTAACCACGGTGCTCCACAGGGCTCTGTGCTCGGCCCAATTTTATTCTCATTATTTATGCTTCCACTAGGAAACATTATCAGGAAACACTTGGTCAATTTCCACTGCCATGCGGAGGACACCCATTTAATAAAAAAACTGAACAATGTAATCAATTAACTAAACTCCAAGCATGTCTCAAGGACATTAAAACCTGGATGACCCGCAATTTTCTCTTATTAAACTCAGATAAAACTACGGTGGTCCTGAAACCTCAACGCACTGCAACTAAATGAAACACATGCAAGTGGACAAAACACAAGCAAAGTAAGAAAACATCTTCATCAATTTCACAACACATTACAGAAACACGCTGCAAATAAAGACATGCGCAGCAAATACAGAAACGGGCTGCTTATACAGATATGCACTGCAAATACAGAAATGTGCAGCAAATACAGAAACACACAGCAAATACAGAAATGCGCAGCAAATACAGAAAACGACAAACAAATTGTTTCCAGAGGACGCCTAAAAGTGATGGACATGTCCGCTTGTTGTTGCTTCTGCAGATTGGAGTTGTTAAAGTCGGTTTCCGTGAGTGATCTTTGAAAATTTGTAAACGTTTTTGGTTTATTTTAATAAATAATAAACTTTATTACTGCAGATGTTTACTGTTAACCCTCTGAGACCCATTGGGCCATATTCGATCTCAAATATCATGTTGTCTTTAGAGCGTCATGACTTCCCAATAGTCTGAGCTAGAGACGTGCCGTTTTTTCCTGTTAATCTGAATAAACAGCGCTAACAAGCAAGCCCCTGTTTGTGAGGCAATTTATTGTCCATATTGTGCAACCTTTACTATCAAAAGAGCAATTTTCCACCTCTACCGAGCTCTGATCTCACTGTGTGTCTCACCGGGTGGGCGGGGCCAGACACACACTCGCCTGCTCCTGGTATTTCATGATGGCCTGATACGATGATGATTTAAAAAATTAACGTGACGTCACATCAATCATATGAAAACTGATTTGTTAAGTTCGCTGTCCGCGAAAAATATGCACAACACTCCTGTGTGGAACTGAAATTTCTATGATGTATTTGATGTTTTTGTGTCTCCTGTGGCAGCAGTGTCCATCACTTTTAGCTGTCCTCTGGAAACACTTCCGTTTTCTGTATTTGTTGCGCGTTTCTGTATTTGCAGCGCTTTTCTGTATTTGCTGCGCATTTCTGTAATGTGTTGTGTGAAATTGATGAAGATGTTTTCTTACTTTGCTTTTGTTTTGTCCAGTTGCATGTGTTTTCTTAAGTTGCATTGCTTTGAACTCTCAGGGCCACCATATAAAACAGAGGTTTTAATACTTGGCCCTAAATACCTTAGAGATACATTATCTAATGCTATAGCTGCGCTATACGACATTGCCCTTGCTTCCAATGAAACAGTCAGATTTTGGGAGTGATCTTCAATCCGGATTTGTCCTTTAATTCTCATTTAAAACAAATTTCTAGGATGCCTTCTTCCACTTGCGTAATATCTCAAAATGTCCTTTCTCAGAAGATGCAGAAAAACTAGTCCACGCCTGTGTTACATCCAGACTTAATTATTGTAATTTCTTATTATCAGGCTCCAGCAGTAAATCGTTAAAGACGCAGCTTTACCAAAATGCTGCGACACGTGTCCTGACAATAACCAAGGAAAGAGACCACATTTCTCCTGTATTAGCTTTGCTACACAGGCTTTTGGTTAAATCTAGAATAGAATTTAAAATTATCCTCCTCACCTTCAAGGCCCTTTATAATATGGCACCATTATACTTCAAAGAGCTGAAAGTACCTTATCAACCCACTATAGAATCAGAATCAGAATAATTTTTAATTGCCAAGTATATTTTCACATACAGGAAATTGACTTGGTTTGGCTGGTGCATCGAACATAAAACAACAATTTATACAGTACAAAGAACAATACGTTTGCAGGGGGCTTGATGTGAGTCGTCCCTTAAGTCACTAGGCTTCTCCTTCCTCTTCTCAATCGTTATCACATCAAAGAAATTCATATCTCATCAATACATGTTTGACTACTTCCCCGGAGTCCCTTTGCCTTATCGTCTGCAGATCCAGGGCCTCATTGTGGCTTATGATCTGTGGATCGCGTATCAGAAATCGTAATGGTGGATCCAGTATGGCGGATCCTGTATCGTGTTGGCATTTGATAGTGGACCACGATCGAGGTGGCAGCTTATGGTGGATCCTAATGGCGGCAGTGGACAATGACTCTGGACTATAGTGGAATCCAATATTGATGGTGGATCATGATCGTGGAGGCTGCTGACCATAGACTAGGATTGCAGCAGGACTGCTTGATATGTAGTATTTCGCCTCAGATACTCGACCATTACTGACAGTAATCCATGGATTCATGGACTTTCAGTTATGCTTCAAAATGTTTCTTCTTATCAATGCTGCAAATACCCTGAGGTTTCTACGTTCTTTTCACCCTGTTAAACAGGCTTTTTAGTAGTTTTTCCTTGTTTTGTTCAGGGTTATGTGTAGAGAATGTCACTATCTCACTATTATGAGATAGTATCTGGAATACTATCTTAATAGTATTCAATAAATAATGTGAAAAATGGATTTGACTGATTATTATTATTATTTAACAATTTTGATGTAGCAATAAAATCTTTATTTTGAATCATTTTGTTCACTAAAATAATTTAGTGAAAATCAGACTGTAGAACAACTTCTAATATGAGTCTTTGACTTTTAACAATCGTTCTGTCTTTTTCCTTTTCTCTCCTTTCTCATCAGATGGCCAAGTTCCGCAGCCTTCTCTTCACCGGGGAAGGTGAAGCTCCATTCTGCATGGAAGACAATTATAGACCCCCTCAGCCTTTGAAGGGCCGTCGGGTCCGCGCTTCCTTCAAATGAACCCAGCTTCATCAACACAGTTCCCTTGCCCTTTTGCTTATTGGTCAAGCCTTTCCTTAACCTTCTTACTCCCATTTTATTGTTTTCTAGATGCAGTCTTTATTCAACCCTTAGTACTCTTTAGGTATCAACTTGAAAAGTAGAGGAACAATATACCTACATATACATGGACAACAGACATTACATAGACGTAAATAATGTTTAAAAATTGTATTAAATGTGATTCTTATTCTTTGACAATATAGAGAACACACAAAAATGCCAACATTTAAAAATGACATTACATTTTCCAGTCTAACATGGGTAGCAGGGGACTACCAAAAATGGGACGGGAATTCTGAACCTTGATCTCCCCCTGTTGTAAATCTTATTTTCTCTGGCCAGGCTTTAAGTAACAATCTATAGTGCCCATGTATGTGCGACAAGACATTCTTAGGCCCAATCCCATTTCACCCCTTGGCCCTCCCCCTTCATTTTGCACGTTCACATGTAGGGATAGGCTTTCCCAATATTTGTTGGGACCGATAGTAAGTGGCGAAGGATAGAGCTCTATACCCCTCCCAACGGATATTTTTCAGACCCTCACTTCTAACGGAGGGGTACCAAGAATGCAAATTGTTAGAGTCCCACAAATGTGGTATTTTCTCCATTAATAAAGATACAAAAATTACGAAAACGATTGTAATATCTTAGTTTTATATCATTTCAATGTATTATGGTCAAAACCTTAAAAAAAAGATTGCGATCGCTCTAGCATTACCATACTACTGTAGCATGCCAGCGATCTTTTATTGCATTGTCTACCGACCCAAAAACTCTGGAAAAAAACAACTCCCGCGATTTGTTATGGTTCCTCTATTTTAGAAACGTCATGCTTGAGTGACTGCGAATGAGCTTCCTTATGCTTCCCTCGTTACAAGCCAAATGGGAGTCTCTCTTACATGGCCTTGCCCCCTCCGACCCCCATCTCATCCCCCCGCCGCCCCAACACTCATTATAGATACGATATTTGCCAAAGCACTTCACTTCGTTTTTGCAAACCTGAAGCTGAAGCTGGCTCATGAGCATTTAAAGGACCAGGCTCTCAAAACAGGTCAATCTGAGGAGGGGTGTTTTAGACAGGGTAAACATGGTGCTGGTTTAAATTATCGTTGTATTTTGACCAAAATATGTTACAGACATTTCATTAAGACCCCAAGGAACCATATCAACTTGTGGTAAATGGGCATAATATGTCCCCTTTAATAATATGCTTTACTTTGTTTGAAACTGAAAGCTTCAATGAGTTTCCTAAAGCTGTTCCCGCTCTTTCAGTTGCTGAGATTGTTAAAGCAAATGTTTTTATTGATGGCTCATTTTGACAGTTTGAGAAAAATGTATAACAACCACAATGGCAGAATTACAGAAAAGATATTATTCAGGGGGCCACTGCCAATCAACTGATAATTATGCAAGTGTTTTAAAACTCATATCAAACAGACCTGTAATGGTGGAAAAATAAATATATTTAATATCCCACACTCAATATCCAATAAATGAATTCTGCAATGATTCATTGTCATTTGGAGCCATAGTCTGCACCTGTCAGAGATTGGAGGAGGGATGAAGTAGGGATGGGCGGCTGTGTCTTAGATAGGGGTTAACTTAATTTGTTTACACAAGCTAAAGTATCAGCATATTTCATTAAAATATTATACATTGTCAACAATATGCAGACTTGACAGCTGTCACAATACGAATGGAAAGACATTTTGTTTTAATCTGTCATGGTATTTAAGGTGAAGAATGTATCAATTAAAACTCTTTAAATAAACCGTTGTCTTAATTTTTCCTTACGTTTCCACGAGCTCAACAGTGAGGTGTTTTTTTTGTTTTCCTCTTTAGTCTCAAAAAGAGACAAAATGCTCTGGTCAATTGTTTACATGAGTGCTGCCCCTACATTAATCACGTCTCAGAAATATGTCAGCAGAGTACACAATAACTAAAAGTTATCGAGTAAACTTACAAACAATAACAGAGAGGTTAAAATACGAAAACTTGTACAACCATTCTTACGAACTGTAAGAACAACAAATGACCCTGCATTTAGTGAGCAAAGTGATCTATTGGGATAATAGGGTGCTATGAGTGTGTTATAATAGGGAATGTCATTAACGGCTTTTTATGTGAGTTAAGCAAAGGCAGAATAATATCGTAACAGACAGATAGTTCATGTTCTGGTTGATTGCTATTTGATTGTTGTTTATGACTTACAGTATGTTCAGTTGAGTTTCAATGTTTGTTAATGAAGTACTGAAATGTCCTGAGTGTCAGTGTACAGGTCAGGGTTGAGAACGTGACAGTTCTAGACCAATGGCTGTGGGATTGTGTGAGATCACAGGGTCTCATTGGCTGGGAGATAGGGTTTGTTGTCGGGATGGGGTTGAAGGAGGAACTAGAGTGTGGAGAGACAAGTGTTACATGTGATGAGGGTCGGAGCGATAGATAAGGATAGTGTTACATGTTCTTTTTGTGTTGTTTACGGCCGAGAGTAACCTGTGTTACATTTTTTAACAAAGCTGTAAATAATGAGAGGAAATATTGTGTCGTCTCTAAATTGGGGACGTTACAATATGATCTGTTCTTCTAGTTCCTGTCAGGACTCTTGCTGCAGCATTTTGGATCAACCGAAAGCTTTTCACAAGATTATCACCTTAAATATTTTAGATGAGTTAAAAGGCATTTGAACATGTATTTGTGACAACTTTCCTTCCATAAATCTTTCCGACCTGTCTTAAACAACAAATACATCATTTAGCATCATCAACACATTCAACATGTCTGTTACGCCGGGTTCACACTGGACGCCGAAGCGACGCCGAAGCGTGGCGTAAGCGCTAATCCCTAGCGCGCCGGCGCTTGGCTGTTCACAGCGGACGCGGAAGCCACGCTGAAGCGCCGGGCAGCGCTAATAATATCACCCGTTGATCCAGTAGTATAAAAGCATATTTGTTGCTCCAACATTAAGCAACAGCGTCCCAACATTTGTCTTTTTTGGTGTTGTCTTTATACAACATTTTCCGAGGATCATACAATTCACTGTACTTCTCCACTTCAATTATTCATTTAATGTCATCCATGTTGAAGAACTTCTCCGCTGTTTGCTCCATTAAATGTCGGGTGTCTAGGGTAAATTACGTATTCTCCACTCAAGCCTATGTGGAGAATACGTAGACCCCCCCTGTCTCTTTTTTATCTTTATGACTGCTTGCGTGGCTGTAGTGGATGGGCAGAGGGGGACATTTAATAATGTGGTTGGTAAAAGTGTTAAATTAAAACTCCAAGACAACAGAAGGTGAATACAAAGTATGGGATGCATATTTGATAATTTATATAATATAAAATATCGTTTAAAATCATTTTTCAGTGTGTTTCCTGTCTCGATACGCAAGCGGAAAAAGTAGACTTGACGCCGAAACGATCACTTCACGGCGCTAGGCAGCCGCGGCGTGGCGCGGCGCTTCAGCGTCCGGTGTGACTGGCACAAAGGTTTAACATGGGAGTGGATTGGAGCCAAAGGCTTGGTGCTGCGCTTAACCCACGCTGCGGCGTCGCTTCCGCGTCAGGTGTGAACCCGGCGTCAGACACTATTCCATCAGCCAGCTACATACGGCAGACTTTTAAGGTAACAGTAATCAAATCTCTGTTTAAAAAGCCCATTCCTGAAGCAGATGTATTGGTTAATTATAGACCAGACTGGACCAGGTTTGACAATGTTCTACATTGAGTAAACTAACCGATCAACAAAAAATCGACGATGGTGGAACGAGCTCCCCAACGACATCAGGACAGCAGAAAGTCGACACATCTTCCCTTTGAATTGCTGCTGATTCGCGCTGGAGCTACCCGCGGCATTATAGGAGATGACGTTTTCTTGTGGGATTTATATATAACGAATGTGAAGTGCATTGTTTCTTTTCAATTGTTGTTTGCACATTAAGTCATTGTGTTTACTCTGTGATGGGTTAGACATGTGAGGCAGGGCATATTTATTTTTAATTTGCCTTTGGTTTACATTATTACTTCATGCATCTTTTACAGTAGTCTGACAAGAGGATGTGAACTGATGCAGTCCCTGTCACATGTTGTATCATTACAGTAAAAGAGATCCAGTGTGATTTTGTGGTGTGTCACAGACTTTTTACACTTTAGTAGCACTTATATGGCATTTACATATAGCACTGTGTACTTTCTTGATTCTTGTTGTTCTGGGTTTGTACCCTCATGATTGTATGCACTTATTGTAAGTCGTTTTGGATAAAAGCTTTAGCTAAATGAAATGTAATGTTATGTAATATAGGAATAGCTTTATACAAAGAAATACATTAGTCACACTAGAAACCTTATATTCCACTGCTATGCGCATGCCCAGCCCATTCTGTTTTTAGGCTAAAACGTTTATTTTTTACACTAGCCAGTTAACCCTTTGTAAATCATACACAGTGTATGCCACCCACTAATCCGCTTCAAGTCTAAATATATGTATAGCTGAAGACTATATAAAACTAAACTTACATTACCCTATTCGTTTTATCATTAGTTACATTGTCAAACTACTATCTTTTTTTCAATATACACATTAATGTATCTCCAATTTCAAAAACTTTTTATGTGGAACTGAAGCAGATGAATTATGGAAGATCCAGACCATAATCTGCATATAAAGCTGGTTGATGCATCTGCACCTCCTCCCCTACCCAAAAATGAAGCCAAAATATCCCACATATGATTGCTGCAATGATGCATTGTCCTTTGAAGCCATAGTCCGCAGCCTGTCTGAGATTAGAGGAGGGAAGAAGTAGGCTGTGTCTAAGGCAGGGGTCCGCAAACCGTGGCACTGGAGCCGCACGTGGCTCTTCAGCCCCTCTGCTGTAGCTCCCTAAGGAAGCCCATTTCCGCCACTGTGATGAAGAAAATAAAAATCCTGTATCTCATAATTATTACTTAGTTTCTCATTATTATAAGATAATATTTCATAATTATGACTTGCAGGATTTTTATTGACTCACAGGATTTTTCTCATAATTATGACTTAGTATGTCATTATTGTTATATAATTCGGGGTTTAGAGCTTATCACAGCACGGAGACAGCCGTGGTAAAAGTCATTAATGACCGTCTAACAGCTTAAGATCAGAGATTTGTGTCTGTCCTTGTTCTGTTAGATCTTAGTGCAGCATTCGACACAATTGACCATCAAATTTTATTACAGAGACTAGAAAAGTTAATTAGCATTAAAGGAACAGCCCTAAACTGGTTTAAATCATATTTTTCAGATCAATTCCAATTCGTGCAAAGTCAATGATGAGTCATCTGTGCACACCAAAGTTAACCACGGTGCTCCACAGGGCTCTGTGCTCGGCCCAGTTTTATTCTCATTATATATGCTTCCACTAGGAAACATTATCAGGAAACACTTGGTCAATTTCTACTGCTATGCGGAGGACACCCAATTAATAAAAAACCTGAACAATGTAATCAATTAACTAAACTCCAAGCATGTCTCAAGGACATAAAAACCTGGATGACCCGCAATTTTCTCTTATTAAACTCAGATAAAAATTACGGTGGCCCTGAAACCTCAACGCACTGCAACTAAATGAAACACATGCAAGTGGACAAAACGCAAGCAAAGTAAGAAAACATCTTCATCAATTTCACAACACAACACATTACAGAAACACGCTGCAAATAAAGACATGCGCAGCAAATACAGAAACGGGCTGCTTATACAGATATGCACTGCAAATACAGAAATGTGCAGCAAATACAGAAACACACAGCAAATACAGAAATGCACAGCAAATACAGAAATTGACAAGCGAAATGTTTCCAGAGGACACCTAAAAGTGACACACATGTCCGCTTGTTGTTGCTTCTGGAGATTGGAGTTGTTAAAGTTGGTATCCTTGAGTGATCCTTGAAAATTTGCTAAACTGTAAACGTTTTTGGTTTATTTTAATAAATAATAAACGTTATTACTGCAGATGTTTACTGCAGATGTTTACTGTTAACCTTCACGGCCGTATACGATCTCAAATATCATGTTGTCTTTAGAGCGTCATGACTTCTCAATAGTCTGAGCTAGAGACGTGCCGTTTTTCCCTGTTAATCTGAATAAACAGCGCTAACAAGCAAGCCCCTGTTTGTGAGGCAATTTATTGTCCATATTGTGCAGGGGTAGGCAACCTTTACTATCAAAAGAGCAATTTTCCCCCTCTTCCGAGCTCTGATCTCACTGTGTGTCTCACCGAGTTGGCGGGGGCGGCGTATTTCTGTATTTACTGCGCATTTCGGAATTTGCAGTGCGTTTCCCCTATTTGCTGCGCATTTCTGTAATGTGTTGTGTGAAATGGATGAAGATGTTTTCTTACTTTGCTTGTGTTTTGTCCAGTTGCATGTGTTTTCTTAAGTTGCCCTGCGTTGAGCTCTCAGGGCCACCATATAAAACAGAGGTTCTAATACTTGGCCCTAAATACCTTAGAGATACATTATCTAATGATATAGCTGCGCTAGACGACATTGCCCTTGCTTCCAATGAAACAGTCAGATTTTGGGAGTGATCTTCAATCCGGATTTGTCCTTTAAACCTCATTTAAAACAAATTTCTAGGACCGCCTTCTTCCACTTGCCTAATATCTCAAAATGTCCTTTCTCAGAAGATGCAGAAAAACTAGTCCACACCTTTGTTACATCCAGACTTAATTATTGTAATTTCTTATTATCAGGCTCCAGCAGTAAATCGTTAAAGACTCAGCAGCTTGTCCAAAACGCTGCGGAACGGGTCCTGAGAATAACCAAGGAAAGAGACCACATTTCTCCTGTATTAGCTTTGCTACACAGGCTTTTGGTTAAATCTAGAATAGAATTTTAAATTATACTCCTCACCTTCAAGGCCCTTTATAATATGGCACCATTATACTTCAAAGAGCTGAAAGTACCTTATCAACCAACTATAGAATTAGAATCAAAAGTATATTTTCACATACAGGAATTTGACTTGGTGTGGCTGGTGCATCGAACATAAAACAACAATTTATACAGTACAAAGAGCAATATGTTTGCAGGGGGCTTGATGTGAGTCGTCCCTAAGGTCACTAAGCTTCTCCTTCCTCTTCTCAATCGTTATCACATCAAAGAAATTCATATCTCATCAAAACATGTTTGACTTCTTCACCGGAGTCCCTTTTTCCTTATCGTCTGCAGATCCAGGGCCAATGACTGTGGACTACAGTGGAATCCAATATTGATGGTGGATCATGATCGTGGTGGCTGCTGACCATAGACTAGGATTGCAGCAGGACTGCTTGATATGTTGTATTTCGCCTCAGATACTCGACCACTACTGACAGTAATCCATGAATTAATTTAAAAGTGTCCATGGCTCTTATAAATTATTGTCTCAGTAATGCTCCTGCAGTGCTGAGGCTGCACGTTCCATGTTTATCAGCTATGAAGTCCTTTATTTATTTGAAATAAACAGAAACAATTAGGTTTTCTCGGTTTCCAGTTCATAAGTAGGTTTCTTTTTTTATAGGAATGCCAACATTATCAAACTGTGTTTTACTGCAGATTGTAAACCATCCATTTTATTTCCCAGCCAGCATTCTTCTGGGGATACCGCTACATCTTCATTTATTATAAAACTCTGTATTTCTTGACTCTTCATGAACAACAAAGCTTTTAACAACCTGAGTACCTAATATATTTATATATTTGATCGATTTATGAAAGGGCAAGTTCACAAACGATAGCCGAGTAAGTGTTGAGACTCTCCATTTGTGCAGGTAAACTTGGTTTAAAGTTCTGAGGTGACGCTGGACTAGGCCTTGGCTAGCTTTGAAAATAGGATCATTGATATTAGGAAGTATGAAAAATACCTGAATTCAACTATGGTTGACTTAGCGTACGTCATGGCCCGTCAGATTTATTATTTTGGTATATGCATATTTGCTTATATGTATATCTGCTGATACATATGACATTATATTCATATAATTTAATGTTTCCAGATAAACTTATTACCTGCAAAAATTTGTTTCCTATAGGAATCAGGAATTGTTGCCGCAGGGGAAAGGAGCCTCAAACCCATGGCTGGATCTGGGACTGCAGCTCCCATACTCTGTGGGAGTGACGTCACCAGGATGTACTGAAACAAGAGCCAGCTCGCCAGTGTTGTTTACATCACAGGCAGGGAAGATGGCATACTATGTGTAGACTGAATTTTTTCATTCATAACATTCAGTGCAGATTTCATTCAGCAGAGGGGACTGGATGGAAGGCTGTCTGTAACGCTGTTACAAGCGTTTGTTTGGCCTTGCACAGTTTTTCTTTGGTCAAGAAGTAGTTGAAAACCTCATTGTGGTCCAGACCTTATGAATGAACGTTGCAGGCGCACAGCTCTTCCAAGATGCCGTGCACAGCCGAGTGGTTTGCAGGAGCTATGGTGCAGACGCTGGACATCTGATTCACACTCTAAGTGAGTCCGAAGGATTGAGCCCAAGTTTCGGGGATAAAAACGACACACCGAGGCACAACGATTACGTGGTCAACAGCTGAGCCGATGAAGCAACTGGTAGTAGGGGAGAGCGAGGTAATGTGAGACATCGGGTAATGTGAGACACCCCCTGTATCTAGGCAACGGTACACATTTGTGGTCATGTGACCATTATGTTTTCAAGCCCCTCCCATTCCCCCCTTGCCATTAAGGAGAAGTTGGTGCTGGAGCTGTAATAATTATGTTTTTTCAGAAAAATTAGTTTTTTTCATGTAAAAGTAAATTTCTTGCTATGAACAAAACAAATTGATTCAGGTAGAAAAACTTATATCATACATGTTGATGAACTTCCAATATATAAAACCATGTGATTGATGCTAGCTGAAGATTAGCCTGAATTGCTGAGAGATGTTGTTTTTTCTAAAATGTTGGCTGTGGGGTAAAGTGAGACAAATGCTGTGGGGTAAAGTGATACATGAAGCACAAATTAAGTTTATTCTTAAACATATTTTAGTGTAATATTACATTACATATGTTTTATTTTTAATGTAATGAACATTGTAGAAAAGCCATCATGCCAAGAAACTATACACCAGGAAGACAACCTGGGGCCAAACACCCCTCGCAGAGATGGAGAGTGCAGCCGCTGAGGTCATGCAAGGAAAGAAGTCCTTAAGAAAAGCTGGAAGGGATAGAAATATTGACAAGACAACCCTCAAAAGATTCATAAGAAAAAAGAGAAAGGGGAAGTAAAATCAGTAGCCTGGGGTGCAGTAGCTGAGGCAAAGAGAATATTCACAGATGAGATGGAGGAGGAGCTTACCAAACACTTGAAACAACTAGCTGACCAGTTCCATTGCCTTGCTCCAGTTAAGTGCCGTGAACTGGGATTTGAATATGCAGAGAAAAACAATATCCCTGTCCCTGTCAATTGGACAGCGAAACAATGTGCAGGTAAGCTAGGGTGCGCAAGAGATCACATGAATCATAATAATCATAAATGTGCCTAATTGACCAATCCCCATGATTCTGTTACTAGTCCCATATTAGTTTTGGAATGTGTGGTTGTCAATCTAGCCTTCAGGATTTTAACTATTACAACATGCGTTGTTATGGTAGTTTTAAAGTGGAAAAATGTAAGTGGATCACTTTACCCCCTTGATTTCTCTGGTCTGTCTCACTTTACCCCTTATCTGGGGTAAAGTGACACAAGACCACTTTTTAAAAAACAATCATATTTTCACTGCCCTTTGTCCTGAAGACATTCTGATCACTTTCCATTGCTAGGAAACATCCTGAATTAAGGGGAAATGTGTTAATTTTACTGATATATCATTTTAGCTCACCTACAGGGGAGCAAATGTAAAAAATGTCTTACATTACCCCGCTCTCCCCTACTTGTAGGACCTGGCAAATGAGGAAAATATTTTCCTGTGGCCAATGGGCCCAGACAGTTTCCTATCATCATTTTACCCAAAGAGGCCCAATATGATTCCTCTTTGAGGGCTCTGGAACTCAACTATGACCCCTTCAACGCCAAGGGTATTCTCAACAACGATCACTCCTTCCAGGTGGATTTTGTTGATGACTTAGACAGCTCAAGTAAGCACAACTC
The DNA here is from genome assembly GCF_947347685.1 of Pleuronectes platessa. NCBI lineage: Eukaryota > Metazoa > Chordata > Actinopteri > Pleuronectiformes > Pleuronectidae > Pleuronectes > Pleuronectes platessa. The sequence goes on from NC_070641.1 coordinate 1,106,605, forward strand.
AGAATATGTTTATGCATGTATTCATCCAGTGTATTAATCTTAGTTTTCTTGTAGTTAAATCATTTTATTGTTTAATATATACATATATTTCCATTTACCTATATCTAGTGGTCTTTTTTATGCTCAACGCTTGCTGTGTGAACTGTGTCAGATAAAAGTGTCAGTTAGGATGTCATGACTCTAATCACCTTTGTTTCATTATCTGGAGGTCACCAGGACATTTGCACTGCCTCACCCTGCTGTACTGAGACTGTTTATTTAACAATTATTCTGCAGCACAAGTCATGTAAAGCTCATCAGTGTGAATTATTAAATTACATAAAGTACATTCATTTTTATTTATGAAAGAAAATGTACATTGTGCACTGTCACATTGTTTTTGGTCCAAGCTTCAAATTAAACCTATAGAAACAGTGGTGCTCTCTAGTAATAAACAGGAGAAAATGATCATGACCATCATGGTAGGACATACAGAGAATGGACTTGAACATCTGTTTAGTATTGCACTTAAATAAATCATAAACAAATATAATCAGTAGAGTCATGACATATTAATACTGAATTTTTTGATAATGTGCAGGTTAATATTGACTTACTATAATATATTATTTATATAAAAATCGGTATATTATTGTGCATCTCTAAAGAGGCTGTTGTTTCTTCCTGACCAGCCTTGACTGGAGGCCCCATTTCAGGAACATACCGTCTGAGACAGTTTCATTTTCACTGGGGAGCCAGTGATGACAGAGGCTCTGAACACACTGTCAATGGCATCAACTTTCCGTCTGAGGTACTGAAGCTACTGGAGTGACTTGAACAAAAATGTAAGGATGCTTACAACAACTTCATGCAGGGGTCCACGGAATGAGGTTAATGGTGGCACTGTTTTGTCATTGTCTAGAGGCTGTGGTAAAAAGGAAAAATAAGCAAATCTATTATTAAGTCACAGCATCACAGGGATTGAAAGAGGACTGAGATGCAGGGAAAAAAATATTCGAAAAAAATGTCAAACATAGTAAATTAGCTCCGTGGTATAATTCCCAGACAAATGAGTTCAAACAATTATCAAGAAAACGAGAAAGGAAGTGGCGCTCCAGCAACCATGTTGAAAATCTAATAGACTGGAAGAATAGTGTTAAAGAATATAAAAAGGCTCTCCACAAAGCAAGAGCCGCCTACTATTCAAAACTAATAGAAGAGAATAAAAACAACCCCAGGTTTCTCTTCAGCACTGTAGCCAGGCTGACAGAGAGTCACACCTCCACAGAACCCAGTATTCCTTGATCCCTAAATAGCAATATCTTTATGACCTTTTTTAATGATAAAATTCAAACTATTAGAAATAAAATCAACCATCTCCTGCCCTCAATTGGCACTAATACCCTCCCAACAACAGAGATCTCAGAAACGGCTGAGAATCCTACCCATTACTTAGACAGCTTCTCTCTGATCACCCGTGATCAGTTTACCAAATTAATCTCAGGTTCTAAACCAACAACCTGTATCTTAGATCCCATTCCTGCCAAATTACTTAAAGAAATTCTGCCCCTAATTGATAGTTCGTTACTTAACATTATCAATCTGTCATTATCATCAGGTTATGTACCACAGTCTTTTAAAATAGCTGTCATCAAACCCCTACTCAAAAAACCCACCCTAGACCCAGAGGTTTTAGCCAATTACAGGCCAATATCTAATCTCCCCTTCATTTCTAAAATCTTAGAAAAAGTTGTTGCCAATCAGCTGTGTGAGTTTCTCCGGGAAAATAATATATATGAAGACTTTCAATCGGGGTTTAGAGCCAATCACAGTACAGAGACAGCCTTGGACAAAGTCACTGATGACCTTTTAATAGCCTCAGATCAGGGACTTGTGTCTGTCCTCGTTCTGTTAGATCTCAGTGCAGCATTCGACACAATTGACCATCAAATTTTATTACAAAGACTCAAACAGTTAATTAACATTAATGGAACCGCCCTTAACTGGTTTAAATCGTATTTTTCTGATCGCTCCCAATTTGTGCAAATTAATGATGAGTCATCTGTGCGCACCAAAGTTAACCATGGTGTTCCACAGGGCTCTGTGCTCGGCCCAATTTTATTCTCATTATATATGCTTCCACTAGGAAACATTATCAGGACACACTCGGTAAATTTCCACTGCTATGCGGATGACACCCAGTTATATTTGTCAATAAAACCTGAACAAAGTAATCAATTAACTAAACTTCGAACATGTCTCAAGGACATAAAAACCTGGATGACCCGCAATTTTCTCTTATTAAACTCAGACAAAACAGAGGTTATAATACTTGGCCAAAAAACACCTTAGAGATGCATTATCTAATGATATAGCTGCACTGGACGACATTGCCCTTGCTTCCAACAAAACAGTCAGGAACTTGGGAGTGATCTTAGATCCTGATTTATCCTTTAATAGTCACTTAAAACAAATTTCTAGGACCGTTTTTTTCCACTTGCGTAACATTTCAAAAATTAGACATGTCCTTTCCCAAAAAGATGCAGAAAAACTAGTCCACGCCTTTGTTACATCGAGACTGGACTATTGTAATTCATTATTATCTGGCTCCAGCAGTAAGTCGTTAAAGACTCTACAGCTTGTCCAAAATGCCGCAGCACGTGTCCTGACGAGAACAAAGAGAAGAGAGCACATTTCTCCAATATTAGCTTCGCTACACTGGCTTCCAGTTAAATCTAGAATAGAATTTAAAATTCTCCTCCTCACCTTCAAGGCCCTTAATAATATAGCGCCTTTTTATCTTAAAGAGCTGTTAGTACCTTATAAACCCGCTAGAGCACTCCGCTCCCAGAATTCAAGCCTACTTGTCGTCCCTAAATTCTCTAAAAGTAGAGTAGGAGCCAGAGCTTTTAGCCATCAAGCCCCTCGGCTGTGGAATAATCTACCACTTTCAGTTCGGGAGGCAGTCACCATCTTTTCGTTTAAAAGTAGGCTCAAAACCTTCCTTTTTGATAAAGATTATAGTTAGAGCTAATTAGTGCGCCAGAACGTTACTTCTGTCTGTTCTATTTTATGACACATGACACACGGAGCTTCTCTTTCCAGCTTCTCCTTCCTGTCCTCCATCCCTATCCCCCTTCCCCGGAATCCCTTTGCTTTATCACCCGCAGATCCAGGGCCTCTGTGGCCGCACCATGGATTGCGGTTTGTGGATCGCGCACCGGGGGTCGCAGTGTTGGATCCAGTGTGGCGGATTCTGAGTCATGAGGGCTGATCGTGGTGCTGGTGGCGGACCCTGTGTCGCGTTGGCATTGGGCACGGGCGGTGGACCAGGACCAGTCTGGATGGTGTATCGTGGTCTAGATGGTTGCTGAGCATGGACTGTGATCGCAACGGGACTGCTTGGCATGTCATGTTGGGGTTGTCCTTCGGGAAGTCTACCCTCATCAAATGCTGCTAGAGACTTTGATTATTGATGATGTTCTCCCACACGTGGCATCTATTGCACTTCTGTCCGTCCTGGGAGAGGGATCCCTCACATGTGGCTCTCTCTGAGGTTTCTACATATTTTTACCCTGTTAAAAGGGTTTTTAGTAGTTTTTCCTTACTCTTGCTGAGGGTTAAGGACAGAGGATGTCACACCCTGTTAAAGCCCTATGAGATGAATTGTAATTTGTGAATATGGGCTATACAAATAAATTTGATTGATTGATTGATTGATTGAAACAGCTACCATTAAAGACATTAGACACTCAAGTAAATAATGGATGATTTTTCTGATAATTTGAGAGTTTAACTTTAACACTGACAGATTGCCTCAGGCAATTAATTAGTTGACAGTAGTATTTTCAGTTCCAATTTATTCAAATGTGACTTTAAGGCTAATGAGCAAATGATAAATGAGTCAGTATGCCCTCACAATAATTGAATTCCTTTCATTGTGAAAAGCCTTTTAACACTAAGTGTCATTGGACATAACACAGGTTAAAAAACAACCCCCTTACATATTAATCAAATATGCAGGTGCTTAAACAATGGTGATATTGTGTATCTGCCTAAATATAAATGAGCTGTCTCTGTAGACCCTGTCTGAATATTTAAGTCTAACTTTGCTTCTTTTTCTAATAAGCTTCACCTGGTGCACTGGAACACAAAGTACCCAAGCTTCGGAGAGGCAGCCAGCCAGCCTGATGGAATTGCTGTAGTTGGAGTCTTTCTCAAGGTTATTCACCAAAAAAACATCAGTCTGTCAAAAGAGTACTACAATAGTATTAATGAAGTGTGTGTTTGTGTGAATGTGTGTGTGTGTGTGGTCCTTTAGATTGGTGCTGCCAATCCCAGACTTCAAAAGTTTTGGATGTGTAACCCAGGTCTCATGACTTTAAAATAATTAAAAAAAAAAAAAAAAAAAAATCCGAACCGGAAGTGCAACTACTACTTCCGGTTTCGGCACTATAAATATCCGGGTCGAGAGGCGCACTTCTTCTTTAATGGCTGAGCAGTGCGAAGTGCGAAGAGTGAAGATACCGACAATTGATGGCGAGCTATCCCTGTATGGACTTTTTCAGAACCAACCTTTCCCTACGAGCCTCCTTGCCCTGCGAGCGGTAGGAGAGAACTAACCGTAACCTTTTTTTTTCTCCCCCCTCCTTGGAATAACCTTTTTTTTGGACCAACAGACTCTAATTAACTGAACATATAACTGAATGAATGAATGAATGCATGCATGGCGTGAATTAAATGTGTATAATACAATTTATATTTAAAAGCACCTTTTTGTCTCTGTGTCTTGGTATTCACACGAAGGGCTCCAACCGAACCTTATAGTCCACACTTGTTACAGATGCTTTGGATGTCATTAAGACAAAGGTAAAATCCCCCAATTCAATTAACATATTTGTTAAATTTAGATGTGTAAGAAGGGGATAAACTTGATTCTCTTGGTCATTCCTTTTTCTTCTCCTACTCATTCCCTCTCTTCTGCCCCTCTTCCCCGACACTGGCAGGGAAAGCAGAATACTTTTGCGAACTTTGACACAAAGACTCTTCTACCAGTTTCTCTGGATTATTGGACCTACGATGGCTCTCTGACCACACCCCCCCCTATTGGAGAGTGTCACCTGGATCGTCCTCAGGGAGCCAATCAGTGTCAGCTCTGCACAAGTAATTAATTAACTTGCTTCACCTTCTCCCTTCACACACAGAAAATCTAAATCAGAAAGAAAAAAAAACATTGTCAGAGAAAGGTCCTGCACAGACAATTGAGACACTCATAACCAGTTCATAAATGAACTGAGAGTAGAGCAACTGTATCTTCCTGTGAGTTAGAGGACAGATAAATATGGCAGCGGTCAATATCAGAAATATTTTGTCACTGCTGATTACTGGTGATACGGAGGTTGTACTTTGCTCTTCTTTAACATAAAACAGTTCATTTAAAAAAGTTTCTATGTTGACAGTAAAGAAAAGAAGAATGTTTAATCTTAAAAAAAACATTCAGGTACACAATATCGTGGTAAGATTTGAACAGTCATTGTACGTGTATGATAATGCATTCTTAAAATCAATCAATGAGTTTTTTTTGTATAGCCCATATTCACAAATCACAATTTGTTTCTTAGGGCTTTAACAAGGTTTGACATTCTCTGCGTGGCACCCCCCCTCTCTTCATCCCATGGGCCCACCACCTGTGGGAAGACCCGTTGGGGTCGGGTGCGCAGCCACATGGGTGGCAGCGAAGGTCAGGGGTCTCGACAGACCAGACCCGGGTGGCAGAAGCTGGCTCTGGGGACGTGGAACGTCACCTCGCTGTGGGGAAAGGAACCGGAGCTTGTGAGGGAGGTGGAGCGCTATCAGTTAGATCTGGTGGGGCTTACCTCCACGCACAGTCTCAGCTCTGGTACCGTACTCCTGGATAAGGGTTGGACTCTATTCTTCTCCGGAGTTGCCGAGGGCGTGAGGCGCCGGGCGGGTGTGGGGATACTCATAAATCCCCGGCTGAGCGCCGGGGTGTTGGAGTTTACCCCGGTAGACGAGAGGGTCGCCTCCCTGCGCCTAAGGGTTGTAGGGGGGAAAACTCTGACTGTTGTTTGTGCGTATGCACCAAACAGCAGCTCAGAGTACTCGGCCTTCTTGGAGACCCTGAATGGAGTCCTGTATGGGGCTCCAGTAGGGGACTCCGTAGTTCTGCTGGGTGACTTCAACGCCCACGTGGGCAACGATGGAGACACCTGGAGAGATGTGGTGGGGAGGAACGGCCTCCCTGATCTAAACCCGAGCGGTCGTTTGTTATTGGACTTCTGTGCTAGTCATGGATTATCCATAACAAACACCATGTTCGAACATAAGGGTGCTCATAAGTGTACCTGGTACCAGAGTACCCTAGGCCGAAGATCAATGATCGATTTTGTGATTGTGTCATCTGATCTGAGGCCGCATGTTTTGGACACTCGGGTAAAGAGAGGGGCGGAACTGTCAACCGACCACCATCTGGTTGTGAGTTGGATCAGGGAATGGGGGAAATTTCCGGATAGACCTGGTAAGCCCAAACGAGTAGTGCGGGTGAACTGGGAACGTCTGGAGGAGGCCCCCGTCCTAGGTATCTTCAACTCACACCTCCGGCGGAGTTTTTCTGGCATTCCTGTGGAGGACTCCGGACTCGGTTGCAGGGTACCGACAGGCCCGAAGGGCTGCAGCTGCTGCCGTGTCGGAGGCTAAGCAGCGGATGTGGGAGAAGTTCGGAGAGGCCATGGAGAAGGACTTTCGGTCGGCACCAAAGTGTTTCTGGAAGACTATCCGTCACCTCAGGAGGGGGAAACGGGGAAACATCCAAGCTGTGTATAGTAAGGATGGGACTCTGTTGACCTCAACTGAGGAGGTCGTCGGACGTTGGAAGGAACACTTTGAGGAACTCCTGAATCCGAATAACACGCCCTCTATGTTGGAGGCAGAGCTCGAGGTTGATGGTGTTTCGTCGTCAATTTCCCTGGTGGAGGTCACTGAGGTAGTCAAACATCTCCGCAGTGGCAAAGCCCCAGGGATTGATGAGATCCAGCCAGAAATGCTAAAGGCTCTGGGTGTTGAGGGGCTGTCATGGTTGACACGCCTATTCAACATCGCGTGGGAGTCGGGTACAGTGCCAAAGGAGTGGCAAACCGGGGTGGTGGTTCCCCTGTTCAAAAAGGGGGACCAGAGAGTGTGTACCAATTATCGGGGTATCACACTTCTCAGCCTCCCTGGTAAAGTCTACTCCAAGATGCTGGAAAGGAGGGTTCGGCCGATCGTCAAACCTCAGATTGAAGAGGAACAATGCGGTTTTCGCCCCGGACGTGGAACTACGGACCAGCTCTTCACTCTCGCAAGGATCCTGGAGGGGGCCTGGGAGTATGCCCATCCGGTCCACTTGTGTTTTGTGGATCTGGAGAAGGCGTATGACCGGGTCCCCCGGGAGAAACTGTGGGAGGTGCTGCGGGAGTATGGGGTAAGGGGTCTCTCCTCAGGGCCATCCAATCTCTGTACTCCCAAAGCGAGAGCTGTGTTCGGGTCCTCGGCAGCCAGTCAGTTTCGTTCTCAGTGGGTGCTGGTCTCCGCCAGGGCTGCGCCTTGTCACCAATCCTGTTTGTGATATACATGGACAGGATATCGAGGCGTAGTCGTGGTGGGGAGGGGTTGCAGTTCGGTGGTCTGAGGATCTCGTCACTGCTTTTTGCGGATGATGTGGTCCTCATTGGATCATCGGCTTGTGACCTTCAGCACTCACTGGATCGGCTGGCGGCCGAGTGTGAAGCGGCTGGGATGAGGATCAGCACCGCTAAATCTGAGGCCATGACTCTTAGCAGGAAACCGATGGATTGCTTACTCCGGGTAGGAAATGAGTCCTTAGCCCAAGTGAAGGAGTTCAAGTACCTCGGGGTCTTGTTCGCGAGTGAGGGTACTATGGAGCGTGAGATTGGCCGGAGAATCGGAGCAGCGGGGGCGGTATTGCGTTCGCTTTACCGCACCGTTGTAACGAAAAGAGAGCTGAGCCGCAAGGCAAAGATCTCGATCTACCGGTCGATCTTCGTTCCTATCCTCACCTATGGTCATGAGGGCTGGGTGATGACCGAAAGGACGAGATCGCGGGTACAAGCGGCCGAGATGAGTTTTCTCAGAAGGGTGGCTGGCGTCTCCCTTAGGGATAGGGTGAGAAGCTCAGTCATCCGTGAGGAACTCGGATTAGAGCCGCTGCTCCTTTACTTAGAAAGGAGTCAGCTGAGGTGGTTCGGGCATCTGGTAAGGATGCCCACTGGGCGCCTCCCTTGGGAGGTTTTTCAGGCACGTCCAGTGGGGAGGAGACCTCGGGGAAGACCCAGGACTAGGTGGAGAGATTATATCTCAACACTGGCCTGGGAACGCCTCGGGATCCCCCCGTCAGAGCTGGTCAATGTGGCCCGGGAAAGGGAAGTCTGGGGCCCCCTGCTTGAGCTGCTCCCCCCGCGACCCGACCCCGGATAAGCGGATGACGATGAGTGAGTGAGTGAGTGCCCTTAACCCTAAACTAGAGTAAGGGAAAAAAAAAAAAAACTTTTAACAGGATAAAAACAACTTAGAAACCTCAGAGAGATCCACATGTGAGGAATCCCTCTCCCAGAAAAGACAGAAGAGCAATAGATGCCACGTGTAATGGAGAACATCAGAAAAATGAAAGAGTATTTACAGCATTGGTTAGAATGAGCAGTTTGTAACATAGTGGAAGATAAATGAGGTGAGAAAAAGTTTTAAAATGGGGACTATCACAAGTTTTAAACTGTAATCATCAGTAGTAGCAAATTGCATCAAACTGTATGGGATACATACATCGTTGAAATGCATTACACAATAATTGCAAAGAGAGTCATAACCTTATGAGCTATTCTGTCCATTCTGGCTTTTGCATTTAAAAAAAATGACAATCAATGCCTTAAATAGAGTGAAACCAAATGCTAGAAGAGGGAATTGTTTTGAGTAACGTGAAAAATAACATGCTGGACTGAAAAAAGATAATGGATTACATGCAATATTAAAAGTAAATATAGGTTTGAACATTCTGAAGGTCTAACATGCAACATCATGGTTTTGTCCTGGGTGGGTCTGATCCTTGAGTAGCTTGTGTTTCACTAAGATAACACCCTTTATCTCCAGGGGCAGATTTTATTTACATAATTACCAAGATCACACCCTAAATGGGTGGGTAATGAGATTTTACTTCAGTTTACCCTCCCAAAATAAAATGTCACTATATGCGACTGTCTAAGGGGAGTGACAGAGAATTGCCAGCACTACTAACTGAGCCTGCTGAGGGAATTCAAATCCAAGCTCACTAACTGGCTAAAGGCATAATGGCTCCCAGATGAGCGGTTATTTACACCACAATGCTGTCATATTACACACAGACATACATCTGTACTTCTATCCTCTTGTGAGTGTGTGTGTGTACTATTGTTTCCAGTAAGCTGTTTTAGTAGGCAGACACTTTACAGCTTAATTTACAGTAAAATTTTTCTATATAGAGTATGAGACTTGTTTCAGTCTCCGGAGGGCTGTGTTTTGTACCAACATGTGCAAATGAGAGATAGTGATTACAGCAGGAGGGTGTGACATTGCTGCCCTGCATAGCACTGTTCTGAAGATAAAGAGGAGCTCAACTAGCTATTTTACATCATCCAAGTTGTCATGGCTTCCGTCAGTCCCAGAGACTCTGCAGCAGCAGTAGAGTGATACCTGTTGTATTGTCGACCTGTTTTCCACTAAGAATAGAAGGGCTCATGGGAATGTTTCATCAACATACACTTCGTACCCCATTAACACTTGAGGCCCTATTCTATAGCAATGGAAAAAAAAGTCCAAGTGTCAGACAGAAACTACTGTGTTTTAAACCTCATCAAAGTGGATACATTTAGGCCTTGCGGTCACACTATGACATTTTTAATCCCCCTCTTTTAGAAACATTATGGATCTGTTTAGTTTGAATCCTCTGGGGTCGCAATTAGTTTGAATGGGCAAATTAATACGTCTGGAAGGGCAAAAGAAGACTTTTGGAAGTGCCGGTTATGGCGCGACGTTGGTGAGACGCATCTCAGCGAGGCTCCGAGGCTAGCTTAATGGTTATTGTGTTAAACAGACCACAAACAGCTTAAATACTACATGCTCTAACAGCATACTTCTGTAATAGTTTGTTATAACCACTGGAGACCGGAATGAAGATAATGAGATGAATTCTTTATTGCGTGCTTCAGCTCCAAAATAAAGCAGCATCAAGTGCGTTCCCAGACGCCTCACATTGAACACCTTGTGTAACACTCCGCGACTGTTGAGAACCCGAAACAGTGTTAGTGCGCGGCACTATATCCTACATCCTCCTTTCTTAACATGGAGATAAACTTTATCATTTTAACTGCTTAACAACCTCAAATGAAATTAAACTGATGCACTAATGAACTCATATCAACACAATCTGTTTTTTGATCTCTCTGTAAGAAGAACACAATAAGTAACTAAGAATATCATAAGAGAACATTTCAGATATTCAAGCATTTCACTTTTCAAGTAGACCTCATTACTTACCGTAAACAGTTTACCATTTCAACACTGAACATTTCACAACTTAAATCATTTTACATTCCCTTTTTTTTTTTTTTTTTTTTTTACTGATCATACAGACTAGACTGTAAGCTTGCGTTTACACCATTTTACCACAGTCCTTAATGTTGATTCATTTGAAAGTCTTCGAAGCTCTTGGGGGGTCTGATGACTCGGCCACTCCTGGTTTGAGTCAGGTCTGGTGTGGATGAGGAATTACAGTCCATAGTCTCTGCTGTGCTTGTAGATGGCGAACTTGACAAATCCTCATCCTCGCAGTCCGAACCTGAGCCTGAATTCACCTGGGTGCAGGCGGGTGTTTTCCTCAGATGACGCCTGTTGCGCCTGTAGCATTGCCCAGATGATGTCTGTATGTTGTAGGAACGAGGTTCAGCTCGCCCTGCTGTAACTACAGCTGGACGCCAACCCTGTGCAGTCTCCATTTGCACAGTGTTGCCAGGGCTCAGTTCAGGAAGCTGCTTCGTGCCTCTGTTGTAGTAGTGTTGCTGTCTTCTCTGTAGGCATTGGAGCGCAGAGTGTGCATCCTGGGGCACTGCGGGCTGGAGAATGGCGCTGGAGCTTGGCAGAGTGCTCCTCAGTATCCTGCCCATGAGCATTTGACCAGGAGAGTAGATCATACCCGTAACAGGTGTGTTCCGCAGGGTGAGAAGTGCAAGATGATGGTCTGTCCCAGTTTGCTGTGCCTTTTTGATCACCTGCTTCACAGTTTTCACATTTCTCTCCGCTAGGCCGTTAGACTGTGCATAGCCAGGGCTAGAATGAGTGAGTGTTATGCCCCATGATGTTGCAAAGTTTTGCATCTCCTGACTTGCAAATGGAACATGTCACATACTATCTCTTTTGGAATTCCCAGTCTGGAAAACACTGACTTCATTTTCATAATGACGGTGTGGGCGGTCTTGTCCCTAATGTTCAATACTTCTGGGTATTTTGAGAAGTAGTCCACTATCAAGAGGTAGGACTGACCTTGTATTTCAAAGATGTCTGCTCCCAGCTTGTGCCACGGGAGCTCAGGAATGTCATGTGAAATCATCGGCTCTCTGTGGTTTCTGGCTGGAGCTGTTGAAATGTACTGCAGGTCTCGACCATTTGTTCTATGTCTCTCGCTATTCGTGGCCAGTAAAAATGTATTTTTGCCAGTGCTTTTGTTCTCTGCACTCCTTGATGCGCCATGTGTAGCTTTTGCAGCATCTCTTGTCTCAGCACATTCGGGATGATAATTCTGTCACCGGCAAACATTATACCATCTCTCACAGACACAGTGTGTCTGATGCGCCAGTATTGTGCCATTCGCATGTCCACCTGTTTCTTGTGGTGTGGCCAGCCTTTTCTGTGTGTGCTTTGAAGAAGTTGCAGTTCGTCGTCTTTCTGTGTCTCACCTTTCAGCTTTTCTAGGTACTCTGCGCTGAGAGCGTCCGTGGGCTCCAAGGTGTAGATCACTCTCTCATCAGCCATGTCGTCTTCTGATGTATCTTGTTCCTGTATGACTGCTCGGGACAGCGTGTCTGCAATTAGCATCTCTTTACCTGGCTTGTAGATGACATTCAGGTCATATCGCTGTAGCTGCAGTAGCATTCTGGATGGTGCTGCACCCAAGGGCTTTCTCAGGATGTTCTCCAGTGGCTTATGGTCTGACTGGACAATAACTCTCACGCCATAGGCGTATTGATGAAACTTTTTGACAGCGAACACGATGGCCAAGAGCTCTTTTTCTATCTGAGCATAATTCTGCTCCGATCCAGTCAGTGCTCTTGATGCATAGGCTATTGGGTGTCCATCTTGAAGCAAACACGCTCCCAGCCCATCCTTGAATGCATCAGCCTGTATAACAAGCGGTTTCCTTGGATCAAAAAACTTGAGCACCGGTGCATTTGTAAGGGCCTCTTTGAGTCTCTTGATAGCCTCATCATGTTCGTGTTGCCACAGCCACACCATGTCTTTGCGCAGCAGCTGTCTCAAAGGTGCTGTGAGGGTGGCCTCACCTGGGATATATTGAGCGAGATATTTTATCATGCCCAACATTCGCTGTAGCCCTGCTTTGTCCTCAGGTGACGGCATCGCTGTGATGGCTTTTATTTTCGTGTCGTCCGCCTTCACTCTTTCTGCAGTGACCACGTGCCCCATGTACTTGACACTGTTCACTTTGAATTGTATCTTTTCTTTGTTGAATTTTACATTTGCTTCTTTTGCTCGCGTTATAACCTTTTGTAGTATATCATCATGTTCCACTTCTGTGGATGCTGCGATGATCATATCATCTGCTATGACATGGACTCCCTTAATGTCACAGAACGTTTCACAGTTGCGCTGTTGGAAAACTTCACTTGCTGATTTGATTCCAAAAGGCATGCGTTTGAATCTGTATCTCCCCCACAGGGTGTTTAAAGTGCACAGGCGCGATGAGGCCTCGTCCAGCTTCACCTGCCAGTAACCATCTTTCTCATCAAGCACAGAAAATATTTTCTTCCCAGCCAGTTTGCTCAGCACATCATCAGTCGTGGGAATGGAGTAATGCTGTCTCAGGATCGCTTTATTTAAGTCACTGGGATCCAGACAGAGCCGTAGCTGGCTCTTGTCTTTCTTTTCAGTGACTACTAGGCTGTTTACCCATGATGTGGGCTCAGTCACTTTTGCAATAACATCAGCTTGCAGCAGGCTATCAAGTGTGACTTTCAGTCTGTCCATAATTGCAGTGGTCTTGTGTCTCACTTTACCCCAGCTTAGGGGTAAAGTGAGACAGACCAGAGAAATCAAGGGGGTAAAGTGATCCACTATCATTTCCACTTTAAAACTACCATAACAACACATGTTGTAATAGGTCAATTAAGCACATTTATGATTATTATGATTCATTTAATCTCTTAAACAGCCTAGCTTACCTGAACATTGTTTCTATGTCCCATTGGCTGGGACAGGGATATTGACTTTCTCTGCGTATTCAAATGCCAGTTCACAGCACTTAACTGGAACAAGGCCATGGAACTCGTCAGCTAGTTGTTTCAAGTGTTTGGCAAGCTCCTCCTCCATCTCATCTGTGAATATTCTCTTTGCCTCAGCTACTGCACCCCAGGCTACTGATTTTACTTCCCCGTCCTCTTTTTTCTTTAAGAATCTTTTGAGGGTTGTCTTATCAATATTTCTATCCCTTCCAGCTTTTCTTAAGGACTTCTTTCCTTGCATGACCTCAGCGGCTGCACTCTCCATCTTTGGGAGGATTGTTTGGCCCCAGGTTGTCTTCCTGGTGTAGTTTCTTTGCATGATGGCTTTTCTACAATGTTTAAGGCATTAAAAATAAAACATATGTGATGTAATATTACACTAAAATATGGTTAAGACGAAACTTAAATTGTGCTACATGTCTCACTTTACCCCACAGCCAACATTTTAGAAAAAACAACATCTCTTAGCAATTCAGGCTAATCTTCAGCTAGCATCAATCACATGGTTTTATATGTTGGAAGTTCACCAACATGTATGATATAAGTTGTTCTACCTGAATCAATTTGTTTTGACACAACAGTTGATGCAAGAAAATTTACTTTTACATGCAAAAATAATTTTTTTGTAAAAAAACATTCTAACCACAGCATCAGCACCAACTTCTCCTTCATGGCAAGGGTGGAATGGGAGGGGCTTGAAAACATAATGATCACATGACCACAAATGTGTTCCGTTGCCCAGATACAGTGGGTGTCTCACATTACCCCACTCTCCCCTTCCCTTGAATGCACTGATGCAAATTGCTTTGGATAAAAGCGTCAGATAAATTAATTGTAATGTAATGGACTATGGCCCACTGTGTTGTACTACTCAGATTTGACACTAGGTGGCGCCACGCCCCCCGCCCTAAGCTACGCGATTGAGGCACACTGTCAACAGTCCGCTCCAGGGCAGGGGGGCGTGGCGGCGTGAGTGGCCCAGACCTTCAAATTATTTTCTGTATGTGGCCCTCAGGATAAAAAGTTTGGACACCCCTGCCTTAAGTGGTAGGCTATTTGCCTCTGCTCCTGTATCCAGTTTAAACTGGACAGGCATGTTGTCAACTGTTATGCTTGAAAACCAGGACTTGTCTCTTCTGGATTGTAGTTGGTCAAGTCCCACTGTGCCAATAAATAGTCCGTCTAATTCTGTGTCTATTTCGTGCACTGTTTTCCGTGTCTGTGTCTGACCTGTCCTGCACATTCTTGCATAATGGTATCGCTCTCTCCAACACAATCTTGTCTCTGATCATGTCATTCTCCGAGGCGCCAAATTCAGTCTTTACTTTTCTTCTTCAGTTCAGTTACATGCTTTTCAATTGTTATGTCCTCAGCTTGGGATGCGCCCAAAACTGGTATCGTTCAAACACTGTATTTTTCTTCGGTAAACAGTATGATTTGAAGGCTGCCAGAATTCCACTCACTGTTTCATTATCCTCGTTGTCAAGATTCTTTTCAAGCGTGTTGTAGACTTCCAGTCCCTCTTCACCCAGTGCATGCAGTAGAATTGCTACCTGGATCTTCTTGTCCTTTCCTTCTGCACCACTCGCGGTCATATATATTTGGAAGCGCTGTTCCCATCGTCTCCAATTTTCTCCCAAGTTGCCAGTTAACACCAACGGCGACGGTAGCTTAAACAGTTCCATTTTCAGTTAGCTGTTAGCTTTTCTCTCATCGCTAGTCTCCGTCCCGATACACGTTAGCTGTAGCTTCCTCTTCAGAAAAAAGAAAACTCGGTGTATATTCCTCAGGCAAAATGACGAATTGGACCACTTCTGACACCATGTAATAGTTTGTTATAACCACTGGAGACCGGAATGAAGATAATGAGATGACTTCTTTATTGCGTGCTTCAGCTCCAAAATACAGCAGCATCAAGTGCGTTCCCAGACGCCTCACATTGAACACCTTGTGTAACACTCCGCGACTGTTGAGAACCCGAAACAGTGTTAGTGCGCGGCACTATATACTACACTTCCAGCAAGCATTATGGTCAACACCAAAGCCCAAAAAGCAGCTCAGCAAAACTCAACAACATCGAAACTACCAGCATCTACTCCACAAGCTAAAGCTAGCTCAACTGAAGCTAGCATGGAAGCTGCGTCGGAGGCGGCTGCAGAGGAAGGGTCAAGTACTGAAGTTATCAGCACCATACGCGCGATGCAAAGCGACTTCTCGAAAAAGTTTGAAGTTTGCGGCATAAGTGGAATAAAGAACGAGTTACAAAGGCAAGCCAATAGGATTACGGAAGCAGAGGACAGAATTGGACAGGCGGAGGACAGTCTGGACGTCATGCACAATACTGTTAAGATGTTACAGGAGAAACGCGCCATGCTGGAAAACAGTCGAAGATCAGGAGAACAGAGCGCGTCGCAACAACCTAAGACTCATCGGCCTTCCAGAAAAAGCTGAGGGCAACGACATGTGTTCTTTCCTGGAAAAATGGCTTATAACAGCGCTCGGCACGGACACTTTCCCCACTCCTCCCATCATCGAGAGAGCACACCGGATAGGACGACTTAGTGCCGGCCAGGACCCAAAACCAAGAGTGGTGATTATCCGATTCCTTAACTACAGAGAAAAGGAAAGCGCTGTGCGAGCAGCCCGGAGACAGAGTACAGTGAAGTTTGAGAACCACAGCGTGAGATTCTACCCAGATCACTCAGTTGAAACTCACTGACAGCAGAGGCTATTTGACCCGGTGAAAAGGCAGCTACAGTCCCTGGGGCTCCGATACGGTATGTTCTACCTGGCTATTCTAGCGGTCACCCACAACGGGCAGCGGCACTCTTTCACGACGGTCCACGACGCAGAAAAGTTTGTTCAAAAAGTCCAAGGCGACACCAGCGACGCGTCCGCGCCGAAGCATAAGTAGGATAAATGTAGGATGCTGCACTGTGATGCTACTGACCGGCGCTGTTTCACGCGGACAGAGGTAAACAAAAACATGCTGTAATGAGGCAACGCTGGCCACAATGACTGACAGTTTCAATGCAGCGTTCAATAACGTCAACACCTGTGAGATAATGTTGAATTTCTTGTTTAGTTGAAACGGGCTGTTCCTTAAGGGGAGTTTATAAGGTGTTGTGTTACTCCAATATACAAATAGTAACTAATTTTGTTATAAATATATTCACAATGGAACCATAGGTTGTTGGAATTTGTATATATATATTTTTTTCTCACTATACAACACGGAGAGGCTGTTTTAAATTTAGTTTTTCTTGTGTTCCTTCCACAACAGCTCCCTTATTTTTCGATAGCCTTCCTAAAGCAATGCATATTTGGTAGGACAATATGTATTTCTGTTCTTAAGAGAATAATTTAAATGGTCTGAATAATTAATAATTTGCCGGAGCATGCAGGAGAATAGGACTCTTCATGCTATCACGCCACACTGCTCCTCACTACGAGGATCAGATATGTAAAATAACCAAAGCGCATAGTTACTTAAGGGGTTATATCCATGTATTTCGTTCGGGGAAATGCAAAGGGGACTTCAGGGTATCTCTATTATATAGGTGGTGTTTTTTTTTTGTTTTTTTTGTTTTTCTCTCATTTTTCTTCTCATTACTGATAATGCTATTTGCCTGGGTAAAATGTGTAGTATTTCCCTCTCCCATAGGGTGCTCTGCTTCATAATTGATTTAATACTGAATGGTAGGTAAATCAGATATTAAGATCACATCTTGGGCGGCGGTGGATGGTGACTGAGGACTGGAGTGGCATCTGGTCTGGATGGTGGATCGTGGTCTAGATGGTTGCTGAGCATGGACTGTGCTTGCAGCGGGACTGCTTGGCATGTCATGTTGGGGTTGTCCTTCGGGATGTCTACCCTCATCAAATGCTGCTAGAGACTTTGATTATTGATGATGTTCTCCTGCACGTGGCATCTATTGCACTTCTGTCCGTCCTGGGAGAGGGATCCCTCACATGTGGCTCTCTCTGAAGTTTCTACATATTTTTACCCTGTTAAAAGGGTTTTTAGTAGTTTTTCCTTACTCTTGCTGAGGGTTAAGGACAGAGGATGCCACACCCTGTTAAAGCCCTATGAGATGAATTGTAATTTGTGAATATGGGCTATACAAATAAAATTTGATTGATTGATTGATTGATCCTGGAATGTCAGAGGGTTGAATAAGCTAGTGAAATTAAAACAGGTATTAGGCAGGATTAGACTACTTAAATCTCAAATTATTTTTCTGCAGGAATCACATCTGACTGATATTAACAAAGTGAAAAAAAGATGGCCTGGACAAATTTTTGCTGCCCCATTTAATCCCATTCAGGATCAACCAGGAAATAATTGATCCAGCTAGCAGATATATTATTTTTCAGGGAACAATATTAAAAGTCCAAATTATGTTGGTCAACATTTATGGACCTAATGAGGACAATCACTCTTTTTTTAGGAGTCTCTTTCTTACTATATCGTCTATGCCTGGAAAATATGTAATTGGTGGTGACTATAACTGTGTGCTAGATCCCGTCAACGATCGCTCTTCAGGCATTGACACCTCTCATCCTCATACTAGAAAGCTCTTGCTAGAGTCTATAGATGATCTTAACTTAATTGAGGTCTGGAGAAAGTTCCATCCCAGCAGAAAGGATTATTCGTGTTATTCAAGTACTCATAAAACATCATCACATATTGACTATTTTTTGATCTCCATGAGTTTACTACCCCAGGTAAACGAATGTGGTTATGATAGTATAGTTCTATCTGACCATGCTCCCATCTCTCTAACCCTTTACATACCAAGGCTTGCTCGATGTCCCCCTAGATGGCGCTTTCAAATCAAATGGCTGCAAGACCACAAATTTGGTGAATTTCTTGGTGATAACATTGACATCTACTTCCAGTTGAATACAGATCAAACAAGTGCAAGTGTAAAGTGGGAAGCATTTAAAGCTTACATTAGAGGCATGATGATAAACTATACAAGCTTTAAATCTAAGTCCCATTTTGAAGAACTAATCAATCTTGAGACTCAGATTAAAATTTTTGAGTTAGATTTATATCAAAATGATAGCCCAGAGAAACATAAAGAGCTTCTTCTGTTGAGAGCTAGGTACAAAGAGCTTTCCACTAACAAAATTGCCGCAAATCTTCTTTGGTTGAAACAATCCTACTATGACCAAGGTGACAAAGCGGGGAAGCTCCTTGCATGGAGAATTAAAAGAATGCAAACAGATAGAGCTATAAATTCAATTAGATTAGAAAATGGAAATATGGCAATAGACCCAGCTGCAATAAACTCCTCCTTTAGAACATTTTATGAATCCCTTTATCAATCAGAATATCCAGAGAACACGCAGTCACAGATTGAATTCTTGGACCAATTAGATATCCCGACTATAACAGATTATTATAAGACTGAACTGGATAAACTATTTACGGTTAAGGAAATGTTAGAAGCTGTGCAGAACATGAGAAGTGGAAAAACCCCAGGGCCGGATGGGATTCCTATTGAGATTTATAAATTGTTTCCAGGAAAATTGCTTCCTCCACTGCTAGAAATGTTCGAAGAGGCATATGAATCAGGAATCCCGCCCCCATCCTTACGGTCTGCACTAATTACCTTGGTACCAAAGCCTGGCAATTCCCCAACAGAAAGGGGATCCTATCGCCCCCTATCTTTAATGTGCTGCGACACAAAGATATTATGCAAGGCCTTAGCTAGGAGACTAGAGATATATATGTTCCATCCCTAATTTCTAATGATCAGAATGGTTTTGTTCTTGGGCGCCAGGCATTTCATAATAGGGCTGCTCGATTATGGAAAAAATCTTAATCACGATTATTTTGGACAATATCAAAATCACGATTATTTAAACGATTATTAATATGTGCCCTTATTCTGAAATTTTTTTAATCACTTCTGGTTCCGGTAAACACCGATGATGGCTGCGTGTCTTATCCCTCCATGAAACAAGGATATCGGTGCCCGGTTATTCAAACCCTTAATGATGTTAACCCTAACACTCTCTGACCAACTGACTGGCGCTGAGAAATGCGGGTCCGGTCTGACCGGTCTGAACAGCCAGGCGGGACCGCGCTTGAGAATAGCGGTGCGCGGCGCGGCCGCTACATGGTCTGCTGCTGCCCTTCCTGCTTTTCCACTCGCGCTGTTTTTTTCACCGCCGTTCACCACACACACACAACTCGCCTCCTTCACTTTATAGCTGCTTGAGAGTGAGAGCCAGTCAGCTGACCGCTGAATGCTTTGGGGGAAGGACTGAATTGCGCATGCGCGTCTCTTTCGAAAAAATGCCAAATAATCGTTTCAACTCGATTATAGTAGTTTGGAGATCGTTTGACCCCATACTCGTAATCACGATTAAATTTGGATTAATCGAGTAGCCCTATTTCATAATATACGTAGAGTATTGAATATATTACAGGAAAGGCGTTATGCCAAAGATAATGCAATCCTATCGTTGGATGCCGAAAAGGCCTTCGACAGGATTGAATGGAAATATTTGATGGAGGTCTTGGCAAGGTTTGGGATGGGAGAAAAGTACCTTAAATGGGTGAAACTTTTATATATAGAACCAACAGCAGAAATAATAACAAACAACCTCATATCACAGACCTTTAGTCTTTACCGAGGCACGCGACAAGGTTGTCCTTTGTCGCCTCTTTTATTTTTGTTTGCCATTGAACCCCTGGCCTTGACCGTCCGGCAGTATCCAAAAATCTCCAGTATTAAAATAGGAGAACTGGAGCATATTATTTCGCTCTTTGCGGATGATGTTGTTATCTATTTGTCCAACTTGAATACATCTATTCCAACACTCGCTGACCTAATCAAATCGTTTGGAGAATTCTCTGGCTACACAGTTAATAGTTCAAAGTCAGCCATACTGTTTCTGAATGAACATGAAAGACAAAACCCAAAAGTAGTGACCCCCTTTTCAGTTACCCAGGAGGGATTTACATATTTAGGAATCAAAATAGTCCCGGAAATTGAGAATATAGTCTCTCTCAACTATGATCCCATAGTACAATCCACAAGCGAATCTTTGAGTAGGTGGATGTCAATGCCGATCTCTATGTTAGGCTGTATTAATATAATTAAAATGTCAATCCTCCCTAAATTCCTTTGTTTATTTCAATCGATCCCTCTCCCACTTTCACAAACTTTTTTCTGTAAACTTAGCAAATTGTTCTCAAATTTTGTATGGAATAACAGGTGTCCAAGACTGCGGCTCTCCTTACTGTACCTTCCTTACGACAGAGGGGGGCTTCAGCTATCTAACCTACAATGGTAATATTGGGCAGCACAGCTGCGCACAGCTATGTTTTACTTCTCCTCTGACCCCCCAGCATGGATAGCTATCGAACGCACTGCAACATACGGTGTACCTCTTCAATCATATATGTATTCTGCTCCTATTAAGACACTCAAGAAAAAGACGAAAAATCTATTTGTTAAAAATACCCTCTCTGTGTGGCATGAAGCGCATGCTTATATAGGGGATGCACCCAAACTCTCCCAATTCTCCCCGATATGGGGCAATGACAGCTTTGTTCCTGGTAGAGCTGATAGTGGATTCAAACAATGGGCCGACAAAGGTTTGGGCAAAATAGCGGATTTATATGTAGAAGGGAAACTAATGACTTTTGATCAGCTGGTTCATAGATATGGCATCCCTAGAAAAACTACTTTAAATATTTACAGTTAAGAAGCTTTATAACATCACAGACCTACAGCTTAGAGGAGCCGCCCCTCTCAGATACAGAGAGTATTACTGTAAATAGTGAAAATAGTCGAAGACAAATGGCATTATTGTATTAGATTGCTGAGATCCAAATCCATAGACACCTCACACTTCAGACTTAATGCCTGGAGGGACGATCTACGAGTAGATATCACTGAGGATGAGTGGGAAAATACTTGCTTAAAAGCACAAACGCAGACGATTAACACTGCATTGAAAGTGTTACAGCATAAATGGTTGTTCAGGACATATGTAACGCCTGTGAAACTCAATAAGTTTAACCCTGACATTCCTGATAATTGTCCTAAATGCAATGTTTATGTTGGCACACTGTTGCACTGTATGTGGGAATGCCCAAAAATTCAGTTGTTTTGGAAGAATACAGTTAACCTGGTCTCACGTATAGCTGCCATAGGGGTCCCTCTTGAGGCAAAGTTCTGTATATTAGCTATCTATCCTAATCACTTTGTACCAAGCCGAAAGACAGCACCTTTGATTAACCTGTGTATGCTTCAAGCCAGGAGAGTGATCGCTTTGAGATGGAAGAATATGGACAGTCCTACAACTGCAATGTTGCTAAGGGAAATGGCTTCTTGCCTTGCCTTGGAGAAATTAACATATGTGGTCAGAGGGAAAAACAGTAAATTCAAGGAAATATGGGACAGCTTCATGCAATTTTTGGAAAGCGACCAAGTGGAAATTAATGAGTGAAACAGAATAAAATAGCAGCACCTAATAGGATGAATATTAATTGTAACTAACTAATATTATGAATAAGAGAACGTTATTTTATATAGGCTTTTGATTTGATTGATTGGAATTTAATTTAATTTATTTGTATTTGTAGATTTATGTCTTTATTTCCTTCCATTTATTCTTATATTTTTATATATGTTTTTTTTTAAATTATTTTATTTAAGTTATTTAATTTCTGCCTCTTTTTCTTTACCCTGAGTGTTTGATTGTGGGTTGGGGGTGTTCATAAACGTTTGTATGTTTATAAATGTTTGAATGTATGTTTCTTATATGTAAAACTCAATAAATATATTGTTAAAATAAAAAAAGAAGACTTTTGGAAATTACTTCATATTGATACACATGTTGACTTCTGATTGGTTGTCCTCAGTCAAGACTCACCTACCTGCAGTGAATGTAAATCCTTACCATGATTCACTATCAGTAAAACTTCCACCTCGTTGTCTGTCCCTGCAAAGTAACACTTGGTTTTACTTTGCGTCACTTCTATTCCTCATTCGTATATTCCCTGTAACTAAGTAACTAACTACAAATATAATCTGTACACTGCTATGCACATGCCCTGCCCATTCTATGTTTATCAATCAATCAATCAATCAAATTTTATTTGTATAGCCCATATTCACAAATTACAATTCATCTCATAGGGCTTTAACAGGGTGTGACATCCTCTGTCCTTAACCCTCAGCAAGAGTAAGGAAAAACTACTAAAAACCCTTTTAACAGGGTAAAAATATGTAGAAACCTCAGAGAGAGCCACATGTGAGGGATCCCTCTCCCAGGACGGACAGAAGTGCAATAGATGCCACGTGCAGGAGAACATCATCAATAATCAAAGTCTCTAGCAGCATTTGATGAGGGTAGACATCCCGAAGGACAACCCCAACATGACATGCCAAGCAGTCCCGCTGCAAGCACAGTCCATGCTCAGCAACCATCTAGACCACGATCCACCATCCAGACCAGACGCCACTCCAGTCCTCAGTCACCGTCCACCGCCGCCCACCAGGACCCATCACAAGCCACCACCGCGGTCCTGGTCCACCGCCTGTTCCCAATGCCAACGCGACACAGGGTCCGCCACAAGCACCCCGATCAGCCCACATGACTCAGAATCCGCCACACACCGCAATCCATGGTGCAGCCACAGAGGCCCTGGATCTGCGGGTGATAAAGCAAAGGGATTCCGGGGAAGGGGGATAGGGATGGAGAAGAGGAAGGAGAAGCTGGAAAGAGAAGCTCCGTGTGTCATGTGTCATAAAATAGAACAAGTAACGTTCTGGCGCACTAATTAGCTCTAACTATAAGCTTTATCAAAAAGGAAGGTTTTGAGCCTACTTTTAAACGAAAAGATGGTGACTGCCTCCCGAACTGAAAGTGGTAGATTATTCCACAGCCGAGGGGCTTGATGGCTAAAAGCTCTGGCTCCTACTCTACTTTTAGAGAATTTAGGGACGACAAGTAGGCTTGAATTCTGGGAGCGGAGTGCTCTAGCGGGTTTATAAGGTACTAACAGCTCTTTAAGGTAAAAAGGCGCTATATTATTAGGGGCCTTGAAGGTGAGGAGGAGAATTTTAAATTCTATTCTAGATTTAACTGGAAGCCAGTGTAGCGATGCTAATATTGGAGAAATGTGCTCTCTTCTCTTTGTTCTCGTCAGGACACGTGCTGCGGCATTTTGGACAAGCTGTAGAGTCTTTAACGACTTACTGCTGGAGCCAGATAATAATGAATTACAATAGTCCAGTCTCGATGTAACAAAGGCGTGGACTAGTTTTTCTGCATCTTTTTGGGAAAGGACATGTCTAATTTTTGAAATATTACGCAAGTGGAAAAAAGCGGTCCTAGAAATTTGTTTTAAGTGACTATTAAAGGATAAATCAGGATCGAAGATCACTCCGAAGTTCCTGACTGTTTCATTGGAAGCAAGGGCAATGTCGTCTAGCGCAGCTATATCATTAGATAATGCATCTCTAAGGTGTTTGGGGCCAAGTATTATAACCTCTGTTTTGTCTGAGTTTAATAAGAGAAAATTGCGGGTCATCCAGGTTTTTATGTCCTTGAGACATGTTCGAAGTTTAGTTAATTGATTACTTTGTTCAGGTTTTATTGACAAATATAACTGGGTGTCATCCGCATAGCAGTGGAAATTTACCGAGTGTGTCCTGATAATGTTTCCTAGTGGAAGCATATACAGTGCCTTGCATAAGTATTCACCCCCCTTGGACTTTTTCCCATTATGTACTGTTACTAACTGGAATTCAAATAGACTTAAATAAACTTTTTCCCGTTTGATCAACAAAACATGCATAGTACTTTGGAGGTGCAAAATAAATTTTATTGTGACACAAACAATAATGAGAACAAAAAAGTTGACATCTGTTGGGTGCATAAGTATTCACCCCCCTGTGTCAATACTTGGTAGAACCCCCTTTCGCTGCAATTACAGCTGCAAGTCTTTTGGGGTATGTCTCTACCAGCTTTGCACATCTAGAGATGGAAAGGTTTGTCCATTCTTCTTGGCAAAAAAGATGAAGCTCAGTCAGATTGGATGGAGACCGTCTGTGAACCGTAATCTTCAAGTGTTGCCATAGATTCTCTATTGGATTGAGGTCTGGGCTTTGACTGGGCCATTTTAAGACATTAACATTCTTTAATCCAAACCATTCCTTTGTAGCTCTGGCTGTATGTTTAGGGTCATTGTCCTGCTGGAAGATGAACCTCCGCCCCAGTCTCAAGTCTTTTGCAGACTGCATCAGATTTTCTTCAAGGATTTCCCTGTATTTGGCTCCATCCATCTTTCCCTCTATTCTGACCAGTTTCCCTGTACCTGCTGAAGAGAAGCATCCCCACAGCATGATGCTACCACCACCATGTTTCACTGTTGGGATGGTGTGCTCTGGGTGATGGGCAGTGTTGGGTTTTCGCCACACATAGCGTTTTGCATTAAGGCCAAAACGTTCAATTTTGGTCTCATCTGACCAGAGCACCTTCTTCCACATGTTTGCTGTGTCTCCCACATGGCTTCTGGCAAACTCCAAACAGGATTTTGTATGGATCCCTTTCAACAATGGCTTTCTTCTTGCCACTCTTCCATAAAGGCCAGATTTGTGGAGTAGACGACTAATAGTTGTCCTGTGGACAGATTCTCCCACCTCAGCTGTGGATCTCTGCAACTCCTCCAGAGTAACCATGGGCCTCCTGGTTGCTTCTCTGATTAATTTTCTCCTTGTCCGACTCTTCAGTTTGGGTGGACGGCCTCCTCTTGGTAGGTTTGCGGTTGTGCCATATTCTTTCCATTTTCTTATGATGGATTTTATGGTGCTCAGAGAGATGTTCAAAGCTCTGGATATTTTTTTATAACCTAACCCTGCTTCATATTTCTCCACAACTTTATCCCTGACCTGTTTGGTGAGCTCCTTGGTCTTCATGATGCTGTTTGTTCAGTAATGATCTCCAACAAATTCTGAGTCCGTCACAGAACAGGTGTATTTATACTGAGATTAAATTGCAGACAAGTGGACCCTATTTACTAATTATGTGACTCGCAAATGTGACTTGTGAATGCAATTGGTCGCACCAGATCTTTGTTAGGGGTTTCACAGTAAAGGGGGTGAAGACATATGCACTCAACACTTTTCAGATTTTTATTTGTAAATAATTGTGAAATCCATGTAATATTTCCCCCCACTTCCAAATGATGCACTATTTTGTGTTGGTCCATTACATAAACTCACGATGAAATACATTTTAATCTGTGGTTATACCATGACAAAATGTAGAAAAGTCCAAAGGGGGTGAATACTTATGCAAGGCACTGTATAATGAGAGTAAAATTGGGCCGAGCACAGAGCCCTGTGGAACACCATGGTTAACTTTGGTGCGCACAGATGACTCATCATTAATTTGCACAAATTGGGAGCGATCAGAAAAATACGATTTAAACCAGTTAAGGGCGGTTCCATTAATGTTAATTAACTGTTTGAGTCTTTGTAATAAAATTTGATTGTCAATTGTGTCGAATGCTGCACTGAGATCTAACAGAACGAGGACAGACACAAGTCCCTGATCTGAGGCTATTAAAAGGTCATTAGTGACTTTGGGCAAGGCTGTCTCTGTACTGTGATTGGCTCTAAACCCCCGATTGAAAGTCTTCATATATATTATTTTCCCGGAGAAACTCACACAGCTGATTGGCAACAACTTTTTCTAAGATTTTAGAAATGAAGGGGAGATTAGATATTGGCCTGTAATTGGCTAAAACCTCTGGGTCTAGGGTGGGTTTTTTGAGTAGGGGTTTGATGACAGCTATTTTAAAAGACTGTGGTACATAACCTGATGATAATGACAGATTGATAATGTTAAGTAACGAACTATCAATTAGGGGCAGAATTTCTTTAAGTAATTTGGTAGGAATGGGATCTAAGATACAGGTTGTTGGTTTAGAACCTGAGATTAATTTGGTAAACTGATCACGGGTGATCAGAGAGAAGCTGTCTAAGTAATGGGTAGGATTCTCAGCCGTTTCTGAGATCTCTGTTGTTGGGAGGGTATTAGTGCCAATTGAGGGCAGGAGATGGTTGATTTTATTTCTAATAGTTTGAATTTTATCATTAACAAAGGTCATAAAGATATTGCTATTTAGGGATCGAGGAATACTGGGTTCGGTGGAGGTGTGACTCTCTGTCAGCCTGGCTACAGTGCTGAAGAGAAACCTGGGGTTGTTTTTATTCTCTTCTATTAGTTTTGAATAGTAGGCGGCTCTTGCTTTGTGGAGAGCCTTTTTATATTCTTTAACACTATTCTTCCAGTCTATTAGATTTTCAACATTGTTGCTGGAACGCCACTTCCTTTCTAGTTTTCTTGATAATTGTTTTAACTCATTTGTCTGGGAATTATACCACGGAGCTAATTTACTATGTTTGACATTTTTCTTTTTTAGAGGCGCTATTGAGTCTAATGTTAATCGTAATGAGTCTGCAGAGCTATCGACGAGGTGGTCGATCTCAATGGAGCTCAGGGTTTTAAAGAATTTGTTGTTTATATCTACTGCTAATACGGGTTTAAACGTAATTGGGATTATTTCCTTAAATTTAGCTACAGCACTATCAGGTAGACATCTAGAAAATGAATTTTTTATTAGTGGCATATATTCAGTTATTGAAAAATCAAAGGTTATTAAATTATGGTCTGATAGAACTGGATAGCGCGGAAGTACTGTTAAATTTTCAATTCCGACACCGTACGATGATACAAGGTCAAGTGTGTGGTTACAACAATGAGTAGGTTTGTGCACACACTGACTGACAGTTAGCTCATGTGAAGCCGAGCAGACCACAGACTTGGGGTCTCATTTATAACCGTTGCGTGAGAAGTAGCGTGCACACAGGGGATGAAACGTGCATACTCCACTTCTTACGCAAACATTGCGATTTATTAAACAGTTCCGTTTGCAATTCGTCCTGCCGGTAGGTCGAATGGTCTCTGCCTTAGCGTTGCTGTGGAGCTGTGTGCTCAAATGCTGACTTCGAAATCCTTACCTGCAGGACATTGAGTCGCTGCTAGGAGTTTGTGGAAGCTTGAGATGCGTGAAGGTTTCCTTGCAGAGATGAGTTGATGCTGGACCTCTGACCTCCGGTTGTTGGGTGGAAAGAGAAAGGTTGAGCTTTCTATCAAGCAGACCACATAGAAATATAATAAAAACACAAAACTGCGTAGCCTCAATCTTGTCCATTTGGTCCCAGTGGTTCAGTCACTCCTCCTCCTCACTGCTGCACAACTCTCCCTCCTGTTAACACCATCTCCCTGTATCATAATGCTGTTTGCTAATGTTTGCATTAGCATTCAGCTACCTAACGTCAGTACAGAGCACTACAACAGCACGGTAACATATTTTCGAAACGTAAACTATTATCTACTGTTTACACACGAAATACACAAGTAACGTTTGTAATTACATTGGTCGTCCAGCGTTTGATGCAGAGGGGCCAAGTGAGTAGTGCTCAGTTGGTTGCGATCATCCTCTTTTTGTTTAATGGCTGGTGGCAACTAACATTTAAGGGATATAAAGATAAAGATAAAGTAAAGATAAAGTAGCTTTATTGTCAATTTTTTAACATGGTCAAAACATACAAGGAATCGATACGACGTTTCCCACTCTCCCACAGTGAAACATATAAAGTGCACAGGCACAACAGATAACACAAGACATTACCTAATACTAGGTAAACATACCGATTATTAGTACAGCCGCATTAGGTTCTCCAAAGTGTAAACGTAGTGATTAAAGTGATAAAAGTGCAAACAGTAAAAGAGACAGTTTGTTGCATAAGTAAACATACAGATTTTTTAGTACAGCAGCATAAGGTTCTCTAAAGTGTAAACGTAGTGATTAAGTGATAAAAGTGCAAACAGTAGAAGAGACAGTTTGTTGCATAAGTAAACATGCAACAAAGCATGTGTTGCAAAGTGACCACAATCTCCTTTGTCTTGCTGACATTCAGCAGGAGGTTGTTGTTTCTGCACCAGGTGGTCAAAAGGTTGACCTCCTTCCTGTAGTGGGTCTCATCGTTCTTGGTGATGAGACCCACCAGAGTTGTGTCGTCCGCAAACTTGGTTTGTGGGTGTTTCTGTGGGCTTGTGTTGTTTGTTGCTTCGAACCATGCAAAGAAGCTGTTGAGGTCGTTAAGCAGAGAGATGTTGTCGTCGCAGGTTTGTGATGCAGGTTTGTAATCCGTTATGGTCTGGATGCCCTGCCACAGGCTTGCCGTGTCTCTGCTGTCCTTAAAGTGGCTGATTAT
Source organism: Pleuronectes platessa (assembly GCF_947347685.1). Taxonomy (NCBI): domain Eukaryota; kingdom Metazoa; phylum Chordata; class Actinopteri; order Pleuronectiformes; family Pleuronectidae; genus Pleuronectes; species Pleuronectes platessa. Next base: position 1,135,460 of record NC_070641.1, read on the forward strand.
TTTTTTGGAGTAGGTTGTGGTTGCTGTATGTAGCTGCTTGCTTGAACATTTCCCAGTCTGTTGTCGCAAGAGAGTCCTGAAGAGCACACCTTGATCCATCCGGCCACACTGTAATCTCTTTCCGGACCGGTCTTTCCACTTTCACTCTGGGCATATATGCTGGCATTAGCATAACAGTGATGTGGTCGGAAAGTCCGATGTGGGGGAGGGGGGAGGCCTTGTATGTTCCTTTGTGTGCGGTATAAACCAGGTCCAAGGTGGGGTTTTTTGTCCCTTGTTGGGAAATTGACATTCTGATGAAGTTTTGGTAAGACAGTTTTAAGATCAGCATGATTAAAATCTCCAACGACGATAGTAAATCCATCTGGGTGTGCTGTCTGTTGTTCGCTGATGGCCTGATAAAGTTCACAAAGTGCCGCATCCCTGTCACTGCAGCTGGAGGTTGGAGGGATATATACCGCGATTATTAAAATCGCAGTGAATTCCCTCGGCAGATAGAAAGGACGGCACTTTAAGATCATAACAACACTGACTTTGCTGGAGTGTAGGTCAGAGTGTTGGTCTGCAGGAATATACACAAAAAAACAATTTTAAATCCTCTTCATTAACCCAGTTTCTTTAAAAAATCTTATATTTCTCTTCCACAATAATGAGCACATTCTTTAGGTTTAACACTCCATCCCACATTTCCTTAGCTCCTTCTTTTGCTTTTCTCTTGTTTTATATTTCTGGCAATGAAAGATGACATGTTCCAAGTCCCTTACCCTAATAGGTCGTAAGGTGAACCCTGTTATCGTTTCATCCCGAGTCGTGCAAAGATACCAAAAAAAAGTTTGTCGCTGAAATTCCAGTCGATTGTCGATGCATCTATGTTTTTGCAGAACTAGTTTCTTCAGAGCGTAATGGAATTCTGGTCGCGAGTGGTGGCACGGTTCGACACGTGATCGTTCTACACCAATGAGGGAGCTGCTTTTTGTCAACAGAATGGCAAGATGGCGGCTCCCATGGTTAGATTCAACGTTACCGATAAAGAGGAAAACACCCGAACATCCTCAAAAAATGGGCCTAATGGATTCTAAACAGTTGTGCATACATAGTCCAAGAAGAACAATGAGGCAAATATACGATAATGTTATGTTTATGTTAAGTCATTTAGATCAAGTTTGAAATACCTGGGAATACACCTTACTGACGATCTAATATGGACTGTGAACACCCAGCACACACTAAGAAAACAAGGCAAAGACTGTACTTCCTACGTCAGCTGAGGAAGTTCAAAATATCATCACCCATTAGCTGTGGATAGTGTCCTGACATAACCATGGACTTTTCAAAACACTGAGGTCAGGAAAACGTCTCTGCTGCTACAAAACCAGAACAGAGAGACTGAGGAGGAGCTTCTTTCTTCAAGCATTCTGTATCCTGAACACATACAATGACTATATAAACTGCAATTTCACTTTTTTTCACACTTGCACGTGGACTGTGCACACGCTGCACTTTATACTCCCTCTTGCTGTTTATGAAAAATATTTCTTGATCTTTCTTTCTTCACACTCGCACAGAAAAAGCTTAACACTAAACGAAATTTCACTACATGCTTTACGTTAGTATTTCTATGTATGTGACAAATAAACCTCCTTCCTTGTACCAATAAAAGGCAGTAATTGTACCAATACCAATTTGTTTGTTCATTTATTCATTCATTTAGTCATCCATTCATTCTTCCACAAATGAAAACAACACTAATCAACCATAAAAACAATCTTTATTAAAAAAATGAAAAACGATATATAAAACTGTACAAAACAGAATAAAGAATAACAGATTAGGGACACTCAGTCCTCACTCTCACTGTCAGGACAGTTATCTTCCAGTTCCTCAGTTTGTTTTGTGTTAGCACAATTACAACAACAACATAAGTCTGTGCAACACAGTCCTGCAGAAAAACAGGAACATCTGCCTGTCTCACAGGCACTTTTGCAGCCGCAGTGTATCACATGCAAAACACTGTCAGGGGCCGGATTTCAGGTCATCCAGGCGTCTGCTTACGGCCCCTGGAAGCAAGGTACACAATATCTTGACAAACAGACAACACTTTCAAATGCAAGTCATCACCAATGTTGACATAATGATCCAGTGTTGGCTCCTCAGTGGCGCCTATAATCCAGCTAACTACATTACATTACATGTCATTTAGCTGACGCTTTTGTCCAAAGCGACTTACATTTTTAGTACACTCAACAATTATGAGGGGCCACTTAGGGGTTCAGTATCTTGCCAAGAACACTTCGGCAATCTTCATGTTGAAGAACGCCCGTTCTACCCCCTTGGCCACACCGCCCCTGAGTAGATTATATAGTGCAAGGGGAACAACAGTTTGTGCTTCAGTGACATTCAAATTTTCAGAAGTTGGAGGCCATGGGCACGACATGCCAGTAGTCTCACTAAGATGTCTTTTTAAGAACAACGCTGCTGTATATAGTGTCCTTACGTCCTCTTGTGTTTTTTGGCACTTTGTTGTCCTTTTTTCAGTCTTGCTGTCTGTGTGGCTCAACTCACTAGACAGTGTGGTTTCCCCACCCGATGGATAAGGTAGCATGTACATGAGTCTGGCTGAGCAGCTACCTCATTGGTGTAGCATGATCACGTGTCGAATCGTGCCACCACTCGCAGCCAAAATTTTATTACGCTCTGAAGAAACTAGTTCTGCATAAAACATAGACACATCGACAATCAACTGGAATTTCAGCGACGAACTTTTTTTGGGTAGCTTTGCACGACTCGTTCTTTTTTATGAACTAAAGAGTGTGTAGATGCCAGACTGTGGAGCGGGAATCATTTTCTAAAAGAGTTTTCGTGGTTCACCTTGCGGCCTATAAGCAGCATTGACACTGTCTTGATAGCTGTTTACTCTGATGTTTTCCCTTATTGTTTTCATTCCTCTCAATTTGTGCTTTATTTAATACAGATGGTGTCCTTTACTTACCTCTTTCCATTGTGTTTGCCAGTCTGTCATGATGTTGCTCTTAACTACTGCTTTAGCTTTACTACCTAAATGAAAGCTACCTCCATCACTCTCTCCTGTTTTAACGATTGCAAGAGAATGTGCCATTTTATTGCCCTCGAGGCCCCTATTAGCTAGGATCCACATGAACCTGATTTCTGTTAGTGTGTGATGTAATCTGTCTCTAATGATAACAATGCTGATAGTGATTCTATCATTTAACTTGTTTTTGGTTATTGGTATTCCCCAAATCACTCCCTTATACCACCTGCTTCCCTCTTCCACTCAACCTGTACATTCGATTTGCACTTCTTCATCCTACATGCTCTATCTTTTTGTTCTTCATTATTGCAAATGATTCTCTCTCTCGCACTCTCTCTCTCGCTCGCTCTCGCTCTCTCTCTCTCTTTCTTTGCAGGCATCTACGAATATGAATTGTTGCTGCTATCATTAATAACATCTTTACATCCATAATTAGCACTATTATTGTTCTCATTAGAACAACTAGTCACAGCTGAAACCTGATGCTGTTTCTAGTCTCTCTCTCCTCTCTCCCTAACTGATGGCGTTGTAGTCCCTCAAAACCAGGGACCAACGTGTGTGCTGGACACCCATCACTGTACAACTGTAGGGGTGAATGGCCTAGGCACAGCCATGTGAAAATGGCCTCAACCAGCCGGCTGGTGTCAGGCCACCTTGCTGGGCTGCTGCGAATTCCCACCATACATACTGTAACTAGGTAAAGGCAGATATGTTTACAGAAATGATAGAAATTGCCATATTAAGGTTGCAAAGGAACATAGCTGGTTTCTACAAATACACCACTTCATGTGTTGCACGCCAGGGTAGTGAGAGTGCCGTCTCGAACATCCCCTTTGTGCACTGGTCACTGTAGCGTGATGGCTACACCACAGGGCCATTGGGGAGGATCTCCCACCTCTCCCACAATCTCCTCCACCTCGGCCAGGGTGATGTAAACCTTGGTGTAGCACTTGATGAGACAGTGAACCAGACGGATGACATGCTTGTAACCAGAAGCACAGTCAGGGCCCACGTTCTCCTCTGAGGAACAGAAATAAGACACAACACATCTATTCGTAACTTCCACATCAAACAACAACAACCTTATTAACATGAGATGCATTGTCAAAAAGCCTGAGCTGAACAAACCATTTAGCTCCTGACAGCATAACCCTGGGAGGAGCCTTGGGCCTGCAGCTGCAGTCCAACAACTCATCAAATTCCTCCTCAACATCCTCCATCTGCTCTTCATCATCCTCCTATTCCAGATTCAGCTCCTCAGTGGTTACTGGTTCCTGATCCGAACAGTTCCCTTGATTTCGAAGAAGAACACAGGGTTGTCATTACGGTAAATGGCTTTGTATTTATATAGCGCTTTTCTAGTCTTTATGAACACTCAAAGCGCTTTACAGTACAGTTCTACATTCTACCATTCACACACACAGTGCATCTATTCGCAGCACTTAGTTATTTTATGGGGGGCCATTCGGGATTCAGCATCTTGCCCAAGGACACTTCGGCATGCAGATGGGTCAGACTGGGGATCGAACTGCCGACCTTCAGGTTGGAGGACGACCACTCTACCCCTCAGCAACAGCCACCCTACGGTAGCTTCTATTTATGTCTCCATTGTTTTCAGACAAGAGTGAGATCATTGAACAGAGATAGTTAATATTCAGTTCTTCAGTGTCAAAGACAAAACTTCTATTATAACAGCGAGAGGAGAGAAAAAAAGATCATTCATAATGTAAAGTGAAGGAGAGTCACACTGCCAGCTGCTTGTCTCAGGGTCTTTTCGCTGTGACTAAGTGAATCAGCAGAACATCTGTCTTCTCCTGGTTTTTGTTATTACCTGTGTACATGTAGGAAGCAGCTTTTCAAGATAACAAACTCAGGGTTCTTGCACAATGATTTTTAAAATCTCTTTTAGAATGCAGTAAATGTTGTTTAAAGGGATAGTTCATCCAAAACCTAAACTTCACTCATTATCTACTCACCACTATACCGATAGAAGGGTGGGCGAAGTCCACAAAACACTTTAGGAGTCTAAGAAGTAAGCTTGTAGCAGTTGAGTCCAATACAATTGAAGTAACTGTTGACAAAGACTTCAGGCATAAGCTTTTATGTTCTCCTGTATCCTCCTTGCGTTCACATACGCATGGACACACCGGAAAACCGCACACACTATAGCCAAAGGGAACACGCGGGGTGCGCATTCGCATTGCTGATGTTGCCCTTATAATCAGAACAATTTCAAAGGCGCCTTGCACTCCATGCTCGGGCCCTAATAATCAGAAGATTTCAAAAATAATGTCAACAGGGAGTTTATCAGGATTGAACATTGATTTAGGGCCTAGGAGTAGATGGGTTGTCATTCAAGCAGAAGGATAGCAGTTCAATCGTAGTCTTCCCCATCTGCATGCCGATGTGTCCTTGGGTTCAGATACTGAGCCCCTAATGTCTCCAAATATAAAAAAAAAATGCTGCCCATAGATGCACCTTATGAATGTGTGTGTGAATGGCGATAAACTGTACTGTAAAGCACTTTAAGTGGACATCAAGACTTGAAAGGTACTGTATAATACGGACCATTTACCATTTATGAGCAAAGATGTGATAGGCCACGTCCACTTTTACCAATCAATATGGCAATACTTGACTACAGAGTATAATCACCCAATATTGTTTTGGCTGAAAATGCTTTGGGAGGCCTATTTACAACTAAGAACTAAGGCTTTTACCAAGATTTATAATTATTTGGCAAATTCTCAAAGAGTTATTGCCAAATCCACTAAGTCTCACCCTTTGTAAAGCTACTTTGGTTGATGACGGTCATGCATTTCTACCCATCTTGCTCAATATGCTGTGTACTGATACTGTGTATCTCATCTCCCGAAAGGCTGCATGACAAGTTTGGTTAAAATCCAAAAGGTTTCATTCATGTCAATGTTTGTATTGGGAAACAATTTTGATCCCACACTGTGCCCTGAACCTTTATCATATGTACTGTTATTCTAAGTCAAAACCTACTGTCCAAGTGAAGTCATGACCCATGGGTCCCAAGTCTAAAGTCATAAAAGTCCAAAACTCTTTCACCAGTCTGCTCAAAATGGCCAGTTTTTTTTTACTTCTGGGAACATATTGGATTCATCAAGGATCCATTCAGCAGGAAATGTTTCATTTTCTTTCATTGAAAACAGCCCTTTATATTCTATTGAGATTTTCTTACATCAATAAAGCAATCAGTAAAATGTCTCTTTTTTTATTTAAAATATCCCAAATATGACGTCAAATATATTATTTTCCTTAAAGGTATGACTTTGATTTGGCAGTTTACAGAACACAAATATATTAAGTTACGTCTTTAACAATTTCATTCATTGTAAGCAAGCATGACGATCTCAAGGGAGAAGACTTTGAAAATCAGTGGTGAAGGTGTAACACAAATTCTTGGCCATATGGTGGCAGCACGTGGTTGGGCTTAGTTGTCATCATCATCGAACACATCAGCCACAGTCCTTTGGATTGAGAAAAAGTGTTGTTACAGTATGTAGTTTAAGTCATGTTTTAACATTAACAGACTTCAATTCAGTAAATTTGTCTTACTTGTAGATTGATCCAGTCACTTCATCAAGAAAACCTCCTGAAAAAGGAGGACAAGTACGTGTGAGCTGGAGCGTTGGTCATCAAACCCACAAAGTCTTACATTTCTCATTAGAGGGGAAACTGTTGGCTTGCACTTTCATCCTGTAATATTTTGCTGTTGATATTGAACTTTCCTTTATTAGTTCTTGTTGGGTCACCTTTGGCCCCTCAACTTAACCTGCAGTTATTATTGTATTTCAGTGGGACTGATCTCTTTTTAACTATGAGCCAAGCCCAAAGCACCAAGTTTTTTATTTACAACAGAAGTAATTGGGCCACAAGAAAGCTTTCTTTTTGTAATATGATACTGTAAAAAGGAAATCTTTGTTTACTTACCAGGCTGGCAAAGAGTTTGGCAAATGGGACACACATTACAGAAACTGCACATCTGTGAACAAGAAACGCACATTTAAACAGTTCCATAATATCACAAACAAATCCTGTGTTTTGGAATGGTCATGAATAAACGAAACAATGATGAAACCTGGTCACATTTAGGAATCACTGGTCTCCTGTGTGAAAGTCCTATATTTTATCAACAATCATCAACCTCTTCCGGATCTCATTTTAAAGGAACATTATGCCACTTTTACTGAGAACAAGCGCCCTCTGCAGCCACATGTGGTGATTAGTTTAGTAGGGCTCAATATCTGTATGATTAATGGTTTTCATATAGAGAAAAACAAAGCCAATCAATCTCTTGACCAACTCTGTATTCCCACTCACTGAAATGAAAAGCAACTGAATTTTAAATATTCCTAATGATCCCTTGCTTCCTGAACTGGAAGCACTACTGCTGTAACCAATACACTTAAAACTTTAGTGTCTAACACTTTCCTTGTAGAATATTGGAAATAAATGCAGTTTTTTTATGACTTCTCATTCTTTTTGACTGATCTACAATTAGGCAATATTCTTTGAGTTGATGAGCCTCATTCTGGCAATTTAATAACATTAAGTTACACATTTCTTGCAGCAGATCCTACCCAATCACCAAAATGGATTAAGGTCCAAAAATCTTTAAAGTTGGCCTCATTGATTTCATTAAGGGAATTCTCGAGTCTTGTTTCATGTACGGCTGGCTTCTCCTGCAGTGATTGTAACTGTTAGTTGGGTTAGGCTTAACCATAGTATTTTATAGTATTTTATTGAATCGTCAGGGTTGATAGTTTGTGACCTTTTCCCTTGTGTTGCTGTATGTATATATGCATATTTATTTCATTCTTATTTATTTATTTATTTTCTCAATGTATTAACTGTTCATTGTACCCTCAGCACCATTGTAAATGAGGGTCTTATTCCTCAATGTGTTTTCCGAGGCTTAAATAAATAATCAATCAATGTTTAACTTCCCTGTCTCTCCAATTTTGCAATTATGATAAAGGCAACAATTTGGAACATGATGAAAATTGACGTTTAACTCTATTATTGTTATAAATCAAATAAACTACATTTTATATTAAATTAATTAATTATACCATCTCTTCCATCTTGATTTGTGTTAGCTTGTTAACATGTTACTATCGGCATTAAACACAGTTTACCCCAGTCTCATGGGAATGTCAAAACAATTTCAGTTGTTTGGTGATAAACCTAAGCAATACTCAAATTGAAACCTTAACCAGATGATTCAATATAGTGTATTTACTCACCTTGCAGTCATCACAGTGTTCAGACTTTTCACCCTCTTCACAAGGACATTTTTCACATCTGTCACAGAGCTGGAAGAAGACACATTTAGTCAAAAACAATTATAGGGAGCAGATCATCAGAGAGGGTTGCATTAGGCATGATTATAACTAATAGAGTGGGACCATGTAGAGAGCTGGATATTACTTTAATTTTAACATAAAGAAACAAATCTCAGCTATTTTATCTTTAGCTAAATTAGTTTTCTTCACTGCGAATTGATTGTTTTTATTTTTTATAATTTCACTGATATCAGTTCTTTGAGGCACAAGGTTACTGAATTTTGGTGACTTATAATAATTACAGACATACCTCACAGAATTCACAATATGAGCACACAGAGCCCTTGTGATAAGCACCACCATCGCCATTGTCGTCGTCGTCGTCGTCGTCGTCGTGGTTGTCGTCATCGTCTTCATCATCATCATCATCTTCATCATCATCTGCACATAATATTGATAGTAAATGTATTACTTCTAGAATGAAATACTTGAACAGGTCTAATACTCAATGTTACATCAAAACACACAAATCACTAAGCGATGCTAGTTATAGTTATATTCATGAAATAGAAGCACAAATACAAAATCTCTTGTCTATCCATCACTCAAAGCACTTTCCAACTTACTGATCACTAGATTACCCTACAGTCTATTCTCTACCTCCTGAGCCATGTTGTCCAATTTAAATGTACTTAGCTTTCAAATTGCACCACTAAGACAAATTAACAATTACATTAATTACCCATGTTTTCTTTAAATTCTTAGTGTCTGGTACAAACTTACTACCCTAAATCTAAATACTCAATAACACTTTCCCATGATGATGATCATTTATGAGATGATTTGGGAATGACTTGTGAGAATGGTTTATGTTTTTAAAATCACCACGAAAATTCGCCCAGATCTGTATCGTGGTCCTCATTGTGACAACATTTGTACCCTAGCCCTCACTATTGACTGCCCCGGCCCCAACACACCCATAGACACACACACAGGACAAACTCCATATAGATCAAACAGTACTCAGAAGAGATACGTACGCACAGATTTAATTGGTCTTGTCTCCGTACAGATAACACGACCAAACATATTTGTCATATTTCTAGTTAGAAAGTAGTGATTTATCTTTAAAATATTCTCTGTCTTTGATAAAATAAATGCATTTGAGCTGCGCATGATCATTTGATTTATTTAATGAATGAAAGTAGGGTTAAAGGCATATGGACAGTGGAGATTGTCATATTTTGCACATATGAATGTTCACAGTCGTCACAAATCACAGTTTAGCTATACAAAACAAAAAAGCTGACAACCATTTCATCTCTTGACAATATAATATTTGAAATAATTTTTACTACTTCCTCTATACAAAGAGATGTTTCTCTCTTTTTCCAAATGCTCTCTCCCTGGATGTCTAAAAAATCATCCAAAAATCCACTTTTGTTACATTTCATAACAAATGAGAAGTTAAACATATCTTTAGCTTGGTTTACAAATGACTCAATTATCTCTAATTCCTTATATCATTGCCAAATACACAAAGAATGGTAATGGGAAAACTATATAAAACTCAAAACAAATACCATCATGTAAGCAACTGAAATGTCATCCAAAGTTCTAATTGTATCTAATGATTCAGAACATCAGCATTTTAGAAAATATAAAGAGGTAACATTATTACATTATCCATAGATACATTGAAGGTTATTATTTAATCTTATCTGTTTTCAGTAATTTTACAAGTGCACAGACCAGATTTGAAGATTAAATTCTCTGTATTACATGCCTTTTCAACAGACAGCGGCATACATGTTCCACAGAGAAAGAAAGAGATTGAGATATATGGAGAAAGAGAGAAACCTGACATCTGTTGGTATTCTAAGCTTTTTAAATGAACACATTTAGGTAGTGGACCTCCTGCACCTCCCCTCACGCTTTATTCTCCCTCTGTCTGTTTTCCTGGAACCAGGCCCCCCCAAGCTACCTCCAATATCACTGTCTCTCTCTCTTTCTCTGTAGTTTCACAAAAAGACGCAAATGCAGGTCAATCTGATCCAAAACAAACGAGAAAGGAAGATCCTGGTGGAGGAATCATTCTGGAGGAACCATTCTTTCAAACAAAACACAAATCAAAAGATCTTGGATTAGTGACTCCAATGACTGATTCCCAAGTCAGGCTTGGTTTGTGTGAAATAGTTTTTTTGTTCTTTCTCTCTCTCAAATCAATGCTTCTGTAGTCCCCAAGTTCATATCTAGTGTACTGTACGAAGGACCTCGGACAGTTGGACTTCAGGTGGGCCAGTTCAATTTCCCCAGAGTGCTCATAACTCTAGTTAAGCAGGGAAAAGAACACAGTGTCAGAGACAGCAAGGAAAATGAACAGCTGGAAAGGGGTGTAGGAGGGACTTTGATTACCAATGATCTCTGAGACATTAAATAAGAACTAAAAAAGAGATGATGAGGTTGTAAGAATGTGTAAAAGGAAAGTGGCTAACATCTGTCTTACCCCCTATCCTTCACACAGTCTTGTAATGTGCATGCACATTTTTGTACTTGAAATGCACCAACAGCATCATCCATCAGTGACACCAGGACTTTAAAATAGCATACAGTATGTGTATCTTTGCTGCATCAAAGCTGTGGCCCTAACAAATAGCATATTGCCAATAAACATTCTGTGACAGCTGATGCTTTAACAGTATACAGTCTACAGTGTGCCCTAGGTGTAAATGTTTTGATATAAGCCAACACAAATAGACAAAACAAATAAGAACTCAGAAACGGCTGCATTTTATAGTGTCTGACCTCCATGTTCGTCATCATCATCGTCATCATCATCATCATCATCATCATCATCATCGTCTTCATCATCATCGTCATCATCGTCATGATCGTCATGGTCGTCGTCGTCGTCGTCGTCGTCGTCGTCGTCGTCGTCGCCGTCGTCGTCGTCGTCGTCGTCGTCGCCGTCGTCGTCGTCGTCGTCGTCGCCGTCGTCGTCGTCGCCGTCCTCGTCGTCGTCCTCGTCGTCGTCGTCGTCGTCGTCGTCGTCGTCGTCGTCGTCGTCGTCGTCCTCGTCCTCGTCGTCGTCGTCGCCGTCGTCGTCGTCGTCGTCATCGTCGTCATTGTCGTCATCGTCGTCATCGTCATCGTCGTCATCGTCGTCATCATCGTCATCATCATCGTCATCGTCATCGTCATCATCGTCGCCTTCATCATCGTTGTCGTCTGCCACTAGACCTTGTTCAGAGCGGAATGGTAGATCTTGCGCCTTGGCAGTTGGAGCCAGTGGAGTATGGAAGGAGCAGAGCAGCGCCAGAAGTAGCGCAAGAATACATTTTCTCATTGATGCCATGTTCACAGCTGCAACCGGGCCAATTACTGAAGAATTAACCTGAAATACTGCTAGAGTCCAGCACTGCAGCTCTTTGCCTATTTGTCCCACACACAACCTCACAAATTAAGACCAACTCACTAGCACACAAATAAATATTTGCTACAGCTGGGGTTGGACACCAATTATAATGGTATCCAATAGACAAGGTCCAGGGCAGATAAGATCATCCAAGCTGAGATCCACACACTTGTTCCCAAGTCCGAGCAAAAAAGATCCTTAGAAAAAAAAAAGGGGTCCCCCCTTTGAATCTGGGAAAGCAACAAGACAGGGTGTTGTTTAGTCCAGTGCAGTACTTGTGTGATCAGCTTGCAATAAGAAGCTGAGAGGAGCACTGTCAGTAACTGGTCAATGCCGGTGACATAAAGAGGACTACTGTGAGAGTGACCGAAAGAGAGTAAGACCTTCCAATGGGGTAAGCTTGGAGGGGGTGGCAGTCAGATTGACAGACAGGAGCAAATGTTCTTGGCCAGGCTTGCACTGTCCATAGGTTAAGTTACTTAGAGAAGATGGGAGTGATTGGAGAGGGGTATAAGGAATACTAGCTTTTCCATCATCATCAAATCTTCAAGTTCAACTTTAGAAGAAAATGCTCACGCGTACACTCAAGAGGACCACAGATGCAGGCCATGCAGAGATGACCATATAATGTGAGGAAAAGGAGAGGGATCAGTTGGTTTGGAGCTAGAATAACATGCAGTTATATTTATCCTCTTAGAGGATGTTAGTAATGTTTCACTGACTGCCTTAAAGAATGAATTCAGGGAGAATCCTAATCGCTTGGCAATTTCATGTGCACTTGCACTTGTTCTATCATCTAGTGAATGGGGATGCATTTACATGCATTTTTACAATGTTTAAGCTAGACAACTAGAACACCAATGGAAGTAAAACTTTTTTAAAACATTGATCACTTATCTGTAATAGGATTCTATCCAAGGCTCCAGACTGGAAGTTGAATATGCCCACCCAGGGCTATGGGCTATGACTGACACAAACTACTTTGTCTCATTCAATCATGTCTTAAGCAAAGGATCTCCCCAAAGGCTGGGTGAAAAGCTTATTCTCAAAGTAAAGGGCACAATATCATTATGTTTAATTATTTGTTTGAAAAAGAATAACGTCTAACTTTCAGACAAACAGACATTGGTGGTGTTATGTGTACACATGGAAAGAGGTTCCGTAAAGGATTAAAAACAGCTCCATGGCACTCTTGTGTTTCCCAAACTGTCCCTTTAAATTAGAACAAACTATATAGTGCTCTGCACAATCATCCAAAGGGAACCTAATTCTGGAGACATTAACCTGGTATAACCCCTCTGATATCCCATCTAGTGGACAGTTTGCCATATAAATTCCAGGACAGATTCAGCCTAAATTGACAAATCTAGGCTTTTCCCCTGCCCTCAGCACAGCTTTTGTTCAGTCATTTTTATTGAGGTTAGCACTAACCCCAACATCATATTGTCAGCCCCTACAAACTGTAATGCTGTACATTACAGTTTGTAGGGGCTGCCAGCGAGGCCTCAAATTGTGGGTCACAGCTACAGGAGCTGTGTCTTAAAGCTTCCCTATTGCCATCATGCTGATGTAGCCAGTGTATATGCACAACCAAGCACATATTTCAAGCCTAGACTGTGATCTCTACCCAATCTACTTGTCTGTCCCTCCTTTTACATGTTGCCCCCAAAATAGATGGATTTCTGCAGGGAGGAGTTGACAACCATTCTATTTAAAACCATACACTGTCAGAGTCAGTGTAATGTGAGCCTTTCTGGCTCTGTCTATGGGGATCCAGTACACCCTCTGTCAATTCTCATCGACACGTGCGTGAAGAAAGAAGACAATGACAGACACATCTAAAACAGCTCCTTAACCAAACTTCCATTAAGAATTAATAAAAATAAGTTATTTTTCAGATGCCAGTCATACCCACTCTACTTGCCCCATTTTGTGTGTTCTCTGAAGGAAACTCACATTGTGACTTAAAAGGTTAAATAGCTAAATCTAAACAATATTATGATATGCCTTTTGATTTAAGACTTCACGCTGATCTTGATAGTTTACGATTTGGTCAGTTAAAATACATTTACTTTAAATAAGTTGAAAACTTTAGCTTCCTGTACCTATTGTAGTCTCTTCACCATATATTCATTGGTTGAACTGAGAGCCCAATACGTAAGTATTGAAGTTTAATGTACTGTACAAACATTTTTCTGAACTGAATATGAGTCAATTAATTACATTATTATTTCTGGAACTTGTCACAGGTTTGCATTTCATTAATGCAAACCTGTGACACAAACTAGGTAGAACATGAAGGTGTATGATCTGGTCTAGACCTGTTCTTGATTCTCATATAATACATAAGTTAAGTGAAACAGTTAATTTAAAAGACTACACGGCCAATAAATGCCTTGTATTAAGCTATTATATTTTACATAATCACTGGTATCAGTTGCTATTCACTGCTTTAGATAGTAAATAACTTCATAATTTTGTTTCTATTGGTGATAGATTAGTTGCATTGCAAAAAAGCAGAGTTTGAAAGAGCAAAGGACAGAAAGAAGAAGGTCAGATCAAGATGCAGACTGCAAAGTGGCTGAAAGTGGAGATGAGCTCAGACATGCCAAAGACATTTCTTCTCTCTTAGTTTGGAACACTGACTCTGTCTGCATTGACCCACTTGACCCATTTCGTTAACTGCCACTACCGTTTGATTGGATATTGACATCTGAGCTGAGACCCCAACACACAACTTTATTAATTATAAAATGCATAGTTAAAAACATAAAGAATGGGTGTTATTTAAGGTTTCAGGCAGGGTGTTGTGAGGTGAAGTGATGATACTGCTTCAACCCATTCATGAACCAGATCTAACATTCCTCAGCCTTTGCGTCCCTGAATCTGATACAGTGCTAAATCTAACTAAAGCTCTTTCCATTTAAGGAACGTCTAAAGTGGGAAATCACCGTCCATGATAAAATTACACAGGGGGACTGTTGTGTGTGTGTGTGTGTGTGTGTGTGTGTGTGTGTGTGTGTGTGTGTGTGTGTGTGTCTGTGTGTGTGTGTGAGTGCGTGTGTGTCAACTTCAACTTTATCGTCCCCAACGGGAAATTGGTTTTGCAGCCAGGCAAAAATGAAAAAGAAACATGGCCTCAGACTCGGTCACAAAAAAGAAAAACATTTCAATACATACTCTAAATAAATGAATACATCAAATAACAACAGAAAACTAAGAGCTTGTAAATCATCAATAAAACCAAATATAAGACCCTCATCAGGAGTGAAGGGGAAATGTCTAATGATTGATGATTGATGATTACAATTTAATAGTTTGATGGCCTGATTTGTAACAATCAATTTTCAGCTTCGCAATTTAGAGTCACACTTAGGCTTTGGTAATCTGTATCTTTTGCCTGAGGGCAGCAGCTCAAATTCTGCAAAGAGAGGATGTTGAAGACACTTAAGATATCTCAAGCCTTAGTTGTAGCTCTCTTACCAAAGGTGGACTCAGTTAATGCTCCACCCTCCCATTAATGTTCAGTCTATTTCTGTCTTGTTTTGTGCAAATTACTTTCTTTCCTTTTTTCTTTTTGTCCCTACTGACACATGTCAAGCGCCCTTGGGTCTCTTGACAGGTGCTATATATTTTTCAAGTTATTATTATTATTTTGACTACTTAGAACTTTGTATTTTCATGGAATATCATGAATTGTTATCGATGACAATACCCAGGTACAACCTCTCCATTGATAGCAGTTTGAATTGCTGAACATGACTTCATCTTAAAATCTATGCACATCTAACCATGTCTTTGGTTTTACTGATATTACATTTTTTTATTCTATAAAATCATCCATCCCTGTCCTTCCCTTCAGAATAAGCCTTGCTGTTTGGGAACTTCTGCAGTTGTCAGTGTAAAAGATGTCCAAATCTGTGAAAGGTAAAAACACTGTGGCGAACCAGTGGAGGAGAACAGCATGTCAGACACAGAGCCTTTTTGAATGCCTTCATAACTATTGAAGTCGGGACCACATGTCTAAAATCACTGAGGCCCTTAGGGGACCTGATTTTAGCTACAGGCACAAGTGTTTAACTTTTCCACAGTGTAGGCACCTTTTGCTGATCTCTGGAACACTTTGTTGTGGAAAGTTAAAAGATAATTTACCTGCTTAGTGATTAAGTAGATGACCAGAGATATTGACAGAGCCAGGGTCTTATGAAATGCCTCTAAAAGTTGGCTTTGTTTTAGTTGGATGCGGCCAATAATTCAAATGTGACCGTGCAGAGGTAAGTCAAAAAATGTAGCTACGGTCTTAGTAAAACTACAAGCCAGCCAAATCCCACTGAGACACATGAGAAAGAATTGCCTTACAAAGAAGTCCCCCGACAGCAATAGCTTTTTCAAATTTAACAGGGAAATACAAACAATAAATTGTCTCACTTAGAAAAAGTGTAATATTCTAAAGAACAGATAATGGATATAAAATATGGATGCTAAAGGTGAAATATATGGAGAAAGAGGTACTAATATTTAACTTTGCTGTCTATAATGGGGAAAAAGAGGTGCTGTGCCCTAGGAATCAAACACACATGTGCTTCTAGCCACACATTGCAAAGAGAGGAAGAAAATGACACACATACATTATTAAGGGGAGGTGAGATGCTGGTGAAGACCTATCACTCCTGAACCCACTGCAAGGACGACAAGTCTTGCCTTGACCTGTAACACTTAAAACAGACAAAATGTCAATTTACAAGAATGGTTTATAGATACACAACGATAACAAAATAACTCTTGGTGGAATTAATCCATGGATTACCTAATTACTGTTTACCTGAACATATAACAAAGAAATATTTCAATGAAAATGTTGCTATTTAAAAAATTTGCCTACTGAGAAAACTGAATTATTATCCCAAACAAGAATTAGCCTACACTAAACTAAAGACAAAAACTAACTTAGAATAAACAACTATTACTATAACTGTAGCTGTGTGAAGTCTCCTCCTGCTTCAACCACTCCACCATCATCCCAGTCCCCAGTAAATCCTCCATCATGGGATTTAATAACTACAGGCCCGTCGCCCGGCCGTCTGGGGTCATGAAATCATTCGAGAGACTGGTGACAACCCACCTGAAGGATATAAAAGGACCCCTGTTGGACCCATTGCAGTTTGCCTACCAGCCTAACAGGTCGGTGGATGATTCAGTCAACATGGGACTGCACTACATGCTACAACACGTCGAATCCCCAGGGACATACGCAAGGTCTCTGTTTGTGGACTCCAACTCAGCGTTCAACACCATCATCCCGGGTTTACTACAACCCAAAGTCTCCCAGCTTTCTGTGCCAGCCTCCACCTCTCAGTGGATCACCAACTTCCTGACAAACAGGAGGTAGCAGGTAAGGCTGGGAAACATCACATCCAGCACCCCCCAGGGATAAGTGCCCTCACCACTGCTCTTCTCCCTCTGAACCAACAACTGCAGGAGACCCGTCTGTTAAACTCCTTAAGTTCTCAGACGACACAACGGTCATCGGCCTCATCAGGGAGGTTGAACAGCTGGCCCGCTGGTGCTGTCAGTAGTGATGTGTAATGAACGATTCGTTCATTTTGAACGAATCCTTACAAGGACTCTGGAGTAACGAGTACTCTCAAAGAGAGTTTCGTTCATTTTCTCGTGGCCGCGCACTGGGACTGCTGCATAGGCTGATGCAGGTCACGTGAAAAAGGATCCAAAGACTTGTATCCGGCAGATGAACGAATCATTGATCAGAAGACTCTGTTGGCAGAAGAATGAAACATTGATCTGAAGACACGGTCGGGAGGTGAACGATTCGTTCATCTGCCGGGTACGAGTCTTTGGATCATTTTTCACGTGACCTGCATTGGTTTAGTAGAGGAAAAAGTTACCTCATTCCCTTTCGCGTGACCGCTGTTTTAGAAAGACGTGAATGATATTCGTTCACAAGTCATACTCACTGGTTTGTTATTTTCACTTTACAGTTCCACTTACAGTTTAGTGCAGTGTAATTGTTTGCCGGGATAATTAAATGCCAGTGTGATAATAAATGACAATTTAAAACCATACAAACTGTCATGTTGTACTGTATTTAATAGAGGTTTTCTTTAAAAAATATGATCTGCCACACAAAAGCTGTCAGTCAT
The DNA here is from genome assembly GCF_947347685.1 of Pleuronectes platessa. Classification (NCBI taxonomy): domain Eukaryota; kingdom Metazoa; phylum Chordata; class Actinopteri; order Pleuronectiformes; family Pleuronectidae; genus Pleuronectes; species Pleuronectes platessa. The sequence continues at coordinate 1,153,397 of NC_070641.1, forward strand.
GGCTGTCTCCAAGGGGACCATGGCCCTTCCCCACCATTACATTTATTAATAATTTACTCTTTGCATATAATAATAACACACTTTACATTATAGAAAACTTAAAACAGTATACAACAGGTTTTTTAAAGTTAAAAAGGTTTGTCAAGCAAACCTGTCTCTGCAGGTGGTGGGTAAATGTCCCTGGACCCTGACTCCCTCCCTCCAGGGGGAAAAAAAAGATAAAAACAAGGGGGTGTGGGGGGTATTCTGCTGCGGTGTCGGTTTATACCGACGAGAGGTTCGTGCATATCACGTCCCTTCCGCCACCGACGGATCGGGGGAGTCCTTCCCCCTGCAGCATCTCCTCCTGTCGGCCGCAGAGCGCAGGAAGCACCGGTCTCCAGGAGGGAACGAAACATTGATCCGAAGACTCTGTGGGCAGAAGAACGAATCATTGATCTGAAGACACGATCGGGAGGTGAACGATTCGTTCATCTGCCGGGTATGAGTCTTTGGATAATTTTCCACGTGACCTGCCTAGGCTCAGAACAGGAAACAGAAAGGATTTGTTTACCTCATTCACTTTCGCGTGACTAAGTTTAGTAAAACGTGAATGATATTCGTTCACAAGTAATAATTACAGGTTTCGTTATTTTAACTTTTTTGTACTTTACTTACAGTTCAGTGCAATTGTTTGCCGTGATAATTAAATGCTAGTGTGATAATAAATTACCATTTTATGCAGGAATTTCTCCCCCCACGTTCATTTTACTGAACAAGATTCAAAGAACTGAGTCGGTAAAATTATCCGAACTTCCCATCACTATCAATCAATCAATCAATCAAATTTTATTTGTATAGCCCATATTCACAAATTACAATTCGTCTCATAGGGCTTTAACAGGGTGTGACATCCTCTGTCCTTAACCCTCAGCAAGAGTAAGGAAAAACTACTAAAAACCCTTTTAACAGGGTAAAAATATGTAGAAACCTCAGAGAGAGCCACATGTGAGGGATCCCTCTCCCAGGACGGACAGAAGTGCAATAGATGCCACATGCAGGAAAACATCATCAAGATTAAAGTCTTCAAGATTAAAGATTAAAGTCTCTAGCAGCATTTGATGAGGGTAAACATCCCGAAGGACAACCCCAACATGATATGCCAAGCAGTCCCGCTGCAATCACAGTCCATGGTCAGCAACCAGCAGGACCACGATCCACCATCCAGACCAGAACGCCACTCCAGTCCTCAGTCACCGTCCACCGCCACCCACCACGAGCCGCCGCCGCGGTCCTGGTCCAATGCCAGTACCCGATGCCAACGCGACACAGGGTCCACCACCACCACCACGATCAGCCCACACGACACAGAATCCGCCGCACTGGGTCCACCACCACGACCCCCGGTGCACGATCAACAAACCGCAATCCATGGTGCGGCCACAGAGGCCCTGGATCTGCGGGTGATAAAGCAAAGGGATTCCGGGGAAGGGGGATAGGGATGGAGAAGAGCAAAGAGAAGCTGGAAAAAGAAGCTCCGTGTTTTCATGTGTCATAAAATAGAACAAGTAACGTTCTGCCGCACTAATTAGCTCTAACTATAAGCTTTATCAAAAAGGAAGGTTTTGAGCCTACTCTTAAACGAACAGATGGTGTCTGCCTCCCGAACTGAAAGCGGTAGTTTATTCCACAGCAGAGGAGCTTGATGGCTAAAAGCTCTGGCTTCTACTCTACTTTTAGAGACTTTAGGGACGACAAGTAGGCCTAAATTCTTGGAGTGGAGTGCTCTAGTGGGTTTATAAGGTACTAACAGCTCTTTAAGGTAAAAAGGTGCTATATTATTAAGGGCCTTGAAGGTGAGGAGGAGAATTTTAAATTATATTCTAGATTTAACTGGAAGCCAGTGTAGCGACTGTCAGGACCAGGCTTTCCACCTCTTGTTTTCCCTTCCCCCACTGTGCTCTTTCCACAGGTGGCTCAACCTGGAGCTGGGAGGGGCCTCCTGTGGAATACCTGCGCCGCTGAGACTCATCTCATCAACTCCAGCTCCACTCCATAAAACCTCAGCTCATCTCCCCTGTCTTCGCCAGATCGTCCGTTCACCTGTGTGATTCAGCTGCGCACCTTCCTGGTTTGACTCCTTCCAAAGAGCTCTGCCTGCCTACCTGCCTGTCTGTTTACCTTTCCTTCCTGCCTGCCTGCCTTTTTTGGACATTCCAAATAAACCTTTTTTCTACAATCAATCTGCCGTGTTCGTGGTCTGCACTCTTTTTGGGTCCGCTTAAAATAAGATCTTAACAGAACGATCTGGCCAACATGGACCCAACAGACACAACACCGAATTCCGGCCAACTACTTCATGCTCTAACCAGGAGCTCTTCTTGGACAGCATGAACAGCTTCTCCAGGCCCTCACAGACAATAACCGCTTTCTGGTAAATCAAGTTTCTGAATTAACTCGACAAGTCTCATTACTTACCTCTCTTTGTGCCTCATCTCCAGCTGCTGCTTCTCCACCTAATCCTGCTCCCCCAGCCCCAATATCACCTGCTTCCACTGCTAATCTAGATTCCCTGGTTACCAACCCCGAGCCCTTTAATGGAGATCTGAAGACATGTCGGGGTTTCCTGCTCCAATCTGGGAAGGTTTTCCAACAACGTTCCTAATTTTTCCAGGTGACCAATCTAAGATTCATTACGTTTTGGGTTTTCCTTAGAAGGAGAGCGTTGGCGTGGGCCGAAGCAGTTTATACACATTTTTCTCTTACTACTGTGACGTGAGGATTTAGTTTCCAATTAAAGAAGAGTTTTTGATCATCCGGATTGCCATGGCTCTGCATCTAACTTGCTTCCAGGGATGAACCTGAGAGTCTCAACTCCCTGATTTCTCTAACTATCAGGTTGGACAATCGCCTACGTGAGCGCCGCCTGGAGAAGTCTTCTCGTTCGCAGCCAGTCACCAGCCCTCCCTTTGTGCCCAAAACTCCCACCACAGTTGGTCCACAACAAACCCACACTATACTGCCCAACTTGGCCACTTCTTCTCCAGAGGACGAACCCATGCAACTTGGCAGGGCCCGACTAACTCCGCGGAGCGTCTACGTCGCATCCGGGCCGGTGAGTGCATATATTGTGGACAAGTGGGTCATTTCCTTGTGACTTGTCTTATTCTACCAAAAGACCGGGCTCGTCCGTAATGGTGGGGGTACTGATGAGCCCAGCCACCCACTTCCCCCCACCTAAATCCCAGTTACAAGTTTCAGCTTCTATTTGCTCCAATCAGTTGTCTCTGCCCCTCCTAGCTCTTTTCGACTCGGGTGCAGAGGATCATTTCCTTGACTACGATGTAGCTATACAGCTAGCTTTAGTCCTCAAGCCCTTAAAGACTCCCTTGAATGCTAATGCTCTGGATGGTAGGTTTTTAGCTAAGATAACCCACCAAACTACTCCCCTCACCCTCGTCCTCTCTGGTAACCACCGTGAAACCATTTGCCTCAAGATAATGTCATCTCCAAATTCACCTCTTGTTCTTGCACACCCATGGTTGAGTAGACACAACCCCCATATAGATTGGGCAGGGGGGAGAATCGTAGGTTGGAGCAGTTTTTGTCACTCTACATGCCTGCAGTCAGCTTTGTCCCCAGCAGATGGAGCCAAAGCATCAGGTTGCCCTCAGCCTAAACCACCAGACTTGTCAGCCATTCCTCTGGAGTACCATGATTTAGGTGAGGTTTTTAGCAAAGAACGAGCACTTTCTCTACCCCCCAATATAGACCCTATAATTGTGCTAATGACCTGCTCCTTGGTTCAACTATGCCCGCTAGCCGGTTATGTTGTATAGTACACTCTATACCGATACAACTTAAGTAGAGATGAGACAGGAGACCGTGATGGAAAAGACGTGCGTACTTTACTGTGAGTTTCACAGGACAGAAAATAACCAGCATGCAATGCAGGTAAACAGTGGGGCATTACGGATGCCCCGAGGGAACAAACTTAACTGAATATCAATACACAACATTCCTCCCCCTTTACTTTTAATTCCCCATAAGTAAAAGTAATATTCACTGTATTGATTATTCCTTTATAACAGTCCCAAACCTTAAAGAAACTATCTTTTTAATATAACAGTCCCTTTTTACTTTAACAATGTTTACAAAATAACACTCAATATATAAATATATAAATTAATATAATTAACATTTCCTGAACTAGGGAAAGAGGGTAGACTGCCTCATTTCCCAGACTTAACCCTGGGGTGTATTCTGCCCCACTGTTGGAGGTTAGTCTCTAGACTACATGTTCAATCTGTCAGGGGGTCGTCGTTCTCTTGTGGGGTAATGACGACGTACGGGTAAGTCTACAGTCCCACTGTCTCTGAGTCTGAGTGGTGATGGTGTATGCCCAGACTGGGGTGCATCAGTACCCTGAGTAGGCACACCCACTGGTTCAGGTGAGTAGAAAACACTTTCCCTGTTTTCAGGTGGCTGCAGTGGATGTTCAGATGATGGCTCAAAACCATGGAATGGCTCCAGTAGCTGTTCTGGGTTTGCCGTTTGACCTGAGTCATCACTGAGGTTGGTTCCTGGCAACAGTTGATCCATGTGTCTCCTCCAGATGATGTTATCTGGTGTTAAAACTGTGTAGGACACAGGGCCTGTTTGTGCGACGACTGTTGCTTGTATCCACTTTGGACCTTTGCAGTAGTTCTGAGCAGGAACTCTCTCACCAGCTCTGAAGCTTCTGTCTTTCGCTTTGCTCCGTCTCTCCACCTGTGCTCTCTGTTGTGTCTGTACGACCTGCTTAGTCTTCAGTGGTCTCAGAAGGTCAAGTCGTGTGCGAAGCTGTCTTTTCATCATGGCTGACGAGGGGGCCACTTTGGTTGTAGCATGGGGGGTGTTTCTGTAGGTCAATAGGAAGGCACTTAGGCGCTTGTTGAGCGTTCCATTTTCCTTGTGATGATTTTAGAGCTTGCTTCATCGTCTGCACAAATCTTTCCGCTAGGCCATTTGTGGCGGGATGATAGGGAGCTGACTTGATGTGCTGAACTCTGTTTGCTGCCATGAATGACTAGAACTCTTCAGATACCAGTTGGGGGCCGTTATCGCTAACGAGTTGCATAGGTAATCCAAAGCGACTGAAGATGGACCGTAGCTCCTCGATGGTTCTCCCTGATGAAGTGCTCTTCATTATGGCGACCTCTGGCCATTTGCTGTGTGCGTCAACTACGACTAAGAACATACGATCCTCCAGTGGACCTGCAAAATCTATGTGAATTATCTGCCAAGGCTCCTCTGGGAAGTCCCATGGGTGTAGTGGCGCTAGCTGAGGCCTGTTTCTCATCTTTTGACATGCAGAACATGACCTGACCCTGTCTTCGATAGCTGCATCTAAGCCTGGCCACCAAAAGTAGCTACGCGCCATCTCCTTCATTCGCACCATGCCACAGTGCCCTGAATGGAGTTCCTCAAGCACCTGCTTTCTCAGTGGCGGTGGAATGATGACTCGAAACCCCATAACAAGCATCCGGCCTGCACTGTGAGCTCGTTCCTCCTCACCAGGTAAGGCTTTAGGCTGTCTGACAGCTCTCTTTCTCTCCCATGAGTGATGATGTCCATGACCTCAGACATCGCTGGGTCAGTGCGGGTGAACTTCTTCACGTGGGCTGAGGTAACTGGGGCGTTGCTCACTTCCTTGAAGTAGAAGATTTTAGCCTCGGAGTGCTTCGTGTGTGAGACAGGTAAGGGAAGCCTTGAGAGGCCGTCTGCATTACAGTGCTGCTCAGCTCTTCTGTACTTGATGTCATACTGGTGAGCAGACAATAGTAATGCCCATCGCTGCATGCGGCTGGCTGCGAGCGATGGAATTCCAGTGTGGGGACCAAAGATGGAGGTGAGTGGTCTATGGTCTGTGAGCAGCATGAATCGTTTTCCGAACAGAAACTGATGGAATTTCTTAACTCCGAAGATTATAGAGAGTGCTTCGCGCTCTATCTGTGCATAATTGCTCTCTGCTTTGCTTAAAGTCTGTGATGCGAAAGCAATTGCCCTTTCTTCACCTGATGGCATTATGTGTGAGATCACAGCACCAACACCATAAGGCGATGCGTCACACGCTAACTGTAATGGCAAGTCTGGGTTAAAGTGTGTGAGGGCTTCTGAATGGACTAAGGCTCTTTTAGCTTCCTTAAAAGCTTCCTCACATCTGTCTGACCACTTCCACTGTGTGGTTTTGTTCAGCAGTTCATGCAGTGGTTTTAACATGTTTGATAGGTTCGGCACAAACTTTGCATAGTACGTCAGTAGTCCCAAGAATGATCGCAGCTGACTCACATTTTGTGGGGATGGAGCTTCCTCGACAGCTTTTACCTTAGATGGTGCCTTGTGCAGCCCAGCACCGTCGATAATGTGGCCCAGGTACTCAACTGAAGACTGGAAAAACTCACATTTGTCTGTCCGGACCCGCAGTCCGTACTCCTCAAGTCTTTTTAGTGCAGCGTCGAGGTTTCTCAGGTGCTCCTGTCGTCTTTACCAGTGATGAGAAGGTCATCGAGGTAACACTGGACACCGGTGAGCCCACTCAGTATCTGGTCCATAGCTCTCTGGAACAAGGCCAGGGCTGAGGTGATCCCAAAGGGAAGCCTCCGGTACCTGAACAGTCCTTTGTGAGTCACTATTGTCAACAGTTCTTGTGATTCTTCGTCAACATGCATTTGAAGATAGGCCTGACATAAGTCTATCTTACTGAATTTCGGTCCTCCAGCTAAACCAGCAAACAGATCATCAATGAGGGGTAATGGATACTGTTCAGCTGTGAGGACAGGGTTAACAGTGACTTTGAAGTCGCCACAAAGTCTGATGGATCCGTCTTTCTTCATGACTGGAACAACTGGTGTAGCCCATTCACTAACACTTACTGGGTCCAGTACTTCACTCTTGACTAGTTTGTCTAGTTCAGCTTCAACTTTTGGCTTTATGGCATATGGAACAGGCCTGGCTTTGAAGCATTTGGGCTTACTGTTTGGTTTCACTGTCAATTTAACTGTTATGTCCTATATCCCATACTACCAAGTTCTCCTTTGAACACTTCAGCATGTTTCCTCAATATTCCTTGTAGGTTTATGTCCTCAACTTTTGCAACCATATGAATTTCCTGCCAGTTTAATTTGATCTTTTCCAGCCAAGTGCGTCCTAGCAAAGCTGGCTGACTGCCCTTCACAATGTAGAGTGGTAGCTTTACCTTCTGTTTGTTGAGCTTCACTGTTACAGTCACAATTCCTCTCACTGGTACAGTCTCACCAGTGTACGTTTTCAGCGTGATCTTCGTTGGCTGTGGTGTGAGGTGATGTAGTTTCTCCTTGTATACAACCTCAGACACCAAGGATACAGCTGCTCCTGTGTCCACTTGCATCCATACTGCTTTTCCGTCCAGTAGCGGTGTAACCCAGTATCCATGCCCATCATCTGAGAAAGACAAAACATGCACAGACTCTTCCCCTTCCGATGGGGTGTCACTTTGGTCTTCCTCTGTGTGTTCCAGTTTGTGCACTTTCTTTTTGTACTTCCTGAAGTCACTTTTCCTTTGTTCAGTATTTTTGTTTGACTGTCCATTTTTGCTTTTACACACACGCTCAATGTGACCCTTTTTGCCACAACTTCTGCAGTCTAAGTCTTTGCACCAACACTCCTCTGCTTGGTGACCTGGTTTCCCACAGCGATAGCATGGCTTGCCACCTACTGTTTTGTATCTGAAATCCGTAGACACCTTATGCACTTGGGTTGATGCACTTAGCTGCTGAGCATCTTTGTTTGCCATTTCCATTGAAGTACTCACTTCTATTGCCTTCTGCAATGTTAAGTCACTCTCAGTCAATAGACGTTTCTGGATTGTCCCACTGCGCAGGCCACACACTAACCTATCACGTATAGTGTCATTTAGAAAACGTCCAAAGTCACAGTGTTCTGATAATTGTTTCAGTACAGCCACAAACTGTGAGATTGACTCCCCCTCCTCTTGATTTCTTTTGTGGAACCTGAACCTCTCAGCAATGATCAGTGGTTTAGGAGAATAATGTGCTCTTAAAGTAACCACTATTTCATCATAACTTCTGTTACCAGGCTTTTCAGGTGTTACTAGGCTGCGCAGTAGGTTGAACGTTTTTCCTCCCATGACAGTCAAAAACGTTGGCACAATAACGTCCGCTTTGATGCTATTTGCTAACAAAAAGTACTCAAAACGTTCTGTGTATGAACTCCATTGTTCTACAGATTTTGAACCTCTTCAGGGAGCCTCTGTCTTCTCCAAACTGGACCTCCGCAATGCCTACCATCTTGTGCGGATGCTGGATGGAGATGAATGGAAGACGGCTTTTAACACACCCCTAGGTCATTTTGAATATCTCGTTATGCCTTTTGGGTTGACCAACGCTCCTGCAGTTTTTCAGGGACTGGTGAATGATTGGCGACTCGGTTCTGAGAAACGTCAGGTTAGCGACACCAGCGACCATAGTTAATTGTATCCCAGGGGCCAGAGCCGGCGACATCGCATCTAAACTAAAGCGGCTGGCTAAAACTAAACGTAAATACAACAAAATCGTAATTCACTTCGGCAGCAATGACTCCCGGCTTCGCATGTCGGAGATCACTAAAGTGAATGTTGAGTCGGTGTGTGCCTTCGCAAAAACGATGTCGGACACAGTCGTTTTCTCTGGCCCGCTCCCTAATACAACAGGTGATGACATGTTTAGCCGCATGTTATCTTTTAACCGCTGGCTGTCGAGGTGGTGTCCTGTAAACGGCGTGGGCTTTGTAGATAATTGGCTAACTTTTCTGAGAAAACCTGTTCTTGTTATGACAGACGGCGTTCATCCCACTTGGGAGGGAGCAGCTCTCTTATCTAGGAACATTACTAAGTCTATAACATGACAGCCCATAGTTGGGACCAGGAAGAAGGGCTGCAGTGCTAAACACTTCTCTGCGCTCCCTCTGGATCAGTCACAAAACCCCATAGAGATTGTGTCTCTAACACCATCTGTTCGTTTAAGAGTAGGCTCAAAACCTTCCTTTTTGATAAAGCTTATAGTTAGAGCTAATTAGTGCGGCAGAACGTAACTTGTTCTATTTTATGACAAATGACACACAGAGCTTCTTTTTCCAGCTTCTCCTTCCTCTTCTCCATCCCTATCTCCCTTCCCCGGAAGCTTTATCACCCGCAGATCCAGGGCCTCTGTGGCCGCACCATAGATTGCGGTTTGTGGATCGCGCACCGGGGGTCACGGTGGTGGATCCAGTGTCATGTGGGCTGATCGTGGTGCTGGTGGCGGACCCTGTGTCGCATTGGCATTGGGTATAGGCAGGGGACCAGGACCGCGGTGGGTCCTGGTGGGCGGCGGTGGACGGTGACTAAGGTCTGGAGTGGCGTCTGGTCTAGATGGTGGATCGTGGTCCGGTCTGGATGGTGGATCGTGGTCCTACTGGTTGCTGACCATGGACTGTGATTGCAGCGGGACTGCTTGGCATGTCATGTTGGGGTTGTCCTTCGAGACGTTTACCCTCATCAATGCTGCTAAAAACTATAATCTGGATGATGTTTTCCTACACGTGGCATCTATTGCACTTCTGTCCGTCCTGGGAGAGGGATCCCTGACATGTGGCTCTCTCTGAGGTTTCTACGTATTTTGACCCTGTTAAAAGGGTTTTTAGTAGTTTTTCCTTACTCTTGCTGAGGGTTAAGGACAGAGGATGTCACACCCTGATAAAGCCCTATGAGACGAATTGTAATTTGTGAATATGGGCTATACAAATAAAATTTGATTGATTGATTGATGTCCTTCGTGACTTCATTAACCGTTTTGTTTTTGTTTATTTAGATGACATCCTGATTTTTTCCAAAGACCTCAGTGAACATGTGTCCCATGTCCGGCTAGTTCTCCAGAGACTACTAGAGAATAAGCTTTTTGTCAAGGCAGAGAAGTGCGAGATTCACACCAGCTCTGTCAGTTTCCTGGGGTACATCATCGAGAGTGGGCATGTGAAGACGGACCCTGAAAAGATTAAAGCTGTATCTGAGTGGCCCACACCTACTACACACAAGAGATTGCAGAGTTTTCTTGGTTTTGCTAACTTCTATCGCCGATTCATCAAAGGCTTCAGTCAAGTGGCAGCTCCCCTCTGTAAACTAATCTCTTCCTCTATGCAGTTTTCCTGGACACCGGAGGCAGAAGCAGCATTTCGCAAGCTCAAGAATCTCTTCATCTCAGCTCCGGTCTTAGTTCAACCTAAGACCAGCGGATACTGGGGTAGGAGCAGTTCTATCTCAACGTTCTGGTCCAGATCACAAGCTTCACCAATGTGCCTATTATTCGCGTCGCTTGTCACCTGCTGAGAGGAATTACAATGATGGGAACAGGGAGTTAATAGCGGTCAAGTTAGCTTTAGAAGAGTGGAGACATTGGTTGGAGGGGGCACAGCAACCATTCGTAGTTTGGACTGGTCACAAGAACTTACAATACATTCAGTCAGCTAAAAGGCTAAATTCCAGACAGGCTCGGAGGGCTTTGTTTTTTCAGTCGTTTACATTTTTCATTAACTTACCGCCCAGTTAAGCGTAACATCAAGCCGGATGCCCTCTTCTGACAAAATATGAGTGAGATGTCCAAAACAAGTTCTGAAACCATCTTGCCTCCCTCCTGCGTTGTGGCAGCAGTCACATGGGAGATTGAAAAGGAGATAAGACGGGCACATCCTGATCCAGGCACAGGCCCACCTAACCGTCGCCTGCAGGAAAGATCTTCTATATGTGGTTTGCCCCAAAATATTTTATTGAATTACAGTAATTTAAGATTATTCCTAATAATATACGTGATAGCCACGTGGGTTTATGTTTCATTAGAGAAATCAGTAAAATACAGCAGCACTCAGGTGGAACGTTTGGCACGGGAGCAGTTGCACCCCGTACTGTCTCTTTAGGGGTAACGGCCGCCCACATGCAAGATGCAGTCTGGATGAGGAACTGAATGGTCCGTGTCTTTATTGCTGCTGCATTCATCCTGTATTCTACAGGTTAGCAGTGGGTGAGAGTCACCTACGTTAGCTCCTAAAGCTTCGCTTGATCACCGCGAGTGTTATTGAGACATATTGATGTCGTTTTGATTATCTACTTAGACTGGTAAAAACTTAGAAACTTCGCTGGGCAGTGAGGCGGGAGACACTCGCACCACTAGGTGGGCGGGGCTACATTCGCCTGTATAGGTGTTTGTTTTACCTGCGCGTCGTCTTGCAGGTGGGTTGCGATAGTATATTGTTTACTTTACACAGGGTGTAGTTCAGCTCCGACACACAGACTCTGTAATTAAGTAATGTATTGTTATTGTGATTTATAAAGACCTGTTATAAGCTAATGTTCAATAGGTCTATGTTGTAAATGTTTATATTTCTTTATCAGTGATAATGTGTATTAAGATGTTTGAAGTAAAGAGACACCATCATAATTGAATTTATGTTTTATGCACTTTAAAATGCAGTTACACTCAGAGAAATGCTTGTACTTGAAAGTGTGTTTAATATGAATAGGATGCAGTCTGGATGAGGAACTGAAGGCTCCGTGTCGTTATTGCTGCTTCATTCATGCTGTATTCTACAGATATACTGTTGCTGTGGTATCAATCTTGGGACCCATAACATATATCTCCAACCAATATTTTGACATTAAAAAAATAAATCTAACATTAGGGTTAAATGAGCCGAAAACGGAAGGGGTACGTACCTCCTTGGTGTTGTCAGAACATGCTAGCAAATTTAGGCTTATGGTTAGAGTGTGTGTGTCCAAGCAACTTCGACGAAGAAAGAAATAATTTTATAATAAGTTTTCGTGGAAAATTGTTTTGAAATTTTGGGGGGGGGGGGGGGGCGCCGGGAGTGAAGCTTGCCTAGAGCGCCAAATGTTCTAGGGCCGGCCCTGGATGCTGATACACTTTCTTATGTTGCTGCCTGTTCTGTGTGTGCGAGGAGCAAGGCGTCCCACCGTCCTCCAGCCGGCCTTCTGCATCCACGTTCTGTTCCTAACCGTCCCTGGTCACACATCGCCTTGGACTTCGTTACTGGGTTGCCGCCCTCACAAGGTAACACAGTTATTCTCACCATTGTGGATTGATTTTCAAAGAGTGTCCATTTTCATGCCCTACCCAAGTTACCATCTGCTCAGGAGACTGCTAAACTATTAACTGACAATGATTTCCGTCTACACGACATACCAGTTGACTTCGTTTCTGACTTGGGGCCCCCAGTTCACCTCTCATGTGTGGAAGGCTTTTTGCCAAGCACTTGGCGCCAAGGTCAGCCTATCGTCTGGATTCCACCCACAGACCAATGGACAAGCAGAGAGGGCTAATCAGGACCTGGGGTCTGCCCTACGCTGCATCTCTGAACTCAATCATTCAACCTGGAGCTCTCATCTGACCTGGATTGAATATGCCCCTAACTCATTAACCAACGCGGCCATAGGTATGTCCCCTTTTGAGGCTTCCCTGGGAAACCACCTCTGTTTCCCTCCCAGGAAAGGGATTTGGCTGTACCCTCCGTTCAGCAAAACCTTCGTCGCTGTAGGAAGGTCTGGAACGACACCCGCTTAGCGCTCCTTCGCTCTGTGGAAGCCAACAAACGCATAGCTGACAAACGTAGGATTCCTGCTCCAGCTTATAAACCGGGTCAGTCAGTGTAGCTTTCCTCCAGAAACATTCCATTAGAGTCAGTATCCAAGAAGTTAGCCCCTCGTTTCATAGGACCATTTGTCATTGAAAGGGTAATCAATCCCTCTGCTGTCAGGTTGAAGCTACCCAATACCTTGAGAATACATCCCACTTTTCAAGTTTCACAGTTAAAACTAATTTCCTCTAGCCCTCTGTGCCCTCCAGCCAGACCCCCTCCACCCGCGCACGATCACCCAGCTTTCTCTGTGCGCCGCCTTCTGGACATCCGTCGGCTTGGTAGAGGACTGCACTATCTGGTCGACTGGGAGGGTCATGGTCCCGAAAAGCACTCCTGGGTGCCCCGTCATTCTTTCTGGACCCTCAAATGATCAGGGCCTTCCATCGTGCCCATCCTGACAAACCGGGGGGGGGTGTAGATGACAGTGGACTTCCGGAGGAGCCCCCCAACACTGCCCCCCTCACCATTCTCAACAGCACTTTGTCTGCTGTGGAGACCCTCAGGTTTCTGGGATCCACAATCTCCCAGGATCTAAAGAATTGGATACCTAATTAGCAGAGGTGTCAAGTACAAATACTTCGTTACCTTACTTAAGTAGACATTTTTGGTATCTATACTTTACTGGAGTATTTATTTTTCAGACGACTTTTTACTTCTACTCCTTACATTTTCACGCAAATATCTGTACTTTCTTCTCCTTACATTTAAAAAATAGCCTCGTTACTCTTATTTCATTTTGGCTTGTTTTCATTCCGGTTTATCATTGAGTTGGGTGCCCGCCACATGCGCGGGATGACGGCCAGGCCGAGGCCGCCACACAACCGCACTGGAGGGTTCCGAAAAGGAGGAGAGCAAAGCCAGAGCTGCGGCGTGCGGCCCTTGCCTCGCAGCATCCGTCATCCTCCCGCCTCCGCTGACAGATCCGTCAGCCATCGGAGCAGGCCGGCAAAGGCGCACGGAGGTGGGTGGAAAAGCGGAGAAGGAGGCACCGCACGGTCGTGGACAATTATCAGACGAAGTGGAGGAGACAGAAAAATAGGCGAGCTAAAATGATATATCAGTAAAATTTACCATTTCCCATTAATTCAGGATGTTTTCTAGCAATGGAAATGATCAGAATGTCTTCAGGACAAAGGGCAGTGAAAGTATGATTGTTTTAAAAAAGTGGTCAAGTGTCTCACTTTACCCCGTAGCCGGAGTAAAGTGAGACACTTACTTTTTCCATTTTAAAACTACCATAGTTAAAATCCCGACAGCTAGATTGACAACCACACATTCCAAAACTAATATCGGACTAGTAACAGAATCATGGGGATTGGTCAATTAAGCAAATTTATGATTATTATGATTCATGTGATCTCTTGCACACCCTAGCTTACCGGCACATTGTTTCTCTGTCCAATTGGCAGGGACAGGGATATTGTTTTTCTCTGCGTATTCAAATCCCAGTTCACAGCACTTAACTGGAGCAAGGCCATGGAACTGGTCAGCTAGTTGTTTCAAGTGTTCAAGTGGCAAGCTCCTCCTCCATCTCATCTGTGAATATTCTCTTTGCCTCAGCTACTGCACCCCAGGCTACTGATTTTACTTTCCATTTCTCTTTTTTTCTTTATGAATCTGTTGAGGGTTGTCTTGTCAATATTTCTATCCTTTCCAGCTTTTCTTAATGACTTCTGTTAAATTATCATTATAGAGAACGCTCTTATTGTTTTACGGTAGCACTATTGCCCGTTTGTTAGAGATGTTACGGTTTCTGTTTTTGTATCACGTGTGTCAGTTGGTCCCCGTTACCTGTGCACTTAACGGATGAACAGAGCCGGTGTTCAGGAAAAATAAAGTACTTTTGAAGGAGACGCTTTGCTCATACTTTATACGCTAAGTGGGGAAGAATAACTTAACAGGTTATGGGCCCAGGGAAGAAGATGAAGCAAGCGTGAATTGTTTTAAAGCGACGTATTACGCTATAGCAAGAAGAAGCTTAAAGAAAGTGACGGGAAGCTAAGATGGCTAACCGAGCTACAGGAGCTCCAGCACCCCAGCTGATATTCGACGGATCCGAAGAAAAATTCGACCTTTGGGAAACAAGATTCCTAAGCTGCCTTCATATTCTGAAGTTAAAGGACACCATTTTAAGAGAACCAGATCAAGCGAGCGACGAAGACGGACAGAAGAATGCTGACTGCTACGCCGAGCTGGTAAGGCTAATAGATGACAAGAGCCTATCGCTAATAAGACACGAGGCTGCTGATGATGGCAGAAAAGCCCTGCGTATACTCAAAGAACATTATTCTGGGAAGAGCAAGCCACGGATTATAAATATGTACACATCTCTAACCAAGCTTCGTATGGCAGACAGCGAGACTGTTACTGACTATTTAATAAGAGCAGAGAACATCATTACTGCATTAAGAGAGGCAGGAGAGACCATGAGTGATGGACTCATCGTGGCCATGACGCTAAGCGGGCTACCAGACTCGTTCAAGCCGCTAGCCGTCCATGTGATGCAAAATGAAGACAGCGTCACGTTTGCAGACTTCAAAAGAAGACTACGAGTCTATGAGGAGTCAGAGAAAATGAAAATGACAGAACCAATCACAGATAATTTGATGAAAACATTTACAAGACAGGGTGGAGGCCACAGCAAGCCACACAGTGGCAGAAAAGAAGAAGATTCCAACATTACTTGCTACAAGTGTGGAATAAAGGGACACATGGCGAGAAAGTGTTACAGAAAAGTGTGGTGCAATTACTGTAAGAACAATACGCATGCAGAATCACTTTGTAAGAAAAAGGGGGGACAAGATGGAGTCAGAAAAGTTGCAGAGGAGCAAGATGACGACCAAGACCACCTCTTCATGGCGAAATATGTTAAGAGTGAAAGACCACCAGGAAACGTGAAAATGAAAGGCATCATGGTGGATGCAGGGGTGACTTCCCACATCGTGACAGACATCAACAAGTTCCAGAGCTTCGACAACTCGTTCCAGCCAGAGACCCACTCAGTGGAGTTAGCAGACGGAAGCAAGTGCAGTGGAAGAGCACAACAGAGAGGAACGGCGGTGATACATCTTCTAGACAGCGCAGGACGACAACACACAGCGCAGGTACGAGATGCACTCTACATGCCATCGTATCCACACGACATCTTCTCAGTGGCAAGAGCAACAAATGGAGGAGCGACAATCACCTTCAAGAAGGGGAACAGTCGCATGATCACCAAGGATAGTAGCAGGTTTGATATTCATGAGAATGGAAATTTGTATTACTTACCAACTGTTGAGAAGGATGTTGATCAATGTAAAGTATGTCATGATATGCAAACATGGCATGAAATATTGGGTCATTGTAACTATGAAGATGTTAAAAGGTTGCAAAGTGTTGTGAAGGGCATGGAGATAAAGGGAGGTGCAGTAGGGTTGGATAAGTTATGTGATGTGTGTACACAGGGAAAGTTCACACAGACAAGAAATAGGGAGCCAGATAGGAAGGCAAAGAAGCCCCTAGAACTAGTCCACACTGACTTAGCCGGTCCCATGCGGACACCAAGCATAGAAGGACACAGATATGCACAGTCCTTTACAGACGACTACTCAGGCACTATGTTTGTATACTTTCTAAAGTCCAAGAGTGATACAGTGCAGGCCACAGAAAGATTCTTAGCAGACATAGCTCCTTATGGAGAAGTCAAGTGTATCCGTTCAGATAACGGCACTGAGTTTACAAGTCGAGACTTCCAGACACTGGTAACAAAAAATAGGATTAGACATGAGACCTCTGCTCCATACTCACCCCACCAAAATGGCACTGCAGAGAGAGGGTGGAGAACACTCTATGATATGAGCAGATGCCTACTGATAGAAAGCGGGTTACCAGATAAGCTATGGAACTACGCTGTACAGACCTCAGCTTATGTGAGAAACAGATGCTACAGTAGGCGTACAAAGAAAACGCCATACGAGCTATTCACTGGCAAGGCACCAGACATATCCAAATTACAAAAATTCGGATCGATGAGTTTTGCCTATAAGCAAGAGAAAAGCAAATTGGACTCCAGATGTGAGCAAGGTGTTTTCATAGGCTATGATAAAAACAGCCCAGCCTATCTAGTATACTATCCAGACACAGAGAGGGTCCAAAAGCATAGGTTGGTGAAATTCACCACTAAAACAACCAAAGAAAGGGAAACACAAACATCTGAGTCACACATAGAGTACGGGGATACACACTCTACTGTTGACAACAGTGAAGAGAATGTTTTTGATGAAAATGTGGAAAATGTACCCGGTCAGAGTGTTCAAAGTGATGTTAGTGAGACCTCACCTGAAAAGACTGAGTACACACAGCCAGGTGAGGCCACAGAGACTGTGATGAGAAGGTATCCACCGAGAACTAAAAAGAGACCAGCTCATCTACAGGATTTTGAGACAGAGGACAAACTGCACACATCCATAGACGCTTGTTACAGAGCAGTGTGTGACATACCTCAAACTTACTAGGACGCTATTGCATCACGCAAAGCAAGGCAGTGGATGAATGCCATGAGAGAGGAGATGCAATCCCTGGAGGAGAATGAGACTTTCAGCCTTACTCAGTTGCCCAGGCAAACAGACAGTGGGGGGCAGATGGGTTTATGCACTTAAGACAGAAATTGATGGATCTGACAAATATAAAGCAAGATTCGTAGCAAAAGGCTACAGTCAGAAACCAGGCACTGACTACGAGGAGACCTTCTCACCTACAGCTGACATGTCAAGTGTAAGAGTGGTCATGCAAAAGGCTGCACAAGATAACCTAGTCCTACACCAGATGGACGTTAAAACAGCTTACTTGCATGCCCCAATTGACCGTGAAATTTACATGGACCAACCTGAGGGTTATGACAAAAAATCCAAAACACTCGAAAAACTGGTGTGTAAATTACGAAAATCTATCTATGGTCTGAAACAGTCAGGGAGGAATTGGAATGCTATGTTGCATACATGTTTGATTGAGAATGATTTTGTACAGAACCCAGCTGATACCTGTGTGTATACAAAAGAAAAGCTCAACGAGAAAGTAATCCTAATCATATGGGTTGACAATCTGGTCATAGCAGCTAGTGATGAGAATATTCTGAAAAATGTGAAGGAAATACTCACTGAAAGGTTCAAAATGAAAGACTTGGGAAAGTTGAGACATTTCTTGGGCATAGATTTCGAACAAGCAGATGGTGTAGTCAAAATGTCACAGGAGAGATATGTGAGCAAAATTCTAGATCGATTTGGGATGCAGGATTGCAAAACTAGAGAAACTCCATGTGAATCAAAACTTGATTACACAGAAGATGCAGAAAAACTGAAAGACCCAAGAAAGTACAGGGAGGCAGTAGGAAGTTTAATTTACTTGTCTACATGTACCAGACCAGACATAACTTTTGTGGTCAGTAAACTCTCCCAGCACTTTGCTGAACCAACAGTAGAACACTGGAACACAATAAAACATGTGTTCAGGTACCTCAAAGGTACAACAGAACAGGGTTTATGTTTCAGGAGAAATGACACAGAAAAACTAGGCCCAAGAGTCTACAGTGATGCTGACTGGGCATCAGATCCAGCAGATAGACGTAGTACATCGGGTTATTGTGTCAGTCTAAATGAGGGAAGTTCTTTGATATCCTGGAAAACAAGAAAACAACCGACAGTAGCTTTATCCACTTGTGAGGCTGAATACATGTCCTTAGCATTAGCTGTACAGGAATGCATTTACTTAGAACAGCTACTCAGGGGTATAGACACATACCAATATGCACAAACAAAGGTGTATGAAGACAACCAAGGTGCCATAGCACTAGCCAAAAATCCAGTCAACAGACAACGGAGCAAACACATTGACATTAAGTATCATTTTATCAGAGAAAATGTGAACAATGGAAAGTTTATTTTGGAATATTGTCCTACTGAGCAAATGATTGCTGATGTCCTTACAAAGCCAGCTACTAAGTTAAAGTTAAAAAGATTTGCACGAAACATGTTTGGTACTTAAGAGTGCAAGTATTTTGTTTCTTTAAGTATCAAGGATACAATATTTTGTTACTTTTGTTTTCATGCAACCTTATAAGATAAGAGCGAGTGGGGGTGTTAAATTATCATTATAGAGAACGCTCTTATTGTTTTACGGTAGCACTATTGCCCGTTTGTTAGAGATGTTACGGTTTCTGTTTTTGTATCACGTGTGTCAGTTGGTCCCCGTTACCTGTGCACTTAACGGATGAACAGAGCCGGTGTTCAGGAAAAATAAAGTACTTTTGAAGGAGACGCTTTGCTCATACTTTATACGCTAAGTGGGGAAGAATAACTTAACAACTTCTTTCCTTGCATGACCTCAGCGGCTACACTCTCCATCTCTGCGAGGGGTGTTTGGCCCCAGGTTGTCTTCCTGGTGTATAGTTTCTTGTCATGATGGCTTTTCTACAAGGTTTATGACAGTAAAAATAAAACATATATAATGTAATATAACACTAGAATATGTTTAAAACTAAACTTAACTTGTGCTTCATGGTGGGGTAAAGAGAGACACTGTCTCACAACATTTGTCCCACTTTACCCCACAGCCACCGTTTTAGAAAAAACATCTCTTAGCAATTCAGGCTAATCTTCAGCTAGCATCAATCACATGGTTTTATATGTTGGAAGTTCACCAACATGTATGATATAATTTTTTCTACCTGATTCAATTTGTTTTGGCACAACAGTTGATTAAGTTCAAAGCAAGAAAATTTACTTTTACATGCAAAAAACAAATTTTTGTGAAAAAACATACTTTCCACAGCACCAGCATTTACTTCTCCTTCATGGCAAGGGGGGAAAGGGAGGGGCTTGAAAACATAATGTTCACATGACCACAAATGTGTTCCGTTGCCTAGATACAGGGGGTGTCTCACATTACCCGATGTCCCACATTACCTCGTATTTTTAAACCCTAGTATACTTCTACTTGAGTAATGAATGGGAATACTTTTGACACCTCTGGCTGCCAACCTACTGCTCCACACTCCGGTCCAGAAGGGGGCATTGATGCACCTATTAGCTCGTTTACCAGCCTCCAATAAACACCAGAAGAGTTAGAAGAAGAACAAGAAGAAGAGGAGTAAGAAGAAGAAGAAGAAAATAAAGGGGAAAAAAGATGGTTGCGTTTAATGGATTGGTGCTGCTAATGTACCAATTAAACGCTACTAAATGTAGTTGATGTGGTGTCTAAACGATTGGTAAAAGTCTCGGGAAGAAACAGCAGCAAATTAAAAACCCATCAACTAGAAATCGTCGGGCTGGCCTGAAGGTAATTCATTATCACAAGGGTCCTCCTGTTCCCTGTTGCTGCTTAGCCACATTAAGCTAAATCAGCTAACCAGCTAGCTCAATAGCTGCTGTCGACACATCCTCACACACACACAGTGCAAACGTCGTTTCAGAAGTCGTTTCATTTATTTTTTATAAAATCGATTTACGAATTACGTTAAGTACACAGCATGCGAGCTACGAGGGTGTTAATCTATGAAGCGAGTGGCGTGAACACGCCACTGTCAAATCAAACATCGGTTAAGCGTGAGCTTAGATAATTAGAGGTAAGAGTCAGTTTCAACTTTTAGGAATAAGCGTTCAATGGCACTCAGACTCCGTGATTTGAAAATCTAGAAAAATTACGGTTAGGGTCAGAGGAACAGCATACTGATGGGCTGTGTTGTGTGTTAATGCAGTATTCAGTCATGGACAAGCCCAGTGAGCCCTGTCCTTGAGCAAAGCAAAGTATTAAGAAATTGCCTGTTAGAATTTTACTGTAAGTGAGGTACACTAAAACCTATATCTTTATCCCCATAGAGGCAATGTTCCCCTGATGTGCACAACTTGACTCCACTACATTCTTAGCTGCATTAATCATTCATGGCTTTCTCAGGTAGTCTTTCTGAAGTTGTCTCTTAATTTAAAACGTCGGACAGATGTTGGTTTTGTGTTTTTTTTTTTACCCCCTCTTGCATATAATGTGTATAGGATAAAGGATCAGTATTTCAGTCCATCTGTTTGTCCATTATTTTGTTTCTGGAGCAGAACCTGAAAACATTTTGATTTCTTTCGTGAAATATCACAATTCTGTAAATTCAACTCATAATTTGTTATCACAAAAACATCAGAAAGATTCCACACAGCATACTGTTGACAGGCTTTATTTTTAGTATTTATTTATCACTGGTACTGAATTATGGAATAACTCAATACTAGACACCTTCACGCTAAATTAACGGTAAATAATTAAATCCTTTGTTTGAAGCTCTCAGGTAGTAGGGTGGAATTATCAATTGTTTTAAGCATCACTTACTTTCATGAATTGTAATCTAAAATGATACATATACATTACCTACCACTGATGTATATCTGGCGTGTGTTTGTGTTATTATTAGGCCTGGGTTTAACAAATCTAATGATCTGATATATATATATATATTAATAATATATGCCTTTTCCTATGAGTGAACCAATTTTATATAGCAGCAACATTTTAGTGAGTTCACGAGTTTCTACTCTCATATCTGTGTTCTAAGACGAAGCGAGAGCAGTCTGTTAACGTAAAATAACTGGTTTGTCCAAGCTGTTGAAAATAAGGGGCAATAATAAGTTATAATAGTGGGTTTCCATTACGTTCCGCCACTGCACAATGATCAGCACCGCTGCTTCATGATCAGGGCAGAAGCACCAGTTGGATTGTAACAGCATGACACACGCACAGCCAGGACATCAGGGTTAAAGTGATGTGACATCATAGATTAATAATTGAATACATTTTATTTTCAGTTTGTATGAGAAGAGCAACGAGCTATCCACTCCCAGGGGAAACACTGGAATACTAACCTAATACAATCATTATCTACCATGTTTACCGAGCTGGTAATATATCTCATGTGCCAAATGTTAAATATTTATTCAAGAGCAGTTTTTGGTAACAGAGCCACAGAGTTATTTATTGTTTTGGTTGTGTGTGGTTTGTTTTAATGATATTAATTTATGAAAATTAATTCAATTTGATTTGTATAGCGCCAATCATAGTATACATTATCTCAAGGCACTGTAAATAGAAGGTCGAGACCGTGGTAAACCGTTTACCGTATCACACCTAGTAACAATTAATCACTGAATTATTTGCTTGTTCAAGCTTGGTGGGTGCAAGGTGACTGTTTTCCGCGCATTATTTTACCCTTCAGATGCATTGACGCCCAATACCAGTGTATTGTTCGAATAACGATTTAGCTAATTATATTTCGGTGTACAATAATTTTGCCTGGATATGAAAGACATTTTCAGAGAACGGAAGCTGTAAACTGTTCAAGGAATCCTCTAACTATGGCATTCTTAAAAATATTAAGGTTGGCCCTTCACAATAATTAATGTTGTATGGGTTTGTGTGCTTGCTCGTCACAATGTGTGTAAATATGTGTCTCATAACCTCTCCAATGAATCAAACAAACACAAAGTAAACTTCAGTACTCTTCAGGTCCTAATAACTTGATGATGAGTGTTGGGGTTTATTGTTAAAGTGTTAAGCGAAGCACCGGTGCTCATTTTACAGCGTTTGTCTTTAGTGGAATCCCAATACTTTCAGCATTTTGCTCAATGTGGCAAATGCAGACCACAAAGAGCAGATGCATATTATTGTGGAATTTGTTGCTATAACAAATTTTCATTGACATTTTTCTGATTGTTTTTACAAAAAACTAAATTGTCCATAAATGTTACCTCAAACTAGTTGTGTGTTCTCAACATTTCCAGTTAGAATTTCATTGTGAGATAAATGTGCCTTGTCCTTTCTGCTAGGTTTGCTCCTGGATTGTCTTTTTCACATGTCGGCCTTGCTCATCACCTCCGCCTCAGGTCCAACTGTCTGACCTCTGCACCATCACTTTACCTGGCCCATGGACTTGACTCCAGCACCAGGTTTAAAAAAGAGGGCTGCTGCCTCATCTTCCCGACATAAAGCTGGAGAGATTACCTGGAGCCCTCCTCCATGCTCTCCCTCCTTATCTCTTTCTTCTCCTTCATCTGATCCATTGTCACCCCTGTCTACATCCTCCTCTGTCTGCGCCAGCTCATCAGTTTATAAGGACCATGTAAAAGGTCAGACCCAGCAGACAGATGTGTCCTCCACTTCTGCCTCTCAAGCAGCGCAATCTCTCTCCATTGCTAAACCCAACACCATCTGCATGGATTTTTGCCTTCACACTTTGATACAGCCAAGTCAAGATTGTGAAGAAAAGGACGAGAAAGGGGAGATGTATGATCCTTTCCACCCAACTGAGGGAGACAAGGAGGTAAGGATGCAGGAGGGTGGAGAAGGGGAGAAATATGACCCCTTTGATCCCACTGGTTCCCCTGCATCAGACACACATAATGGGAGTGACAAAGCTGGGGGAGGGGAGAACGTGGATGAGAGAGGAGATGAGAAAGAGGAAGAATACCCAGATTCCACTTTGACTGATCTGCTAAGCCCCTATCTGGTCGCCAAGCTCCCTTTGGGGAGTAAAGTGGACTGTAGCACTATCAAACCTGGAGAGCAGAGGCAGAGTGCTGACTCTGATCACTCAGAGATAGAAGAGGGGGAGATAGTTGGGGCTGCAGAAAGAAATCAAAGCAGCAAGAGAGCAGAAAGAGCAATTCTCTCTTTGAATTCTCCCATCGTCTCCTTTTTTGGTCCAAAGCCCGAGCGAATCCTCCGGGTGCTGGATGGGGATGGCTTTGTGTCTTTGTGTGCAAAGGGCAGCTGGGAGGTGGACAGGGAACCTGAGGAAGAGCCTGTGGTTGGAGTGGAGGACCTTAGAAGGAAGTTGGTCAGTAGACGGAAGGAAAGATATTTGTCCTTTCCCACTTCGTCCACCCTATCTCCTCAGCCACCCCCTCCTTCCTCCAATCCGCCAGCTTCTACATCCTCTTCACCTCTCACAACTCCTACAGAGCAAGATAGCAAGAAGCACAAGTCCTCCAAAAGTTCCAAGGACAGAGAAGGACAAAAAATCAAGGATAGGAAAGCTGGGGAGAAGGAGGAGAGACGAAAGAAAAAAAGGAAGGAAAAAGTAGGAGGGGGGGAGACCAGCAAGGAGAAGGAGCAAGGGCACAAGACTGGAAAGGAGGTTAAGGCAATGAAGAGCAGCAGCCATAAGAGGAAGAAAAGACAGCACCACAGCCCAGAGACTTTACAAAGCTGCAACTTGGGCAGAGGGGGCGACATAAGACACTCTTTATCAAGCCTATCTCAAGAAAGACATCAAGAGAGGTTTAAAGATAAAGATGTAGATGTAGATAGAGATATGGACAGAATTACAAAGCAAGGAAGAGGGAGGGAGAAACACAAAGAGAGAATTTTTTTTTACAAAAGTAGCCATAAAAGAGATGAAAGAGATCCAGATTTTAGCTCAAGAAGGGAAAGGAAAGAAAGACACAATTCAAGTAGCAGAGAGAGATGCATTTCAAAGAGGTCCAAAAGAAGTAGGGAAGAGAAGGAAGGTGACAGAGAGAGGCAGCGCGAGAGGGACTGGCTGCTTGATGGTCGTCCTGTTGTCCCACCATCTATTCAAGACCTTAATGGATCTGACCTCTTTGCTATCAAGAGAACCATCACAGTCACCACTACCACAACCACCACCACCGTACCCGGATCTCCGAGACTTTCCCCAACCTCCCCCTGTTGGCCCAAACAAGACCCTGACAAGCCTCACAAGAGGAAAAAGAAGAGAAAATGGCACTCGACTGGCAGCCGATCACGGTCATTCTCACCTCCAAAGTATCGCAGCTTTGAGTCAGACCGGTATTCACAAAAATTTGAGATTGACGTGTTGTCTTTGGATGGTGAGGCTTTGGACTCAGACTATCCATCTTTGGAGGATACACCTCCTGCTGCCCTTGTGCCAGAACCACCTGTCCTCAGCCCCAAAACTAAGATTACCTTAAAGACTGAACGACATCATCAGGGAAAGAAATCTCGCACATTAAAGAAAATTGGTCAACCTAAATCCACCTTTTCCAGTAGAATCAAAAACAAATGCCTCTCCTCACTGATGGTCACTTCAGGCTCTCCCTCTGTCTCATCTCGGCTTCCCTCAATAAAGCAAGCCAAGAAATTTGGAAAGGACAAAGATCGGGACAAATGCAGTAGAAAGGATTCCGGTCGCTCTGGCAAGTCCAACAAAGAAAGTGGTGGCAGTCGGAAAGGGAAGCTTCAGTCCAAAGTTTCTGTGTTGGTGCGTGAGGGCGTGAGCAGCACCACCGGTACTTCAGTTGGCTCTGGAAAACTAGGCATGGACCTTTTAGGGCCAGGAATTACAGGTGGGAGTTCTGGGGGCTCTGTGGTGGGTGGCTCCATTGCCGTAGTCTTCTGCAGGGACAATGAGAGCAGATCTCCATTTCTCAAACCCTGCTCAGAGCTGCCATCTCTTGGTGGTCGAAGTAAAGATCTGTCCAGCATGGGTAAGAGAAACAGCCTGGCCGCATCACCAGCATCCTTAACTAGTTCTGCAGGACTAAAATCCAAGAAAACTAAACCCAGCTCCATCACATCCACTTCCTCCTCCTCTGCCTCCTCCCCCTCCTCATCTCTTGTAACAAAGCACTGTCGTCGCCTGGCCAAGAAGACTCGAGATAAAGGTGGAGCTGCAGTAGTAACTGCAGCTTGCAGCCAAGCAAATACCACAGCTGAGGGCTGGGGTGGGACATCTTTAGATGTTCAGTCTGCTGTTGGAAATGGGAACAAGTCAGTCAGCCCACATACTGACCAAGTTGGCCCTCCACCCTGTTCTTCCTCCTCTTCTACCACCAGTGTGCTCCCACCCTCCTCCTCTCCACAACAAACACCTCCACTCTCTATAGCTCCTTTGCAGGACACCAGGGGTTCTTCTCCAGACTCTCAGACTGTTGACAGTAGCTGTAAGACTCCAGACCCTTCTTTCATAGCTGAGAACTGTCCAACTCAGACCAGCCCCACACTCCCAACGTCCAGTCCAACCAGTCTGTCTGCACCGCAGGGACCTGGCCTCAGTATCACCTTGTCTACACCCATGGCCAAACCACCTCCTCTAGATGATGCTTCCAATACTCTGGTCTCCCCTTCATGCTCATCCTCTTCGGCAGGCTGTGGTCTCACTTCCCTTTCTCTGCCTCCGTCTTTGTCAGACACCTCCTCTGTATCCTCTTCATCTGCAAATAAGCCTCCTCTTCCTCCCCCTCCAGCAGCACATGCCCTCCCCTGGAGTCTGCAGACTGGAGTGGACTGCACTACTGGAGGAGTTTTGGCATGTAAGTCGGCTAAATAGGTCAACAGAAGTCGACCATGTTATTATTAGGGCTGCAACAAACAACTAATTTAATAAGCTGTAAAATTATTTTTATTTTATTTGTATAAACCACAAAAGCTAAAGGCGTGGCTTTCGCTTAATTTATGGCTGTATTCACGCAAAAACTTAGCAATGTGGGACCTTCTTGAATGTTGTTTTTGTGCTTTAGAATGTAAACGCTCAGTCAGAATGTTCTTTATCTGTGCTCTGTATAGAATCAAGCCTATAGGTCTCTCAACCACTGCAGCAACAGTTGACATAAGTGTGGAAACATTTTACATGGTTGTAATCTGTAAAGCTGATTGTGCATGGCATTGTAGCACAACATGCACCTAAAAGTTGATTATGATCTACCAGTAAACCGAGATGTCACCTTCACCCAAAGCTCCAACATGCTTTGTCTTCAGGTGTATACCACAGCAATGTTGTGCTGTCGTGCCATGTGAAACGTGAATTGTTATGTATGTTATACGAACTTTATTCTTAAATAACTCCCTCTCATTTTTATTCCCAGTGACTGCTCTGCTCTTTAAAATGGAGGAGGCCAATATCGCCAGTAGAGCCAAAGCACAAGAGTTCATTCAAGCAACCAACCAGGTGAGAGACACACGGTGACTTAGATTGGTGAATAAACAGCTTTGTTTTACTACTAGTGTTGGTTATGTAAGTAGCAATTGCAAAAAAAAAATGTGCACTGCCTTTTTAATACGGTTGGATGCTCAAACATGTTCAACCTGGAAACGTAGCAAAACCGTGGAGAAACTTTTTGAGATTTAACATGCCATTACTTTGTGTCATGTCTTTCATATAGATCCTCTCACAGGCAAATCAGAGCCAGTCCCAGCAGCATGGTGCTCCTTCCTCTGCCACTGCCTCCTCACAGATTCCTCCCCCTCCCTCTGTTCATCCACCTCCTGAGCTGAGCCCAACCCAGTTCATACTCCACAGCTCCCTTCCATTGGTTGGCTGTTCCAAAACTCCAACCTCTCACCTACACCCCTCTATAGGTGGTGGATGTATTCAGACTCCCCCCTCCATTATGCCTTTGGGGTTGTCAGGAGTGACTGGGACCTCTGGTGACACTGGATGGGACAATGGGAGTAAAGACCCTGATAAGGTAAGGATGAACACATCAGGCAGAGTTGCCTTTAGAAATCAGTATACCTGGAAACATGCAAATGTGGATCTCACGGTAAGGATGTGTTTAAAGACATATTGTTTGGTCGTATCAGCAGTGGTATCACTATTAAAATTCCCTGGACCATAACACAGTCGGTGAGGGGAAAAACCAGATAGAGTGGGACAGAGTGTGCTCCGCCGCATGGCATTCCTTGCATGTTGGAGTAAATCTTAAGCAGTTTGAGTTTACATTATTGATGACAAGGAATTAATTAAAATTGGACCAGCTGGTTGCTGCTGTTAAGATCGTGACAGATTTGATTTTACACAAAGCTTTAACCACCAAAACTCCAGGCTTCTCATATATGCAAAACAGCAGGGCTGGCAAGGAGGAGTGGACAACAGTATTAGCCTCCATGTGCAACAGACATTCTTCTACTTCCTCTTCTTTCTCCTCTTAACAAATAGCTTAACTCTCAAGCACACAACGACACAGATTCAGCTGATGTCTGACCCCGCTACAGTATATATGTAGTTTGTTTGAAATGACATCCACAATATCAACACTGATCACCACATAATGATCGATACTTTTCTTAAATGAGTAAAATCTTTCCTCATAGCTGCATGCTTTCATTCATTCAGCTCGGCCTGACTTGCTCTTTTCCTCTCTCTTTGGCACTGACACATGCACTCAAGCACACAAATGGGCTGGTCCATGGTCTACCTTTTATATAGCACTTTTTTTTGTCTTGATGACCACTCAAAGAGCTCAGTGCATCTATGTTCAACACTTTTTCCATGAGAAAGGGCTCAAGTAAAGGAAGACTGGGATCAAACTGCCGCGTTTCTGGTTAGAGGACGACCACTCTAAACCCTAAGCATAGACAGAAACAGGCAATGTATGGAGAGCTCGATGTGGTTGGCAGTCAATTTCTGACAGAAAATACAGTAAAAAAAAAAAAAAATATATATATATATATAAAAACTAGGGTTGCACGATTAATCGTGATTTCGATTATTAGGTCAAACGATCTCCAAACTACTATAATCGAGTTGAAACGATTATTTGGCATGCGCAATTCAGTCCTTCCCCCAAAGCATTCAGCGGCCAAGCTGACTGGCCGTCACTCGCAAGCAGCTGTAAAGTGAAGGAGGCGAGTTGTGTATATTCTAGTGCTGTCAAACGATTAAAATATTTAATCGCGATTAATCTCTTTTATTTCATAGTTAACTTGCAATTAATCGCACATTTTTATCTATTCTAAATGTCCCTTCATTAATTTTTTTCTCATCATTTTTTTTTCTCGTTTTAATGCTCTTATGAACATGGAAAAGTGAATTGGCTTGCTTTATGCAAACTTTTTATTTTATTATAAAAACAACATTGCCAAACAGGGCGATATAAAATTATAAAGTGCACGTTTCAGGTAAATAAGGACTTAATATTTTCTTCTTTTCAAATTTGCTGTGAACATAGCATTCAGGCCTCTTATTTCAGAAACAATGAACCTTAACAGTTTGGTTACCAATAAAAGGTAAGCCTACTACTTCTTTGCTTTCAGTCAGCTACTCAAACAGACAAGCAACAAAATAACAAACAAACAAAATACACAGGCAAGTGTCGGCCTACTTTGAAATAAATTAAACACAGAACTTTGTAGGGCTATTTGAGTCCTCCCCATATTTGTGGAAAATGTATGAAATAAGAAGTACCCTATTTTTAAATAAATAAAAAAATATAGCTGCAGCCTAATAGCTTAAAAATATATATTTTAGTTGGCGAAATATTAAAACAAAAAGCGAGAGCAGGTCAGACTGGAGGCGAACACAGATACTGAAGATCGGTAGAAACCAACTACAGCTTCTGCTCTGATCAAGACGCTGAGTCTCTGATCAGCTGAGACCAGAGAAACTCTGTGTTTTCACTTTTTCCATAGTTACGAGGCAGTCAGTCATTGAGCGTGACCGACTTCACGTGAACGAGCTCTGATCTCACTGTGTCTCTCTGAGCGGTGGTGGTGGGCGGAGCCGCCGGACCGGTGCGCTATCTGGGAGGACACACACACGTGTGAGAGTTGGCAGCTCTGCGTTAATCTCGCGATAAAAAAATTAACGGTGTTAAAATGGGTTTGCGTTAACGCCGTTAATAACGCGTTTAACTGACAGCACTAGTATATTCGGTATATTCACGAAGTCGGTTTCAGTCTCCCCCACAGGATCAACACGGTTCAGTTCAATCAATCAATGAAAAACAGATACAACAAAAACAGCCTTCTTAATCAGTTCATTAAATCTGTTGGTGTTACCGGCTCCGATTCTGCTCCCCCAATGGACCACAGCAAAGTACAGTGCCCTGGCTACAACAGACTGATGGAAGATTTCCAACATCTCGCTGCACACATTGGAAGATCTCACCTCCTTGAGGATTTAGGGTTTTCCAATTCAGGCCATTGTCGATGTGGATGCCCAAGTACAAGTAATCCTCCATTGTGCCAACATCCTCTCCCAGAATACGCAGTGGCTGTGAAACAGTCCTCTTCCTCCTGAAGTCAATCACCATCTCTCTGGTCTTGGCCACATTCAGAAGCAGATCATTTCTACCAGCCCACTCCACAAAACTGTCCATTCCAACTGTTATGTTCTGAAGCACAAAAACAACTTGTATCGCTAAGTTTTAATACAGACATAAATTCAGCTCAGAGCAGCTGGACCGTTGTGATTGACAGAGACAGCTCCAGTCTCACAGACAGCTCAGGCAAAAGCAGGACAAGTAGTTATGACATTTAGTCTGTGTTTAGCGTGATTATCCACATTAACTTGACAGATATCAGCAGCGTCATTTTGAATAGTCATACTCGAACTGTGACGTGTAAGAATACATAATACACAATTTTATTCTGACTAGTCATAAATACAACATCATACTGACTAGTGTTGGCTACAGCGTAGTTTTGACGCCTTCAGTCTGCAACAGCTCTGCTCAGGGGTACATAAAGTTGGCTATTAGAGAGGGGGGCCTTAAATTCGTAGAAGCTAAATCCAGCCTTTTCAGAAAAGACAGTGAACTGGAGGGCGGCTGTGACTGAGGGGTAGAGCAGTCGTCCTCCAACCTGAAGGTCGGCAGTTCGATCCCCAGTCTTCCCCATCTGCATGCCGAAGTGTCCTTGAGCAAGATGCTGAACCCCGAATTGCCCCTCATAGAACAACAAAGTGCTGCTAATAGATGCACTGTATGAATGTGTGTGAATGTAAAACTGTACTGTAAAGCGCTTTGAGTGGTCATCAAGAATAGAAAAGCGCTATATAAATACAAAACCATTTACCATTTAACTGAAGGATCCATAGAGGACCAATATAAGATGTATAAAGGGGTTTTCTGAGCTGTAAATAGTTTTAAGATACTAACTCATTAGCCGCTCACCATAAGTTACAATGGTGATTTATCCTGATGAGAAGTGAATGAGCTTCTTAGGAACTCAAACTCTGAACTTAATCGGAAGTTACTCCAATAACTGCAGTCGTACTTAGTCTTACAAAACTCTGAATTCATCCCAGTGCAGCCTGCTGCTGTAAGTGACAGACGCACCTCCGAACACATATGGGCCAATTCAGTAAGACAAACCGGTTTAAACATTTTTACACGAATGTGATTATCCAGAATTTACAGATATCAGCATTTCATAATTTGGACTAGTCGAGTGGCAGAAACTTGGACTATGGGCAGAGAAGGTCTCTGGTTCATCTCCGGTTCGACTCCACGGAGAGACAACAAAAGACGAACCTGGATTGATCTGTCCAAAAATCCAAGAGTCTCCCTACCCTCTCTAGTGCCCCTGAGCAAGGCACCTCACTCCCTCAACATCTGCTCCCCGAGCGCCGTACATGGTCGCCCACTGCTCTGTGTGTCCTGCACCAGATGGGTAAAAAGCAGAGATTAAATTTCCCTACCTGCATGAGTGTGCCTTTGCATGTCTGTGCATGTGTTTGGGACGAATAAATGGATCTTAATCTTAATCTTAATCTTAATTTTAATTAATTAAATTCTGAACAGTCAAAAACAATATCTGTAATTTTTGTTTTAACTGCTCAAACACCAATTTCTACATTTTGAATTACATTTTGATGACTAAGAGTCAAACTATTTCCCATTCATGTGTGTGTTTCTCATTGGAATCTACAATTCAGCCGAATTATAACTGTCAGATAACAAGAAGATAAGGTTGCTTATCAAATAAACGGTTGGAAACGACAAAATGTAGCTTGTCTTCTCATCTGATTAATAATCGATTACTCGAAAGAGTAATCAATGGATTAATCAATTATCAAAATAGCTGTTAGGTGCAGCCTTGGAATGGGTTTATGCATCTTTCAGACACCGCTTTGCAACCAAAGAAATATATAAACTATGAGGACCAAACAGTTCACTTCATCTGACCTCTAACACAATTGTATTGATTTTTAAGAACTCTATCATGCTTTTTAATTGTTTTTCCTTTAGCTTTCAAATTTGTAATATATATTTTTTAATTATTATTTCTACCTTATACGCTGCTTCCTTATATTACAATATACAAATAACAATTTAAAGGCTCACATGGTAAATAACAGTATTCCTGCAGAGGGATGGAATTAGTGTTGTGGAAATGTACATGATAAATATATTATGTAATATGAGTTTGCATTAACCGGGGTAATGGGTATAATTCAAAGCAAATATCTGTCTTGTGGAAGCCTAACTAAATAAAGGCCTGGCCAGGGGCGGTTCTGGCTAATTGGAGGCCCTGGGCAAAGAACAATTCTGAGGCCCCCCCCCCCCCCCCCCAAAAAAAAAAAAATCTATTTTGACTATGTGCGTGTGTATGTGTGTGAGAGAGAGAGAGAGAGAAAGAGAAAGAGAGAGAAAGTGATTAAATAAGTGTGTGTGAAATGGAGACTTGTGTGTGTGAGTGTGTGTGAGAAAGGGAGACATGTGAGTGAGAAAGTTAGTGTTTGTGTCATTCTAACCCAGGGGTAGTCAACCTTTACTATCGAAAGAGCCATTTTGCCCCCTCTTCCCCCAAATTAAATCTGCCTGGAGCCAAACAAATATTTGATAACACAGGTTATAAAGTTATATATATATAGTTATACAATATATATAAAAACTATAGTTTGTTGCATTTATTGAATTATAGAACGACAATAAAAAAAACTGATTAACTGGTATTTTAACCTGTTATTAAAAAGGAAAACACCAAACTCTTATGAAGAGGAGAACATAATACATGTGTAGGCCTACTTTGAATTAAATGAAACACAGAACTCTGCTTTTTTTGCTCATCTCCAGCTTGGTACTTTTCAGCAGATGCTGTGTGCTCGCTCTGGAAATGTCTTTCAACATGACATTTCTTATTGTTTGCTAATTCCTCGCCACATATCAAGCATACAGGTGTATGACAATGTATGGTGAATTGTCATACACCTGCATCGTTGCATCGTTGGCAGTGAAAGCAAATTAATCTGTCCACGCAGAATTAAACTCTCTATTTACCTCATCTTCCATCCAGTCTGCATCTGAGAGCTCTGGGCTGTCCTTGCCTTTCTTTTCACAAAACTCTTGAATCTCTGCTCTCAGGTCCCATACTGTTTTAAGCACTCTGTCCAGACTGAGCCATCTGACAGCTGTGTGGTAGCCTACGTCCCCATGTTCAGTCTCATGCTCCTCCAAGAGTGCAACAAACTGTCTGTGATTCAGCTCCTGACCTGATAAAGTTAACTAATTTAGTTACAACATCAGTAACATGATTCATTTTTGGCACTGACTTACACAACACCTCCTGATGTATAATACACAGGGTTCATACACATTTTTAACCCATGGATTTCCATGACTTTTCCATGACTTTCAATATCTTTAAACCAACTTTCCATGACCAAACATTTTGTGAGATCTCACTGTATACATGCAAAAGAGACTAAATTTAGTATTTAAGATAACAATGAGAATTTCAAAGCATATAAGTAAACCTTGAATTACACAAATGAGTGAGACAATAGTTTGATTGACGTCTGTTATAACACATGGCATGTACTTTTCCATTTGTAGCCAAGCATGGTTAAATCTACACTTCCCTGGCGTAGTGCATTATCTCGCCTGCTTCCCCACTGAACATTTCAATTAGTATGAGATAGTATGCCTACTTATATTTTGAGCGTATTTCTTTTAAAAGCATTTGAATTAATTAAAACTCGTGTAAATGAACGACATGAAAATATGAATATAACAAATCTCCATGACTTCTCCAAAACTTTTGGGATTTTTTTCAAGCACTTTTCCAGGACTGGAAAATAAACATTTAACAATTCCATGACTTTTCCAGGTTTTTCATGACCGATGTCCTCGATCCTTCTCGTTACGTTTCGTCCGTAAGTCTCTCCGTGCTTTGTCTCGTAGTGGCGGTTCAAATTGCAATCCTTAAAAACAGCGATCTTTTCTCCACAAACTAAGCACACGGCTTTCCCATTAAATAAATACTTAGCAGTCCATGTCTCGTTAAAAACTCTATCTTTCTTCTCTTAACGTGGGCTGACATTTTTGCGGACTTTAACAGCTAACTCACATCTCTTCTTAACTCCGTTCGCCAACACATCATCCGCTCGCGGCATTCAGGATGTACGTCAGGTAAATGTTAAAAAAAGGCACCTTCAAAATAAAAGAAATGTTGTTGTATTCTCTGCATGATGTTCACTTATTTACGTGTGATTTCTAATATTCCGTTGACCTCACGCGGGCTGGTCACAGACAGCCAAAGGGCCGGATGCGGCCCGGGGGCCGTACAATGCCCAGGTCTGCTGTACAGTGTTGTGCGGGCGAGTGTCTGCGTGTGTGTCCCCAGACATCACACACACACACAGGCCCCGGGGCTCCGCCCTCTCACATTCGCTCAGAGACACAGAGTGAGATCAGAGCTCGTTCCTGTTAAGCGGCCGGTCAGTGACAAACAAGACACAGTGTTCAAAAACCAAGTTGAAAAGAAAGTATGATGAAGCCTGTCTTGCTATTGGGTTCATATTGAATGAAGGAGGAAATGAGGAGTGATTTATTTGAAAAATAAAGAAAAAAAATCATAAATACGACGAGGCCCCCTGGTGGCCGAGGCCCTGGGCAACTGCCCGACTTGCCCAATGGGACGCGCCGCGCCTGGGCCTGGCTGTCTCTGCAGTTTAAGGCATCAAAAATGATACTTCACTCATTATCTACTCACCCCTATGCCGATGGAGGGGTAGGTGAAGTGTTTGAGTCTACAAAATACTGCTGGAGTTTCAGGGTAAACATTGTAGAAGCCGAATCCAATACAACTGAAGATATTAGGGACTTATCTTCAGACATAAAAAAAACAACAGAAAAAGACCATAACATGCCTCCATACTGCTCGTGTGGTGTCATCCAAGTGTCCTCAAGCCCGACATTCATATTTGACTCTGAACGGCATAATTTACAACTTGTTCTTAGCCTGTATGTCCGCTTATATATAGATAATGAGTGAATTATCATTTTTGAGTGAAGTATCCCTTTAAGGTAAGTGAACTGAGAGTACTTAATGAAGTTTTATCTTTTTTATTCATGTGTATCCATTTACATATTTATATTTTCCGTAATATTCTAAGAATTGTATTACTTATTTCATTATTAATTTAACATGTCTGATATGTGAATTGCTAGTACCT
This sequence comes from Pleuronectes platessa, assembly GCF_947347685.1. Taxonomy (NCBI): domain Eukaryota; kingdom Metazoa; phylum Chordata; class Actinopteri; order Pleuronectiformes; family Pleuronectidae; genus Pleuronectes; species Pleuronectes platessa. The sequence continues at coordinate 1,188,252 of NC_070641.1, forward strand.
GAAGAAACTGCATACCCAGGAGAGGGCAGTGGAGGAGGTGAAGCTCGCCATAAAACCTTACTATCAGCGCAAAGACATCAACAAGGACGAATACAAAGACATCCTAAGGAAAGCTGTGCATAAGGTCAGCATCAGAACACAGACCCAATGACACAATAAGTATAGGAAAACACTGAGTCAGTAAATGTATGTGTTTACTTATGTTTATTATTAGCCTGCCAATTCAAGTAATCTGACACAATTTGAAATGATCAGTGGTCTTCAGTTGCAGTTCTTGACACCTTAGAAGCCATGTCCACTATAAAGCTTAGATCATGCCCACAAGAGTTGCAGAACTTTGAGTTCCCTTAATTTGATTCAATAGACGGACCCCACATCTGTTGATCTTGTGCTCAAAGCCTGTTCCTGTCCTGCCATGATTATGCCTCTGTGATGTCTTTCAGACCAGCCTTTTACAGCCACTGGTATGAATTCTCTATCAGCTACTTCTTCTATCTGCCGGTGGTAAATGCCGTGCAGGGGCTTGTCCTTCCATTATGATCACTCATCTTCCTCCTGATCTGCTGTCTAAGGTATTCTCTTAGCATAGCATTACTAGGGCCATCTTACTGGTGTGATACTGGATCTTTGTTTCTTCATCGAGGATGATTGCTCTGATGCTTACATGTCCTCAGCCTATCGCCTGCTTAGTGTACAAAAACATCCATGCATTGTGAGGAGCTTCATTATCTTCTTTGTCTTTATCAGTGCCCTCTAACTCCTTCTTCTGGCCAGGTTATTGTAAAAATGTTGATAGCCTGGACCTTATTCTTTCCATCCAGCTGACTTTTCAGAACCTGCCTTACTCTGTGTAGGTAGTTGGCTGTGGCAGACTTCCTTGCTGCCTCTTTATGGTTTTTACAGTGGGGCAAAAAAGTATTTAGTCAGCCACACATTGTGCAAGTTCTCCCACTTAAAAAGATGAGAAAGGCCTGTAATTGTCATCAACGGTATACCTCAACTATTAGAGACAAAATGAGAAAAAAAAATCCAGAAAATCACTGTCTGATTTTTAAAGAATTTATTTGCAAATTATGGTGGAAAATAAGTCAATAACAGAAGTTCATCTCAATACTTTGTATAGACCCTTTGTTGGCAATGACAGAGGTCAAACGTTTTCTGTAAAGGCCTCAGTATGCTTCTCCGAGTCCGTTTCGGAATGACGGACGGACGGATCGGACGGACCCTTTTTGATTTATAGTTCTACGAGCCTTTTTGTTGTGAAAACAATTCACCGCCAGAACAGTAGATGGCGAAACGGAAGTCGAGCTTAGACAAGCCTACCTCATGAGGTATATAGAAGAAGTCCACGCTGGTTTATTTACGTCCTCCCGGCTCTTCACACACAGTGAACGATGGCAACTAACAGAAAAAGGATGTTGATGACGCGACAGTTTTTGCTGAATAAAGTGACACCCAGCGGGTCAAAATGCTTTTGTTATCGTGTCTTAGCGCAGCGGTTCCCCGGTCTTGTTTCCAAACTGCGTTGCTAATTCAACAGCTGCAACAGCTTGAAGCTACACGGAGGCAGCTAGCTCCCCCCAGCTTCAACACACAGTCAGCACGGACACCCGATACTAGCTACTACCAAGTGTTTGCTTCTAACCTGACGGTGTTTGAGAAACAGTGTCATGAGAGCCGTGGGATTAAAGTCAGCGGGTTTTTGCGCTGTTCCCACCGCAGTTAGCATGGTGGCTAGCCCGCTACCCCCGTTATCAAAGTTCGTTATAACGGTATGTGACCGTACACACATGCTGTAAGTGCTCTAACCAGCCACCGTCAGCCGGACAACGCCGCTGGCTTAACACACTTGTCACATTAATCATAGAGTCGTAGTTGTGATTTTGGTTTATTGTGATGTAGGGAATGGAACAGGAAGTTTCCATTCCGAAATGGTGGCGTTAGCGGACCAATCACAGCCAAGTGCTATCCGTGGGCTGTCCGTCATTTCGACGTGTAGTTAGAAAAATGAGAGCTGCACGAAAATCTCTCCGAGGAGCCTCGGAGAGGCACGGAGAGGGCGTTCCACGTTGGAGAGGGCGGTCCTATCTGTCCGTGTCCGTCAAAACGGAGAAGCATACATTGGCCTTAAGTCTTCATAAGCTTTTCACACACTGTTGCTGGTATTTTGGCCCATTCCTCCATGCAGATCTCCTCTAGAGCAGTGATGTTTTGGGGCTGTCGCTGGGCAACACAGACTTTCAACTCCCTCCAGATTTTCTATGGGGTTGAGATCTGGAGACTGGCTAGGCCACTCCAGGACCTTGAAATGCTTCTTACGAAGAAACTCCTTCGTTGCCCGGGCGGTGTGTTTGGGATCATTGTCATGCTGAAAGACCCAGCCACGTTTCATCTTCAATGCCCTTGCTGATGGAAGATGGTTTTAACTCAAAATCTCACGATACATGGCCCCATTCATTCTTTCCTTTACACGGATCAGTCGTCCTGGTCCCCTTGCAGAAAAACAGCCCCAAAGCATGATGTTTACACCCCCATGCTTCACAGAAGGTATGGTGTTCTTAGGATGCAACTCGGCATTCTTTCTCCTCCAAACACGACGAGTTGAGTATTTACCAAAAGGTTCTATCTTGGTTTCATCTGACCATATGACATTCTCCCAATCCTCTTCTGGATCATCCAAATGCTCTCTAGCAAAACTTCAGACGGGCCTGGACATGTACTGGCTTAAGCAGGGGGACACGTCTGGCACTGCAGGATTTGAGTCCCTGGCGGCGTAGTGTGTTACTGATGGTAACCTTTGTTATTTTGGTTCCAGCTCTCTGCAGGTCATTAACTAGATCCCCCCGTGTGGTTGTGGGATTTTTGTTCACCGTTCTTGGGATCATTTTGACCGCACGGGGTGAGATCTTGCGTGGAGCCCCAGATCGAGGGTGATTATCAGTGGTCTTGTATGTCTTCTGTTTTCTAATAATTGCTCCCACAGTTGATTTCTTCACACCAAGCTGCTTACCTATTGCAGATTCAGTCTTCCCAGCCTGTGATGAAAATTACAGGCATCTCTCATCTTTTTAAGTCGGAGAACTTGCACAATCGGTGGCTGACTAAATACTTTTTTGCCCCACTGTATTTGCCCGTGGGATCCCAGGGTATTTTCTAGCTGTCCTGAACATCTGCTATATTGCCTTCTTGTAGTTCAACCCCATCAGTTGTGTTCATCCTGTCTTTTTTGATACCATTAAACCACACATAAGTAGTCTGAATGACATTCCGATGTTGTTATGTTGAGGATCAGAGAGTAGATGTCTCACACCTTCCTGGCACACAGCTTGATATCATCCATGTAGAAGAGATGGCTAATGATTTCTCCACTTCAGAATCATTATCCATAGCCACTCCTTGTGACGATCTGCCTGAGGGTGTTAAGGCATATGCAGACCAGCAGTGGGGTCAGAGCATCTCCTTGATATGCCGCACTTGATGGTTTCTTGTGTAATCGGCTTGGCGTTGACCCTTAAGTTGTTTTCCACAATCCCATTTCAGATCCTAGAAATATTAGCCACTGAGCATTGATGTACTCTAAGAGTATACTAGATGGTTGGGTCCTTCCGGCTTCTACTTCTTTACTGTAACTCTTGAGGTGGTTAGCCCGAGCTGTGAGTCATACACCTTGTTGTACTTCTTAGGGAACCCTTTCATCACCTCACCTTTGTGTTGCTCAGATAGTTGGCTAACCTCTTCTGTGTAGCCTTTATCTTGGCCTGGAGCCTCTATGGGGGATATTGCTCCTTATTGCTTATGTAGTTCATCTTGTAGTTGGGTTCAGTATCTTGCCTAAATCACAGGTAAAATGGGGGACAACTTTATTAATGTAACAATATTGTATATAAAACTTTATTATAACAGCACTGTTTTATAGAGGCCTATAGCCTTCTCAGCTTAAAAGGTGAGTTCCCCAAAAGATGATAATTGACTCATTATCTTCTCGCCTGTTGGTGAAGTGTTTGAGTCCACAAAACAGTTCTGGAGTTTCAGGGGTAAACAGCCTAGCACCCAGGTAGCAGCGGAATCCAATACAACTGAAGATATCAGGGACTTATCTTCAGATGTAAAAAAAACAAGAAAAAAGAAAGAAAAAAAACATAACAAGCCTCCACACTGCTCTTGCATTGTCATCCAAGTCAATCCAGACATGAGGGCAATTATCAGTTTTTAGTGAACTATTTCCTTAAAGTGTTTATTTTTATTTAAGATATAGCCTAGGGGTTTGTATCAATGGTGCTGCTGAAATAAAATTCTAAGACAAACTGACATGTAATGTGCATTGTTATTGGAAATGTGTCTTATATCTGAATTGTCTTGAGGTGTATGATGCAACTTTCCCCGAATGCTCTATCGTGGAAAAAAAAAAAAAAATACTACAAAAAATATTGACTCGCAATTCTTAAAAATCTAATATAAGTCCATATTGAAATGCTAAACAAGTGTCTGAATGGTATTGGAGGATAAGCATACCACCCCAAAGTTTATGTACCACCCATAGGTGAAGGTAGGTAGGCATTGATGACCACCTTACAAAGGCAGTGTTGGTACATTGTCTCTATTTATATAGCGCTTGATGAACACGTGGGGTTGAACCACCGATCTTCTGTTGAGAGGACGAATGCTCTTACCACTGAGCCTTATCTGAAGTATTATGGTAGTGAGAAAAACACAACTAACAATGGAAGATAGGTCATTGGCTAAAGGGATAGTTCATCCAAAAATGAAAATTCACTCATTATCTACTCACCACTATGCCGATATAGGACATGGTGTAAATGTCACCGTTTAGAGTTGAATTTGAATGTCGAGTCTTACGGAAACTTGGATGACAGCACAGGAGCAGTATAGCCATTTTATGAGTTTTAGAATCTGTCATATACTTAGAGGAACTAATTGTTGGCTTCACATGATGGAAGAGCAGCACAGTCTCAGACTTAAACCACATGGAGCTTGTTTGGAATGAACATACTCATGGGGACAGCCATCACTGTACTGGCTCTGATTTATGTTTCATTTCTATTGTTGAAACTGTCCCGCACTGGTAAAAGAGTGAAACATTTTGATTGAATTCAGGATTTTTGATTTTAATCTTAATTATTTAATGTATATAGACATGAACTCTGGATAATGTCTGGACAATAAGGTCTGGACTTTTTTTGCAATTTGCCTTTCATATATGAAGAATAGAGCTGTAGATTCTCAGATTCAGACATGTTCACAACAACAGTGTGAGGGGGTGGTGCAACATGCAGGAGGTAGGGCAATGGTGTTTTAATTTTGATCACTTGTTTTTGTTTACAGCACATCAAGACCAGCGTTGGCCAATATCACCAAAATACACTTGAATCTCGTTGTCTTTACAAATTGACATTTTTTCGTCTGTGTATTTTATGTATATAGGTCTTTTTCCTCCCAAGATATATATACTCTTTTTGTTTTTTTCTTTCATTGTCCATCTCATGTTAAAATCATCAACGCGTCCACTGCTTTATTCTCACATGGGCTCATTGGGGCATTATGGGACTTGCAGGAAAAACTCTGAAGCTTCTAATTAGGACATTTGTGGTCTCATACAGCCCTGCTAGATAATTTCAGGAGATTATGAACAAAAGCACTATTAATCACACTGTTCTTCTCTCAGATCTGCCACAGCCGCACAGGAGAAATCAATCCAGTCAAAGTCAGCAACCTTGTAAAGCTATATGTACAGCGCTACAAATATTTTCGGAAACATGGACGCAAAATGGATGACGAAGAGAGAATTGACAGGGAGCCTGGAGCACTACAGTCCTCTGACTATTAGAAGACTTTTAAAAAATGGTTCTCCACACCGCCTTCTGCTCAAGGCCTGAGCCATCCACTGATGATCCACAGTTTTTGTTAATATCTTTGTATTGCTTTTGTAGCCCACCTTGTTAATGCTTTCATGTGGTCTTAAGCTGGGCATACACTGAGAGTTGAGCCAGATTTTGAAGCAATTTCTGAGACGCGTCTCATTTTAGAGTCGGACGTTTTTTCAGCTTCGTTGTGCGTCCTTTTTGCCTTGCAGATCACAATGTCAGAAACTTTGGTTGGCCGTTGTCATGCTCTGTTTGGTTTGCCTTTCATATATGAAGAACAGAGTGAGAGATCCTCCAGTCAGACCTGTTCATGGTCAACAGAAGAATCTCTCTTAAGCATTCAGGTATGAGCCCAATTTTTATCTCATTTTAGAATCAGATCAGTTTTCAGCTTTGTCGTGCGTCGTTTGCCTTGCAGTGTACGGGAGATGCAAGGGGGCGATCAACGGATACATTTTTGAAATGTCCGAAACTTTGGTTGGCAATTGTCAGGTTCTGTAGAAGCATAGTCACGAGTCGATTCCACCAAAATCAGCACATTTTCCCTCACTGTGTCTGCACAAAATGGCAAAACACAATTGTAAGAAATGTAGTTTATGGCTAGAAGCAATTGCAAAACAAGAAAGAAAGTTGCACTGTGTATGCCCAGCTTTGTGGAAATATCTTTCTTTTATGTCTGTAAATATATCTCACTTGCAGGATGTAATATGTTGAAGAAGTGGATGCTGTCATGTGCAACTGTTTTAAAGTATTCCAGTACACCAACCCTGCAATAAAATACCACCATTGTGAAGTGCATAGATTTTTTGACTGTCCATTTTCAGCTTTATAGTGGTGGTACTAATCCCAGGGCTCTTAATTATTATTATTTTCTAAAGCAGCATTTGATTAGGTGTTAATGCTCGTTTGTCCTCATACCAATGTGTACCAGAATTTTAAGGTAAGAGAAGATGTAATACCCAGATGCTCACATTAAAATATATTATATATAGTAGGACTGCTCGAATATGGAAAAATCATAATCAAGATTATTTTGGACAATATTGAAATCACGATTATTATGTGCCCTTATTCTGAAGTCTATGCTTTACGGGGGGCTGGGGGGGCTGGCTGGCTGGCTATGAGGACCATCATAATTTACCCCCAAACCCCAACATTGAACGGGTTACATCCAACAACAGGCGGAGAATCGCGGGCTGACCAGCGCGGGACTAGTGAGAACAGCCGGGCGGCTGCTCGCATGAGAATGGACACTGCGCGGCCGTTACATTGTCTAGTGCTGCTCCTCGAATCCGAAGTGTTCCCTTACAAGAGAACTTTTTCTACCCTTTTTGTCGATCAAGCGGGGCTGCCCTCTCGCTGCCATTTTCCACTCGTGCTGTTTTTTAAATAAGCCGGTCCCCACACACACACACAACTCGCCTCCTTCGCTTGACAGTGAGTGCCAGTCAGCTGGACAGCGTTGAATGCTATGGGGAAAGGACTGAATTGCGCATGCGCATCTCTTTCGAAAAAAAAGCTAAATAATCGTTTCAACTTGATTATTGTAGTTTGGAGATCATTTGACCCCATAATCGAAATCACGATTAAAATTCGATAAATCGAGCAGGCCTAATATATTGTACCTTATTATATAACAGTACACCCGGCACACATGCACATACCCCATCCTATCTCTGAGTCTTTGTGGACCGTATGCAAGTTAGAGTTGGCCTTTTTAATGAACACACAGACACTTGACCTCTTCGTTTTTTGATTGTGCCATCTGTGAAGTGTGCATGTGTTAACTAAGGTTGCTAGATCTCTTTTATAAAATTACTTTACAAACCAAACATACATGTTGCTTGAAAACCTGTTCAAAGTAGAGTGGTCTTAATGATTTGTTTGTTCCTATGTGTACAATATGTGTCCCCCATCCACTTTGAAATAAAATCCCTAGACCTGATAAGTAGCCAACATTGGTCTGTAAAGTTTGTTACTGACACAAGGTGGCACATTTACAATTACAGGACTCTGTGTTAGGGTTAGACTAACCCATTGTTGAGACCCTGCCTAGGGGAAAATACAATCGCAACACGGTACAACAGTTCCCCCCTCCTTGCCACGCTCCCAAGAACCAGCAACAACAATTAACAGCCCATTTGTGTTTGACACTTTTTGCTTCAGGGTGGGCTAACAGCAAAACAATAAACAGAAAACAACCCTAAGGCGAAACAACCTAAACTTCCCTTTTCAAAATTAAGGAAACAAAAGATATTGTACTGACCTAACTCCTCAACCAAACAAAACAGGATAAAACATGGCTCGAACAGAAAGGCTACCCTGCCCCACCAAGAACGGGCTGGTACAAAAGAACAGTTTACAGAGTGCTGCACAAGGTGAGTCCGGCCGGAGGTCTGGCTGGCAGTGGCAAAACGAGAGAGGTCGCAGGAGCTGTGGAAACCGTCCTCTTATCCTTCCCGCTTGGACTGGAACCAATCAGCTCCCTGTAAACACACCTACCCACTCGTAGAGACACACCTGAAACACATCACACACACACAGAGAGAGAGCTCCACACAACCTCAAGGTTGTAACACCATTGACTTCCATTCATTTAGGACAGCCAACCAAAACCTCAACTCAACCTAATCTTAAAGTTATCAAAATTTACATCGAACCCCTAACCTTTACCAGGTACTCAGAAATTATGTTTTGGTCCCCATGAAGTCTACCTTAAATATCCCATTTATCCTGATAAAGGCATTAAGAAGGTAACAAAAATGAGTGCATACTCACCACTAACACTAATCCACACACCTGCAAAATGTACACCTCCAACTTAGAATAACGACTTGCACTCACGGATGAACGGATTAAAATGAAGTGGTCAAAGGAACATCTCAGGAACACCTTGGGTTAATTTATAAGGTTAGTAAACTGCCCCTAGTGGTGAAGTTTATATTGCAACCAACAGAATATCCCTCACTTCACACCCTCCCTTCCTGAGCGAGAGAAACGCTACAGAGGCTTTCCTGTGTCAAAAGCCGGATGAAAGCATCGAGCGGTATCAAATTAAAAAAATAAATGAATAACAGACAAAAACAGACAAAACAAGGCCAACTGACAGATTTGAAGCATAAGCAGCATTACACTAATAATATACCACAATATCATTGACTGTCATGTAGCTCAACTTAAGACCTACCTTTCATTTTAATAATTACGATTTTAAATGAAACAAATAGTGAACTTGTCTAATTTGTAGAACAGTAAAACTGCCTTTAAATTCTCTGCCTGCCTGCCTGCCTTCCTGTATCTCTCTCCCTCTCTTCATTAAACATGACAAACGTCATTCTCCCTCATCTGTTTTACAAGTTGATGGCCTGATCCAAGATAAAAGTGAGCTGCTACCCTGAGCTGCTTGCTGCAATTCCCTGTCCGTCTGCATTTGGAGTCTCTCTTTTCTTGGCATCATGCTGCAAATTTTGTAAATGAGATAAATCAATGTCGTGCATAATCAAGTGACTTACATAATCTCTATAAAGCTAACACAGTACACACACATTTTAATGTTTTCTGACCGATTTGAAGCATAAGCAGCATTACACTAATATACCACAAAATACCTCACCACACTGTCATGTAGCTCAACTTAAGACCTACCTTTCATATCAATAATTACGATTTTAAATTAAACAAAACTAGTGAACTTGTCTAATTTGTACATCAGTAAAAGTGCCTATAAATTGTCTGCCTGTCTGTATCTCTCTCCCTCTCTCTATTCATTAAACATGACAAACGTCAGTAAACAGCTGGACAAGGCTTTGAAATCACGGATTTCTTGAGTTTTTTGTTTGTTTATCTTTTAGGAAACGTCGGACCAGTTGCGACGTAATGTTTTCAGAGGCGCTAATGTTGTGGTTCATTTATCACCAAACAACGTCGGAGGATTGCACAAACACAGTCATTGCCTGTTTGTCTGATGCTGCGGGTCAGAGAAGAAGTGGCTGCAGCCGTTTGACGCTCAGCTGGAGGAGGACGGGCGCGGGGCGCCGCGGAGCATGTCGGGGCGAAATTCTCACAAGAACTCAAATAAATGCCCGTCAGATATCAAAACACATTTGGGGGGAATTGATGACGGAGAGAGTAATTTTTATTCTTAAATATTGTTGAATGAAGATAAAACTGGGCTCCAGCAGAAGGGCACTTTTCTCATCCAGGGCAAAAGGGCTAGTGCTTGAGCACCACTAGGGGTCTATCTGTGCACGTGCCTGGTCGGAGGATTGCACAAACACCGTCATTACCTGTTTGTTTGATGCTGAGGGTCAGAGAAGAAGTAGGCTGCAGCCGTTTGGCGCTCAGCGCTGCATGAGCACCAAGTGGAGGAGGAGGAGGGAGAGGCGCGGCGGGGACTTGTGAGCGCCGCGGAGCATGTCGGAAGAAATTCTCACAAGAACTCAAATAAATGCCCTTCAGATATCAAAACACATTTGGGGCGAATTGCTGACAGAGAGAGTAATTTTTATTCTTAAATATTGATGAATGAAGAAAAAATTGGGCTCCAGCAGAAGGGGCACTTTTCTCATCCATGGCAAAAGGGCAGGTGCTTGAGCACCACTAGGGGTCTATCTGTGTAGGTGCCTGCTTTAAAGGGATAGTATGTCACATGCATATTTTGACTTGTGAAACCTGTTATTGTTTTACATATGGGATAAAAAAATGTTACAGCCTACAACCCCTAATCACTGGAATTATCCTATAGTCAACATAATATAGTGCTAATATTAAAGCCTTATCTGCTTATCCATTGTTTGGGTTTCAGATACTTATTTAAGAGATGAGTGTGGAGCAGCACAGGGAGCTGACCGCCGCAGCCATGGTGACCAACTTTTTACTGGAGGCAAGGCGTTCTCAAACTGTAGGGACACACCCTTAGCTTCATACAGTACCTCAAGTATTCACACACCTGCATCTATATAAAGGAAAAAATTAGTTATTAGTACTACGACTACTTCTGTTGTATTTTTTTAATGCAATTGTTTTTCTGTTACTTTTTTATAAACATTTGCTTAGTAATTATTTTTTTTTTAATAAATATATTAATATTCTCAATCAAGTATTGGTTCAAATGAGTTAACACTAAAATTAATTAATAACATTACATTGATAAAAAGATGAAGGGCATCATGATTCAGCTGTGCTTTTCAAGGACGGATTGTGATGTACCATCTAGATCGTTCCACATCACCAGCTGCATGGAACAGCGGTCCTGTTGAAAATAGCTGCATTGTTATTAAAACTCATTAAAATAATACTAAAAATTGTATCCAGTTTTATAAAAGCAATGCTTGTATGACTTACAGTTTTTTTATGCAACAAGAAAGGCAAAAAAAACTACATTACCTACAGTACATGTCTCCTGACTTTGGTCTGCACCAATTCTGATGTGGCCAGTGCAAGTTTGGAGGATTACCAGTCATCGTCGTCTGGGGTCATGGTGTATGATGTTCTCTCAAAAAAGCATTTCCTAGTACACGTACAAGGATTTGAGGTGGAGTGTGTAAACTTTAGATTTGTCCACTTTGATTGCACTAGTTCAAATTGTTACCCGCAGTAATGGTCTGCATGATGAGCTACACAGACAGAGTGGAATAAGTAAAATGCAAAAGAAACAATGGGGAAAAATGAAACCACTTGTTTGGCACTCGAGAGATTCCGTTTTTTAATTACACTTCAAATTTTGTTCCCATTTGCATTTCACACTGCTCTCTGTTTCTTTACCACGGTAAATATAAAGTAAATCCTTTTGAAGAAACTTTCTTTACAAAATACACCAAAATAAACAATAGAGCTAATGGTGAGCATAACGACCTAGAGAGAGAGAGTCAAATATATACAGTAAAAAAGAAAAGAAAAATAAATGAGGAAAGATTAAATGTCATGTGCAATTTAGATGACTATCGGATTTTTTTGTTCCAAATACACGCTTTCCGGGTTCAGTTACTGTATTACTGGGAAACCTGTATGATTATTGTTGAAGATTTATGGTCAGAAAGGATTCAGGGATTTAAAAGCAGATGCAGCAACTCCAGCTTTCAGCCCTGGCTTGTTCCAGCTCCTTGGTTTTCATTTCCAGGCACTGTTCATGGAACCATTGTTCGCACTTGTCACATTGAATCTATATAATGACATGTGGAAATCGCAAATACGATTTTCAGATGGTTCTCCCGTATTTAAGTGGAAATTAAAAAATGTTCCACAGTTCAATGACCTGGGAGAATAAGAACTGTTGGGATTGTACGCATAGACACTGCAAAGGTATGCCTTGTGCATCTATGAGACACAGAGGGATGCCACAGACCCAGTGGCAGATAGAGTTGCAAAGTCAAAACAGGTACATTTTTCCACAGCCATTGCATTATGCAATCAAAATTGACTAATAGGTATCTACATAATAATTACTTAAAGCAAGAAAAATGTCTATACACTGGTCATTGATGTTGCCAAATAAGTAACTACAGTATCAGTTTTCAAAAATTTTAAATATAATCTTAATGTAGTTTGAGTTAATTGCAAATATGCAGTGTATACACTGATCAGCCATAACATTATGTCCGCTGACAGGTGAAGTGAATTACATTGATTATATCAGTACAATGGCATTTATCAGTGGGTATGATATATAAGGCAGCAAGTAAACATTTTTTTCAGTCAGAACACACAGCACATCGCAGTTTGTCGCGTATGGGGGTGTGTAGCCGCAGACCAGTCAGGTAAAGAATGTAGGCAAAATGTTATGGATGATCAGTATAAATACTCAGCTTATATGTTTTCAATTTATATTGAATTTCAACTTCAATAACACCTGAAAATCTTACAACAAATGCTACTATATGAGAGTTTCAAGGCAATGGAACTAAAATTACATTCAGTCTTAAGACCAAGTTTGATCCTAACTCTTTATTTCACCTTGAAAAAACTAAAAACAGCTTGTCTTATGACACTGTCATCAATCAAAACAATAACCTATTAAATATCTAGAGTGAACATGACATTTCATGTTTCCTCATTGTTCCTTTTATATATATTTGACATATTTTTTTTTGTATTTTGTAGAGCACGTTTCTTTAATAAAAGGTCCAATATGATTTATTATTATTATTAACCGGTTTTAAGAAACAGAGGGCAGTGTGAAATTCAAATGGGAACACAAATTTAAGTGTGTTTAAAAAAACAATCTCTCGAGTGCCAAACAAGTGGTTTCACTTTTCCCCATTGTTTCTTTAGCATTTTATTTATTCCACTCTGTCTCTTTTGCTCATCATGCAGATCATTACTGAGGGTAGCAAGTTGAACTAGTGCAATCAAAGTTGACAAATCTAAAGTTGACACACTACATACATATCCTTGTACGTGTACAAGGAAGTGGTTTTTTGAGAGTACGTCAAACATCATGAAGGAAGGTAAGACAATAAAATAATATTCATTAACAATAAAATAACTTTTGAAATTGTGAAAGAATTATGAAAATGCCTTTTCACGGCTTAAAGGAGTTTAATTTTGAACATTGAGATTGGTCTTTCCTGATACAATGTAAAGGCCGAATTGCAGTATGGACTCGTTTTGGTTTATGCTTCTCTAACGTGTTGCGCGTGTTGCAACGCAATTCACTGCCAGAACACTAGGCAGAGTAACGTGTTTGGTCGAAGACGTCTACAAAGAAGAGACGTCTTCTTCTTCGTCGACTTTTTATTTACATCGCCACTCCGGTTCCTCATAGCCTATTTCTGGCTGACAAATCCGCCAGTCAGTGACGGGTTATACAAGTGGTCATACTTTCGGATCTCTTCTGCCAAGTGCTCATCTATTTGGTCCATATTCGCTCTTCTAAATCTTTCGTGATTTCCGCCGGTATTATGGGGCTTGAAACCGGAAACTAGACTCCGGACGGGATGTAGTAAGCAGACCAATCACAAGCCTTGCGGGCTGCGTGAGGCTCGTGTCGTTTTGTCGTTTAGTTAGAAAAATTGGCGGACGCACGCAAGCCGCAAGAGGGGGCACGTAGGCACGCGAGAGGCGTGTTGCGTGTCTTGCGTGTACAGATAACTGAGAGGTTTCTTCTTAATATTTTTAACAAGCATCCACATATAACTACATTATAAATACATTGGGGCATTTTCACAGACTTTCCCTTACATTTTCTGTCATTCTATAGTAAAAAAAACCATGAAATTTGATATGAGAATAGTCAGAGACATCACAAAGAGGAATTCACTGCAAATTGCTCTTAACCTCTTATAGAATATTTTTAAAAAGCTTCCAAATATGACTACATTATGAATACATTGGGCCGTTTTCACCCCCTTTCCTTTCATTTTCTCAGTCATTTTGCAGCAAAGGGACTAGAAATTAGTTATGAGCGGAAACGCCATGAAGATGAATATATATCAAATGAGAGATTATAACTAAAATACAGTTGTGTTTTTGTCGCTCCAACTCTCTATACCCCTTTACCGTAAAGGCACAAGTAGACAAAACAAAAAAGGCTTCACCGTGCTTTAACACATGACGCCTTACTTTACTGCAGCGTCACCGACGGTGGTTCATCATCCTAGCCTACAGTCCTGGGAGTGTTCATTGTTTATCTTTTAAAATGTGGAACTAAGTCCACGTTTCCAAAAATGAACTAGTTCACTTTGTTATAGACCGTAAGCTGAACTGGGCTAAGAATACTGATGCCCTCTACAAGAAGGGCCAGAACCGCCTCAATTTCCTGAGGAGACTGAGGTCCTTCAACATCTGATACTGACTATGCTGAGGATACTTCGGTGGCCAGTGCTCTCCTGTTTGCTGGTGTGTGCTGGGGCAGCAGACTGAGGGTTGTGGACACCAGCAGAATCAACAAACTGATCCACAAGGCCAGTGACGCTGCGTGGTTAGAGCTCCCACCCTCTGCATGACGTGCTGGTCAAACACGGGAGCACGTTCAGTGCAAGACTGAGACCAGCGAAATGCACCACAGAGTGCCACAGGAAGTCATTCCTGCCTGTGGACATCAAACCATACAACTCCTCCCTCTGATTGTCAGACACTCTGAGTCAACAGACTGACTCCTTACAATGACAACAATATCCGCACATATCCATTTTTGCACTAAATACTCAATTTAATTTATGTAAATTATATATTTCTGCTTTAAATCTTTATATGCTTAAAATTCTATTCTTGCATGGAGCTATTGTAACAAACACAATTTCCCCTTTGGATTATTTCTGATTCTGATTCATTTGTTGTGTATTAAGTTATTAATCTGTGGTGTTGGATCATGTGTCTGGATCTCTCCGGTCACTTTAACACTGAGTCGGGACTGTGTGTGTCATGTCTCGTGTTGTCCTGTTTTTGGAATGCTTGCTCCTTCAATACTCGCTTCTTTTTATATTCGCAGCTAGATATTATTTTTATATTATCATTAAGACATGCTGCAGTATCCTCTGTAATAGAAAATTATATAATTATACCACACTATATATTATCTCTGTTTATGCATACTATTTCTGCTTGTGTAACTGCCAAGATGACATCAGAGCCACAAATCTGAGACTCTGCTCCCCTCCCCCCACCAAGACCTGTGTCTGGGTCTAGTCTTATCTCCTGGGATTTTCACTATTCACTTACTTCACACACATAGTTCACTCTTGTCCAGGCCAATAGCCTGGGCAATTACCTAGTTCTCCTATATGAATTCCCATTGACTCCCATGTTAAAAAGCCAGGATTAAACCTGTTTACAGCGTGGTTCAAAAAACGGTTTTGTCTAAATCACTAAGTTCTTCCTTCATGACAACTCTGATGGGGCTGAATTTTTTTCTAACTCACTCGTTTAAATTATAGTGCATTCAACCATGTGCATTCAACCATGAGGGTACAAACCCAGAACAACAATAATCAAGAAAGTACAATTTCTTCAAGAAAAGCAAAACTACAAAGTGCTATAAGTAAGTGCCATTTAAGTGCTACTAAATTGTCAGCAAACAGTCGATTGGCCGAAGCGGAGCGGAGTGAGCGGGCTGGGGTGTACTGTTGACCATGTCCTGGTGTCGAGTGGACCTGATCCATTCAAAGCACGGTACGCAAGTACCAATGTTTTGAAACGGATGCGGGCAGCCACTGGTAACCAGTGAAGGGAGCGGAGAAGCGGAGTAGTGTGAGTGAATTTAGGTAGTTTAAAAACCAGTCGAGCTGCTGCATTATGAATGAGCTGCAGAGGTCGGATGGCAGTAGAAGGTAGACCTGCCAGGAGGGAGTTACAATAGTCTAGGCGTGAGATGACCAGGGCCTGGACCAGAACCTACACCGCCTTCTGAGGGAGAAGGGGGCGTATTCCCCTGATGTTATACAGCATGAATCTACAGGAACGTGTTGTTATAGTAATGTTGGCAGTAAGGGAGAGTTGGTTGTCGAGTGTCAAGTGTCTCACTTGATGTGCGGACATCCAGTGAGAGATGTCAGTCAGACAGGTAGAGATTTGTGCGGCTACCTGTGTTTCAGATCGGGGAAAGACCGGATTAGTTAGGTGTTATCCGCATACAGTTGCAATCTGAAATATTCAACCCCCTCACCTCAATAGACATTATAGGGATGTGGATGACAGATAATCACAATAAATGACAAAAAAAAACTCATCAAACAACAAAGGATATTTATTAATGCGTATTTTAGTTATTTTGACAACAGAAGTTGAGTTAACTTTGAAGTTCAAATGAAAAATTTAACTCTTTCAACACATGTGCATGTGCAGTATTATTCCACCCCCCAGCTTCAGTACTTTGTGGCGCATCCTCTAGCTTTTATAACTTCTAAAAAATGTTTTCGGTAAGTGCGGACAACCTTCTTACACCTCTCGATTGGAATCTTTGCCCATTTTTCAAGTGCAAAAGCCTCTAGATCAGTGATGTTTGATGGCTTCCATGCTGCACCTGCCTTCTTTAAATCCCACCAAAGATTTTCAATCAAATTTGAATCTGGTGACTGTGAATGCCACTCCAGGACGTTCCAGGATCTTTTTCTCAACCAAGCTTTGGTGGACTTGGAGGTTTTGCTTTGGATCATTGTCTTGCTGGAAAGTCCAATGATCACCAAGGTTTAATTTGTCAACAGAAGGCATCACATTCCTCCTTAAAATTGCCTGGTATTTCTGTGAATCCATGATGCCATGTACACAATAAAGATTGCTAGTTCCTGCCGCAGAAAACAGCCCAACATTATCTTTGACCAACTGCCATGCTGGACTGTGGGGATGGTATTCTTCTGGTCCTAAGCCTGGCCTTTCACACGCCAGTTCCAGTTTGGTTTCATCAGTCCATAGAACTGTCACCCAAACTCAGTAGTCTTATCCAAATTCCTCGTGGCATATTCTAGTCGACTTTTGATGTTCCTTGTGGTCAAGAGCTGAGTGTGTCTTGAAGCCGGCCATGAAGTCCTTTTTTATTCAGTGCACTACTTATAGTTGCCACTGACGCACTTGTACCAGCCTTCATCAGGTCATCCTGTAGGTGTCTTGCAGTAACACAGGGGTTTATCTGAGTGGTTCTGACTAAGTTGCTGAGGGTCCTTGATGAAATGTTGGGCTTTCTTCCACGGCCAGGCAGGTTTGAAGCTGCTCCATCAGTTTTAAACTTCCTTATAATGTTCCCAATTGTGTCTCTTGGAATATAAGAGAAATCTACTTCTACCCAAGGCCTTTCAGGTGTGATGAAATAATCTCATCTCTCAGCTTTTGTGGAAGCTCCTTTGTCTTTCCCATGATTGCAACTCACCTTGAATACCTTCATGGGTGGGGTTTATATGTACATCACAGCTGAAGCAAATTAAGGATCAGTATAGAGTTCCCAAAGGCTTAATAATGTTTCAACTCAACTTTAAGACAAAAAAACTGTCAGACAGCTTTAAAAACAACAATATTATATAGGGGTTGAATAATTGTGACATGGCTATCTTAACAAAATATACTGCTACACACAAATACTACATCAAGCATTTTCCGTGTTGATTTTCTGTATCACTCAACTCATAAAGAAGTCATCCGAAGCAGAATCTTGCTCAAAGAGAATCTTGCTCAAAGAGCAAGATTCTGTAAATTTTAATTGATAAATCCTTAAAATCTTTGGGGGGTTGAATATTTCTGATTGCAACTGTAGCTATGGTAGTGAAAGCCATGTGAGTGAATGACAGAGCCGAGAGAGTTGGTGCACAGAGAGAAGAGGAGGGGACCCAGGACGGAACCTTGAGGGATCCCAGTAGTGAGAGGACAAAGTTCAGACACAGATCCTCTCCAAGTTACCCAATAAGTGCAGTCATTGAGGTAGGAAGAGAGCAGGGAGAGAGCAGAGCCTGAGACACCCAGGTCCCGAAGGGAGGAAATCCTCTGTCCTTAACCCTCAGCAAGAGTAAGGAAAAAATACTTAAAAACCCTGTTAACAGGGTAAAAATACATAGAAACCTCAGAGAGTCACACATGTGAGGGATCCCTCTCCCAGGACAGACAGACGTGTAATAGATGTCAAGTGCAGGAAAACTTCAAGATTAAAGTTTTTTAGCAGCATTGATGAGGGTAAACATCTTGAAGGATAACTTTAATACTATATGTCAAGTAGTCAAGCTGCAATCATAGTCCATGGTCAGCAGCCAGCTAGATAATGATCCATCATCCTGGTCGGATACACTATAGTCCACAGTCATTGTCCACTGCCGCTTATTAAGATCCATCATCAGGCGCCGCCTCGGCCGTGGTCCACCACCATTATCTCACTCCAACGCGACAAAGGATCCGTCATTCCCACTACGATGAGCCAGTGTAACGGTGTAAATATGTTGTATGTTAAATCCTGTTCAACGTTGGACTGCAGTCACAGTTTTTGATGTATTTCTTTTATTTTGCCGTGTCTTTTGTTTTGAAAACCCATCGCGGGAGTTTCTGGGGGATGAAGTCTGGCACTTTGTTTTTACCTCAGAAGCAGGTGCTCGCGCTGTGGGTAGGTTGTCCCTCGGTCCTGTTAGTGTTTTAGTTAGTTGCTAATGATTAATTTAGTGTGTGAAACGTGTAGTAATATGCAACTTTTCTTTTGTAGATGACTGTGGCTGTTTGTCCATTATATGTTACAGGTATGTTGTTTAGTAGAACTAATTGTCTAAAACTATACGATCACGTGATACTCAGAAGCAGGTGCTCGCGCTGTGGATGACTGTGGCTGTTTGTCCATTATATGTTACAGAGAATAAAGTTAAACTGTTTCCACTAAGCCTGACTCAAGTGAAGTGAATGAAGAAAGCAGCAGAGCAAAACAGAGACCGTCACATCAGCACGGTATAGAATCCGCCATACTGGATCCACCATTGCGACCTCTGATGCACGATCCACAAATCGTAATCCATGGTGCGGCCACAGCGGGCCCGGATCTGCCGGCGATAAAGCAAAGGGACTCGGGGAAGATGTCAAGTCAGTAAACTGTTCTGATGAGATATGACTTACTTCAATGTGATAGGGATGGAGAACAGGAAGGAGAAGCTCCGTGTGTCATGTGTCATAAATTTGCGTCTTAGCATCATCAGGGGCTTTTGCCTTGTAATCAATGATACAGGCTGAACTTGGGGGTACACTGAGGCTCAAGGTAAATCTGACTGGCTACTGGTTTGTATGGTAGTACGATGAAAACCATGTGGCCCACTGATCTACTGATAGATCAGCCATCAATACCTCTATGCCTTTTTAAACTAAACGCTTCCTATTTTAGAACATAGGACAAGTAACGTTCTGCCGCACTATTTAGCTCTAACTATAAGCTTTATCCAAAAGGAAGGTTTTGAGCATACTCTTAGACGAACAGATAGTGTCTGCCTCCCGAACTGAAAGTGGTATATTATTCCACAGGAGGGGAGGTTTGATGGCTAAAAGCTCTGGCTCCTACTCTACTTTTAGAGACTTTAGGGACGACAAGTAAGCCTGAATTCTGGGAGCGGAGTGCTCTAGTGGGTTGATAGGGAACTAACAGCTCTTTAAGATATAAAGGTGCCATATTATTCAGGGCATTGAAGGTTAGGAGGAGAATTTTAAATTCTATTCTAGATTTAACCGGAAGCCAGTGTAGCGATGCTAATACTGGAGAAATGTGCTCTCTTCTCTTGGTTCTCGTCAGGACATGTGCTGCGGCATTTTGGACAAGCTGTAGAGTCTTTAACGACTTACTGCTGGAGCCTGATAGTAATGAATTACAATAGTCCAGTCTTGATGTAACAAAGGCGTGGACTAGTTTTTCTGCATTTTTTTGTGATAGTACATGTCAAATTTTTGAGATATTACGCAAGTGGAGAAAGGCTATCCTAGAAATTTGTTTTAGGTGTGAGTGAAAGGACAAATCAGGATCAGAGATCACTCCCAAGTTCCTGACTGTTTCATTGGAAGCAAGGGCAATGTCGTCTAGCGCAGCTATATCTTGAGATAATGTATCTCTAAGTTGTTTAGGGCCAAGTACTATAACCTCTGTTTTATCTGAGTTTGCACGAATTGGGAGCGATCAGAAAAATAAGATTTAAACCAATTAAGGGCGGTTCCATTAATGTTAATTAACTGTTTAAGTCTTTGTAATAAAATTTGATGGTCACATGCAACGTACACATGTAGCGTATTGACATTAACTTATTAACTTATTTAAATTAAAATCAAGTGACAACCAAACACACAACTCTGTAGCAATGTAGTTAACTTACTTCAATCTGTTCATTAGACATGTTAAATAAACGGTAACTTACAACAATTATATATCAATAAAACGACGTAAGCAAATGATTATGATAATAGATAAAGCATTAGGTTTTTTTGTTGTATAGTTTCAAGGTTACTTTCCTCTAGTGAGTTTGTTATAAATATCGCCACCATCCGGAAGCAGCTACACCGCAGCGCTAGCTGGTTTGCAGAAGTAGCCTAGCTCCTTAGCCTGAGCTAACCAGGTAACGTTGAGCTCTGCGGGCGTGGCTCAGCTGTCAGTCTTCACTCGCGCTCCTCCTCTTTGCCCATTTATTGGTTAGCCAGGAACTAGGAGGAGTCAGTACCGGCAAGATGGCGCTGGGTGAACTCCTACTGCGAGCCTCATTTTCACTCTTCAGAAACCAACGAGTGACGTCACGGACACTATGTCCATCTATATATAAAGTCTATGCCAAAGCACACAAACACTGCATGCTGAGCATAGCAGCAAAGAAAATCTTTTTTGTAGGATATTTGCATGCTCCTTCACTTGTGAAAGCTAGTCTAAACAAGAAAACCTGCTGCAAAAATATGTAACAGTGCACTATATGATGTCACAGTAAGCAATTTAAATCCATCTGCCTCTGGTCATCTACATCATGGGCAATCCTTTCCCTTGCTGAACAACGGGAGAGTCCCTTTTCATCCTGAATCAGAATTTGATTCTCCAGGGTTTACTAAGGGAATTTATTTGAGAAAATGCTGGTTATTGATAAGCCTTTCAATTATTCTTTGACTGCAGTGAAAGCTCACGCCCCAAATGAAAACATAAACAGAAGGCTCTGCCTGCTCATAACCTCTCTTTTCATATCTGAGCAAATCAACCCGTAGACCTTCAGAACTATTAGAAAACATTCACTTTTTGTACGGTCCTAAAGTAACATGATTGGATATGTATGTGTTCAATTTTGAGTGGTTGTGTGTTAACGATGACAGCCGGGTGTTAATTGTGTTTAACCTTTTGGGCCTGTGTGTCAGACTGGGTCAAAGTGCACCACACTGCTGTGTTTAGTGAATGAGTGTGTGTTAAGAGCTTTGCCAATTATGTGTTTGATTTAACAAAGTAGTTTTTCCAGTTGCCAGTTTTGTTTAGGTTGTGTTTAAGCGATTCAGAAAACTCTAGGATGGAGGTAAATGTCTGATATAATAGAGAACTGTAAAGCCTGTGGTCAAGACTGTGAGGAGATGGACCAACGAGGCAAAGCTGGAATTACAGGCCTGCTTTGACTGCACCAATTGGAGTGCTTTTTAGGCTGCTGCAACCAACCTGGATGGGGTCACTGGCACTTTGACATCGTATATCAGTTTTTGTGAGGACATGTGTGTGCCGACTTAAACTTTCTGCATATACAACAATAAACCCTTGTTCACTCTAAAACTCAGGCAGCTTCGTCAGGCCCAGGAGGACGCCTACAGAAGTGGGGACATGATTCTTTACAACTGGCTCTGGTGTGGTCAGAACCTGGAGATGAACAAGCTCAAAACTGTGGAGACGACGTTGGACATCAGGAGGAGCCCCCCCACCATACTTAAAAGCAATGTCTATTGTGGAGACCTTCAGATTCCTGGGATCCACAATCTCCCAGGATCTGAAGTGAGCCTCCAACATCGACACCATCACCAAAAAGGCCCAGCAGAGGATATACCTTCTGCGCCAGCTCAGTAAGTTCAACCTGCCTCAGGAGCTGCTTATCCAGTTCTACACTAGTTATCCAGTCTGTTCTCTGCACATCTATCACTGTCTGGTTTGGATCAGCCACCAAACAGGATAGGGCACAGACTACCACGGACAGCCAGGTCTGCGGAAAAAATCATTGGTGCAAGCCTGCCCTCCATCCAGGACTTGTAAATCTCCAGTCAGGCTGTGGACAGGAGACATCACTGCTGACCCATCACAACCTAGACACAACCAGATCAAACTCTTCCCCTTTGGTAGGCACTAAAGAGCACTGAAGGCCAAAACTACCAGACACCAGAAGAGCTTCTTTCCTCTTAATTAGTCATACAGTATCAGGAACAATCTGTGTGCAATAATCCGGTACCTTTATATTCTTGTCACAGTATCCTGTGACAATCTTTCCAATATTTATTCTGGCATCTCTGCACTCAGCACTAATGCACTATTTCTCCATTTCATTGTCATTGTGTTTTATGTTCATATATACAGTACATACTTTGCACTGGATCAGAGCATCAGTGAGCTCCTGGAGTTTGTGGCTGTACTTGGCGGCGTCAGATACTCGATACATAACGTCCATGGGTGCTCAGTTGTATTTAGGTCAGGGAAACGTTTGGACCAGTCAATGGCATCAATGCTTTCGTAATCCAGGAACTGCCTACACTGTGGCCACGAGCCTGGGCATTGTCCTGCACCAGGAGGAACCCATGGCCCACTGCACCAGTATAAGGTCTGACAATCCCTATCATGATTTAATCCTGGTACCTAACAGAAGTGAGGATACGATATGAAGGTCTGTTCAACCCAATGTTACAGGCAGCATAATGTTCACCACGCCATCTCCACTCTTTCAGGCCTGTCACATGTGCTCAGTGTGAACCTGCTCTCATCTCTGAAAAGAACAGCGCCAGTGGTGGACATGCATATTCTGGTGTGCTTTGGCAAATGGACCTGCTCTGTGCTGGACTGTGAGCACAGGTCCCACTAGAGGATATTGGGCCCTCATGGAGTCCATTTCTGACTGTTTGGTCAGAAAAATGCACAACAGTAGCCTGCAGGAGAGAACGTTTGTCTGTGGCCACCACATGAAAAGCCATTCCCTTGTTGGGAGTCGTCATACTTTTGCCTCTCTATTGCACCCGTTGTCACTTTCATTTGCACCAGCATCCGAGCAAGTGAAATGGATTCAGTAAGTTGTGCTTCCTAAATTGACCGATTGATATCCCTGAAGTTTAACTGACTTGTTATATACTGTGACGATTAAGTGTTTCCTTCATTTGTTTGAGCAGTGCAATTATTTGTTGCCACACAATTCAGATCAATGTCATTAAAGCTATATCAAAAACCATTTGTGAGTAGTGGTCTTTTATTCATAATGAATGGTAACGAAAGGAAAGCAATGGTTGCCTTAAATGTAATAGCGGAAAGTGTTGTAGTGGTGTAGTGAAAAGCAATACAAATGTATGTGTAATGTAGCAACTCAGGCTGGCAATCACAACTTTATTAAAATTACCCTGCAAAACTAACATACATACATGAGACAGGATATTCCAGTAAGAACAAACAAAAAAGAAGTCACATTTCCTTCAACTACATTGAGCAGAAACTGGTAACTGTGTCCAATTTATCATACAATGTAACACGTTTATGAATAAGGAAACCAAAAACAATCTACCCATCTCAAAATGAATAGATAATTTCAAAGTTTACTATGGGAGAAAAAAATTATGTTGAATTATTTGTTTTAATCACTGATAACATTTAGTGGCCGATTAGTTGGGAGCTGCAACTTTTGGTGAAATCAAATCAGGTATATGAATGAACGGTGTACAACAATATCGAATGGAATATTTCAACAGATTCTTGACAGCTAGCTAAATGTGTTATACTGAGGAAGCCCTGACCCCTTTTAGGCTTTTTGATCCTTGGCAGAAATCGAGGGGCCAATTTAAAGGATAGTAGGAAACTGATTTATGAGTGGTTGTCTACTGGGGGAGGGGCCAGTTCAGTATTCATCACCTGGTACCTCCATCTTGTAGCCATTCTCACTGGAGCCATAGCCATCAGCAGATGGCACTGACTGCTGGTCAATCAGCCCATCCTGACTGTAGTCCTCCATGTGAGATGGTGCTCCTCCCTCATCCTCAATGCCCACGTCATCCTGCGGGCCCATGCCATCGCGCAGAGATCCATGCCGTTCTTCCCTGCGATCCCCTTTATCTCTCTCACCCCGCTCCCTTTTGTGCTCCCTGTCTCTGTCCCGATCTCCCCTGCGCCTCTCTTTGTCCCTGTGGCTACGCCTTCGGTCTCTGTCCCTTTCTCGGTCTCTACGCTCTTCCATGCCCTCACCCACTTCTCCTTCATGTTCCTCCAGCACCCGCTCCTCTCCATCAGGGGCAACGTCTCCCTGGCTGACCTCCTCCCCATCCAGCCCCTTGCCTCTTTCCCTGTCCCTCTTACGATCCCGGCTCCTGCTCCTTCTCTTCCGTTCTCGACTCCTCTCTCTGCTTCGGCTGTCTCCTACCATTGTCCCCCCACGCTCCCTCTCTCGCTCTCGACGCCGATTACCACTGCTAGCATCCTCTACTCCCACAGTCGGTCTTTCTCTCTCTCTTTCACGCTCTCGAGAGCGTGTGCGACGACGGCGTTCCCGTGATCTAGATCTCCGACGGTCTCTATCCTTTTCCCTGTCATGATCCCGGCTTCGTTCCCGCCGATCTCCACGGTCCCGATCACTGAAAAGTCCGGACAAAGTAAACTGTTATACACAGCAGAAAACAATTGTATACAATACAGGTTCTCTTAAAGCACTTACCCCCCAAGGGTGCGATCGTCATAACGTGATGCATCATCTCGGCCAGAGTGCTTTATGTTGACATCAGCTCCACCTCTCCTAGTGCCACCCAAACCACCACCTGATTAAGAAAACAAGCAAAACATGATTATATACTCTCGAGATTTCTCAACACTAAGCTTAAGTGTAGCATTTGCATAATGCTAACTCAGTGGGTGATGGACGAACAAGGAGAGGAGGAGGATTTTGGCAAGCAAGAGCCAGTATTACTGCGACAAAGACTGACTTGCCCAAAGATGCAACACTGTTACAAGGTCACCTAGACCTTTATTTCTCATCATAGGAGGCAGATAGAAACACACAAAAAAACTAAATTAAAGAGCCTGCATCTATGTTTATCAATTAAAAAAAATACAAACAAGAAATTGAACAAATATAAAAATCAAAACCCGTTTGCAGGGAAAAGGTAGTAATTTACAGTAAAGCCAAAGAATTGGGCTCTCAAATTGACAAAATGCACAAAACATGAAGGGGTGCTAATGCTTTCTGAAGTAACTATATTTAACAAAAACCTATCACTAGATAGGACAAAGATGCAATATCAAAATGGGGGCTGACCTAGTCTGCGAGGTTGCCATCCTTTGACAGTGCGTCCTCGTTCCACGTCCACTAGCACCCTTCTACCATCAATCTTCTTCCCATCTGCATGTTTGTAGGAGGCTGGAGGAGAGGAATAGGAGAAGGAATAGAGATGTGAGATCAGAGTATGACTTCATCAATATGGCCAAGGAAACCAACAGTGCATTTTTATACTGACCAGGAGCAGGCGAGGCCGAGATGGCTGCTCTCTGGGTGAAAGTTGAAGGATAGTGGGACTATACTTCCTTACACCCAAATAACTGTTACATCCAATATAAATCTTGACTGTTCATTCTTTAAATAACAGTGGCAATGTGTTATAAATCCAGATTATTTTAAAGATTAACCAGTGACAATTTATATTTTGATGGATGCTCAATCTAAAGTTCAACGGTGATTAGGACAGCCAACCACCCTTCTGGAACAGTTGACAATCTACTTTCCACTTCTTTACCGGGAAAATGTATTTTCTATGAAAATGTTTGCGTTTGTTGAATAAATGACTGTGCCAACAAAGGTTTGTCAGTGGTCAGACATAAAATGCATTTTTTACTATAAGCAGTATAGATTTTTCACCCAAAATCTATGGTATGACAGTAATCTCTTCTGAAACCTTTGAGAAGAAAATAAGTGTTTATTTTTTTTTAATTGTTTTTTTATGGGGGGGGAGCAACATCACCCCAGAGCATGTTGACCAGCTCTTGTTTTTGCACAAGAATCTAAACATACCAAAGCACTAGCTTTGCATAGCCTACATGCAAACAACAGTGAAGCATAGCCTACTTTTGTTTAATACAAAGTTTATTTTTAGTTATCTTTTATCATTCTATTTAATTTACCTTTTATTTATTGTTTAAAAGTAGCCTAAGTGGCATACGTTTCTTAATCTGTCAGATTGTGTGCAGTTGACAGGGGCTATACAATAATAGAGCACATTTTTATTTATTTTCTCTATTGGCCGCCCGGCAGTCATTAGGTTAATGTTAATATTTTAAATAAATCTTGTAAAAAGCTCCAAATGAATTTGACTGTTGTATTTTAAGGTATGATTAAAAAAATTTCCATGGTTCAGTATTTTTTTTTTAAATAACCGAAAGAAATGGTGATACCGAATCGCAATACTTACAGAATCGCAAGACCTACAGAATCGAAATACATATCGTATCGCCACCCAAGTATAGTGATTGTATCGTAAGGTCCCTGCCGATTCCCGTCCCTACCAATAACCGATTAAAATATACCATTTCAAATGGATGATGAATGAAGATAGCATATTAGCTCTTTCAGCAAAAATCTGCAGCATCCACATGGCAGGATGGAATGCTTCCACAGGTCCTTCATTCCTATTGCCGTCAGTCTTCAATACCACTCAAACTGTTAAATAAATGCGGTCCCCTTTTGTTTATTTATATCACTAACCCTAACTACTCAACACTAATTAGACAAATTTTATTTTGCACATTAGTTGTTCCTCTCGCACGTGAGCTGTATAACATATCAATTGTATCAATTATTATTAATTAAACCTGTTTGTGTTAACCGGTGTAACAGGCCAAATTAACCCCGCCCAGATTAAACCGGGGTATATGGCCCAAGCCAGAGTATACCCCGGGGATAAAGTGTCCTAGGCCAAACTATACCTGGGGGTGTAAAATAGCCTAGGCCATACTAAACCCCTCCAGGCCAGAGTATACCCTAGGGGATAAATTGTCATCCACACAAAAGTGACTCCATTGGCTCGGTTGACCTATCCTACAAGCTTCAATCCACGGTCATCAACAGAACATGCACTTTATCTTGAAAACAAGCATGATCATTTTATGTTGTTATCAGTGTTTAACTTTACACATTTATATTTTGGTGAGGACTTGCTATTCTTAGAAGTTGAAGTTCCAGGACATAATAATCTTTGATCTTTTTGGAAGTCTAATATTTTTGTAATAAAAGTCTATGTTTTAGAGTTTTAAGATTTAATTCAGATAGCTTTCTCACTTAACGTACCTGACAAAGCTGAACCCCCAATAAAATGTTGACAAATTAAGTAATTCTTGCATACATCACTCAACACTACCGATATCATGGGGTTGTAATCTGGACTGAGAGGTATGAATTGGCCTAGGCCATGCTATACCCGGGGTATAATCCAGCCTGCAATCCAAACAATGTCTGGGCCTGATCCTGATGATCCTGACTCAAACCTTGATCAGAGAATCAGCAAGCTACTGGACAGCCTGTGGCGCTATTTGGCAGGAACGGATACGCTGATACATGACATTCTCAATCGTATTCTGGTCTGGGGAAGGTTAGACCCTGCCAATGGCATCAATGCCTTCCTCATCCAAGAATCGCCTACATACTCTGGCCACATGAGGCTGGGCATTGTCCTGTACCAGGTTCCAGGTCATTGATGCCATCGACTGGCCCTCACGTTCAATTGAGCACTTATGGGCCACAGACTGTCAAGGAGTTCACTAATGCCCTGATCCAGGTCTGGGAGGAGATGCCCCAGGACACCATCCGCCACCTAATCTAGAGTATGCCCAGGCATTATCAATAGTGCATACACACTACTGAGTCACATTATGAGTTGCTGTTATTAAGTTCACACAGATTGGAGCAGTATGTGTGCCTTTTTTTCCCGGTGGGGTTCTGAATCCAGCCTTCAATTGGTTAATAATTTTGGCTTCCATTGGCCATAAAGTAATTATGTTCTCATGAAATCATACAATGTGTATCAGTAAAGATTTTAAACATAATACGTGCATCAAGATCTGATGTGATTTAAGTATTCCCTTAATTTATTTGAGCAGTACAGTAGGTCCATATTCTGTATTTTTATTAAATATTTATTATTCTGCCTTTTTTTATTACCTTGTCTACCTCATTTAGATGATCTTCTACTATAACAATAATTTCCCTGACTGAAATCAATACAGTTTTTATGTCATCTAATCTCAACTAGGGCTGCAACAACTATTTGATTATATCGATATAAATGGATTATTAAATAGTTGGCAACCAATTTCATCATTGATTATTTGGATTTGCAGTTTGTTATGACGCACAGCAGGCACTGTTGCAACGACTCAATTGGTGGGGGAGTAAGTCAGCCACCATCATGTCTTGCGTAGTTCAAATGACAGCTCTCTCTTCTCTGGAGAAACAGTTTGAAAAATGGCAGATGCAAACACTGCAAACTATACAGAGGAGAAAGGGCCAGAGGCATTGTTGTTATAAGGATCAATACTTTTGTTAAATAAAAGCACAGCAAGTGTTAGGTATTTTTGGAGGGAGCAGACGACTTCATTTGACTACCCGACCCAGGCCTGATGGGACCAGACACAGATTAATAAATAGCATGTGCGATTACGTCCAATTACTGAGTAAACAAGAAATCTGTTTTAATTGTTTAGACCAACATTTCTTTTGATAGTGACAAAACATGTGTAACCAGGTTTAACATGCATCTTAAATAGCTTATTTTAACAAGTCACTTTTGTTGTGACCTATTCAGATTTTTTTTAGTAACAACTATAGCATTATTTTAACTAGGGAAAGCAATATCTGTAACTGTTTTGAGTAGTAAAAGCTAAAATCTTTAACATCTTAACTTACATTCTGACTAGTAAGATTCAAACTTATTCTACTCAATGTTTTAGGTTGTCATGAGACTACATTTCTGTTGAAATACAATGTACAGTGTACATATCAATAATACAATTTTTACCAATATCTGTTATGCAGACTAAAAAGGGCATTGTCTAAACTTTTATGTAAAGTTCCTTCTTTGCTATTATCAGATGAATACTCAATTAAAGCAATCAAGACATAAATCGATGATCAAAATTGTTGATTGTTGCAGCCCCAGCGTAAACGATACAACATGGAGTCACACACACCATCAGCAATGCAATGAAGAAAATAGAAACAGACCTGTAGCTCCAAAGTTTTTCCAATTACCTTGACTGTGGCGAGCCACCATAGTTTCCAAAAGATCGAATTTTTCTTTACACATCTCATAAAAACTTAATGTCTGTAAACATTGAGTTTTGTACAATTGCTTCTTAGAGAGTTGTGCATAATTTGCTTTGACACTTTGACCCATTCGTTACAGTTGCACTGGCTGTTGACACACACACACACGCATAGAAAGATATATATATATATATATATATATATATATATACATACACACATATATATATATATATATATACATACACACATATATATCTATACACACATACATATCTATACACATATATATACCTATATACACACACACACATGTATGCATAAATGTATATACACACTCAAATTCATAGTTTGTTAATGGCTTAACTGTTAATTAGAAACATCAATGGAGGATAAAAGGATGGAATCTAACAGTGAAGAACATTTATCAACAATGAATTTGGCATACTTGCAAATTTGTGTACATTTTGCCCCACACCCATTATACCACACAACCGCCTTTCAATCCATCTTGCATGATCGAAGGATGTGGCGAAATCCAGCCTGGTCATGGTGGCTGCTAGACTGGTCTGATGTGGTGATGATCACTGAGGGGATAACTTGTCTGTCCAAGAAGAGGTCCTTACCATAACCCATCAATAACTACCTATACTGTTAATGGTCTTACCATAATCCCTCAATGACGGGCAGCATGACAGTTCCTGCCCGTTGTGGGGCTTGAGCAAAATCCTTCAGCACCAAAATACACATACTGTCACAACACCTCTTTTAGGGGCCTTACCAGAACCCCAAGTCTTCCTGTGTTCTCTAAGGATTTCAACTCCCTATCCAATGTTAGGGCCTTACCAAACCCCCAACAATCCTACCAAGATGACCAACTTAAACAAACATAAAAGTAGGGGGAGGTGTTACTCAACCAGCTAATGAGAAAGTAGGAAAATAATTTGTTTTTATCTGAACTCAATTTAGACATGTTCCTACAATGAAATGTTTTGAATATGAATTAGGCTGTCTAACTAATTTAGTTTGGCCAATGTCCAAATATATTTGAAGACATGTCTTCAGTTGATAGGAAAGCTAAATCAACTATCTGCCTTAAGTTATGTAATGAATACATGTATTAATGGCCCACGAGGTAGGATATCCAAGAGAATCCCCCCTACTCTGCCTTTTCTATTAAAGCCAGCACAAACTTCATTAGTTTAGAAAGCATTTTCTCAATGCATTCATCATTTTTTGAACAGTTGGGTTTCTCTCCAATATTTTAAGGTATAATATATCACCTAGATTCAAAATACTTAAATACAGTTTGAACTCATCGTAAATGGAATTGCAGACATCATGCACTTGATTTATTAGTAGTCAGAATTAGATTGTAGACATCTTAATAGTCACAATGAAAGTACGACTTGTCTAAATTACGTTGTTGCTCCAGACAGCTGCCATCTCTTTGAGCTGGGGAAGAAACAGTCTTCAATAGTGTGGGAACACTAAACATTAAAGCCTTCAACAAATCCGTTGGCTGCAGAACTTGCAAAGCTGATTTCACATGGCACAGCATCACTGTGGTGTACACTTTAAATGGATAGTTCACTGAGAAATGAAAATTCACTATCTACTCACCACTATGCCGATGGAGGGGTGGGTGAAACGTTTGAGTCCACATTGAACTTTTGTAGTCTCAGTGGTAAACAGTGTTGCAGCCAAATACAATACAATTGAAGTTAGTGGTGACTACTTCTTCAGAATTTAAACAGAAAAAGAAAAAAAACATAACATGCCTCCATACTGCTTATGTGGTGTCATTTAAGTGTCCGGAAGCCCTAACAGTCAAATTAGTCAAAAAACGCGTAATTTACAGCATGTTTTAAGCCTTAATATCCTCTGATATCCTCCTCTGAGCCTTGTTCATGTTTGCACACACGCATATCGGAAAACCGCACTCACTGCACACAAGCTCTTGCCCAAGGGCACACATTGGGTGTGCATTAGCAATACTATATCCACTAGCATCGCCGCTTCCAGTAGTGGACTTGTAGGCTTAAAACGCAGTGTAAATGATGCTGTTTCTAGTCAATTTTGAATGTCATGGCTTGCCGACACCACAATTGTCTGTTTATGTTACGTCTGAAGGAGTCACCAGTAATTTCAATTGTATTAGATTTTTGCTGCACCACTGTTTAACCCTGAGACTGCAAGTGATTTGTAGACAGACCCCTCCATTGGCATAGTGGTGAGTAGATAGTGAATTACATTTTTTCAGGTGAACTATCCTTATATAAAATGTTTTTTAAATTTGCCAGTACATTGAGAGAAGGAAGGCGCCTACATTGTTTCTCTTTAGGTGATCGAAAGTGATGATGTGCTGCTGTGCCATGCACGATCAGCTTAACACCTTTAAGGTCTCTATTGTCAAGTGTTCCAACACTTGATGACTTGTCACCATTGCATCGTTAGTGACGTTTGCCCAAGTTATTGATTATGAAATAGGTAGACAACTATTTTTCATATGCGATTAAATCAACAATTTGATAAAAAGAGTAAATCGATAAGGAAATTAGTAGACAACTATTTTTATTGGTTTTAGTTATTGCAGCCCTATCTGGACCTACGGAAATGCATATTGTGGAGGTTGTTTTCCAATTTTACCAGCTGACAATAAGTGACAAATGCATGTTAACCATTTGAAGAAAAAAAAAAAAATTGCTGGAATGTCTGCAAAAATATGACTGTTGCAGAATTCTATATATAAATGCCTTTTCTTTAGACTTATATTTACGTGAAAATCCATAATTAGCTACATACCAAATAAGACTGAACACTGGATGAGAAGCTCCTAGAAATTCGGTCACTGCATTAATCAAACTCCACAAGAAAATGGTGGGAATAACAGCTGTGTTTCAACATTTCTCTTTCTTGCTCAATGACCATTATTGCCTCCATACAGCTAGTTAATAACTATTCTAAAAGCATTCGATAACCCGATGGTGGCTTTAACACAAAAGGCAGAATCATTTTGCAACAAAAAATTCACTAGTGGTCAATGGTCATAGCCTAACATCCAATTAGCATTCATAGCACTGAAAGCTCAATAGGGTTTGCAAAGATGCTTTACCCATTGAACATCGCTCATTCTTCCCTATAAAAGGAGATGGAGGGTGGAAAGAAATCTTACCCATCATACAAACCCATTATACCAACCATATACTGAGCTGTGGTAGTAGGGTGTAGATGTATCATAACCATCATCATCTGCCAGCCAGCTCTGGCCAATAGCCATCACAGACGGCGGCTGCAGTGGCAATGAGAACAACACACAGTTAATATACTGTTTAGCCCCACATCCCCCCGCAGTTAACCCCTGCTGTGACAGCATAGCTGTGATTCAGCAACTCTGGTCTTGAAGAGCAAATCGCACCAATATCCCAAAATGGTGTCACTGTCTTTGATGCACCATATACTTGTCTAATGAGACAGTATTGTGGTATTATTCACTGTGGTATCGCCAGCAGCTAAAAATATCTCACTAGTACGGTGAAGATGAACCATTCTCACCATGACCAGGGTTGAGGACCACCAATTAAGACAAACAAGCTCAAAACCAAGTTATAAAAATAATGGGTTTCCATAAAATCGTTGTCACATACGTCTGAAACCCCATTCAATACTCAGTGACCAGTCTGACCATTTGCTTACCGTTAAAGTCCAACCAGGAGAACTGCTCTTCCACAGAGCTACAACATCTAACTGTTAAGACAATGTGCCCCTTGACAGACAATGATGGTTCAGGGTCACCGAGGAAACACACTTCTACCACTTAGTTCTCTCACTTTTCCAATGATGCCCCGCTGAATCAAGAAATTACCTTCCTCTGCCAGACTATTAGTTGGCTGATGACAAGCATCAAATACAAACACACATCACACGACAAGGCGTTTTCAACATGCAGCCGTAGCTTATACATCTGTAACAAGTGCTCTGACTCCTTTGATGACAACTTATCAATTCTCTTATTAGCTATAATAGTCACCTTCCCCCAACCTGCCACCCCCATATCATTACAATAACATGGATGTACAACAACGGTTTGGGATAGAGGGTTCACCTGAAGAACCACCCTGCAGGTCACAGAGATCAGTCGTCAACATGTGATTAATGGTTTTGGCTCAGTGTTCCACGTTGGTACTCACAGTGCATGTCTCGTTCATGCTCATACTCAATGAATGCATAGCCGCGAGGTTTCCCTGTCCTCTTGTTGTAGACTATGTAAATCTGGAAGAAGCAGATGGAGACATCATTATACACAGACCTACCACACCCCAATAAATAAATATACTACAGACTTGCCACAATAAAAACCTTAAGATCAAAAATTCATATAAACAGTCATGGTGTATGAATCATACGTTTCGTCACAGAGATCTGCTTCGCATACACTGCTCCAAAAAATTAAGGGGACACTTATTGTCACAGTATAACACCAAGCCAATCAATTACAACAATTATTTTTGGACAATTTCGAAATCACGATTATTCAAACGATTATGTGCCCTTATTCTGAAGTCAATGCATTATTCTTTAAATGACTGGAGCTTGCGCAATAAAGCGAATCACTTCCGGTTCAGGTAAACACCGATGACGGCTGCGTGTCTTATTCCTCCGTGAAACCAGGATATCAGTAGCCTGGATGCCAGACGAACTTAGCCCCGCCCACAACATTTGGGGCCTCCTTGCTTTTCCACTCGCGCTGTTTTTTTCACCGCCGGTCACAACACACACACCTCGCCTCCTTCACTTTACATCTGCTTGAGAGTGAGTGCCAGTCAGCTGGGCCGCTGAATGCTTTGGGGAAGGACTGAATGGCGCATCCGAGTCTTATTCGGAAAAAAATGCCAAATAATCGTTTCAACTCGATTATAGTAGTTTGGAGATCGTTTGACCCCATAATCGAATTCACCATTAAATTTCGATTAATCGATCAGCCCTACATCTGGGGTAGCAAATTGTAAATCTAGGAAATTTCAGCTGCTCTGGTGCAAAGTCACAAGAGATGGACTGGAGAGGTAACAGCAGGGCAAACCCCAAAAGGGGATTGGTTTTGCAGGCAGTTGCCACAGATAATTTTTTCATTCCTTATCGTACCTGATTGATTTGAATCTAGATTATGATATTGGTATTGCCTTTCTTACGTCTGGTAGCAAGACATACTCAGCTTGCACAGATCATCCAGCTCCTGTGGACTGACATATCAATGCGTGCCACTGCATTTGCTTTGTTTCCCAGCACAGTCTCAAGAACAAGGAGCAGACACAGACCATTACACAAAAAGAGCTGGACAGGGCAGAAGAAAGGCAACAACCCAGCAGTGAAATTGTGCAAGTAGGAGGAACCGGAGAAGTGCTGCAACTTCTACTGGACGTCATCCAGGATCACCAGTTTGGCAGTATGTAAATTATGCTTAAGGGACGCATTTCCTTAGAGTGTAGCAAGCACCGACCTCACTGTGCTAGTCAACAGCGACCTGACTGCTGTTCGGTATTGGGATGAAATCCTCAGGCCTAATGTTAAATCTTGACAGTACCAGAGCTGGTACAGTGGGCCATGGGTCCCCTTCTGGTGCAGGACAACACCCTGCCTAATGTGGCAAAAGTATGTAGGCAGTTCCTGACCGTTACTTGCCCCCCAGGATTCATCTGATTCAGATGAACTTTTCGCCGACACGTCAGGAGCATGCACAGGTGTCATTTAGATTGTGTTGGCGTGATGAAAATTCAAAAGTTGGATAAGCCTTCGATTTTAATTTTTCACTTTGATTTAGGTGATTTTGAATCCAACCATGAAGGGTTTCATTCACATAATGTTTGTGTGTGATTAAAGTTTTCCCTTAATTTTTTGGATCAGTGCCTTTTTCTGTACAGGATTCCATCAGGTTTTCAGTTTTAGGCAAGTGTAATTTGTACACTTGCTTAAAAAATGAGAGAAACAGCAGCTAAACTTACCCGCTTGACGGGGCCATATACCTCAAACTCACGTCGAAGCTTGGACTCTGTGGTATCATAGTTCTACAAAAAAGACGAAATGACAGAGTAACATAATAAATTATCACATTTGCTTAATCCCAAAAATGTAGTTGTGATTTGAACATACTCACCACTCGTGCAACAAACAAAGTCTTGAAGGCATCCCCTTGAGCATTAGGGTCATTATGTGGGTCCCCTGATATAATGCAAATAACACAGCAGGATTAGTCTAAATCACTCAGAGAGTTTAAGCATAACACCAGTCACCAATGGAAAAAAGTTAATTTTAGGTAAATTATCAAACAATAGCTATTGTAAGAGCCACCATGTGTAAATAAATATGAATGTTGGTTTGATATTATCCAGCTTTGTAGTTTTATTTTATACAGATAAATTATATTTTATATGTTGTCTGCTGTATTTAATTATATTCAGTTTGGGGCGGTGTTTGCGGCTTGTTGGTTGCGACAGTTGAGGATGCCGTAATGAAGTTCATTGCACATGCAGGTTGTTGTTATTGACCACATGAACATCATGGTGAGTGTGAAGTCTGTGGAGTGGATCGCAATGAGTTTTTGACATCGTGAAAAGACAGCATCGCCAATTCGGTAAAAGATCGATATAAGGTGCGTCTGTAAATTGTGGAAAATAAACCCTTATCAACCCTTATCAAGATTTACCTGCCTCCTGGAAGTGTGTGACATTGGTTTCAATTACCCATTTGGCCAATCCCCTAAACATTGGTAAATTGTTTTTCACATTTAAGTTAGAAGGCTTAAAAAGTGAATCTTCATGGGAAAGTAGAACCAGAGTTTTACTCAAGCATCTGTAGAGTCTGTCTCAAAACTGAGGTCATAGAGAAAGCAGGAACTTGCTCTGGGTGCATGGAGAAAATAGAGAAAAAAAAACTAACACAAAGAAAAAGGGATGTACTGTAAATTACAGTGACAACTTACAAAGCTTGAGTTCTGTCTCCACCACTGCTTGCCTTCTCTCAATTTTCTCTCGTCTCTGGAAAAACAAAAGATTTGCATGAATTAAAGCTTAAACAATTTCATTATTCATTATGGGACCTTTCTAAGGTCCCAATTTCACTGTATCCTCTACTGTAACGGATGACCTCTAAAATGTTGTCCCTGGTTAATTTTATGTAAAAATGTAAGTTGGCCACTAATTACTAGGGATTTGAATTGGCAAAAATGTGAGGATTCGATAGTATTGCGATATCTGGGCCACGATTCAATATGATTGCGATTCTTAAAATATCGCGATACAGCAAGTATTGTGATTCGATTCTGCGATATATTGCGATTAATGTCCCCCATATTATTCAAAGGCATTACAAACAACATTGTCTTCTACACATTAACAGAAGTGCAAAAACTAAGAGGGTAGTGCAAAAACTTTGTCCTTGAACATTCAGGACAAAGGACCTTTGTAATTATTTTCTGAATAGGAGACCTCTCAAATGAACGCTGAGCTCCCAGGACATAACTTAAAATTATTTAAATATAATACAGTAACATAAAGCAGACATACCAGAGTAGCATAAACCTGAGAATAATCATATAAATAAGAGTAACTTAGAGCTTCAATCAAATTCAGAAAAATAAACAAAAGTGTACTGCTAGAGTCCAGGGGTCTTATTTATAACCGTTGCGTAGGCACAAAACGAGGCCTGAAACGTGCGTACGCCACTTCTCACGCAAACGTTGGGATTTATAAAAAAGAACTCAGCGTATTTCTACGCAAACTCTGATCCATGCGTACGGACGTTTTGGAGACGGGAAAGTGGTGAAGCAGACGTAAGGTGGTGAACTGAAGCCAGGTTATTGATCCAATTCATAATTTACATTAAAACCAACATCTTAGTTTTGCTCGCGCAACATATCTGCTCCACACAAGCCTTTTAATCTAAAAACATATAAGAAAAGTCATAGTTTTAATATTATCTTCTAACATTGTGCCTGTATCAAATCACTGCAGTGAATGTGACTGTGCATCATCAGGCACACAGAGAACCCAGTGCAGAGATCACTTACAAGAAATGAAGAAACTTTCCAAATAATATCCCAGAGGAGGCAAGGATCAACCGATGTGAGGGAATAGGTCCGATGCCCTAAATAAAAAATACTGTTGACAGTGGTGCGGGAATCTGCTCGATGTGTGCATGCGAATGGAAGGACGAGGAGGGAGCGAGGGTTCAGCGATTTCTGATCTCATACATTTTGTTATCCACAGCAGTGGCAGAGTGTCAGTGTATTTTCTTTATCAGGGACATCACTGCTGTCCCATAAAATAGTTCTCCACCCCACTAACAAACACCTCAATGTCAGTGTCAGAAAGTTTCACTTCCCCTTCACATCGCTTGATGCCGTGACTCCGTAAGGAATCACGGTGGAAGCCCATTGGTCTGCAGCATAATTTAATATTCCATCCGTGCTCTGCATTGATCATTTATGGTTGAAAGTGGGCGTGTGGAGGCAGATCAACGTACTAACGTTTCCAGGTGGACTGTGATTTATAAAGCGAACATTGCGTTCAGGTGTGCGTGCGCAAGGTTTTAAAAATCTGAACTTTCTGTTGCGTACGCCATTTCCGGCTTTTGTCCGTACGTACGTACACTTTTAGTATGAATCC
Source organism: Pleuronectes platessa (assembly GCF_947347685.1). Taxonomy (NCBI): domain Eukaryota; kingdom Metazoa; phylum Chordata; class Actinopteri; order Pleuronectiformes; family Pleuronectidae; genus Pleuronectes; species Pleuronectes platessa. The sequence continues at coordinate 1,226,661 of NC_070641.1, forward strand.
TACGCACTCTTTTATAAATGAGAGACCAGTCCAGTTGGCTGCAAATTCATGAACCAAAATATTAAATTAATTTGGGAATATTGGCATTATGTTCAGAAAAAGAAGTTGGTCAACATGCTCAGTAGGGACGGGAATCATCAGGGACCTCCCGTTACGATATGTATTGCGATTCTGTTGGTATTGCGATTCTGTAAATATTGCGATTTCTTTTTTTCTTTTTTTTTTAACGTGGACCATGGAAAACAGTTGAATGATGCCTTCAAATACAACAGTCAAATTTACTTAGAGCTTTACAAGTTTTATTTCAAATATTAACATTAACTTAATGACTGCCGGGCAGCAAATAGAGAAAATAAATAAAAATGTGCCCTATTATTGTATAGTCCCTGTCAACTGCACACAAACTGACAGATTAAGAAATGTATGCCACTTAGGCTACTTTTAACAATAAATAAAAGGTAAATTAAATCGAAAGAATAAAAGTTTACTTAAAATATAAACTTTGAAAAAAATCAAAAAGTAGGCTATGCTCCACTGTTGTTTACATGTAGGCTATGCAAAGCTAGTGCTTGGATATGTTTAGATTGTTGTGCAAAAACAAGAGCTGGTCAACATGCTTTGGGGTGAGGTTGGTCCTCCCCCCCATATAAAACCAATAAATAAGTTTTTTTTTTTTTTAAATTTACAATTAAAAAAGACAGCGTGGCTATTTAAAATCTTCATTCATAACTGAATCGCTTTTTTCCCCCCCATCCCTACTAATTACCTGGACTTGGGTGTCACACCAATTTCATTATGAACAAATTTATCTTAACATCCTTTCTGACCTGGTGTTCTAAGCCATTGTTTCATATCAATCAAAAGCACATCTGAATTTGTTCATAATCTGTACTTTATGAATAATTTCCGGGGAACACCGACTAGGGCTGAACGATTTGGATGTGTATATTGCATGTAAAATATTTTTTCTCACATTATTATTTAACTGCTCATTACAGAAACTAGAACAACAAATCGGTGTGCATTTAGGTAATTTAATCAGCCATTGTAAGTATGAACACAAGGCATGAACTTTTTAAACACTGTGCAAAATTTACCATCTTAAGAAAAGAAAAAAATTTAAATTATAGGTGTCTTACTGCTCCCGAGTCAGTAACATTTCCAGTGTTGGGAAGGATACTTTCAAAACGTATTCCGTTACAGAATACATCCCCAAAAATGTAATCTGTAAAATGTTCCGTTACATTAACTAATCTGAGTAACGTGTTCTGAATACTTGGATTACTTCCACATTGAATTGCATTTTATAAGTGTAGGAATGCGGCGTTGTTATAGTCACTGGAGCAGCAGCAGTTTAAGCTTTCTCTCCGCGGATGCATCGGGCCAGCTGGATGTCCTTGGGCATGATTGGTACCGTCTTGCGTGGATGGCGCACAGGTTGGTGTCCTCAAACAGGCCGACCAGGTAAGCCTCACTGGCCTCCTGCAGAGCGCTGGTCGGTCTTGAAATCCTGAGCGATTTCTCTCACCAGGCGCTGGAAGGGTCGCTTGCGGATCAGCAGCTCCGTAGATTCCCGTTCATGTCCGGGTGGTCGTGCAGCGGTATGGAGGCGCCGGGCCTCAGCAGGAACACCCCCATGCTGAACACATCCGTTTCGGAGATGTGCATGTAGGTGACCGGGGGCTCTGGAGCCCCGCCGCCCCGGAGTTCTGCTTGCTTTTCCGGGGAGCGATTTTCAGGTCCGCCGCCCGCACCGCAGTCACCAGCGAGATGAGCTCGCTCTGTGTGTCCGCCACGTCGGCCGAAGACTTGAGGTCCCTGTAGGTGATGCGGGCCTGCTTCGCTATCTTCTGGATCAGAGGAGTTTTGTTGTTCCGCGGCATTCTGGCTGCGGGTGAGGACAGCAGCCCAGTGCCCTACTATCTTTCGCACGTTGTAATCGCGCAAGTTGCGATTAGAAAATCTTGTTTTATCATATCGCGACTTTATCGCAAATGCAATTAATCGTTCAGCCCTAACCCTACGTTTTGCACGGTACAATAAATCTAGAAAGCCATCGCATTACCCAGCCATTAAAACCGGGTAATACCGGCCGTGGAACATCAATTCTGCAGAACATCTGCGCTGTGGGTTGTCAGTTGTTCACACCGGCTGTGGTTTAGCTTCAGTTTTTCAGAGGGCTGCTACTGCAAGCACTATGTTCTTACACAAAGTTTTAGCTTGAAAATGACCACAAACGTGTGTGTGAATGTGTGTTAGAGACAGAGAGAGAGAGACTACTGCCCATCACCTGTAGTAATTTTTATGGGGTTTAGGCGTTGGACTAGTGGCAGAAAAATTGGACTATGGGCAGAAAGTTACGCACATCGGACTGGAAGGTCTCTGGTTCCACTCCTCGCAGTGACAATACAACATACCTGGATGGACAACACCTGGATCTGTTCAAAAGTCCAAAGAGCACTCCCCACTGTCTAAGTGCCCCTTACTCCCCCAACATCAGCTCCCCAGGCGTCGTGCATGGCTGTGTGATGTTCACCAGATGGGTCAAAAGCAGAGGACAAGTTTCCCTCATCTGCATGTCGTGGGACTGTGCATGTGTTTGGGATCAATAAATGTATCTACCTGTATCTATCTGTAATTTATGTTAAGTTTTTCCTATGTATTCAAACAAATACCAGTACGAAGCAAACAATACTGCAAGTATTTCAAAATAAAACTTAAAAACAAAAGAATGATTCAATAAACATAAATGTATATATTTTAAAAAGGGTATTCTTCAGGAAGTTTTGCAAACAATAATGTTTGTGACTTATTGGATAGATAAACATAGAAACTGTGCTGAAAGATCATTTTCTGCCTGTTCCGCTGTGAACCACGTTCACAACACGCCAGGGGGTGTATTGATCAAAACTGTTTAGTAATTATTCAGCAACCCATCACTGCTTAAGCACCAGGACCGACGCTCATTAAACAGGTCATGTAGTTCTGTGTCACAGGCGGCTTCCTCCTTACTCCTCCTCAGACCTGCACTCACTTTACACTTTAAGAATAAACCCCAACACAGATAACAAGTTAGGACATGTACAGGACTTACGTTTACTTTGGGTTTGTTTAATTCGTTTTAGAGTTTGAGACGCACGTTTAAACCTACTACACAAGAGACTTAACATACAGACAGGACATCAGTTAAAGGGAATGAAACGATCCCGAGACATGATCCGACATCATCGATTAAAAAACTATATACATGCGATTATCAGTTTGTGTGTGAAGAGGGACAGAGACGAGCACACACATACACACAAACTCTTGCAGACAGATGTTTCCTTTTGCAGATTATGATGAAGTGCCGTGTTTTAACTTCATTGTTGCAGGAACATATATAAGAATTCAGCGGGTTTTTATAAAGATCGGTTCTAAGTTTGATGATTAGAAAACATCAGAGGAGCAGAGTCACTTGTTGACCAGCAGAGTAAGGCGCCTCAGTGCAGTAGCGGCGATTAAAGATAAGATAAAACTTTATTGAACCACACCGGGGAAATTCAGTTGTTGCAGCAGCAGGCAGGTCAGAATGAGGTGGAAAAGAGAATAAAGAAATATAAAAGGCAGTAGAATAAAATAAAATAAATCTGTGTTCATTATATACACCTTTTACTGTGGTGGTTTGTATGAAATGTTATCAATAAAGTGCAGTGGCTTCCCGTTTTTAGTTATTACTCGGTTATATTCGATATCAATCAATCAATCAAATTTTATTTGTATAGCCCATATTCACAAATTACAATTCATCTCATAGGGCTTTAACAGGGTGTGGCATCCTCTGTCCTTAACCCTCAGCAAGATCTAAGGAAAAACTACTAAAAACCCTTTTAACAGGGTAAAAATATGAGGAAACCTCAGAGAGAGCCACATGTGAGGGATCCCTCTCCCAGGACGGACAGAAGTGCAATAGATGCCACGTGCAGGAGAACATCATCAATAATCAAAGTCTCTAGCAGCATTTGATGAGGGTAGACATCCCGAAGGACAACCCCAACATGACATGCCAAGCAGTCCCGCTGCAAGCACAGTCCATGCTCAGCAACCATCTAGACCACGATCCACCATCCAGACCAGACGCCACTCCAGTCCTCAGTCACCATCCACCGCCGACCACCAGGACCCATCACAAGCCACCACCGCGGTCCTGGTCCACCGCCCGTGCCCAATGCCAACGCGACACAGGGTCCGCCACCAGCACCACGATCAGCCCACATGACTCAGATATGACTCTGGATTGTAGCTTTAACCCTGATGTCCCGACTGTGCAAGTCTATGTATGTCTCATGTTGTGTAGCGGGTTTAAACATGCAACTCAGAACCAACACAAAGTAAACCTCAGTCCTATATGTGTCCTTATAACTTGGGATCAGTGTTGGCGTTTATTGTTAAATGTAAAGTGATCACAGGTCAGAGGGGGAGTGAGGAGGTAGCAGGCTCCGACAAAGACAAGACAACTGGACTTTTAACGAGCGTTTGTCCTGAAGCAGCACTGGTTATAATGTCCTCTGTGTCTCCTCATTCTCGCTGTCAATGATCTGAATGCGTATCATTTTCATCTTCCTTCTGTGCACAACTTTCTAAATTCTTTTTTGAACAGAAGGTAACTGTAACCTTTATCTTTGACAACTGAACCACAGTAATCTCCTGCTGCATGGTTTCAACCGGAAAGCCAAATTCTGGAGAAGGTAAAGACCCAATGTTCAGATATTCTCCAGAGTTCATGTCTGAAAACGGCTAAATACAGCACAGGGTGCACAGTCCAAGAGGTAGCCAGTCAATGGCCCTACACAGACACATAAATGTCTATGTGTCTGATTTGGCTCAAGGAGTGAGAGCGATCGTCCTCTAACCTGAATTTGCTCCTTCTCATAGAGAAAAGTGCTATATACAGATGCATTGTACAAATATTTGTGTCAATGGAAAACTTTACCGTAAAGCTCTTTTGAGTAGTTATCAAGACTAGAAAAGCGCCATATAAATAGACCATTTATCACAAATCTCACCTTTCTCTCAAGCCGCTCGTCACGGGTCTCTGCCCTCGTTGGTGGAGGAGCATCTCTCGGGTCCTAATCACAAAGGGAAGATAAACAGTTGTTGCACAGAGGAAGGCTGGTACACAATCAGAATATTGCAGAGGATTAAATGTTCACCTCGAAGTGCCTGATGAATGGAGCAATGCCACTGTAAGGCTGGTTGTGATGTTTCTCGTGAGGCAACTTCTCCAGTTGAGGCAGAAATGGAATGGGATCCCGAGGTGCAAAGAGAGCCAGCAGGTTTGGCGGAAGAAACTGAGTCATCTTTCACCTGATTTAGCAGTAACGCGTGTCAATAGCATCAAATACGCTGCAGACTGCTACAAGTACAATTGAAGTCAAGCAAGCCGTTCGTCTCCTATTCAAACCTTGAATAAAAATCATTTCTACATCTTCCATGTGTAGTTTATGAACCTTTCATATATAAAATAGGTACATCTTATACTACTTGTACAAGTACTTTAAAAGTGTAGAGTTTGAGTAATACACTGCCAAAGTACCTACAAGAGAACACATTAAAGGGATAGATCAATGAATCGTTATCGAATTGTTAGGCTAGGGAAGATGCACACCATTATGGCCAATGATTTCCCAATTGGTTTTTGAAAGATGTGGTTTTTATCCCACATCAAGGTTTGAAGAATGCTTATAACACAGCTGATTACTCCAACTTTGAAGTACTTCATGGCACATAGTATTTGTACAGTCAGTGTAAAATCAGAGATTCGGTGTCAAAATTCAGTATAACGATTATTAGTCATCACTAATATTGTGGTATAGTTAAAATGGGCTGCAAATGTAAAAACATTGTTAATATACAAACTATAGTAATTTTAAAATGCCGTATATTAACATAATATTTATTTTATCAACAAAACTTGCGCAGACGACAAACCCCAAATGTCCGATTTGGGGCAAAAATACACCCAAAACATCAAGTGAGTAATCTCTGTTCAACTATGGACAGAGATTACTAGCAGTTATCATGCCGTTACAGCCCCAACCTGCTTGCCACTCTTTTAGCCATGTATTTACAACACAAAGAAAATACTCTGCTTGCATCTAGGAGACGTTTGAACTTTGATAGATGTTGGACAGTATCAAACAATTCATACGTTAAAGGTGTAATGCTCATTAACTAAGAATTAGTTTTTATCCCACATCAAAGTTAGAACAGGCTGAATTTAGATAAATAGACGGATCTTTGGCAGTAAATACTCCAAGACACATTAAAAGTACTTAATTTTATATATATATATATATATATATATATATATATATATATACACACAGACAATTAGTTTAAGATGTATGTGTGTAAACAACATAGTACTATCAGGGTAGATACTATCAGACAAAATTGTTTAGTTACAGGTGTGGGACGTCTAAGCTGACATTTCTATGAATGAAATGACTGCTCGAGTTTAGTGTGTTTGAGATAATGTTAACACGTTACCGTTCATGATAATATAATCTGACTTTCATAGTATGCACTCCACTCAACGTTATATTGTTAAAAAAAAAAAAAAAAAAAAAAAGTAATCGCTGCCTCATTATCGTGCTCATTACGACTCAATGATGATTCATTTAAATTGTTTTTAAGTTTGGGGATGGTACATTTATCAGATGCTCTCTTCAGGAGGTTGTATAGTGATACTGTAACTTCGAACCGTTAAAGAAAATTACCGTTCTCGTCAGCTGCTCTAAGACGCTTAATCGTGTACCATAATGGACTGAATACGGCGTGGGACGCACTCCAAATGTACATCAGTACGGCTGGTTTGACAACGTAGAAACCAACAACGGCTGGCTTGATCGCATTCGAGTACACGATGGGCCAAAACTAGCAACGGAAGGATATATTCATGTGCAAATGTTTGTCCACCCCAGCAGTGCTGCCACGTGGCCGCCGCAGAACACTTTAAACAACCAAACAGCACATTTATACACTTACATCACCACCCTTGCGATAAATAGTCTGTGTTATATAGACAATCAAACTCACTCTGGTGTCTTAAATGTGCACTCGGGAAGTGCTCTTCAACAGCCATTTGGCTAACTATGCTAACAATGAGCCTCGATTGTGACCCTTACCTTCTCTCTCCTCCGATGCTGGACAAATGTCAGACCATGAACCGCACTAACAAGCGCACCCTGTATGCCGGTCTCCTCGACCAACACGCGGTTAAGATATGGTTAATAACGAGTAGAAACGGTCCACTAGTGCAAGCACACTCAGGAAGGCCGCACATTAGTTTTGAGGAGTAAGAACGACGGCTGTTGTCCTGGAGTAAAATGGCGGGTTACCGTATAGGGATGACTGTTGTCGTAAAGTAAACCACAGCCGATACACTTTTTTTTTTTTAAATAAATATATATATATATATATCAACGTTTCAATGTGTACACTGGTGTTGATACAGTGTTAAAGTAAACAAAACAAAAAACATCAACTAAAATAGAGCAAAACTAAAACACATAAATAAAATAAATTAACTGAGGGGCGTTACTCAATCAGCATAAACCAGTGACTGTAATGTATTGAAGAGAGTTTGCAAATATAATTTGTTCATTCTATCATCCAATGATATCAAGATCGACTTTGAGATATTTTCAACTGTGAATAAAGTGTTTACCTAATCCAAGTTTTTATCCTTATATCTTAGGTTAGAGCCATCCCTGAAATGAAGTCCAAAATTATTTTATGGAATCACACTGGAAGAAAACAGTGCTCCACAGTCTCAGGTGTCTCCTTAACTGATAAGAGTTGTTATTCCAAATATTTATTTCAAGTAGGAAATTACTGGTTTGATAAATTTCATTCAAAATGTTGAATATGACTTATTTTTTCTATATTTAGGATCGGAGGAGATATGTATAATTTCTTTAAGTTATATAACACATATGAACAGAATTTACAAGTGGTTCTGACCTTTTGCAGGAGTCTTATGAAATTAGTTCACTGACATTCAAAACAAGTTTTTCGTAGTATAGTTGTTTTATCAATTACAAATAAATATATGAGTTACACTTCAAAAATATGTTGACATTAATCTGTTTAATTCATATTCAATATTTTATGAAGGCAATATGTGTTACTAAACTCTCTAATTCATAAGACCTCATAAACCTGCAGACATAACTGATTGTCCAACGAGATTCCTCTGCACACTTGTGCCATAGCAGATGGTGGATGTTCCTTCACACTGCTGGTGGCAAGTTCGTCTGCTAGTTTATTTTTGCCTGCTGTATATTGTATAATATTACAATGAAAAAAGGCATACTAAGCGCCTGCAGAAAACATGTCAGTGCAGCATTATTTATTATTGAACATATTTTCCAATATTTTAGTAACAGAGAGAGGAAAACTGTAAGTGTGGTGAGATGTATTTTTAAGCTTCTTTCATATCAAACCATTTCTTGGTTATTTCAGAGAAAGTGCACAGTGACACAACATTAGCAGCACTGCTTTCCTCTATCTTTTAGTTTCACTGACAAAAACAACTTTCTTATCTGGATCTCTGAGAGCAGAACATCAATCTTGAAACTCATCGGGTTCTTTCGATGTAAAGAGTAAAGTCGTACTTTTGTATAAAGGAATACTTCTGACTGTGGTTGCTCCGCGTATTGGCTGTGCCACGGTTCTGCTGCATGTGGTGGTTCTGTTTTTCACCCTGACAGCGGGACGGCTGCGTTTATACAGTGGAGCTGCTACTGCCAGAACTAAGTTTCTGGTGCGCACGTAGTATCTGCCAGACCACAGTGCATTTTGACTTGTTTTGTTTTTCTGTGGAAGAGACCGAACAAGAGGTAGTTGTACATTACATTACATTAATGTTGACTGTCAAATTTAACAGAGAGTCACAGATTCTGACTCTACAGATCAATAACTAATAACTATTCTGCCGCCATAACAAGTGTGTGCCATGTGTGTGAACGGCACCAAACTGTACAGTAGAGTGCTTTGAGTGGTCACCAAGACTAGAAAAAGCGCTATATAAATGCAGACCATTTGCTATTTACCACTGGTGTTTACTCTACTTTGAAGTGAGGAGGGTCAAGTTGCAATCACAGCACAAACGTGAAACAGGAACTGTTAACACGCTAGTTACTGTCCAGCTGCAATTTTTAACTCCAGTCTATCAATTAATCCTAAACCTAAACTTAGCTACAAATCATTTGAATGACTTGTTCTTAGTCTTCCACACCAATCCAAGAAACACCAACAGCCAATCATACTTGCTGTAGACTACCATGCTCCTGGAGCTTATACTGAATTTTTAACTGAATTCGCTGAGTTTTTATCAAACCTAGTCCTAAAGGCCGATACAATTATTATTGTTGGTGACTTTAATATTCATGTTGACAATAATAAAGATAGCCTTAGCGTAGCATTTATTTCGATACTAGACTAAATTGGTTTCAGTCAGTGTGTACACCAACCTACTCATTGTCGTAACCACACTTGACCTTGTATTATCATGCGGTGTCAAAATTTAACATTTAATAGTACTTCCGCGCAATCCAATTCTAACAGACCATAATTTAATAACCTTCAATTTAACATTATCTGAACATATGCCTCTAATAAAAAACTAATTTTCTAGATGTGTACCTGACAGTGCTGTAGCAAAATTTAAGGAAATAATTCCGATTACATTTAAACCTGTATTCTCCGTCGATATAAACAACAAATTCATTAAAAACCCAAGCCCCACTGAGATGGACCATCTCGCCGATAGCTCTGCAGACTCATTACAATTAACATTCGACTCAATAGCGCTTCTAAAAAAGAAACATGTAAAACGTAGTAAATTAGCTCCGTGTTATAATTCCAAGACACATGAGTTAAAACAAGTATCAAGAAAACTAGAAAGGAAGTGGCGCTCCAGCAACCGTGTTGAAAATCTCATAGACTGAAAGAGCAGTGTTAAAGCATATAAAAAGGCCCTCCACAAAGCAAGAGCTGCCTACTATTCAAAACTAATAGACGAGAATAAAAACAACCCCAGGTTTTGCTTCAGCACTGTAGCCAGGCTGACAGAGAGTCACACCTCCACCAAACCCACTATCTCTCAAGATTCAAGATTCAAGATTCAAAAATTTTATTATCAAATGCACAACAATAACATTAAGCAGTCGCTGGCAGTAAAATGCTTGAGTCACAGGCTCTCTTCTAGCAATGCTCAAGTATATACAACCTATAAAATAAAATAGAAATAGTATAAAATAGAATAAAATAGAATATCAAAATTTAAAATAGAAAATAAAGTATATATATCTAAATATATATAAACAGCTGAAGAGAAAATAAAACAAACAATAGTGCAATTATGTGCAAATATGCAAATATGTCACGGTGCTGGTGTAACGATCTGACAGTGTAGATATTGTGAAGTGTTTTCTGTAAAACTGTTAGATCTCTGTTTTGTGTTTTAAGTTGTTTTCATGTGTGCACTCCGTTTCTGTTTCCTGTTTTATTTTGTATTCTCTGTTCCTTGTGGGTTGGTTCTGTCTTCACTTCCTGTCTTGGTGATTGTCTGTCTAACTCCTCATGTGTTGCACCTGTGGCCAATTACCCCTGCCTTCCCTGTGTATATAAGCCTCTGTCTTTCCCTTTGTCCTTGTCGGATTGTTTGTTCATCTACCCTCTGTCGTCCATGGTGCTGTTCTGTGTTCTTGTCCTGATCCCCTGAGCCCCTTCACTTTGAACTAGTGATGTGTCCTCCCGTGTCGAGGCTTCGAAGCGTGTGTCGAGTAATCGAGGATGATTTTTATGAAGAGCGTATCGAGGCTTGTGTTGATGACGTATGTGATGACGTTCGAAGCCTCGCGAGCCGGCCGAGCACGTCACTGATTCAGAAAAGGGTTCGCGGGTTTGGTGTGCGATTCAAAATAAAAGGGGCCGCGAAACGCAATGGATCCCCCCCCCCCCCCCCCCCCCCCCACACACACTACTTGTCTTGGGACTTCATTGTGCGTTTGCTTGCAATATATTCTGAGTATTTCAGGGAGAAAAGGAATTTATTTCCTAACTTGTACAAACTTGCGGTATCTTTTCTTTGTACCCCAGCATCATCTGTGTGCTGTGAAATGATCGTTTCTAAAGCAAAAAATGTATCCGCCTGAAACCCAGCACTGTTGAGAAGCTGTTTTTAAATAAAAATAAATTAACTGTTATCCATTTTGTACGTGTATTGGCATCACAAACATCATTAATTCGTTTATTCAATTCAAAGCTTCACACACCAAAGCCATGGTTTCATTATAATAACATTACATTTAATGTCCACTTGATGGCGCAGTAGAGCAAATGAAGCACCATGAAGCTTCGGCCCATGAGCGAACCAATTGGATGGAAAGCTTCAAAGCTTCATGAAGCTTCATCTCGCCATCACTACTTTGAACCCCTCTCGTAAGCTTCCTTGTGTTTTTGGTTAGTTAGAGTTTAGTTAAGTTACTTTTACATTAAATACGTTTTTTGTTAAACATCTCTGCATCTGGGTCCATCTCCTTCCACAAACCGTGACAGCTGGTTTGGTGGAATTATTGCAGTTCAGAGGAGTTTAAAAGTCTTAAGGCCTGGGGGATGAAACTGTCTCTCAGCCTGGTGGCGCGGGCCCGGATGCTGCGGTACCATCGGCCAGACGGCAGCAGGCAAAAATGCTTATGGCTGAGGTGAAAGGGGTCTTTAATAATCCGGCTGCTCTTCTTCCTGCACCGCTGGGTGTAGAGGTCCTCTATGGATGGTAGCGCCGTCCTGGTGATGTGCTGGGCGGACTTCACCACCCTCTGTAGAGCCTTACGGCTCAGGGCAGTGCAGCTGCCATACCAGGCGCTGATGCAGCCAGTCAGGATGCTCTCTATTGGGCACATGTAGAAATTGCAGAGAATCCTGGAGTCCATGTGGAGCTTCCGCAGCCTGCGGAGGAAGAAGAGCTGCTGTCTGGCCGTCTTCCTGATGGAGTCTGTGTGATGGGTCCAGGTCAGGTCATCAGTGATGTGGACCCCAAGGAACTTGAAGCTGCTGACTCGCTCCACCTTGGTCCCGTTGATGGAGAGGGGGGCGTGTTCCACTCCTTGTCTCTTCCTGTAGTCCACGATCAGCTCCTTCGTTTTGCTGACGTTGAGATGGAGGTTGTTGTCCTTGCACCAAGATGTCAGGGCTCTGACCTCCTCTCTGTAGGCCTTCTCATCGTGGCCGGTGATACCGCAACCAGCGTGCAGCAGAGAGATGTGAGGTCTTCTGTTCTGTAAGAATGAGAGACACAGCATGAGGAACAGTGAGTGTCAAGTCAGAGTGACATATGTTTCGTGAGGCAAGGACGGCTTTTTCACAGGTGGCCACTGCACGCAAACAACGTGGAAGGCCAGCTGCCACCGGATCAAGTTTGGTGGAGAAGTAGGAAACAGGGCGAAATTTGTCACCATGAGACTGAAGGAGGACGTAAGTCATGCAGTGGTCTCTCTCATCCACAGCCTGAACAAAAGTTTTGTCAGGGCTAGGGAGAGCAAGAGTGGGAGGTTGCTGCAGCGTCTTCTTCAGTGTGACAAATGCATCATCTGCCTCTGGAGTCCAAACGACACGTTGGTGAGGAGTGAGTGATTTGCCGTGGTACAGAGCACCTAAGGGGGCTTCAAGAAGAGCAAAGTCTTGAATGAACGTTCTACAGAAAGAGCATGTGCCGATGAATGACATGAGTCGTTTCTTCATCAAGGGTTTCGCCATTTTAACAATAGCTTCTACTCTCTTATCAGACAGGGATTTGCCATCTTTGGTGACGACATGACCCAGAAACGTGACAGTTTGTTGTACAAACTGTAGTTTGCTGAGGCTGACTTTATGGCCCTCACGAGCCAGATGTCTCAGCAAAGCGATCGTGTTTGTTTCACATTGCTCCTGTGTGGGGCTGGCAATTAGTAGACCCTCAACATACTGCAAGAGAGCAGAACCTGGAGTGAGGATGAGTGGTTCAAGACTGTTCCTGAGAGCCTGATTGTATAATGATGGAGACTCACAGTAGCCTTGACATAGGCGTGTGAACGTGTAGGCCTTGTTTTCAAAATTGAAAGCAAACCAGAACTGGCTGTCCTTGTGGACAGGAACACAAAAAAATGCGTTGGATAAATTTACAATCGAAAACCACACTGCATTAGGCGGATTTGGGAAAGCAGTGTGTATGGGTTTGGAACAATAGGCGATCGAAAAATTACGGCCTCATTCACAGCCTTCAAATCCTGCACAAACCGTCACTCAGTAGGTTGACCTTTGTCTCTGATCTTCTTAACTGGGAACAGTGGAGTGCGGCCCGGTGAATCAGGACAGGGGACAATTACACCAGCCTGCAAAAAGGATTCAAAAACAGGACGCATCCCCTCCATTGCTTCCTGTCTGAGTGGATATTGTTGTTTACATGGTCTATAATCAGATTTTGGAGTGATTTTGACTGGATCATAATTTCTGATGAGGCCCACATCATATTTGTCTTTTGCCCACAGTGTTTCAGGCAGATCTGAAAGTAAAGGAGAAACATCAGAGGTGCTGGACAACATTGCATAAGAATGAAGGTGATTTTCAGTCACAACAAATGAGCGTGTGGCTGTAAAACAGAAGGTTCGAGACATTTTAGATAAAATGCCCTCAGACTGGGGGAATACATTACGTCAGGCATGGTTGTGGGTTGCCAATCAACGACAGCCTGGCATGATCTAACAAATGGCCCTAAGTCTTGCCACTGGTCATCATGATACTTGGAGAGCGAGATGTGAGGGCTGGAATTTGAGACGCGAAACAGTGCCAACTGCTGGTCAGTGAGTGAGACGGCAGCTGCACTTCTGGAACCAGACCAAAAAACATTGGACACATTCAGAAATTATCAGAAAAAGGCAAAAACAGAGATTCATAAACATGATCTGCTGTGTCTGTCACATGTGAGGTGCAATGCATTGAATCAGTGTGTATGAAATCAGAAAAAGGGCTGACAAGAGAGTGTGACGTGGAGAGCAGATCAGTTGAGGCATTTATAGGAAGTTGCCACTGATATGCAAACAGCTGCTCATGTGTGATCTGTGACATTGTGAATGTGGGTGAAGAAGAATTGTGTGTAACGTCACTCCATCAGAGGAGGATACTGAGTTGAGGCCTGACACAATCATCAAATCTCTTCCTAATAGATTAATTGGGCAACAGGGAGACAACAGAAAACCATGTTCAAACTTTAGGGGATGTTGTTGAGGTTTGTCAAACTGAGCGGTGCATTTGAGAGGTTTTGTGAAATTTTATTTTACAGTAGCACCGCTGGCACCTTGAGAGAATATAAAGCGATCGCTCATGTCAGGAGATGTGGGCAAATCTGACGTCCTAAACACAGTTTAACCTGCACCAGAGTCAACCATGAAATTAAGTTTGTGACCGTTAACACACAGTTTGAGTTGAGGCATTTTCTTAAAAGCATCACTATTGTACTTAACATAAGTACCACAAAGTTGTGTGTTATCTGGTGTTTGTGTGTGTGTGCGGTTAGTAACGCAAGCTGATACTTCTTTGCAGTGGCTTTTGTGTGTGTGTGTGTGTGTGTGTGTGTGGGTGCTTCTGTGTGTGTGTGTTTCACTTATCTTTCTCTGTTCCTCGATGGGTAGGCTGGACATCTCCTCTCCGTCTGTCATCTCCTCCCTTTCTCTATTTTGTTAGGGAAGGCGGTCTTCAGGGCGTTGAGGAGTCTGTTGAGATTATTGACATATGCGGCATTACCCGCATCCTCCCAGTCTGGTGAAGTCAGACGGAGGTCACCTCCATAGTGCTGACGTATTTTTGCAAAGTCAGTGGGGCCTAATTTCTTCATTAGAAGTCGTCTGATTTCAGACACTGTTGGCATGAATTCATGGCAAAATGTTTCAAACTGGAGGGCAAATGCTGTGCCAGAGTTCCGTTGGTCTGGGAGATGATTTAGTGCTTCGGTCATGTCTGCGTCAGTCCAGGGGCGGTAGACGAGGGCTGGGCCGGTTGGTCCCATGGCGTTTATCATAGGAGCAGTTATCACTTCTCCCTGCTGTTGACAAGTTCTATTTGCAATGGGAGAGGAGGAATCGGAGCCCAGAGATGAGGAAGAGGTGACGTCATCATTCAGTCCTCCAGCTGCCCCGTCTCCATAGACTGGCAGAGCGGCGGTGGAGGCTGGGATGGGCCTGAGCGTTGATCGGTGGAGTCTGGTATCTGCACATCATATGGAGGGGGGTTTTGTCGTTGGGGAGGAGGGAGGCAGGCGTTGAGGAGAGGCCCTTTACACCCTGTAAGGGGAGGATAAAAAGATGTATATGATTTCTTTGCAACTTTCTTTGCAACTTTCTTTTCAATATTCTCAGTTTCCTTCTTGTCAACCTTAGCCATCTGTTTAAGCCTCTTTTTCCCACATTTCAAGACACTTTTTATTGTCTTCAATGAGTTTCTCTCTAAAAAGTTGAATTTTTTTGACACTGAATGACCCGTTATGAGGAAAACCAAAGTCTCTGGACCATACTGGAAGAAATGTCACACTTTCCCATCCGTGTCTTGCAACCATAGAGTCCACAATATGACCCTCTGGGCTTTGGGGTCCTTGACTTCCCTTGTTACCCATCCTATCTGGTCTATTAAATTGGCTGATCCACAATTTTCATAACCTTATTAATTAGGTGTGTGAAATCGGACTTATCAACAATTTTCACAACACTCTAATTTAAGACGTGGACGTCTCCACGAATCCTTGTTTCGTTCTGCGGCTAAACAGGAGAAAGCCTTCAACTAAGATGATTGCCACAAGATGGGTCAGATTAACACTATTAATCCACAATAATCCAGAGAGAATGACTAATACACCTGTTACAAATAAAACCCTTTAAATGTATTATTTCTAATGTTTGATTTTGTATTTGAGAAATCACCTAAACAGTCACAAAAATCTGAATTTCAACATCTCACCAGATATAAAATGACCAAAGAGAGGTCTTTGGATCCCTGTGTAGAAGGTCCGGAGCCCCAGTTTTTTCGGCCCTCTCTTCTCTTCAGCGTTGGAGGTAGAGGCAGAAGATTTCTCTCCCGGGTGATCAGCCACCGAAGGCTCCCGGGGTCCAGATGATCTTTCAAGGGATCCTGTTCGTGATGCCAAATTTGTGATGGAAATTCATCTTGAGATTTGAAATAATGAAATTCTCAGACTGGAGTTGCCATTGAGTCTTTATAATAATAAACTCTGCAGAGTACAAGCATGGGTGCTCAGGATGTAACAACTGGCTGCAAATTAAAAAAAGCCACGACTTATACAAAGAGGCGTTTCACAAGACAGTTTGAGAAAAAGAAGACATGCCAGAACTAATACAAAGAGGTGCTTCATAAAACTTAATATGAAAAAGATATGAAATCCTCCTATGTGTCTATCTGCTGTGTCCGTTCGCTGTAGCAAACTCCCTGTTTGCCAAGGCCACAGCAGTGAGACACCTGGTCAGTTGAATTTTCCCTTACACAGGAAATTGCCTTGGTGTGGTTGGTGCACTGTACATAAAACAACAATCTAAAAACAACAATATAGAACAACAATATATACAGTAAGAGAGTTACAGGCACGTGCGGTTCTAAGGTGCAGAGATTGGTGATAGTGCCAATAATATATAGTTATAAATTATGTGCAAGGGGGGGGGGGGGGGTCAGCAGAGTCAGTGTGATGCATGCAGGGGGCTTGTTTTTGACCCCCACTGTCATGGGGAAAAAACTGTTCAGGTGGCGCAAGGTTTTAGTCCTGATAGCCCGGAACCTTTTTTCCGGATGGGAGTCTCTGGAATAGATGGTGACCGGGATGGGAAGGATCAGCAATGATCTTGCCTGCTCTCTTACTGGTCCTGGAGTGGAACAGGTCTATGAGAGCCGGCAGGTCGCAGCCGATGACCTTCTCAGCTGACCGAATGATCCGCTGCAGTCTGCCCTTGTCCTTGGCAGTGGAGGCAGCGAACCAGACGGTGATAGATGCAGTGAGGATGGACTCAATGATGGCTGTGTAGAACTCAACCATCACTTTCCACGGCATGTTGAATTTCCTCAGTTGCTGCAGGAAGAACATCCTCTGCTGGG
Organism: Pleuronectes platessa; assembly: GCF_947347685.1. Lineage (NCBI taxonomy): Eukaryota > Metazoa > Chordata > Actinopteri > Pleuronectiformes > Pleuronectidae > Pleuronectes > Pleuronectes platessa. The sequence continues at coordinate 1,243,836 of NC_070641.1, forward strand.
CTTTCTTAATGGTGGAGGTGATGTTCTCCGTCCATCTCAGGTCCTGTGCGATGATCATCCCCAGGAATCTGAAAGACTCCACTGTTTTAACTTTGGAGTCGCACAGGGTGAGGGGGGCGGTTTGGGCTGGGCTCCTCCTGAAGTCTGCTACCATCTCTACAGTTTTTAAAGCGTTCAGCTCCAGGTAGTTCTGGCTACACCAGGAAGCCAGGCTGTCAACTTCCTCTCTGTAGTCATAGCACAGAGACAGCCTTGGCAAAAGTCACTAATGACCTTCTACTAGCTTCAGATCAGGGATTTGTGTCTGTCCTAGTCCTGTTAGATCTCAGTGCACATTTTATTACAGAGACTAGAAGAGTTAATTAGCATTAAAGGAACCGCCCTAAACTGGTTTAAATCTTATTTTTCTGATCACTTCAAATTCGTGCAAATTAATGATGAGTCATCTGTGCGCACCAAAGTTAACCATGGTGATCTACAGGGCGCTGTACTCGGCCCAATTGTATTCTCATTATATATGCTTCCACTCAGAAACATTATCAGGACACACTCGATAAATTTCCACTGCTATGCGGATGACACCCAGTTATACTTGTCAATAAATCCTGAACAAAGTAATCAATTAACTAAACTTCAAGTGTGTCTCAAGGACATAAAAACCTGGATAAGCTGCAATTTTCTCTTATTAAACTCAAATAAAACAGAGGTTATAATACTTGGCCCTAAACACCTTAGAGATATATTATATAATGATATGGCTGCGCTAGACAACATTGCCCTTACTTCCAATGAAACAGTCTTGGGAGTGATGTTTGATCTTGATTTTTCCTTTAATTTACACTTGAAAAAAATTTCTAAGACCACCTTTTTCCACTTGCGTAATATCTCAAAGATCAGACATGTCCTTTTGCAAAAAGATGCAGAAAAACTAGTCCACGGCTTTGTTACATCCAGACTGGATTATTGTAATTCATTATTATCCGGCTCCAGCAGTAAGTCTGCAGCTTGTTCAAAACGACACAGCACGTGTCCTGACAAGAACCAAGAAAAGAGACCACATTTCTCCTGTATTAAACTGGCTTTTGGTTAAATCTAGAAAAGAATAAAAAATTCTCCTCCTCACCTTCAAGGCCCTCATTAATATGGCACCATTTTATTTTAAAGAGCTGTTAGTACCTTATCAACCCACTAAAGCACTCCTCCCCATGGTTGATCATGATCTTGCTGGCTGCTGACCATAGACTATGATTGAAGCAGGACTGCTTGATATATAGTATTTCTCCTAAAATACTTGACCATTACTGACCATAATCCATTAATTCATTGACCTTCAGTTATCCTTCAAAAAGTTTACCCTCATCAATGCTGCTAAAACCATTATCCTCATGATGTTCTCCTCTGCACTTGACATCTATTGCACTTTTGTCCGTCCTGGGAGAGGGATCCCTCACATGTGGCTCTCTCTGAGGTTTCTACATTCTTTTAAAAGTGTCACTAAACATGGACCTTTGATCAGTAGCAGGAGTTATACACAATGTACCTTATGATAACTCAGCAAAGGGAAACAAGTTCTAGGCACACAAACTAAGATAGTTTTCCTCTTTTGTTAACAGCCTGCACAGTGCTAGTACAGAGAAGAAAAAAATCACTGGACACAGTCTAGTTTTGCTGCAGGCCAAATTTGATACAGATTAATAAAGACTGAACCGACTCCTGCAAGAGCACCTGGATAATTCTAAAGAGAATAGATGGATGGGGAATGTGGTCGCGTTGATTAAGTCCCTGCCCTTTGTACACACGTCGCTACTACCGATTGGATGGTTTAGTGAGGTCCTCGGATCGGTCCTGCAAGAGATTGTAACGGCCCTGGCGGGGGGCCGATAAGACGATCAAACTTTACTATCTACCAAATTTAGGTAGACTTTGATGGAAATCGGAAAATGCAAGAGGCTGGAGCACCAAATTTGTCTTTGTGTATTTTAATAGAGGCTTTCTGCAGAAAGGATCAAAACAGAGAATCACATGGATCTCAGAGTAGAGATGCAGGACAGTCACATACAAGGATCTCATTATAGGACCACTAAGACTGTTTTCTGAGCCAGTTCAGACTAGTTATGTAGGCGCAGTTTGAGAAAGGAATCAAAACCCAGAAATCAGATTTACATATGTTTCCTTGGGAGATAAAGCAGGCAAAAATTCAGCTCTTTGGAGAATAAATAAGTGAATAAAGTTATCTAGCTATCTATCTATCTAGCTATAAAGGTTTTCAGGTCCAAAAAATATTTAGACGGGTTATATAGCTTTAAGGTCACAAACAGTTCTGGGCATAAAAGTCTCAAACAGGCTATAATATGTATTGCAAAAACTTACTTTTCAACTACAAAATAGGTTTCAACCACATTTAGTTACCAATTGAGCAGCTGCCTTCTGGATGAGCTGCAGAGTTCAAATGGCACTAGCAGGTAGACCTGCCAGGAGGGAGTTGCAATAGTCTTGTAGGAGATTACCAGGGCCTGGTCGCGCCGCCTTCTGAGTAAAAAGGGGACGTATTCTCACCCCCCATAAAAACTATCATTAACGATTAGAGAAGTAGTAGAAGTAGGATTAGACCACATTAACATGAGCCCCACTGTTCCAATGTCAGCGATACCACAATGGAAATTTGTGATACCATCCATGGACACCAGTTTGTATCTAAAACTAAGGAACCAAACTGTGCAATGGTGCAAAATCATATAAAGTCTGCCCAACACATCACCAGGACGGAGCTACCATCTGGCGGTGTAGGAGGAAGGCCAATCGGATAATCAAAGACCCAGAGCAGCTGAGACCAGAGAAACTCTGTGTTTTCACTGTTTCCATTGTTAAGAAGCAGACTGTGAATCAGTGAGTGGCTGGCTGGCTGGCTGCTTCACGTGAACGAGCTCTGATCCCACTGTGTCTCTGAGCGAGTGAGCGGGGGCAGGGGGCGGAGCCCCGGGACCTGTGCGCTATCTGCGAGCACACAGACACACACAAACACACAAGCACACACTCGCCCGCTCCTGGTACTTCATGACGACTTGATGCGATGATGTTTTAAAAAAATATTGTGACTTAGACAACCACCAACATTTTCGTCTCGTCAACGAAAGTTAAAATAGATTTAGTCATAATTTTATTTTCAAAGATCCGTTTTCGTTACGTCTTCGTCTCGTCTTAGTCATGGGAAAAAGGTCGTTAACGAATATTTGTCATCATAGTTTTCAACGAAATTAACACTGGATTGCTGCCAATCTACTGCTCTACACTCCAGTCCAGAGGGTGGCGGTAATGCGCCTGTGAGAGGGTTTGCCAACCGCCAATACACAGCAGACGAAGAAGAAGAAGAATAAAGATAAGACCGACTGTTGCCTGAGTCACGAAATCGAAATGGCGGCATTAGCAGAGAGGATGGAGGTAAGGTCTCATTACAAAATATACTCAGATTTCCTCTAATTTCCATGCCTTTATTTCGTGTATCAAGGCTATATGCGTCAATCAGATAAACTGTGTATTAGGGTGTTTAAACGTCTGTTTTAGTTTTTATAGGCATGGGTGGTGGGGGTCGTGGATGCATCCATTTTAACTTTGACAACGTGACTCTGCCGATGCCGTTCATTTATACGAATCGTTTTTCAAACTGCCGTCTGATTCATACATTGAAGTCCATTTAATGGGTTATCAGTTTAAGCTTGTGGCAAACCACGCGAGCCGAAGTGAGTGACGTGAGCAGAAGACGTTGTAGGTCGGCAGCGTTTGACCATTGTGGCGAACCGCATGGTATCTGTTAGCTGCTGAGCTAGTTAGCAGGCGTGGGCGCTGGGTCTCGCTCCCGCTGGATTACTTAAACCAGCATTTAATAGGCGCGTGCTTCACATGGGCGAAGATGGTTTCCCTGTCGGATTTCGTTCATTTGTGGCAATTGCATTATTATTTTGTATCGGGATTTCTCGGTAGTCGCACAGCGAGTTTAAGCAGGTTACCCAGGTTTTCCACAGTCCTTAGTGTGCATTAAATAGATTAGAGGACGGGGCTGTTCACATCTGACAGCATCTGTGATTATTGGTGAGTGGTGGGTTTAGACATGGTCGACTTTGGTCTAGACGTGGTGTTTTGATGGATCGCAACATGGATCGCAACCATGTGGCGCGCTAATTATTTTAGGACTAGTAGCTGAGGAAGTTGCCAGCCCATCACAGTTAGGGAACAAAACCCAGCTACTTGCTTAGACTGCAGTAAAAATTATATTATTTCAGTTTTGGAGGGGAACGTGTTCGGGGTGGTTCCATCGTGATGTGATGGTCAACTCGAGAGTCCCTGCATTCATGATTAAGGTGTTCAATACCTTGCTTGAAAATGTTTCTGTTGAGCTCAAAAAGCCAGAAAAGTTCAGCAGGGATTTCCTCCACAATGATTCCCCACGACCATCTTAGGCCTGTTGGTAACGTTTATCAAAATAGCTAAGTTGTATAGTGTAGAAAAACGTGAGGTGCTCATAAACTCAAAAGCGGTGTCAAACACTTCACTCTCACAGATACATAAACTGCTGGACTTTTGATAACACATTGCGCAGTAAAGTTGACGCTGTAATCATTACGTCATGGTAAAGGCCAGCGCATGCTTCTGCGGACACGCAAGCGCAGAAGCCCTTGCGTACGTACCCCTTCTTGCGTGCGTCGACCAATTTTTCTAGCTATAGAAAAAAAAACTACACAAGCCTCACCCAGCCCGCAAGGTTTCATGCCCCCATAATACCGGCAGAAGATTTAGAAGAACGAATATGGACCACATAGAAGAGAGTTTGGCAGAAGAGATCTGAAAGTATGACTACTTGTATAATGGAAGATATGGGACATATTTTGTCCGACAGAAAAAGGGAGCAGCAGTGGCGATGTAAAAAAATAAATAGTCGACGAAGACTGCCACACACAAAGAAGGCGTCTCTAAGGTCGTCAACGACAACGTTACTCCGCCTAGCGTTCTGGTGGTGAATTGCTTTGCAACACGCGCAACCCTTGGAGAACCACAAATTAAAACGAATCGGTCGACACAACTGTGTGAAAAGCCGCAGAAGCATGCGCCGGACTTTAGCTTTGCTGTTGGCTTTATGGCTGCAAACTTCAGGTTTTTAAGAGTGTGATGTAAAGAACTGTATCCTGAACTCAAACAACAAATATCACATCATTAAAGCAATAGAACACCGGAGCTAAGCCTCTCCTAGACTGTAACGGTGTATATCTTTTGAGGTTTCTCAGGGGGAGAGCTCAGCCAAGCCTGCTGCTGAGGATATGACTTCAAAAGACTACTACTTTGACTCATACGCCCACTTTGGTATCCATGAGGTAAGAAACGATTGTGCAAAATGTCTAAAGTTCAAGCCTATCTTACCAGATAATGACCTTTGGGGCCTTTCAATGACCCTATAGGAGATGCTCAAAGATGAGGTTCGCACGCTGACCTACCGCAATTCCATGTTCCACAACAAGCATCTGTTTAAGGACAAAGTGGTGCTGGATGTGGGCAGTGGGACAGGCATCCTCTGCATGTTTGCTGCCAAAGCTGGAGCCAAGAAGGTTATAGGGGTATGTGTTGGGTTAATCAAATCATCCATTTGTCTAGTTTCTATATTAACTGAACATATCCCAGATTGACCAATGGCAATGATCTTTTTAGAGTGGCATAAGTAGAGAAGATGTGAATTAAAATATTTTTTATTTTCATAGATAGAGTGCAGTAGCATCTCAGACTATGCAGTGAAAATCGTCAAGGCCAACAAGATGGATGATGGTGAGTAAATTATCTGGAGATACAAGTAGGGTTTCTTTATGTGCAGATCAGGGTCATACAATTTTTGCTGTGCCTCCTGAACTACTCTTGTGTATGCAGTTGTGACTATCATCAAGGGGAAAGTGGAAGAGGTGGTCTTGCCCGTTGAAGGAGTAGACATCATCATATCGGAGTGGATGGGCTATTGTCTCTTCTATGAGTCCATGCTCAATACAGTAATTTATGCCAGAGACAAATGGCTGGTAAGTATGTGTGTAAGAAGGAGAAAAGGGCTTTGTTTTATGCTCTACTTTTCACTACTTGTCATATTTTTCCATCTTTCAATCTTCAACACAAACAAGCATGCATTTTCTAGTGAATACAATTTTGAAATCTATAAATGAATACCCTTTACTTGATCCAAAAGTGTTTGCTGATACTGGTAACCCAATAAGTACATAGCAAATTATATTTCATTTTTAAAATTATACCAAAGACGATATTTTTTCATTTCTGCTTGCCCTTACAGTGAATCCATGCTTTGCATGGCCTTTCATACGACTAGCAGACACACATTGCGCAGACATATTTACGCAATCGATTGGGTTGTGTCGTCCAAGCCCTAATCTGCACTCTGGATAACCTCAAGTTCTGCTCCTGAGTTTTTTTTCCACCTCTCACCCCTTCACAGAAGCCAGATGGAATGATTTTCCCAGACAGGGCAACACTTTATGTCACTGCCATTGAGGACAGGCAGTACAAGGACTACAAAATTCACTGTAAGTAGTCTTTTCTCCAGACCCAACTTAAGCCTTTGAGTTGCAGTGTTTCCTTTAGGTTGGGAGTCCTCTGTGATTCCTGGGTTAAAGGAGACTCAACAATAGTAAAGCTGTGTTTGTTCCAAACATTTGACTAATTATTCAACCCTCAGAACATTTCTGTTAGGAATGGAAAGACAAATGTACAAGGCATAGGACTGGCCCCAACTGTCTGATATCAACATTTTGTGTTTTAATGCCACTGTGTGCTCTGTCAGGGTGGGAGAATGTGTATGGGTTTGACATGTCGTGCATCAAGGAGGTGGCCATTAAGGAACCCTTGGTTGACGTGGTGGACCCTAAGCAGTTGGTCAGCAATGCCTGTCTCATCAAGGTGGGTCAATCAATGATAAATTGATACTTAACCGATTCCTTTACGACTAAGCTGGTTTTGTGAATATCTAGTTAACTTAAAGTTTACCTTTAAGCATTTTCAGACCTACGAAACTGCTTCTGATCTTACTTATGCTAACCTGCGTCTGAGCTGGTTGATTTTGTGATTACAGCTCAAAACCTGTCAAACTACTGATCACTTGAAAACCAGTGAAAGATATACATGATTTTGTCAGGCACACAAGTTTACAATGACTTGAAAAGCACCAGATTTTTTTTTAAAGAAGAGTGGAATTGTTTTGCTGTTCCGAACTGTGTCCATATTTAATACATCAGAGCTGCCATAGCTTCATTTTAATTTGATTTCTTACAGTGTTTATGCTTTAACTCTCTTTTACTGTAGCTCTGATTTAAAAACAAGGATAATAGAAAAAGCACATGTCTTAATTCAAACATGACCCACGCATCGTTCAACATTTCCCAGAATAGATAAGCATTTCCAAATCCTCATGTCATCACAGTAATTTTCTCCTCTTTGCTTCTTTCAAATACAAAACATCTAAGACGAGAAGCAAACTAATATTTAAAAGCAAATGGCATACAAAATCAAAGATTGCAGATTAAATGTGTCATTTAAGAAATTGATCTCCTTCAATATGCCTTTTTACCCCAGATGATATGTAGAATCTGCTTTGTTGTACAGGCCTATGAAGTATCTCTTTACTTTGCTGCAGAGGTATTAACTCTGATTGTGTTGTGGTTTTTTATTCAGGAGGTGGACATTTACACAGTGAAGGCCGAGGACCTGACCTTCACCTCACCATTCTGCCTACAGGTCAAGAGGAATGACTACATCCATGCTCTTGTGACCTACTTCAACATAGAGTTCACCCGCTGTCACAAGAGGACCGGCTTCTCTACAAGTCAGTCTGCTCTTACACACAGTCCACCTAGTTTTTACACAATGGCAATTGGTATGGCTTCATGTGATGTAATTCATACTGGAGACACTGCATGGACAGATGAACAAAGTAACATTGATAAGTTCTTAGTTCTCTTACAACCAGTAAGATACTCTTGCATTAAAGTACGGGGATGCTTGCTAGCCATGAGATCAGCAAATTGTTAGCAAGAGCTGTTACTGTCTGTAATTACAAATTTTCCTACCAAATTTTTTTTACCAATAAGGCCTCAGATGCCTCGCTACAGATGTTCCTTTATACAATTCTAGCCACTTGGTTATTCCCACACCTCATGTCTTGTCTGTTGAGCAGTGTACTGCCACTGCACTACTGCTATGACAAATCAGCACCCATGGCACCTGGTAATCGCTGTGTCAGTCTGATATTATCTTATGTGCCGAAATAAAATTATGAAAATGTTCTGTATTATTTCTGCGAGTTTTGGCCTCACAGCTGTAGTTTCAGTTGCTGACCACTGTTTCAGACTTCATAGTTTTTTTCTTTTAATTGAAAACTGTATAATGTAAATTATAGTACATACCGGTATATAATGTTTTTGACAGCTTTTTCTAAATATATTGATATCTGGCTGACTGTTGAGGAAGAAGTACCTACGTATCACTGCATTTGAATGGTTATCAGAAAATCGTACTTGAATTGAGAGGCTAGTGAAGACTCACAATTAGATATCCAGATTATGCAGTTATGATTTTCAACTGTTGTAAATCATTTGCTACATTTACAGGTTGTGGTTACAGCTAAAAACAAAGCAGTGTATTCTCTATTATGGGGATTTGCGTTGATCGTTGACATGTTTCAAATGAACACATTTAGCATTTTACACTACATTCATTCCCTATTTCTCAGGCCCAGAGTCTCCCTACACCCACTGGAAACAGACTGTCTTCTACCTGGATGACTACCTGACTGTCAAGACTGGTGAGGAGATATTTGGCACCATCAACATGAAGCCAAATGTCAAAAACAATGTAAGCAGAGCCCTGGAAGGTCTTACATTCTTTAAATAAAAACAAGTATAACGTATATTTGAGTAGCATCAACACTGTATCTAGTTAGTGTTTGCATCTTTGCTGAATCACTGCTGTATGGGTTTTCAGAGAGACCTGGACTTCACCGTAGACATCGACTTCAAGGGTCAGCTGTGTGAGATATCGAAGACGTCGGAGTACAGGATGCGTTAGAAGTTCCTCTCCCTCCCCTGTGTTTCTTTGGTCGAGGACAGATGATTCAGTTTGACTGAAAGTCTGTTCAATAGTTTGAAGCTCACATGCAGCAACATTTTAAAGATCCTTTTTTGTTTTTGTAGTTTCTTTTCATTTACTTGTTCAAACATTACCAGTATTAAAGAGGTTTTCACATTCTTACAGTCTAGAGTGCATTGATTCAGTAATTCATATAACAGTTGTCTCTTGTTTTTTACTTGGGCATTCATTGCACATTGGAAATTAATTTAGACAGTTCAACAGCCTTGATCATGCATATCTGCATAGTTTAACTGTCTTATCATTTAGCCTACTCTATCATCACCACCTGCTCTGCCCTTGGCATCTGTTGAAACTGTTCGTGTTCGTTTAATTTAAGGGTGTTCCGATAAGGAGCTTTGGGCTCCGAAAAGCTGATCACTGATCGTTTGCAGTAGTAACTCCTGATACTGATCACAGGTGATTCAAGTCCCCACTTATGATTGGATTTATCCTCCCTGCTCTATATGCAAATGAATGCTAACAAGAATTGTGTCAGTAAATGTCCATTATTAGTAATGTTTTTTAAATAAACATGTCACCACTGATGTGCAAAGGTGAAGTCTGACTGCAACAGTCATGTTTGTTACACAGAAGGAAAGCATGTACTCACATTTGGATAATTTACTGCTCAAATAATCCAATAGTCAGGGACAGTTTTCATAAAGATTAAATTAAGTACAATATCACAAACATCTGCAACTTAAACGAGCGCTTCAATTTCAATACAGGCAAATTGTGATAAGACCCCTGGTAACAGGCGAAGAGATCTCATTTGCTATGTCCACCATCATCTCTTGGAACTAAGTGAAAAATGGCAAATGGTTTTGTATTTATATAGAGCTTTTCTAGTCGACCACTCAACACTATCCAGTACAGTTTTACATTCACAAAGTGCATCTATAAGCAGCACTTTAGTTGTTATGAGGGCAAATTCAGGGTTCAGCATCTTGCCTAAGGACACTTTGGCATAGAGATGGGGAAGACTGGGGATGGAACTGCTGACGTTCAGGTTGGAGGACGACTACTATCCCTCAGCCACTGTATGTAATAACTACCCAATTTGGGAAACAAATTATTTACGGGATTAGGGTAACACTTCATGAGAGCTGTTAGTTGTGCCTCATCTGATTGGCTCATATTAGTCTTTATATAGATTGAGAATCAAACTAATTAGAAGGAATATTGGCCAAAGCTGTTCCGAGGATCCTTACTTTTTTTGGATCAAGAAACCCTGCCTCCTAAACGTTTGTACTGTCATTTATGGCTACACAAAACTACCATTTAAAATTGTCCGTCAGATGCCATCGGGTTTAGTTTGGTCTAAAATGAATGTCTGAAAAAAGAGTATTACACAGGGTTATGTTTGTGTAAATGTGGAGGTCATTTTCCAATGAGCGGATCAGTACAAATGCAGAAGTTAAACTGCATATAACCCTGAGGCTTCCTGATATCATCCCAGGAATGTGTTATGTGCATTTACCGACCGAATGCCAGTTATTTAGTATGAAACATCAAAATAGACTGAAGTAGTTAATTGTGGATTCCCTTTTGTGGGATTCCACCAATTCTATGGGGTAGGCCTGCACAATATATCTAAGATTCATAGTTATCGTGATAGCAACATGTGTAATATACATATAGAAAAATATTTCTTGAACTGCAATAAATGGTGTTCCATGTGCCATGCCTTCACGCTCTACACTGTGTTCATAATTATTAGGCAAGTAGAATTTTTGAGGATTCATTTGATTATTGAACAGCTACAGTGCTTGCGGTCAATCAAAATTTTTACTTAACCTCAAACCTGAATATAAAAAAAATATCTGTCCACAATTATTGGGCGACTATTAGTGTGCAAAATTATTATGCAAATAAATGAAAACGAACATATCCCCATCTCACTTGTTTATTTTCCTCTGTTAAAGTGAGTATAATAAACAAACTCAGTTTCTTGATCTGTTGACGATCAACTGTTGGTGCAGCAGCAACCACAGCCTCCCAGACACAAGGGGGCCAATGTCATTATTCTTTCGTCTTTAAGGCCTTTACTGGCTAGCCACGCAGTAGAGTACTTTGATGCATGCAAAAATCTCGGTCTTCTTGAAAGATGCTGACTTTTGCCTTTATCACTGCTTGAAGAAAGTGTCTTCTAAAAACTGTTAGTAGGTTTTTGGAATTGATTTTGAGTCTATCTTCAACCTGAAAAGGTCCAACTAGCTCATCTTTAATAATACCAGCCCATACCAGTACCCCACCTCCACCTTGCTGGCGTCTGAGTCGAAGTGGAGCTCTGTACTGATCCAGCCACAGGCCCATCCATCTGATCCGTCCATAAAACCTTTGAAAAATCTGTCTTAAGATATTTCTTGGCCCAGTCTTGACGTTTCAGTGGTGGTCGGGTTTCAGCCTTCCTTACCTTGGCCATGTCTCTGAGCACTGAACACCTGGGCACTCCATTTAGATTGCAGTTCTGGAATATGACAGCACTGGAGGATAATGGGTTCCTGGTAGCTTGACATTTGATTCTTCTCAAATCTTTGGCAGTTAATTTGTATATTTTTTTCTCAACACGTTTCTTGTGACCCTGCTGACCATTGCAACAAAACGTTTGATGGTTCTGTGATCATACCTCAATATCTTAGCAATTTCAAGAGTTCTGCATCCCTCTGAAAGACTTTACAATTTTTGACATTTCAGAGCCAGTTAAATCTCTTTTTTTGCCCATTTTGCCTGAGGAAAAGAAGCTGCCTAATAATTAGGCACACCTTGATATAGGGTGTTGATATCCTTAGGCCACACCCTCCCTCATTTATCAAATACACGTCTTCTGATATGCTTAAATCCAAAAGGCATTCAAGTTTATACAGCTTGGAGTTGGAAAATATGCATAAAAATTATGATATGGTCAAAATACTCACTTGCCAAATAATTGTGCACACAGTGTTCATGTCAATATATTTGCTAGAATCAGATGGAGCCCTGCTTCCCTAGATAATAAATTGAAAATATTCAGATCATTGAAAGGTTGAAAAAGAGAATAGAGAGAGAACAGAGAAACGTCAGGCAGCTGTCAAATCGTGTGCCTCCTCCAGACGAAATGTTACTGTGGAAACTTCTAGTTATATTCGTCTCGGGTCAAATTCATATGAGCGGTTGATCATATAAAGAAATTATGTAACTTATTCATGATAGGGCCAGAACAATAGGGTAAGAGGGTATCATTTTCCATCACAGTACACAAAAAATAGACCAAGTCATCTTGGTATATTGATCTTGGTTGCAGGATCTCACAATAAAAGACATACTAGGTATGGAGGACAGAAAACAGGTGAGGGTACTCATAGCATTTTAAGAGATACAGGGGTTTTTCACAGGGTATGATGGTAAATAGTAATAGATGTTAAAATGTTAGAATTATAGGTGTTTTATAATAGGAGTAGGGTGTAAAGTGTGTGTGTTTCTTTTCAGAGAGAGAGAGAGAGAGAGAGAGAGAGAGCGAGCGAGAGAAAGATGATCGAGCGAAAAGCAGGGACTTTCTGCAGACATTTAAACTTTTATTTATTTTATCAAGTCCGAAGGCTTCCCCTGGGATATTTGCTCAAACATATACCGAAAATGCGGAGGATATCTGGAGTTGTGGTCACTGATCACAATGTTTATAAACCATAGGTATAAACCTATAAAATGGCAGCAGAAGCGCTTTCCGCTTGACCAATCCGCGTGGCGCTGCGCTCTGCCTTTGGATATGATCGTGCGCGTTCACGGCTGGTTGAGCTGTTACGAGCCTTATTCGAGCCACGGAGCGAGGCTAAAGATTTAGAGCGGACATTACCATACATCTTATCTGCTGCTTAAGAAAGAAAGAAAGAGAGAGAGGGCGAAAGGGTAGTATTTCACACCACAACCTTGCCGTTAAGTCTTTCGATCGAGTCATTCTGGTCAACCTGTGATGCATTCCAGCTTTTATTTTCGCAAGCTAGCTAGCTAGTGGTTGAGCTAGCGCTACGGTGCCTCAGTCGGAGTAAGTTAACGTTACATTTTCGGACGTATTTTGTATAATACACCTGATTGCGTACACTCGAGAGACCTCCAGTTGGTAGTTTTTACCTCAGTTATGTAATGTTGTAGATGTCGTGCGTGTCGCTTCTGTCCTAGCAAGTACGGATTGAATGAAATAACGTTAGCTTGCCTCAAGCAGCGGAAACGAACCAGTTAACAAGGATAACGTTGAATTAAACTACTGCTGACTGATCCACCACCCTCTAGCTAATAAAGCACATGCTATCCGAACTAGCCAACCACAGGCACACCGCTGGGTAGGTCACTCCAAATAGTAGCGATAGACCGGAATCGTGAAGAAGCTAAATCCTACCAAACGTCAAGTTGGCCATCTTCCACTCCTGTTCAGTGTGACAGGCTGACCAACGCCAGGTCGTTTTTTCGGATAAGGCCGGAGTGAGGACAGGAACTTGTGAACATGCCGGCTGTGTCGAAAGGAGATGGAATGCGCGGATTAGCGGTTTTCATTTCGGACATTAGAAACTGTAAGTGTGTATTTCATGGATTGCTATTGCAAATGTGTGCCTAGTAAAACCAGTACTATTAGTTGATCTTCTACCTATCTGGGTCGTGTTAATCAAGAATGTGTAATCAAGAATGCTGACTTAATATCAACCAAGACAGTTAAAAGAGCCCATTTATCTTCACCAGCACAATACTCAACCTGTCTAACATACTATCTTAAGTTGTGAATTAAACCTAACCAAATGTTTTGCTCTCCGTGTCTGGTGCTTGGTCTCAGTCATGGTAAACTCCCAGCTTTAAAATATATTTGGTGTTCGACAAGGTTTTTCCTCAGGTTAGACAAGTTGAGCTGCCCAGTCATGCATTTTGCATTCAATTTTGTAGTGTGTGTTGTCTGTGTTGACTTTTGGCAAGTATTACCACACTTGCAACTGCTTTTGGCCCTGAAACAAAGTGGTCCGGATGTGTATTTTTTAAATTGAGTTTCTATGTGCCATTTCTCTTGGATTTTATTCTGTCACTTTTCATTGCAGTTTGGGTAACAGGTGATAAAAATACTTTTACCCTTTCCAGCAGTTTATTAGAAAATAAACTTAATCTTCTTGTACAATGCTGTTGCTAAATGTATTACAGACATCTGCAATTTAATTATTGTTGGGTATCGTTTCAATTTGGTAGATTCCGATTCTGTTTTTCGAATCCAGTTCTTATCAACTACCTATCTCAATTCCCGAAAAAGGTTAAAAATGTTTAGATAACAAAAATATCTTTATGGGACTGGATCAATGCACAGTAGCTGTGCTTCATGTTACACCAGGGCAGCAGTGGTAATGCATTGAAGTAGACTGGCCACATTACAATAGAAAACCCACACAACTCATCTCAGACTTATCAGACATGCTCAATGTCTTTAACCCAACTGTGTAAATTTGTAGTTACTGAGATGGAGGCAATGTTGAAACATTTTGCGCGGAAAATACTGGTGTTTAAATTAACCAAACAACACAGTCTTATATGTGGATCATTAGTAGAAGAAAATGTTCTAATTGCTCCTGTAAATGAATGTTTCATCAATAATTGTCAACTTTAAGATCCCTTGAATGCCTTCGAAAATGGTGTTGTTGCCTCCGAGGCTGGCTCTCCCTAGCTCTACTGGAGGTGCTAGCGAGGTGCTTCTAGCGCTAGTTGAAGATGACACACTTGGGCTCGGAGACTGCAGAACATTAAACACTGTACAGTCTTTCAGATCAACGCTGTGCTGCCCTGTCGTTGTCTTTTTTTAAAGTGAAGCCACACTTCTGACCGTTTAACGCAGCTCATCTTAGCCACGTTAGCAATGCTTGCTAGGTAATTGAACAGAATTGTAGATATCTACAGTATAATGACAAACCATCCACAAGAATACGCAAAGTAATTTGAATCTTACGATGTAATTGCAGATCTCTCTCCCTCTCCTCACTTAATTGGGGAAGGGACAGTCGTTAAAGAACATTTGACATTAAAGCCTCAATGAACTTGTTAAAGGTGATCTCACATGACACAGCAGCACATCACTACGGTATGAACATAAAGTTGTTTACAATCAGAATATAAAGTGAGAGAATAACGGTTCAAACATGTTTCTCTTCAGGTTCATACCGTGGTGATGTTGTGCTGCTGTGCCATTTTATATCAGTTTTGTACATTTAGCAGCTAAGGGTCTTATTTAAAGGCTGAATTGTAAAGTGTTCCGTCACTTGTGATGACTTATCCCCACTGTATTGTTAGCTGTGTTTGTGTCTGTGCTATTTTTCAAATATTTACTCAAGAGATTAGATTTTGTCATCACGTGAGCTACACAAGGTCCTGGATTTGCTGTGCTGTGTACTGTAAAAGACCTGAAAAATCAAAGAATAATTATTTGCCAACTGTTTATGTAATGGGCTTTGATCGATTAAATCGATCAGTTGTTCAAGCCCTAAATGACTCGTTCAAAAATGTATAGGTTCTTCCTTGGCCCATACATCACCCCTCAACCAAGTTTGAGTATCATCTGTACATTCATTATTTTTAATCCACAAAGAGACAAACGCACAGCAATGGAAAGACAACCTCCTTGCCTGAGACTTTTGGCTAGAGTGGCAAGTGACTGAGTTTTGATTTTGAGGTTCACTAAGCTCAACTGCTAATAATCCTCAGCAAGTTTGTGTATAAAACTTTCCAGTTACAGCTTCTAATTTTTCTGAGCACAGCGGTTGTTAAATATTGAGCGTTGTAAGCAGTGTGTTGTATCAGTGACAATATTAACTAAATGTTAAATAAAATATTATAATAAGTCGTTTTCATATTTCTGGTTGGGAGATATATTTTCTGAGGTGGGAATTAACAAAGTACAAATATTTTGTTACTATATTTAAGGAGATTTTTTTGTAGGTATCTAATCTTTTTAGTTTTACCCCAACATTTTAATATCTGAACTTTCTACTCATTACATTTAACAGGCTTGTTACTTGCGTGTGTCAATGCATTTTAAGGGAATTGTCAGTTTTTTATATTTTGTATTGCCGAACGGCACCTTACCAACATTATGACAGATTTAAACCTAAAAGACGATGAGGTTTTGTGAACCATCAGTGCAGATCATGCACAAAATGCATACCAATGGCTTAAAAGAAGTATCAAGACTAAAGAGCCAAGATATGGAGACTCAACTTTGAGCTTGCTTTTGCTTTCAACTTGAATTTATAATTTTATTTTGGAAATAAGAATAGTTTTCAAGTATTCAAACTACATCATGTGACGTGAGTCTCAATTTCCTTTGCAGCCGCTAGAAATGGCCTCCAGCATAGTGTCTGCTGAAGTAATAGCAAACGATGAAAATTTGACTAATGTTATTTTCAAGATTATGTACCTGGATGTTCGGACATCCTGACAAGACTGCCATTGAGTGCTGCCATGGGTGCTGCTTAGGCAGCTCTTCATCGTGTTTTTTTTTAGTGTGTTTAAACAAGTTTGTGCTTCTTTTTCTCTGCATTGAAGTATGAGAACCATACTGTGCAACAGTATATAGCAATGCTCTCAACAGTACAGTGGTAGAAATTGATCAGCAGTTTCTGAGCGAGCTTATTGCGCCTTTGGTCCTCAGGAACAACAGTTGTGTTAAGCTTTCTTTCCTGATCAACAGTGCGGTGTTCACACTCTTTGTTATATCTGAAATCAATTACGATTTTTTTTTTTTGTGTTGAGGATCAAGACCATGGAACGCCATGCACTGTTGTGCTCGGAACCTAATAATTTTTTTTTTTTTTTTAAGATTATTTTTTGGCATTTTTTATGCTTTTATTGATAGTTTCAGAGACAGAGTTGAAATGGGGCAGAGAGGGGAGTGACATGCAGAGAATGACCGCGGGCTGGAATCGAACCCGGGTCCGCTGCTGGCCGAGGCCCATGGGGGGGACGCCCTACCAACCGAGCTAAGGGCGCCCCCTCGGAACCTAATAATTAACAGGAGAATGAACGAAAGGTACTATGGTGTGTGTGGTCTTCAACAAAGCATGTGTTGAGAGTGGGTGTATTCAAGTATGGTGTGTAGGAGGAGGGATGTTGGAAGAACTCAAAATGTGTGCTGGTGAGCCGTGAGATGGGGAGTTCCGTACATGGCAGTCGAAGACCTCCTCCTTTGTCGGCCAGCAAGACACCAAAGACAAAAGATAGTCAGTCTGGTCTTTCCATGATCAGAGTGACCAGCTGGTCGTGTACCCATTGCACAATAGTCTGATCCATTGGACATCTGTTCGCATATCATCGCCATTACTTCCTTGAAATTTGGTTCGTCACTGAAGGGCAATAAATCCTAGGATAGGTTGGGTCAAGAAGGTTCTAGCGGTTGGAGCCTGCATTTCTCTATCAACCATAAATGGTCAATGCAAAGCACCTCATGAATATTAAATTGTGCTGCTGACCAATGGGTTTCCACCATGAGTCATGACATTGTCATGTCATCAAGTGACGAGAAGGGGAGGCGAACATTTCTGACACTGACATCGAGGTGTTTGTTAGAGAGGTGTAGGTGAAGAGCATATAAGAAAATGCACCGATAGTCAGCTGCTGCTGTGGATAATACAATGTGTGAGAGTGAGTATGATAGAAAGAACGGAGCCTGAAATAGAAAAAGATGCAATTCAAAGGCTGAGGCAAAAACAAAGCAAAACTCTCAGACTGTGATGCAACTTGTCCCCATACTGCAGGATCATTCAATTCAGATGAAGCTGTGAAGTCCCCAATCTATAGAATTTAACGGAACTTTTATTATATGCTCGTGTTTGTACTGGAATGATTCGTTTCCATCGGTCGATCTGTGTGATACTGGGCTCAGTTCAGCACCAAGATCACAGATATATAGAATCTATATCAGCTGATCAGACATCGCTGAACCTTCGTTTCCTCCTCATCCTTCCATTAGCATGCATCCATCATGCAGAATCACGCACCAGTTTCACGGCAGTATTTATTTATGTAGAGCATCCGGACCAATTACCTCACATCAGTGAATCCTCACCTACACTCTGGGATATTATTTGGAAAGTGAATAGTTTACCTAGTCCCTCACTAGTTGGAGGGTTGGGCTTGAAGGCTCCTACACAGCTTATCTATCCTAGGTTTTATGGCTTTCAGACAAATGTCATTTTCCACTTGCAGACATGCTCTGCGCTTTGTTTTCAATACCTTCAATGTAGAACAGCCAGACTCGAATAAGTACGCGGTGGCAAATGGAAGAAGAGATTCATACCTCTGAGTTTTAGATGCCAAGGTGGTATTTCGTGATTGTGGCAGTTTTGCAGACGAGACCTCTTTAGTCTGGTTGTCTGATCTTTTTATTGTTAGAAATGTGACCATTTTTGCCTTAAGCAGGAGGTAGCTAGCAATTTTATCAACTTTCTAATGCAGCAGCCGCTTGATTTGGATTGGCTCTGTGTTTTCTTAATTAAAAGATTGGCATTAGAAGAAAAAAAAGATTGGCATCCAAAGACACTCAGATTTCGGTATGCATTGATAAATAACATCTAAAAAACATATTTAATTTAACAATTATTCTATTTTATTGTCACATTGAACCCCTTTTCCCTTATTTTCCGTGATCCCCCCGGTGCCCTAGAGTGAACCCCTTGGGGGTCGGGACTCCTACTTTGAAAAGCAGTGGATAGGCCATTCTAAACCAATCAAACTCAGTAATTTATACCTCAATACTGTGATGGGCACAGCCAGGACCTCAGTGTTAAAGTGACTGCAACAATCCGAAGTCATGATCCAACATCATGGAATAATAACTAAAAACATGTGATTATCGGTATTTGTGTGAAGAGGGACAGAGATGCACACGCACGCACACACATTCCGGCAGAGAGAAGTTTCCCCCAAAACACATAAGTACATAAGAGCATTGTACATAAACACAAATGTTTTTTTGATTTATATTGCGATACATCTTTCATATCGGCCGATATCAAAAAGATGATCGTGATAATATTTTTTCCCATATCACCCAGCCCTATTGGAATACCAGGTGTACATCTATACATCTATAACTGAATATTGGCATGTAGTGGACTTCAGTCATGGACCCCAATCGGGGTAGATTGGACAATATATGTCTGTTTTACAAGCTGCTGTTCCACAGCGAAAATTGACGCTGTTATGCTGCTAGGGCATAATGAAAACTCATTTTCTTAAAGTAAGTCTTGCAGTTTGTGATTTTGACAATAATCCAGCTTTAATTTTATTTGGACACTGACAAGTCAAAAAATATTTAAGATTCATGTTAAAACTGCAGCAGGCCAGTGAAAGACAGTCAAAATAATGTACATGTGGGCGTATCATATATAGTCAACGTATCGCAGCTTTTATCATGTGCAGTGTATAAAATGACTAGAGTATAAATTGTCACCTGAATGTTTTAAGCTGCATGAACTTCTCTTTGAGCTTCGCTTCTCTCGCGCTCTCTCTTCTCATGCTCCTCTCACAGCAGACTGCAGAACCTTTTTGTATCAGGAGGGAAGAGACTCAGACAGCACAAGAGAGCGAAAGTGAAGAGTCCCAGCGAGTTGACGAGAGTTTAGAGCTGGTTATTGACAGATTGTTCATATTCTTTTTGAACGCTGAACCTAAATAATCAGTTTACAAATAAAGAAGGTGAGCGTGATATTTTTTTTTTTTTTTTTTACTGGAAAGCACTTTGAGTGGTCATCAATACCAGAAAAGCGATATATAAATTTTGACCATTTAAATATCCTCTGCACTGGTACTTATGTGTCTTAGCACACTCACATTAAATTTGCGGGTTTGTGGCAGTGCTGTGAAGATATTATAAAATTGACGAGACAAAAACAACAGATTTCCCCCCCAAAATATATCAAAGATAAGACAAGAGTTTTCTTTCCCGTGAAAAGATGGTGATTCTTGAACTCAAAAGTTTGACAGAGACAGATCAAACATTTTCATATTTTAAACACTGACATTTTGCTACTCTTTTTCCCTTGTTAGGTAAGAGCAAAGAAGCAGAGATCAAGCGGATCAATAAAGAGCTCGCCAACATACGCTCCAAGTTTAAAGGTGATAAGGCTCTGGATGGCTACAGCAAGAAGAAATATGTCTGCAAGCTGCTCTTCATCTTCCTGCTTGGCCATGACATTGACTTTGGACACATGGAAGCGGTCAACCTGCTGAGCTCCAACAAGTACACAGAGAAACAGATAGTAAGTTGGCCACTGTTTGTCTTGTTTGTTACAGTTGTGTAGTTTGTTCAATGAAGATCAGTGAAAGCTTTCTGCTGTTCTAAGAAATACACATTAAAAATCTCTGATTCAGTGAAGGCAGATGTTTCAGTCTGAAGACATTTGCAGATTAACACCGACATGAATACCAGGCAAGAAAAAGCAAATATTTCTAAGCGAAATTCCCCTGAATATTCACATTACCTGCTCTAAAAAATTGTGCCTCAGGAAAAGAAAGGTTGAATCTTCATGAAGTGATGGTGATCCGTTCCTTTTACTTTACCTAAAAAAATTCGAAATACCTTTCCAACTATACCAAAGCCACTTAAGGGTGTATTTTATGATGGCCAAAGGACAGTTTGAAGATCTACTGACACCAAGATAATAGTTTTAAATGACTATTTACACTAATTCAATAAAAAAATGGGCATATTTGGTTCATTCATTTTCTTCAATAGTAGTTGGTTTACCTGTCGCTTGATCCTAGGTTCAAGTAAATGGTAAATGGATTTGTATTTATATAGCGCTTTTCTAGTCTTGATGACCACTCAAAGCACTTTACATTACAGTTTCACATTCACCCATTCAAACACACATTCATACAGTGCATCTATCCCAGCACTTTGTTATTCTATGGGGGGCCATTCAGGGTTCAGCATCTTGCCCAAGGACACTTCGGCATGCAGATGGTTCAGACTGGGAATCGAACCGCCGACCTTCAGGTTGGAAGACGACCACTCTACCCCTCAGCCACAGCCGCCCTGAGTAGGCTATATAATATTCTTTTAAAGCAGGGCTCCAGACTAACTTTTAACATTGGTTGCACCGGTGCAATGTGTTGGGACCTGGTATTTGTGACCTACAGTTTCGGCCTACATGAGTAGTCAAAAGCCTAATGCCGCATGTCCCTTTGTTCTGGAGAAAACCAGACCCTCCAAAACTCAGTCCCCCAGGGTGCCTCAACGTCACACAAAAACTGACCAGGGAGACACGTTTCAACTCCTATTGGTCACTTTGGGCCCAATGACTTGGAGGTCACCGGGCCAATATAAGGCCGGGTCTCCCCCTCTTCATTTCCTTTACATGCAACGCGAGATGCAGCTCGTAGCCCACCTCAACAAGGAAACCTCCTCGCAATCCAATCTCTACCAACCTTCAAGCAGCGACGCAATGTCCTGCCAGAGAACTTCAAACAGCAACTGAGCTGCACAGCCCAACAGAGCCACAAACCAGCAAGATGATTTCACAGAACTTTGAACTGCACAGCAACTCTTTTTTTCCCTTTCCATAGACGGATAACACAACTTGGCTTAATAATTATACTATGCTAAGAAAGAATGTTTATTGGATTCCTTGTGATGTTTATAAGTTTGATTTGTGTTGCTGTGATATTGTGGTTACAATTTATTTGAAAGTTAATGTTAGACATGATCATCAGTCTTTCCTCCTCAGGGTCCCTACGGGGTCTTAAAAAGTCTTACATTTAATAATCGGAATTTTAGGCCTAAAAAGGACTTAAAAAGTCTTAAATTAGATTTAGCTAGGTCTTAAAAATTAATTGGATATGGAGCTACTTCGCGATAACTTGCTCTCCAGTAAATGTGCTTTGAGGAAATGTCTGCGCTGCAATGTCAGCAGTACGGTAATCAGTTCCCCCCGCACAATTCGTATGGAAATAAATCTGCATGGAACCATCACTAACTTTGCAGCCCCCGGTGAGAACTTATCGGAGAACACCCAGTGTGTTGGTGAGGATTGATGTAAGGACTGTATATGAGGAACTTATTATTTTTAGCCGGTTCTGATTTCTAGCTCCGCTCCAAGTGTGTCTGCTAAAAAAACGGCTCAGAAGACTTCTCTCTGTTACTGTTCTTTAATTTGGCAACAGCACAGTACAGCATATGCCTATGAAAGGATATGGGTGGGAATACGTGAGATGCTATAAAAGGAAAGATGCGTGCGTGCAGACTACACGTCTCCATATTAACAATATACATCCTTATCTACCCGTATATACATATTAGCGAGGAACCCACCGTTTCTCGCGGATGCACATGCACAAACATACAGCACTCTCTGTCCGACGGACAGCTGTCTTCTTCCTGTCTCAAGCTGTACGCTTGATTACTACTGCGCCACACTCCGCTTGCGCTACTCTGAGCACACCCCTGAACCCTAACCGCCGCAGGATTGCAGCGCGCTCTGCTTTCTGTGATCTGCGTGCACCTCCGCGCTGCGGATAGGCAGCCTTTATACACAGTGCCTGCGGAGCAACCAGCAATCAAGCTAAAAGAGACGGAAATTCTACTAGTGTGATGATGTCTTTTGTAACTTAATGGGGAAGTGCAAGTTCAACAAAACTTGGTTGAATAAAAGCACGTTTAGTGCATGGTTAAAACAAGTGGAGGGGAATGTTTTTGAAGGCCACTGCACCTTTAGCAAGAAAACAGTAAAACTAGGAACATCAGGGGTAAAGGCTTTAGAATCGCATGCCCAGTCAGAGAAACACAAGAGAAGTGAAAAGCCAACAACAAACTCCTGCCATCTCGTCGGTGTTCGAGAGGCTGAGGACAAGGCTGGCAGCAAGATGGCCGAGGTCATCTCCAAGTTAAATATTCTGAGTAGGGGCTGCAAGGAGAAGTTGGCTGAGCTTGAGACAATTGAAAAGGAGATTGTGGCCTAGGCATCAGGGCCGAGAAGATAGAGGTTTATGTAGTGTTGGGGTGGGATGTTTAATTTTCTTCTCTGGCAATTTTTTTTTGGAACATACTTTTTTCTCTATGCTGAAAGAATCGTTTATTGAACTCATACCTGGTTACTGTTTGACAAACAAAAGCATCCTTATTGACTAGAAGGCTCGGTTATTTCTGATTCTATTTGTTACTATTTTGGACCTGTTTGGACTTCCAACTGCTGTAAGTACAGAGATACAGATTTTGCCTCAGTGCAGGGCCAGCCAGCTGTCGCCTGTAGTCCTTCTCAACCAGGTCTACAGACACTCACACACACAGTTCTGTGTACTGTTCTGTTCGTCATTGTTATGTTGAACAGGAATACATTTACTTTGCAAGTAGTTCTGGGACTTATTTCTTCTTTCATAGTAATTTTCCTTCATACTTTTTTGCAAGTATGGCCGTGAAATAAGTCTTAAATTCTATTCAAAGTGGTCTTAAAAAGGTCTTAAAAAGTCTTAAATTTAACTTGTTAAAACCTGTACGAACCCTGTTACATGCATCTAGTAACTTTCTCTAATTTTGCACACATAGACACACGCATGTCTCAGCACCTCTCTGACCCCTGCCACATGTCGTAAACATTCCAAAGGGGGAAGTCCGTTATCTTAGAGTGGCCAGCTGCCATTTTGGAAGAACGCTCACTCACACAGACAAACACACACTCACATACTCACATTATTATTTTTGTTTTAATGTTGCATAAGTGAATTTTGCCAACCTCTACACTGTCAAGAACTCTATATCCTTTAACTTAGTTATCTATATGGTAATTTTGGTTATAGTTATTAATTTAATTGTTAATCAGAGTTCCAAATTTGTAGTTAGTACTTTTATGAGACTTAATCAATAAATTGGCTTTCTTTTCCCTTCGTTTGAAGGGTGGTGCCCCAAGGTAACTAATCACTTAAAGTTACTATTTAATATTACGATTTTTAATATTAGTATAATTTTTTTTATTTTTGATAACTATATTAATTGAATGCCGAAAGTCACAACATTTTATAGTATCACGTTTAATGCATTATTGCACACAAATGATATAATTGTCCACCATTTTATATCACTGATATGATAATATTATAGCATAATCATGCAAGTACACTCTTTCAAAGTGAAATTACCTTAATTTTTAAGAATATTCAGTCTGCGGTTCAATTAAAATTACAAATATTAAAATATCCAAAATGTTTAATACATCGATAACCACACACAACCAATACAATAGATCAAATGGGCTCTCTGGCTCTGTTTCCATGTATTGCTCTTAAAAGGTCCTCAGTGTGTGCAAAATGGCAAACGAACCCAGAAGCACGACACTTTTTGGGAGTAGCAAGAGCTCTGGTTTAATGGACGATCAGAGGTCAAAAACCAGACAGACAGTCAGAGATAGCAAACATATCCAATAGGGAGCAGGCAAAAGGGGAAAGGGTGGAAAACCAGGCAGACGGTCATTGATAGCAAACAAATCTGATGGGGAGCAGGCAAAAAGGGAATCCAGGGTCCAGAAGGTTGGTCAGAGCGTAGATCAAGCAGAGGAGTGTAACAAGGGATGATGCTGGAAAGCTAGGAAAAACACACTCGACAATTTGGCAAAGAACAGAGAAAATGGGCCGGTATATATCCTGGGTGACTGATGGAAAGCAGGTGAGTCTGGGGGTGGGGCAGGTAATGAGACCCGTGGGAAGAGGTGATGCACAGCAGGGTGGAGTGACTGAATTCTGGAACGACATCAGAATTAGTACATGAAAATAGGATAACAGAAAATGCTATGAGCTGACTGAGGTTGTGACAGAACCCCTCCCTCTAGGGACGTCCCACCAGGCTGGTCAGGATGGACCCTATGGAAATCCTTGATGAGGTCTGGGTCAAAGATACTGCGAGTCAGGACCCAGGAGCACTCTTCATGTCCATAACCCTCCCAGTCCACCAGATACTGGAAGCCTCTTCCCCGCCGTCGGGACTTAATGAGACGGTTGACAGTGTGAGCAGGAGCCCCGTCAATAAGCCGGGGGGACTGGAGGCGGGCTGAAGCTGGGCTGAAGCTGGGTTTCTTAAACAGGATTAAGCTTGGAGACATGAAATGTTGGATTGACCCTCAAGGACCATGGATAGCGGAGACGGACTGCAGCAGGGTTAATGACCCTGGGATGGCGGAGACGGACTGCAGCAGGGTTCATGACCCTGGCTTTGGGAAAGGGACCGACAAATCGTGGAGCCAACTTCCTGGACCACACCCGGAGTGGGAGATCACGAGTGGAAAGCCAAACCTTCTGGCCAGAAGTGTAGTTGGGAGCCGGGATGCGGTGCCGGTTGGCCCCTGTCTTGTACCTATCCGAAGAACGCAGGAGAACAGAACGGGCCTGCAATCAGGTGCGACGACAGCGCTGGATAAACATCTGGACAGATGGGACGGCGGCAGTGGTGGATACCAACATTAATTTGTCGGTAGATCTTGTTGAGCTGGTCATTTCAAGAGTAGCTCACAAGCCTATAAAGTGTGGGCACCCCTTGTCTAACCCCTTGGTGACAGGCAAGGCGAGCAGATGATCTCCACTGGAGTACCTGCGAGCATCGATTCGCAGGAACAAACGGGTGATTTTTCCGGGCAAGCCCTGGGTGATTAGCATGACCCTGCTTCATCTTATCTTCAGTGTCCCAGGTTATAACGTCGCTGACCACCTTGGAGGGGAGGATACTTTCCGGTAATGCGGGACAACTGTCTGACTGGAACTGATGGGACAGCACATCAGGCTTGACATTTTTCAATCCTTAGCGGTAAGAGAGGGAAAAGTCAAAACGATTAAAGAATAATGCCCACCTGGCTTGACGGGAACTCAGCCGTTTGAAGGCCTTGATGTACTCCAGCTTCTTGTGGTCGGTCAATACCACAAACGGCCGTCCGCAACCTCTAACCAGTGCCTCCACTCCTCCAGGGCCATCTTGACAGCCAACAACTCTGGATTCTCAATGTAATAATGTTGTTCGGCTGGTGACAATTTGCCGGAGAAAAAAGCACACGGGTGCATCTTCTGATCTTCAGCTGACCGCTGGCTACCTCCACAAAAAACTGGCGCTCTTGGTCTGGAAAGACAAGGATGGGAGCAGATGAGAACCGTGACTTCATCTCAACGAATGCGCTTTCTGCAGCAGAGGACCACTGGAAGGTTAGTTTCTGGGAGGTCAGAGCCGTCAGAGGAGCTGCCACAGAGCTATTATTGCGGATGAAACAACAGTAGAAACGGCAAACCCTATGAACTGCTGAAGCCTCTTCCGAGTGTTGGGGTTAGGCTAATCAGCCGTTGCTTTGACCTTGGTGGGGTCCATCAGGATATGACCAGCTCTGATGATAAACCCCAAAAACGATTCCTCTGTGGAATGAAATTCACATTTCTACGGTTTCACGAAAAGTTCTCTGGAAAACACTGCGAACATGCTGCACATCCTCCGGTTCAGACTTACAGAAAATGAGATATGGTCAGGGTAGACCAGGGGTGCCCACACTTTATAGGCTTGTGAGCTGATTTTGAAATGACCAGCTCAACATGATCTACCAACCAAATAAAACATATTGGCATTGCTGCCAACACAAAAATGTCCTGAAATAAGAACAAATTAAGGTTACGCTACATTGTTTCAAAATCAAATGAGAGATTTATTAATAAACTAAAGCTAACATGGAGCTATAGTTGTAACTCTTACTTAAATTACGATGTACAGTAGTCTCTGTCTCAAGGTTCTTTGCTTTTAGCTCTAAAATAGTTTGTAGTTCCAGTCCATGTGTAGAAAATGCAGGTGTGATCTCACTGTCTCAGAGATTCAGACTGTCCATTCACCTCCCTGCATGTAAAAAGCACAAGAAGCAATCGAGCTAAGAAACCAAACTAACCAATAGAGCTGTACATAGTCCTGAGCACACAGCAACACAGCACAATAGCCAAACCCCGGTTCCAGCCTCACAGACCACCACCTTGACTCTGATATATGACCTTTTTCTGCACCTTGGTAATTATCTAATGTAAATGGCTAACTGCTGCTGGTGAACAATAGCACGTGCTTACACTGCATTTCGTGGCCTACGACATAGTTGGGAGTGTGTAATTTTTTTAACGGCTGGAGGGGGTGCTTGACCCCCGGCTGGTCGTGGCCCCTCCGTGGAGGGTCTGCGCCCACGTCGGGCTGCTCTGACCCGCACGCAGGAACTGGTAGGGCATCGTGGCACGGAGGGGGTGCACCCCCTCCTGAGAGCGCCGGAGCGTCCACGTGACTGCCTCTTGTCCAATCATGCATGCGTGATGTGATCTACCCACACTACCTTTTGCGATCGACCGGTAGCTCGCGATCGACGTATTGGGCACCCCTGAGGTAGACAAACCTAAGAAAATTCCAGAGAACATCATTCAACAAAGCCTGGAAGGCAGCAGGAGCATTAGTAAGTCCAAAAGGCATAACCAGATACTCATAGTGACCACTAGGGGTGTTGAATAGAGTCTTCCATTCATCCCCCTCCCTGATACGATCAAGGTGATAGGCATTTCGGAGGTCAAGCCTGGTAAACACTGTAGCCGCTTGCAACAGTTCGAATGCAGAAGAAATTAGTGAAAGGTGTTACCTGTTTTTAATGGTGGTGGTGTTCAGACCTCGGTAATCAAAGCAGGGTCGGAGGGTCTTGTCCTTTTTATCCACAGAAAATAATCCAGCTCCAGCAGGGGATAATGCCGGCAGCCAGCGAGTTATTTATACCTCTCCATGGCCTTGGTCTCAGGAGTAGACGGGGAGAAGAGTCGCCCTGTCTACTCCTGAGACCAAGGCCATGGAGAGGTAGACAGGGCGACTCTTCGAAGAGTCGCTCCCTGGGTGGTGAGGTACCAGGGAGGAGATCGATGACAGTCATACGGGCGGTGTGGGGGAAGCAAAGTGGCCCGAGCATTGTTAAACACCTCTTTTAAGTCCTGGTACTCAGATGTAACTCCTGAAATATCTGGAAACTCATTAGGAGGAGAGGCGCTTGAGGGAAGTGATGAAGCAGATCTTAGGCAGACAGCATGACAGTGGTTACTCCATTGTAAAATATAATCTACATATTGACTGGGTTACTGGTTAAGTCTCCAAAACCATGGGTGCCCTTAGAATAACCGGTGCATGTATCACGTGAAACGTAAGAAGCTCTGTGTGGTTAACTGACATGCCTAGACCGAGAGGGATGGTGCAAACGTGGAGTCCAGAAGTGAAGAAGGTAAAAGACTATGATGACTACTTGTCACCGCCCTCTCTCGCCTCCGTTACTGGAGACCTCCGTCGATGCAGATATCTGTAGGTATGAGCATGCTCAAATCAGCCGGAGGATCCAGTGCCGCCAGCTTATAATGTGATGTCAGACAGACCATTGTAGAAAGCATCAGTCAGCGAGGAGGAATCCAATTGCTCTCAGCAGCGAGCGTCCGGAAATCAATGGAATAATCCACCACTTGCCGACTCCCCTGGACTAGGTTTAAAGTCCACGAGCAGCCTCTCGGCCAAGGGTAGCGTGGTCAAAAATCTTCCGGAGACCATCAGAGAAGGCTGACACGGAAAAACAGATATCTGACTGCTTCTTCCACTCGACGGTTCCCCAATCCCGTGCCCGTCCCGAAAGCTGGGTGATGTGGGATATGTGAGAGGCTGCATACCAAAAGTCAAGGAACAGAGAGTAAGGAAGGACCGGCAGGTACCGTTAGCTCCAGAGAACCGTTCTGAAGCGTTAAGGCGAGGTTCCGCACCAGATAAAGCCAAAGGGGGAGGACTGATCGGCCGTGAAACAGCCGGCAGTTGACAGACTTGTGCTAACTGCTGGAACTGGTCGTTGAGAGCCTCCAAATGTAGGTTGTGGCATGCAGAAGCTTCTTGGAAAGCCTCTACAATAACAGTAAGTTGTCGCTCTTGTTGGTGCAGAGCACTAGCTTGTGCCGCCATCTCTCTCTGGGGAATCTCATAGTCGGCTGGGGTCATTTTTGGCCAGATCGTACTGTCGGGGTGCGCAAAATGGCAAACGTGAACCCAGAAGCACGACACTTCAGCAGTTTTGGGAGAAGCAAGAGTTCTGGTTTAATGGCCGATCAGATGTCAAAAACCAGGCAGACGGTCAGAGATAGCAAACAAATCCGATAAGGAGCAGGCAAAAAGGGAATCCAGGGTCCAGAAGGTACGTCAGAGCGGAGATCAGGAAGAGCATTGAAACGAGGGATAACGCTGGAAAGCTAGGAAAAAAACACTAGACCATCTGTCAAAGAACAGAGGAAATAGGCTTGTATATATACTGGGTGACTGATTACTGATGGAAAGCAGGTGAGTCTGGGGTAGGGGCAGGTAATGAGATCTGTGGGAAGAGTTGATGCAGAGCGGCAGTGGCTGAATTCTGAAACATGAGAATTATTACATGAAAAATAAGATAACAGAAAATGAAAATGCTACGTGCTGACTAAAGTTGTGACAGGTATAGTGTGTAAGATTTAGGTGGAAGGGATCTATAGACAGACATTTTATATAAGTAATCCTAGAATCAGAATCGGAATGTATTTATTGCCAAGTAGGTTTACCCCTACCTGGAATTTGCTTTGGTATATAGGTGCATACAATGAACATAAAACATAAAAACACAATAAATACTACACATAAGAAAAAAACAATATATAAAATAAAAATATATAAAAGATATAATAAGTAAAGTAAAATGCAAAATGCAAAGCAGGAGAGCAATGTGAATGTGTAATGTGTGTTAATGTAACACAGACTTGAGGCGTGGGGGCAGGATAAGAGTCCAAGTCAGGTGGTGGTCCCGGGCCTTGTTGATAAGGCCAACTGCAGCCAGGAAGAAGCTGGTCTTGTGGCGTGAGGTTTTGGTCCTGATGGACCGCAGCCTCCTGCCGGAGGGAAGTACCTCGAAGAGATTGTGAACCGGGTGGGAAGGAACGGCCCCAATCTTACATGCACACCTCATACATCATTGTGAGAACATTTAGATGTTTTGAGGACATTTTGACTGGTCCTCACAATTTTAAGGCTTGATTGAGGGTTAAGACTTGGTTTTAGCATTAGGGTCAGGTTAGGATTAGGGTCATTATATATCTAATTTTTATATAGGGTTATATTATGGCCTAAGAAGATATCCCGATTATTGGGTTATACGAAGGTTATCGGTTAGGTAGTTTGCCGTTAATTAAAGGGTTCCCAAACCCTGGCTCGCAAGGCAATCGTGGAACGTATTAATTTACACTTTGTCGCCACTGTAAGACTTTTACTAGCTCGTTCACTGCTTCTCCTCTCACATCTCCGCTTCACTCTGTCAAGTGTGTGAGTAATTAAGGGCGGGGCCATCCCGGAGCCTTTGTGTCTGAGTGTATACTCGAAAGAGATGAGATGAGGAAGCGCCACGACAGATGATGAGACGCCAGCTGTATGTTCCACCAAGGACATTTTTTAGTCGCACTTCACAGATTTATTTTTCTTTCATGTGCGCAAAATTACCTGTTAACAATGCCTAAAGACATGTGTTCTGGCTTTCTTTCCTACTCTTCATATTAGAGCCAGTCAGACGCCATACAAGACTTCCAACACGCACATATTAATTATTTTCTTACAGTGAGTTGAAGTGCTGCTTGCGTGTGGTTTGAATGTGTATGAGTTGGCCTGACGTCAACTAATAGCTTAACGTATGGTAACTAAATTATGTGCAAGTTCAAAGTAGCAATATAAGGGTTATTAACAATAATCAACAAACTTAGGAGCATATGGTTGAAAAAATGTTTCTCTGCGTCTGTCTCTCGTCGCACACCTGGTTCCATTAACCTCATTCAGCTGTATGTGACGCCACGGTCTGGTATTAGTCCCAGCGGGTCAGCTATGTTCAAACTTGCTCTAAAATATAATTGCTCCAGCAACATACACTGCTCAAAAAAATTAAAGGAACACTTTGAAAACACATCAGATCTCATTGTGTTCGATATTTATACTGATATGGAGAGTTTAATGTCTTAGAAACACAAGGATGCCACATCTTTGATGGAAATAAAAGTTTTCAGCCTACAGAGGGCTCAATTTTATAGACACCCCGAAAATCATAGTGAAAAAAGCGATGTGGCAGGCTTGTCCATTTTGCCAAAATTCAATTTCTGCAACTCAAAATGCTTATCAATATCTTGTGTGGCCCCCACGTGTTTGTATGCATGCTTGACAACGTCGCGGCATGCTCCTAATGAGACAACGGATGGTGTCTTGTGGGATGTCCTCCCAGATCTGTCTAAGGGCATCAGTGAGCTACTGTAAAGTCTAAGGAGCAACTTGTCGGGGTCTGATGGACCGAAACATAATGTCCCAGAGGTGTTCTATCGGGTTTAGGTCAGTTGATCGTGAGGGCCATTCAATTGCATCAATTTCTTCATCCTCCAGGTACTGCCTGCATACCCTTGCCTTATGAGGCCGGGCATTATCGTGCATCAGGAGGTACCCAGGACCTACTGCACCAGCGTAGGGTCTGACCATGGGTTCAAGGATTTCATCCCGATACCTAATGGCAGTAAGACTGCCGTTCTCTAGCCTGTAGAGGTCTGTGCGTCCCTCCAAGGATATGCCTCCCCAGACCATCACTGACCCACCACCAAACCGGTCATGCTGAATGATGTTGCAGGCAGCATAGCGTTCTCCTTGGCTTCTCCAGACCCTTTCACGTCTATCACAGGTGCTCAGGGTGAACCTGCTTTCATCTGTGAAAAGCACAGGGCGCCAGTGGCGGACATGCCAATTCTGGTGTTCTATAGCAAATGCCAATCGAGCTCCACGGTGCTGGGCAGTGAGCACTGGGCACACTACAGGACGTCGGGCCCTGAGGCCACCCTCATGAAGTCTGTTTCTGACTGTTTGGGCAGAGACATTCACACCAGTGGCCTGCTGGAGGTCATTCTGTAGGGCTCGGGCAGTGCTCAACCTGTTCCTCCTTGCACAAAGCAGCAGATATCGGTCCTGCTGATGGGTTGAGGACCTTCTACGGCCCTGTCCAGCTCTCCTAGAGTAACTGCCTGTCTCCTGGAATCTCCTCCATGTTCTGGAGATTATGCTGGGAGAGAGATCAAATCTCCTTGCAACGGCACGCATGGATGTGCCATCCTGGAGGAGTTGGACAATCTGTGCAACTTCTGTAGGGTTAAAAAATCGCCTCATGCTCCCAGTAGAGATAATGACTCTAGCTAAAGCCAACACTAATGGAAAACCAGTCGAAGTGATCAAGAGGGAGAAACTTGAAATGGCCTACACATGCAAAACCACTCCTATTTTGGTGGTCGTCTCATTGTTGCCCCTCTAGTGCACCTGTTGTTAATTCCATTAACACCAATGCAGCTGAAACTGATTAACAACCCCCTCTGCTACTTAACTGACCAGATAATTATCAAAAAAGTGCAAATGAATTCATGACATAC
Source organism: Pleuronectes platessa (assembly GCF_947347685.1). Lineage (NCBI taxonomy): Eukaryota > Metazoa > Chordata > Actinopteri > Pleuronectiformes > Pleuronectidae > Pleuronectes > Pleuronectes platessa. Next base: position 1,276,455 of record NC_070641.1, read on the forward strand.
CCTGATAAAAAAGTGTTCCTTTAATTTTTTTGAGCAGTGTATATTAAATATGTCGACAAACTATCTTAATATAAGATTGGATAGAGGAGGAAGTTGTTTTTCTACTACTACTGCTACAAAATGTGATGGCAAAAACATGCAATCTGATTTGTTCTGTGTATAGGGTAGGGCTGGGCAATTAACAGAAAATGAATCGATACACACATTTATAACCTAACCGACCTTATGCTAACTCATCTGAGTTAAATCGGTAATGCTTTCCCCAATCACGAACTGTCAGGTTTCTGCCATGTTCTGTGCTGTATCAGCATGCTACATGTAAATGGTAAATGGTTTTGTATTTATATAGTGCTTTTCTAGTCTTGATGACCACTCAAAGCGCTTTACAGTACAGTTTTGCATTCACCCATTCACACACACTTTCATACAGTGCATCTATCTGCAGCACTTTGTTATTCTATGGGGGGGCCATTCGGGGCTCAGCATCTTGCCAGAGGGCACTTCGGCATGCAGATTGGTCAGACTTGGGGTCCAACTGCCAACCTCCAGGTGTGACGACGACCACTCTACCCCTCAGCCACAGCCGCCCCATGTCCTCTCTCTGCACTCCCCTATTGACCTGCTCTAACATTACATTAGGGCTGTCGCAATTATTCAACGTCATCGATGATGTGGACACTGAAAATGCGTCGACATCAATATTTTAACAACATTAACGCAGCATAAAAAATGAAATGATACTAATCAATGAAGTAATTGAGCTATCTTTTTCAATGTGTAGCGGTACCTCTAGGGATGGGCGTTCGATTAAATTGTCTTCGTCGATCGTCGGGAGAGTTAATGACGAATTTTCGATTAATCATTAATATTTTCAAGTTAAAAAATTCACTATTTATTAGCTACATTAAAATGCAGTGAAAAAAAAACCGTGTTTCCTCATTGAGATCTTTATTACAAGATGAACAAAATATGCGCTGCCGTAATCTTAAGCAGCGGAGCCGACAGCTAGAAGCCGGTGCTACTAAACACAACTGACCCTCGTTTTTTTTCCCTCCAAAATAAAATAATAATATAAAAAAAACATAATTTTAAACAATTACAAATGTATAATACTTAGGTCTGACAGGTTTTGCCAAATGTAACTCAAAACTATCAAACAAGGTACCGAGTCGAGAAAGCTTCATAAAAATAGGGTCAGCACCAGCCTACTGATTTGTGTTAAGAAAGATGAGCATAGACGTCAACACAGCCTGGTGACCGTCAGTCCAGCCGCCGAAAAACCCGCTCTGAGGGGACTGATGTCGCCGTGATACACAGATAGCTCCGTGCTAACTTGGCTAGCCTGGCCGCGGCTCCGGTGTTTGCGCTGAACCAAGTAATTTTTTAACTCAAAATGGTCCCATGCAACACTTCGCCGTGACCTCTTCATGTTTACTTTGGAAATGGAACTACACATTAACTCGCAGCCAGTCGCAGGTAACTGAGTAGTACTGTGGCGGTTTTTTTGAAACACTGCCCCCCGTGGTCAAATGTGAAATTAGCGAATTTCTCGATGAAAAAATTATTTCATCGACGAAATTCTTAATGATCAATTAATCGATCGTCGATTAATTATGCCCATCCCTAGGTACCTCTATAACATTTTCATCGGAACAATGATAATGTTGAACAGTATAAGAACGCCCTCCACAAATCAAACTTTTAAAAGTTTTAATGAAGCACATACAGCTTATTTCAATGCATTTTAAGTACAGTAAAATGCTATATGTTTTCTCTTGAATGCCATTAAAAAAAATATATAGCTTAATGCTATAAATGTTAAAGCAAAGGAGTTCCTTCTGCTTTCCTGATACTGTGATGGACTGTTTTTCAGGAACAGGAAATGTTGAGTAAGCAGAATTATATTGAATCAGGAAACAAGTTGTTTGATAGTTGACTGCCATACCAGTAAAGACCGCAGAAGTACCCCTCATACCAGTTCCTTCAGTGGCTCTGCCTTTAATTCTGGACACAGTCTGAGATAATATGTAACTGTAAGCAAAAGATACTGATGCTAGTTAGATATGCAAGACACTAAGACCATGAGACAATAAATGTATTTGACTCAAAAATGGTCTTTACCCCTGTTATTTGAATATATGCAGTACATAATGGTTTGAAGGGCTGGCACTTGGCATGGTGTGTCACCTCACTATCATAAACAGACCATAACAGGGTTTGGTTCTGCTATATCATTTTACACAAGAATATGCTTTGAAAACACTTGTGGTAATTATTGATGAAAGTTCAAATAAAGCGTTTTTAAGTTTGGACAGATTGAATCCCGTCTCATTCAACTCGAGAATAAGAGTTTTAAAAGTTAACAATAAAATGGTAACATTGATCCTGTGACTAAGGAAGCCAGTGGAGGTTGCGCAAAACAAGTGTAATATGGTCCCTCTTTTTCTTTCCTATCAGGAGACGAGCAGTAGCATTTTGGACGAGGTGCAGGTGTTGAGTAGACATCTGGTCTAAACCCACATAGAGAATTGCAGTAGTCAAGTCGAGAGGTTTGGAAGGCATAGATCACTCTCTCTAGATCTTTGAGTCGGGGCTATAAGTCTCAACTGAAAGAAGCTAGACCTGACAACGGAGGAAATCTGCTTTTCAAATTTAAAAACACTGTCAAAATGAACACCAAGGCTCTTCACAAAGACGGGAATATTAGGAGCTAGAGGGCCAAGCGTGCCCACATCCAGCAGTTTGAGGTATCCAAACACAATAACCTCAGTCTTGTTTTAATTTAGTTTGACGAAGTTTAAGTTGATCCATGATTTTACGTCATTTTGCCAGTCAAACAGGGGCTGCAGCGAACTCTTAGTTTTCAGATTCAAGGGCAAGTATATTTGATTTAAAATCTGCAAAGCAGTGGAAAGAGACATCATATTTCTAAAAAAGTAATAAGATGGGGCCTAAAATCGAATTTTTTAGGGACACATGTTAGTGGGGGAGTAGTCACCCAGGTAGACAGAGAAACTGTCCTGCACGGCATGTACCACTGACAGATAGAGGCTATGGCTGATATCATAGAATCCTACAAGTGGCACAATCCTACCTTCTTCTTGCCACTCTTCCATAAAGGCCAGATTTGTGGAGTAGACGACTAATAGTTGTCCTGTGGACAGATTCTCCCACCTCAGCTGTGGATCTCTGCAACTCCTCCAGAGTAACCATGGGCCTCCTGGGTGCTTCTCTGATTCATTTTCTCCTTGTACGACTCTTCAGTTTGGGTGGACGGCCTCCTCTTGGTAGGTTTGCGGTTGTGCCATATTCTTTCCATTTTCTTATGATGGATTTTATGGTGCTCAGAGAGATGTTCAAAGCTCTGGATATTTTTTTATAACCTAACCCTGCTTCATATTTCTCCACAACTTTATCCCTGACCTGTTTGGTGAGCTCCTTGGTCTTCATGATGCTGTTTGTTCAGTAATGATCTCCAAAAAGCTCTGAGTCCGTCAGGTGGACCCTATTTACTAATTATGTGACTTGCAAATGTGACTTGTGAATGCAATTGGTCGCACCAGATCTTTGTTAGGGGTTTCACAGTAAAGGGGGTGAATACATATGCACTCAACACTTTTCAGATTTTTATTTGTAAATAATTGTGAAATCCATGTAATATTTCCCCCCACTTCCAAATGATGCACTATTTTGTGTTGGTCCATTACATAAACTCACGATGAAATACATTTTAATCTGTGGTTATACCATGACAAAATGTAGAAAAGTCCAAAGGGGGTGAATACTTATGCAAGGCACTGTATATATATATATACACAGTAGGGGAGAGCGGGGTAATGTGGGATTTTTTTTACATTTGCTTCCCTCTAGGCGAGCTAAAATGATATATCAGTAAAATTTACACATTTCCCATTAATTCAGGATGTTTTCTAGCAACGGAAATGATCAGAATGTCTTCAGGACAAAGGGCAGTGAAAATATGATTGTTTTAAAAAAATCTGTCTTGTGTCCAACTTTACCCCTGCACCCCAGGCTACTGATTTTACTTCCTCTTTCTCTTTTTTCTTTATGAATCTTTTGAGGGTTGTCTTTTCAATATTTTATCCCTTCCAGCATTTCTTAAGGACTTCTTTCCTTGCATGACCTCAGCAGTGTCTCACTTTACCCCACAGCATTTGTCCCACTTTACCCCGAAGCCACAATTTTAGAAAAAAACAACACCTCTTAGCAATTCAGGCTAATCTTCAGCTAGCATCAATCACATGGTTTTATATGTTGGAAGTTCACCAACATGTATGATATGGCCTTGTATTTATATAGCGCTTTTCTAGTCTTGATGACCACTCAAAGCGCTTTACAGTACAGTTTTACATTCACTCATTCACACACACATTCATACAGTGCATCTATTCACAGCACTTTGTTATTCTATGGGGGGCCATTCAGGGTTCAGCATCTTGCCCAAGGACACTTTGGCATGCAGATGGGTCAGACTGGGGATTGAACCGCCGACCTTCAGGTTGGTGGACGACCACTCTACCCCTCAGCCACAGCCGCCCCGATATAAGTTTTTCTACTTGATTACATTTTTTTGACACAGTTGATTAAGTTCTAAGCAAGAAAATTTACTTTTACATGCAAAAAACTATTTCTTGTGAAAAAAAAAAAAAACTTTCCACAGCACCAGCATCAACTTCTCCTTCATGGCAAGGGGGGAATGGGAGGGGCTTGAAAACATAATGGTCAAATGACCACAAATGTGTTCCGTTGCCTAGATACAGGGGGTTTCTCACATTACCTGATGTCCCATATTACCCCGCTCTCCCCTATACAATTGTGTTTTATATTAAACTGGGCCTAGTGCCTTGTATAAACATAGCTACCCTGTTATTGTGCAATCAATACTAAGCTTATCAAATATTACAAGGGTTCATTTATTCATGTTTTTAATTTAAACCTGTGCAAGGTACAGGGTGGCCATGCCACTGCCTTTTATAAACATACATCTTGCATACAACACAGAGCTATTAAAGTAATTCACAGATTCATGTTTTATTTTAAACATGCATGTAGAAGAGATAGTGAATCCTCAAGCCATCTGTGGATGGCACACATACGCCCACAATAGTGAGATGTCGGACCCTGATGGGTAGCACACAACTTATCTAATCTTGGACGGGTGGAGGTTGTCAGGCAGAGGGTCGTATCAGCCTCACAATATGTTGGATGCATTTAAATGTGTATTTAAAGACATTTAAATGGGGGAAAAATTGGTTGTGGGGGAAAAATTGGTTCGAAAAAAATTATAAAAAATTAAAAAAATTGTTAAATCAATCAAGGATTTCGCGACCCCCCTGCAGTACCTCCGCGGACCCCCTAGGAGTCGCGGACCCCCTGTTGAAGACCTCTGGATTAGAGGTATCCAAGTCAAGATGGAAGATACCACCTAAGTTGCTTGACAACGGCGGAGCTAAGATCCTGTGGGATCAGACTGACGAACAGTTGCTGGCTAACCCAACTGGACTAAGTGATGGTGGCAATGACCAGAAGAGGGCAGTAGCGATAGATTTAGCAATCATAGCGTGCAGAAACATTATGAAAAAGATCATGAGAAAATTACCAAGGTCTGAAAGAGCAACTAAAACAAATGTGGAGGGTAAAATGCAATGCAACGTAGTAGAGACGCTAGGGGCCCAAAGTGGCTACTGACTGTAGAAATATGGGGATGCAACATGTCGATGTCTGTCGGAGCGTGATCCCCGGTATATGCAAATATAAAATAACATATATGGCTCATTCTACTGTTACAACACAATTTTTTACAGTTACACAAATATGAGCGTTACATCCCATTTTGGCAAAGAGATCCTGAAAAATTCTAAACCCTGCTCTTTTAATTGTACACAACTGCCTGCTCAGCTGTGATGCATTCTCTGCTGCATAAGTATTGTGAACTATCGAGTCATCATGGAGGTCAACTGTTACACATTCGACAACATGTGTGCTTTTACTTATGTATTTGTCATTGGCCACTATTGGCTAATACTTTTGGCGGGTCTTAAATAAACATTCATGAATGCAATATGTATCACAGACCTTTTGGATCAAGCTGAATTAGTTTAGCTATAGGGTACCTAATCAAATGTACACTATCATCATCACGAACATTTGGTTTTACACACCAATGTGCATTGTATTTAGTTTTTGCATGTATTTTAGGACTTTGTTAGTCTTCTTTCATCATTTTCGTTATTTCAGGGCTACCTGTTCATCTCAGTGCTGGTAAACAGCAACAGTGAGCTGATCCGTCTGATTAACAACGCCATCAAGAATGACCTGTCCAGTCGCAACCCCACCTTTATGTGCCTGGCGCTTCACTGTATCGCAAACGTTGGCAGCCGTGAAATGGCTGAAGCCTTTGCAAGTGAGATCCCTCGCATCCTGGTTGCTGGGTAAGTGTCACTTTTTCTTATGTGTTGAATGATGGATACAAATATAGATTTACATCAGGTCACTTACTGTCACTGTGCCTTAACTGCTGATATGTGACTGTGATGCAATGCAGTGACACAATGGACAGTGTGAAACAGTCCGCTGCCCTGTGTCTTCTGCGGCTTTACAAGACTTCCCCTGACTTGGTGCTGATGGGTGAGTGGACGTCTCGTGTGGTGCACCTGCTCAACGATCAACACATGGTGAGAGCACAGTTCACACCCCTAGATACAGGGAATTTTTGTTTGTCAGCAGGCAATAACTACTGAACGAAAACTTGGTGGAATGATGATACATGAGATTTAAAAAGAACCGTTTAGATTTTGGGGCAGTGGTACATCCCTGAATATCCATGTGCGTATCCTAGTAACTACTAAAACAAAGAAAAGGTGATGAAAATGTAACCTTGTGGCGCAGGTAATTGTTTTAGATCATATACAAACCAAAGTCGATATTTTTTTAAGAAAGGTTTTACTGTCTTGTGTTGTAGAGGTCAAAGAGAGTTTAACAGTACACATATTTTCTTATAAAACAGGAATAGTAATACTGTTATCAAATCGATATGGTTAAAACCAATGTAAGACATTACAGGGGGTAGTTTTTATGAAGTTGCACCAGTGTTGCCGATGGAAATCTTGCCTTTGGCACCAAAATTTCCTGAAGTGCACTATACAGCATTGTGCTGTATATGTATGTGTTGTGAATCTTACATAATTTTCCTTTTAGATTAAATGGTGAATCTATCAAAGTCTCTATTGGATAAGCTAACACATTTTCACTTGGATGATAATCGAGAAGGTAACTGCAGGACTGGTCACTACTGGACCGTGATGAATCAGTGAATTTATTTATCTTCTGCGATGTGTCTGTGTCTCTGTGGTATAGGGTGTGGTGACAGCCGCCATCTCTCTCATAACTTGTCTGAGCCAGAAGAATCCAGATGAGTTCAAGACTTGTGTTTCCCTGGCTGTTTCCCGACTCAGCAGGGTGAGTATGTGTGCGCATGAGAATGTCTTTCTGTGATTTTGTGAACACAATTAGCTAGGAAACCATCTGTATGAGGACATTGACTCAGGAGTTAGAATGGTCGTCCTTTATCCAGAAGGGTAGTGGTTTCATCCTAGTCTTCCCTAGTCTGCATGCCGAGGTGTCCAGGTTTTGTGTAATGACAGACATTAATTTAGCCAAGAGCAGCTGGTCTGCTGTGAGCGGTACATTCAGCAGTTCAAAATGTTTTATCATTAGTTACAAAAATTTTATTATCAAGAATTAACTTTAATTGATATCAACAACGTAAGATTTTTGAAACTGGTAAGATTCCATCTAGTTTTGTTATTGGTTAGTGGGTTTTGTCATTAAAGATATCTACAGCTCAGTTGAATTATTACTTTCATATATCTACAATTTAATTCTGACCAGTTCAATATTGAATGATCTTGAATTGAGGTATATTAAAGATATATTAATCTATTGATAGATATATAGAAGAATCTATAGAAGTCAAGGAAGTTGCTTCATGAATAAACAGCTTGAAAGAAAAAAAGGTTGTTTTTGTATTTGATTAAGAATTGATTAATTAAAAAAATAAATGAACGATGAATCGATTGTCAAAATATCTTTATTTACAGGCCTAATATAACCAAAAATCACAGACCAAACTTTCAGGAAATCCTGATGAAATTACAAGCCAACACCAAATTTTAAATTGGAATTCAGTTGGAGCTAGAAAAGAATCATTGAACGATATGATAACCCTTTCTTTGCGACCTATTTCAAGGAAGATATGGCCAATCCCCCCCCAAATGTTCATTCATGCATTTATACACCATTTTCATAGCAGCTATTTTGACATAAAATAGTAGATTAACACAGGTGTAACTAATCACATTAATTAAGGCTCTATTAAGATAATAATTTAATAATTACACTTTATAAAATCCTTCAGAGGCCATTAGCTATAAATATTTTAGCTGATTTCACATGGAAGAGCAGCACAGCATCACTGTGGTATGAAGATAGATAACAAGATAAAACATATTGGAGCTCTTCTTCTTCCCCGAGTTTACTGGTGGATCGTAAACAGCTATAGGTTTATACCACAGTGATGTTGTGCTCCTGTGTCGTGTGAAAGCTTTTTTTTTTTTTACTTTAATGTTAAATGCTCACACAGTCACGGGCGGCTGTGGCTGAGGGGTAGAGTTGTCGTCCTCCAACCTGAAGGTCGGCAGTACGATCCCCAGTCTGACCCATATGCATGCCGAAGTGTCCTTGGGCTAGATGCTGAACCCGAATGGCCCCCCATAGAATATCTAAGTGCTGCGAATAGATGCACTGTATGAATGTGTGTGTGAATGGGTGAATGTAGAACTGTACTTTAAAGCGCTTTGAGTGGTCATCAAGACTAGAAAAGCGCTATATAAATACAAAGCCATTTACCATTTACAGTTGTCACTAAGATCAGCTTTAAGGAAATTAGTCGTCCTCTACTCAGAAGGTCAATCAATCGAATTTTATTTGTATAGCCCATATTCATAAATCACAATTTGTCTCATAGGGCTTTAACAAGGTATGACATCCTCTGCCCTTAACCCTCAACAACAAAAACTACTAAAATACCCTTTTAACAGGGTAAAAAGACAATTCTAACCTCAGAGAGAGCCACATGTGAGGGATCCCTCTCACAGATCCCAGTCCTCCCGAGAATGCATGCCAAAGTGTCCTTGGGCAAGATACTGAACTCAAAATTGCCTCTTCTCATAGAGTGTTGCACATAGATGCACTGTATGAATATGTCTGTGAATTGGTGAATCTAAAACTAGTGGTCATCAGGACTAGAAAAGCGCTATATAATAATTAATTAGACTCATAGATGACATGATTTGAAAACATTTACAAAAAGACCCAAATTTAACACTCTTAGCTGACTACTTAATAAATATAACTAAAGTATTTGAACAGCAGGCCGCCTCGCAATTGTTTATGCAGAAAAACCTTGGGTTAATGGAGGCAAACAACTGCCGTGGGGTATTTTTATAGTTTTTATCTAATGACTTCTCAAAGCACCTTTATGTTACAATTCAGAATCACTCATTACATATATTTTCTTGGAGTGTTTCTTTAACACACACATTATTGGGATTAAACCACCAACCTGTAATAAGTGGACAACCCGGCCTATCTCCTGAGCCTTAATCATTTTGGAACTTTTAAGTTATATACTAGACTAACATTTGGGAGCTGAAATTTGCATGGTAATAGATACTTGTCATTTCTGGGCTTGCTGTATATAATTAGTAGCCTGACGTTGTCATACTCATAATTCTAGTCAGAATATGAGTCTGATACCGCTCCATTGGGCTGTGATTAGGGGGCGTGTTTCAACCGAACCAGGAAAAAAAATGCCTCTTCGCTCAATTGGATAGACCTACAACCAATCAGAGCACAAGTATGTGAAGTATGTTAAGTGACGCATAGTTGTTGTCAACAGAAGTCAACTGCATGCACGCTGGAAGAAGTAGAAGAAGAAGATCAGTAAAAACGATTTTTGCCGGTGTTGTAAAAAGAATTTAAGGATACACGGAGAACTTAACAACATGATCAGCATTTTTGAGAGAAACCGTAATGCCGGGTTCACACCGGACGCGGAGGCGACGCCAAAGCGCCGCGCCGCGCTAATCCCTAGCGCGCCGGCTCTTGGCTGTTCACACCGGATGCTGAAGCGATGCTGAAGCGCCGGGCAGTGCTAATAATATCCCCCGTTGATCCAGTAGTATAAAAGCATACACTTACCTGCTGCTCCAAGATTAAGCAACAGCGTCCCAACATTTATCTTTTTTGGTGTTGTCTTTAAACAACATGTTCCAAGGATCATACAACTCACTGTACTTCTCCACTTCAATTATTAATTTAATGTCATCCATGTTGGAGAACTTCTCCGCTGTTTGCTCCGTTAAATGTCGGGTGTCGAGGGTAAATTACATAATCTCCACTCAAGCCTATGTGGAGAATACGTAGCCCCCCCCCCCTCTCTCTTTTTATCTTTATGACTGCTTGTGTGGCTGTAGTGGATGGGCAGAGGGGGCCATTTAATAATGTAATTGGTAAAAAAAAATTAAAATTAAAACTCCAGGACAACAGAAGGGGAATTCAAAGTATGGGATGCATATTTGATCATTTATATCGCATAAAATATGTCATCAATATCGTTTTAAATCATTTTTCAGTGGGTTTCCTGGCGCAATACGCTTGTGTCAAGCGCAAAAAATAGACTCGACACCGAAACGATCGCTGCACGGCGCTAGGCAGCCTTGGCGCAGCGCGGCGCTTCAGCCTCCGGTGTGACCCGCACAAAGGTTTAACATGGGAGTGGATGGGAGCCAGATGTTATTTAAGGCTTGGCGCTGCGCTTACGCGTCGCTTCAGCGTCCGGTGTGAACCCGGCGTAAAGGTGAATGCACGTACAAACAAGTTCTCCGTTTAGGATTACAACTCCACAACACATCAAACAAATCGTATCGCATTTGTTGGTCCTGTAAGAACTTAATAACACCGTTGGATAGCGACATTCCCCTGTTTAAAAAATGGATAGACGGCGAAGGAGACCAGGCTGAAGAAGCGTGTTCATCTGAGGCATCAGAGAAAAGAGACCAGGGGCTCAAGCGCTCTTTGGTGACGTGGTTGATTACGTTACTGTTGATCATCTGTTCATCGTCGTATAAAGCCCGCTCTGACAATTTGACTGGTCTGAACAGCTTCTGTTCGGGCATTGTTTCTCCCCAACGGAGCGATGCCAGACCGAACTTCCTGACCTCAAATGTTGTGGGCGGGGCTAAGTTCGTCTGGCATCCAGGCCATATAATTAGCAGCAGTTTACTGAAAAAAATTATAGTATATAACTATTATAGCATATATAAAGACAGTTTCTGTTGGTTTTCTAGATTGTGTCTTCAGCCTCCACTGACCTGCAGGATTACACTTACTACTTTGTGCCAGCCCCATGGCTCTCCTGCAAGTTGCTGCGACTGCTGCAGTGCTACCCGCCACCAGAAGATGGTGCTGTCAAGGGTCGTCTAGTAGAGTGCCTGGAGACTATCCTTAACAAGGCCCAGGAGCCACCCAAATCCAAAAAAGTCCAGCACTCCAATGCCAAGAATGCAATCCTGTTTGAAGCTATCTCACTTATCATCCACTATGACAGGTGAGCATTGTGATCAACATGACTCTGCACTTCAACAAAATATACACAGTAAAGTTGCTTAAACAAAGTTATAGTATTTCCGCCATTAAATCAGCAGTGTAATATCTGGAGCTTGAAATTAATAAAGGTATGATTACTGCTAATTTTGTCGCTATTGTTACTATTATAAAAAAAAAACGAAATGTTCTGATTGGCTTCATGGAGGACTGATTTAATACATTTTTCCAATTTAAGAGGAAAATAGACACGGAGGCGTTGTTTTTAAGGTCCAGTGTGTAAAATTTAGATGAAAGGGATCTACTGTCAGAAATTGAATATAAAATAATTCTTGTGAACTTTTCACTTGTGTCTAATCATCTAAATTGTACAAAATTTTATTTTCTTTAGCCTAGAATGGACCCTTTGCATTTCAATACTTTCTATTTACATCAGGAGCAGGTCCTTTCTATGGAGGCTGCCATGTTTTTTTTACAGTAGCCAAGACTGGACAAACTAAAAACCTTTTATAGTTTTTACGACAACTAAAGGCTACCACAGGTTCCCTTTCATGTTTCTAAAGGGAATGTAAGGTTAGAGGTATTCAGATGCAACAAGCAACTTTACCACCATATGTCACTAAATTCTGAACACTGAACCTTTAATTTAGATGGTATTGAAGTGGCTTCAACACTTAGATTAATAAAGCTTATTGTAGGATATTGTTAAGTATGGACCAACATGGACACCATATTAATTCATTTTCTAGTTATTTATACTTCTTTTGTCTTGTTTAATGAATCTTACTAAGTAATAAGGTGATCTGCTGATGAGCTTTTTCCCAATCTGAGTTTGACTTGAACAGATGTTAATTAAGTTTTGGTCTCTGTTTGACAGTGAACCAAATCTGTTGGTGCGAGCCTGTAACCAACTGGGCCAGTTCCTGCAGCACAGAGAGACCAACCTGCGCTACCTGGCTCTGGAGAGCATGTGTACTCTGGCCAGCTCTGAGTTTTCCCATGAAGCTGTCAAGACACACATCGAAACCGTCATCAATGCCCTCAAGGTGGTGCCTTTCACTAATAACTAAATACAATCACTAAGCATGTCTGAGCAAAGTATTTGCCCCCGTCCAGATTTTTTATTGTTTGCATATTTGTCAAACTTAAAGATTCAGATCATCAATCAAATTTTAATATTAGAGAAAGATAACCCGAGTGAATACAAAATGCAGTGTTTAAATGATGATTTAATTTATTAAGGGAAAAAAAGCTATCAAAACCTACTTGGCCCTATGTGAAAAAGTAATTGCCCCCTAAACCTAATAACTGGTTGTGCCATCCTTATTCCAGGCAAGGTAACTCATTTTGGAGCCAAAAATCGAATTATTTGTAAAATAATTTTTTTCAGCATAGATTATTTCTATCTGGTGTCAAGAACAGCATACTAAAAGTCCTAAGAAATCCTAGTTGAGGATTTAAAAAAAAAATCTCATCAATGTGTGCCAATAAGGCCAGGCAACAATACACCCCAATGGGACTATTTTTTTCCTTTACTCCTATCAAAATGAAACTTTACACAATGAAGTCCCCATGAAAAGTAAAAAATGTCATATTACAAGTTTCTTTGAAAATGAATTTGAATATGCAAATGAGCTATACACTAATCGAATATGCCCAAAATAAACCCAAATACGCTTAATTTTTTTCTTTACTCCTACCACAATAAAACTTAAGATGGTAAAAGTATACATGAAAAGTAACTTTTTTTGTATTACAAGTTTCTTTTGAAATGAATTTGAATATGCACATGAGCTCAACACTTATTGAATATGTCCTAATTTGCATAGGAAGAAACACCATTCATATATATGACAAATACATCGGCCCAATCTTCATCCAATCAGCCAACTGCCAATGGGTGATGGCAATGCTGCTTTTAGACTGGCCTCTAACCTGAAAACTATAACCCCCGCCGGTATAGTCTTCAGGGTCACGGAGGCTCACAGGGTCACGGAGGCTCTTCAGGGTCACGGAGGCTCACAAGCCTCCCCACCACGAAGGAATAAAGAATGACACTAGCTTTCTCAAACAACCTAAGGTGTCCAGCCAGTCACAGGAAAATGTGGGAGAAGGCATCATCATTGCAGCAGGTGAAAAAGCTCTAGTATCACTCTATGGGAGCGAAAAAGATGAATCACTGTATACGCTGAGATACAGGCGATTCTGTGTTAAAGTAACTCAGAACTCATCTCCAGTGGAACCTCAAACTTTCCCTCCAACGTCAACAGCTGCAAAGTTCCATGGTCTTCGGGTCTTTTACCAAATGATGGAGAGAAAAGGGGGAAGTGAATGTATCGACCCAAAAGACTTCCTCTGTGACCCTGAAGACTATATCGGCGGGGGTTTATCCCCCTGGCAGGTACTACCAAGCCAGGCAGTTTTCAGGTTAGAAGCCAGTCTAAAAGCAGCATTGCCATCAGCCATTGGCAGTAGGATGATTGGATGAAGATTGGACCGATGTATTTGTCATACATATGAATGGTGTTTCTGCCTATGCAAATTATAACATATTCAATAAGTGTGGAACTCATGTGCATATTCAAATTTATTTCAAAAGAAACTTGTAATACAAAAAGTTACTTTTCATGTATACTTTTACCATGTAAAGTTTTATTGTGGTAGGAGTAAAGGAAAAAAATTAAGCCTATTTGATTGTATTTTTGGCATATTCGATTAGTGTATAGAAATTTGCATATTCAAATTCATTTTCAAAGAAACTTGTAACACAACATTTTTTTATTTTCATGGGTACTTTCATTGTGTAAAGTTTCATTTTGATAGGAGTAAAGGACAAAAAATAGCCCCATTGGGGTGCATTGTTGCCTGGCCTTATTGGCCAACATCTCGGATTGATGAGATTAAACATATTTCCTCAACTAGGATTTCTTAGGACCTTTAGTATGTTGTTCCAGACACCTCATAGAAAAGATATATGCTGAAAAAAATTATTTTACAATTGGTCGGTCATAAAACGCTACTTTGCCTGGACTACAACAACTGCATCAAGCGTTGGCAACGAGTCTTTCACATCACTGTGGAGGAATTTTGGCCCACTCTTCTTTGCAGAATTGTTTTAATTCAGCCACATTGGATGGTTTTCGAGCATGAACGGCTTGTTTGAGGTCATTCTACAGCATCTCAATTGGATTTAAGTCTGGACTTTGACTAGGCCACTCCAAATCTTATTTTTTGGGTTTTTTAGCCATTCAGAGGTGAATCTGCTGGTGTGTTTTGGATCATTGTACTGCATAACCCAAGTGCGCTTGAGCTTGAGGTCAAGAACTGATGGCCGGACTTTCTCCTTCAGGATTTTCTGGTAGAGAGCAGAATTCATGGTTCCATTAATTTTGGCAAGTTGTCCAGGTCCTGAAGCTGCAAAGCAGCCCCAGACCATCACACTACCACCACAATGTTTGACTGTTGGTATGATATGCTGTGTTAGTTTTACGCCAGATGCAACGGGACGCACACTTTCCCAAAAGTTCAATTTTTTTTTCGTCAGTCCACAGAATATTTGCTCAAAAGTCTTTGGGATCATCAAGAGGTTCTTTGGCAAATATAAGACAAGCCTTTGTGTTATTTTGGTCAGCAGTGGCTTTTGCCTTTGAACTCTCCCATGGATGCCATTTTTGCCCAGTGTCTTTCTTATTGGCCTTTACTGTGGCAATTGATGCCTGCAGTTCCTTAGATGTTGTTCTGGGGTCTTTTATGACCTCCTGGATGAGTCTCGATGCGCTCTTGGAGTAATTTTGGTAGGCTGGCCACTCCTGGGAAGGTTCACCACTTTTCCAAGTCTTCTCCATTTGTGGATAATGGCTC